>NC_138999.1:52505206-53235032 GCF_964374135.1 Grampus griseus
AAAGAAACAAAACAGATATCCATGTACAGGAAGAACAGAGGATCCCAAGCAATGTGAACTCAAAGAGACATTGTTTGGGATCCTCTGTTCTGCTTTTGCTGCAAAAGCTGTTTTAAGAGAGAAGTTTATACCTACACAAACTTTCTTTGAGAAATGAGGAAAACTTGAAATAAATCACTTAACCGACTGCCTAAAAAAATGGAAAGAAGAAGAAACAAAGCCAAAAGTAAGCAGAAGGAAGGAATATTAAAGATCAGAAAGGAAATAAATAAAATAGAGATCAAAAAAGTAATGGGAAAAATTGATAAGTCCTTATCCAGGTTCACAAAGGAGAAAAGAGAAATGACCCAAATTTTAAAAAATAAGAAATGAAAGAGAAGAAATAGCAACAGATATCACAGTGATACCAAAAATAATGAGAATGCTATGAACAGTATTATGCCAAACAATTGGACAACCTAGAAGAAATGGACATATTTCTAGAAACATAAGAACTGCCAAGACTGAATCAAGAAGAGAGTGAACATTTGATCAGACCAATCACTAGTAGGGAAATTGAATTTGTAATAAAAAATTTCCCAGCTCACAAAAGTGTGGGAATAGATGGCTTCACAGGGGAATTCTACCAAACTTATAAAGAAGAAATAACACCTAACCTTCACAAACTATTCCAAAATTTGAAGAGGATGGAAAAATCCCTTATTTATTCTACAAGGCCACCATTATCTTGATACCAAAACCAAAAGCAATATAAAAAAATTACAGGCAAATACATATCTTTGATGAATATAGATGCAAAAATCCTCAACAAAGTACTAGCAAACCTAACCCAAGAATACATAAAAAGTAGCATACGCCATAATCAACTTAGAAATATTCCAAGGTCACAAGGATTGTTAGACATCTGCAAATCAATCAATGTGATACACCACGATTATAAACATTGATGCAGAAAAAGATTTGACAAAATTTAACATCCATTCATGATAAATTTTTTTGTTGTCTCCTCCCATGGGCATACCAAAATTACAACTATTTATAGGGCAACTATTGATGAGAATGACTGGACAACTAACAGAAAACGTCTTCTACAAGTAAAGATATAAGGAAGGAACCATAGCAAGACAGGTGGGAGGGGTGAAGATAAAGTGTAGTCAAGGCCAATACACCTGGGTGGGCAACCCACAAATGGAAGGATAATTGCAAATGCAAAGGTCCTCCACAAGAGAACCTATTGGGCTCCACAGCCTGGGGGTCCTACACCAGGAAGATGAGCCTCAGAACATTTGGCTTTGAAGGCCAGCAGGGCTTACTTTCAGGAGAGCCAGAGAGCTGTGGCAAACAGATTCCACTCTTAAAGGGGGTACACAAAGTCTTGCATGCTCCATGACCAAGAGCAGAAGCAGTGATTTGAAAGAAGCCTGGGTCAGACCCACATGCTGAACTTGGAGAGCCTCCCAGACAGGGAGGAAGCAACTGGAGCTCACCATTGGGCACAGACATTGACAGCAGTTATTCTGGGGGTTTGTTGCACCACAAGGACACTGGTGCTGGCAAGCACCATTTTGGGATCCTCCCTCAAGCTTAAGTGCCAGAACCCAGCCCCATTAACCAGTGCAGTACTAGCCCTAGCCCCAGGACCTCCTGAGGCCCTGAAGAAAGACATCCAGGGACCTAGCTCCAACCACCAGTGAGCCAAAATTAGCTGCACAAAACAAAAATCTATAATAAATACACACTCAAAAAAGAATCCAAATATAACAATAAAGATAGTCATCAAAACACAAGAGAACAAAATAAGAAAGAAAAACGACTGAAACAACCCAAGAAATTAACAAAGTGGCAATAAGTACATACCTATCAATAATTACTCTAAATGTAAATGGGATAAATGCTCCAATCAATAGACATAGACTGGCTGAATGGCTATACAAACAAGACGCATATATATGCTGCCTACAAGAGACTTACTTTAGATCTAAGAACACACACAGACCAAAAGTGAGGAGATAGAAAAAAGTAGTCCATGCCAATGGAAACTAAAAGAAAGCCAGGGTAGTAATATTTATATCAGACAAAATGTACTTTAAAACAAAATGTGTAACAAGAGACAAAAGAGGACATAACATAATAATTAAGAAGTTATAATAATTGCAAATATAATGCACTCAACATAGGGACACCTAACTACATAAAGCAAATATTAACAGATATAAAGGGAGAAATTGACAGTACAAAATAATGGTAGGGGACTTCAACACCACCCTTACATCAATGGACAGTTCACAGAGAGAAAATCAATAAGGAAACACTGGTCTTAAACAATAATAACAGAGAACTTAATAGATATCTACAGAACATTCCACCCAAAAGCAGTGGAATACAAATTATTTTCAAATGCACATGGAACATTCTCCAGGATAGATCATACATAAGCCCACAAAAGAGATCTCAAAAATTTTAATAAGATTGAAATCATACCAAGCATATTTTCTGACAACTGCACTATGAGACTACAAATCAACTTTGAGAAAAAACTGCAAAAAAAACCAAAAACAGGTGGAGGCCAAATAATATGCTACTGAATAACAAATGGATCACTGAAGAAATCAAGGAAGAAATTTTAAAAATACCTAAAGACAAGTGAAAACAAAAATACAACAATCCACAATCTATGGGATGCAGCAAGAGCAGTTCTAAGAGGGAAGTTTATGGTGAAACAAGCCTACTTAAGGAAACAAGACAAATCTCAAATAAATTACCTAACTTTACACTTAAAGCGAGTAGAAAAAGAAAAACAAACAAAACAAAGTTAGTTAAGGGAAATAAATCATAAACATCAGACCATAAATAACTAAAATAGAGACAAAAGTAGAAAAGATCAGTAACACTCAGAGCTGGTTCTTTGAAAAGAGAACCAAAATTGAGAAATCTTCACACAGACTCATCAAAAGAAAAAAAAAGAGAGTTCAGATCAATAAAATCAGAAATGAAATGAAAAATGAGAAATTACAACCAACACTACAGAAATACAAAGGAACAGAAGAGATTACTACAAATAATGGTACAGCAACAAAATGGAAAATGTAGAGGAAATGAACAAATTCTTGAAATGTACAATTTCTCAAGACTGAATAGAATGAGGAAGAAATATAAAACATGAAAGAACAAATTACCATTAATGAAATTGAATCAGCAATAAAACAACTCCCAAAGTACAAGACCAGATGGTTTCACAGCTAAATTCTCCAAACGTTTAGAAAGGAGCTAACACTTATACTTTTAAAATTATTCCCCCCCAAATGTAGAAAGAATGCTTCTGAACTCATTCTACATTCTACAACTCTACATTCTACAATACTAAAACTGGATAAAAATATCACACACACAAAAAAAATACAGACCAATATCACTAGTGTACATGAATACTAAAATCTTCAATAAGATATTAGCAAATCACATTCAACAATATATTAAAAGGATCATACACCATGATCAAGTGGGATTCAACCCAGGGATACAAGGATGGTTTGATATCCATAAATCTATCAATCTGATACACCACATTAACAAATTGAAGAATGAAAATCATATGATCATCTCTATAGATGCAGAAAAAGCTTTTGACAATATTCAACATCCATTTATAATAAAAACTCTCAAAAACTTGGGCATAGATGGAACATATATCAACATAATAAAGGCTGTATATGACAAACCCAGAGCTAACATCATACTCAACACTGAAAAGCTGAAATCATTTCCTCTAAATTCAGGAGCAAGACAAGGATGTGCACTCTTGTAAATTTTACTCAATATAGCATTGTTAAGTACTAGCCACAGCCATCAGACAAGGAAAAAAAATAAATGAAGCCAAATTGGAAAGGAAGAAGTTAAACTGTCACTGTTTTCAGATGACATTGTACCACACATAAAAATTCCAAAGGCACCATCAAAAACTACTAGAGCTCACCAATGAATTCAGTAGAACTGCAGGATACAAAATTAATATACAGAAATCTGTTACATTTCTACACACTAACAATGAACTATCAGAAAGAGAATTTAAGGAAACAATCCCATTTACCACTGCATCAAAAATAATAAAATAACTACAAATAAACCTATCTGAGGAGGTAAGAGACGTTTACTCAGAAAACTATAAGACACTGATGAAAGAAATTGAAGATGACACAGACGGAAAGATATACCATGTTAATGGATTGGAAGAATTAATATTGTTAATATGACCGTACTACCTAAGGCAATGCAATCTCTTTCAAAATACCAATGGTATTTTTCACAGAACTAAAAAAATCATTCTAAAATTTGTATGGAAACACAAAGAACCCCAAATAGCCAAAACAATCTTGAGGAAAAAGAACAAAGTTGGAGGTATCATGATCTCTGATTTCAAGCTTTACAACAATGCTACAGTAATCAAAAGAGTATAGTATGGGCACAAAAACAGATACGTTGATAAAAGGAACATAATAAAGAACCCAGAAAGGAACTCATACTTATATGGGCAATTAATCTAAGAGAAAGGAGGCAAGAATATGCAATGGAGAAAAGATAACCTCTTCAATAAATTGTGTTGGGAAAACTGGACAGCTACATGCAAAAACAAACCAAACTGGACTACTTTTTCACAGCATGCACAAAAATAAATTAAAATGGATTAATAACTTAAATATAAGACCTGAATTCACAACATTTCTAGAAGAATACATAGGCAACACACTCTTTGACATGGATCTTATCAATTTTTGTTTTTTGGGTATGTCTCTTCCGTCAAGGGAAACAAAACAAAAAATAAAGAAATTGGCTTATATCACACTAGAAAGCTTTTGCACAGTGAAGGCAACTTTCAACAAGACAAAACGGGCCCCTTACTGAATAGAAGAACAGTTTTTAAATGATGTATCCAATAAGGGGTTAATATTCAAAATATACAAAGAACTCTTACAACTCAAAATCAAACAAACAAACAAACAGATTAAACAATGGGAAGATGATCAGAATAGATATTTTTCCAAAGAAGATGTACAGATGGCCAACAGGCACATGAAAAATTGCTCAACATCACTAATCACCAGGGAAATGCAAATCAAAACCACAACAAGGTATCACCTCACACATTTCAGAAAGGGTTACTATCAAAAAGACAACAAAAAACAAGTGTTGGCAAGGATGTGGAGAAAAGGGAACCCTTGTACACTGTTAGCAGGAATGTAAATTGGTGCAGCCACTATAGAAAACAGTATTGAATAGCTGGAAAATATAGTAGTTCTGTTTTGATTTGGTATGTCAATTCTATGGAATATTACTGAGCCATAGAAAAGAGTGAAATCTTGCCACTTTTGACAGCATGGATGGACCTAGAGGGTATTATGCTAAGTGAAATAAGTCAGAGAAAGCAAGTACTGTATGATTCCACCTATGTGTGAAATCTCAAAACAAAACAAAACAAATGAACAAACATAAAACAGAAACAGAGTTATAGATACAGAAAACAAACGTGTGGTTACAAGAGTGAAAGGGGGTTGTAGGAGGAAAGAAATAGGTGACAGACATTAAAAGGTACAAACTTCTAGATGTAAAATAAATGAGTCATGGGTATAAAATGTATAGTGTGGGGAATATAGTAAATACTTATGTAATATCTTAGTATGGTGACAGATTGTAAGTAGAATTTTTGTGGTCATCATTTTGAAATATATAGATATATCAACTAACTATGTTGTGTAACAGGAACTAAATAGTGTTCTAGGTCAACTATACTTCCAAAAACAAACAAACAGATAAGCTCATAGAAAAATAGATTATATATGTGACTACCAGAAGCAAGGGGTAGGGAGAGGGGGAATTGGATGAAGGCAGTCAAAAGGTTCAAACTTCTAATTATAAGACAAATAATACTAGGGATGTAATATAGAACATAAGAAACATAATTAACACTTCTTTATGTTATATATGAAAGTGGTTAAGAGAGCAAATCCTAAGCGTTCTATCACAAGGAAAAATTTTTTTCTATTTCTTTAATTTTGTATCAATATGAGATGATGGATGTTCACTGAATCTATTATGATAAACACTTCATTATATATGTAAGTCAAATCATTATTCTGTACACCTTAAACACTTTTTGAAATTGAAGTATAATTGATTTACAATGTTGTGTTAGTTTCAGGTGTATAGAAAAGTGATTCAGTTGTACATATATATATATATTATACATATATATATAAATATATACGTACACACACATATATATATTATTTTCCAAATTCTTTTCCATTATACATTATTACAAGATATTAAATATAGTTCCCTGTGCTATACAGTAGGTCCTTGGTGTTTATCTATTTTATACATAGTAGTGTGTATATGTTAATCCCAAACTCCTAATTTACTCCTCCTCAACCCCTTTCCTCTTTGGTAACCATAAATTTGTTTCCTATGTCTGTGAGTCTATTTCTGTTTTGTAAATAAGTTCATTTGTATCATATTTTTATATTCCATATATAAGTGATATGATATTTGTCTTTGTCTGAATTACTTCACTTAATATGATAATCTCTAGTTCCTTGCATATTGCTACAAATGGCATTAATTCATCATTATTTCATTCTTTTTTATGTCTCAGTAATATTCCATTGTGTGTGTGTGTGTGTGTGTGTGTGTGTGTGTGTGTGTGTGTGTGTGTATACCACATCTTATTTATACATTCATCTGTTGATGGACATTTTGGTTGCTTCCATGTTTCCATGTCCCAGTTATTTTAAATAGCTGCTATAAACATTGGGGTGGATGTATCTTTTCAAATTAGAATTTTCATCTTTTCTGTATATATGCCCAAGAGTGGGATTGCTGGATCATATAGTAACTCTATTTTCAGTTTTTTAAGGATGCTCCATACTCTTCTGTATAGTGCCTGCACCAATTTACATTCCCACCAATAGTGTAGGAGGGTTCCCTTTTCTCCACACCCTCTCCAGCATTTATTATTTGTAGACATTTTGATGATAGCCATTCTGTCTGGTGTGAGGTGATACCTCACAGTAGTTTTGATTTACATTTTTCTAATAATTAGCAATGTTGAGCATCTTTTCATAAGCCTGGTAGCCACCTGTTTGTCTTCTTTGGAGAAATGTCTATTTAGGTCTTCTGTCCATTTTTTGATTTGGTTGTTTGTTTTTTATGTTGAGTAGTATGAGCTGTTTGTATATTTTGGAAATTAATCCCTTGTTGGTCATATCATTTGCAAATATTTTCTCCCATTTCATAGGTTGTCTTTTCATCTTGTTTATGGTTTCCTTTACTGTGCAGAAGCTTTTAAGTTTAATTAGGTCCCATTTGTTTATTTTTGCTATTATTTCCATTACATCAGGAGACAGATCCAAAAAATGATTGCTGCGATTTATGTCAAAGAGTGTTCTGCTTATGTTTTCCTCTAGGAGTTTTATAGTATCCAGTCTTACATTTAGGTCTTTATTCCATTTTGAGTTTATTTTTGTGTATGGTGTTAGAGAATGTTCTAATGCCATTCTTTTACATGTAGCTGACCAGTTTTCCCACCACCACTTATTGAAGAGACAGTCTTTTCTCCCTTGTACAGTCTTGCCTCCTTTGTCATAGATTAATTGACCACCTTAAACTTGTATAGTGGAGTATGTCAATTATATCTCAGTAAACCTGGAAGAATAATATGTATTGAAATTTTAAAAGAATAAATACTCAGAAATAAATTACACAAGGAGGTAAATGATTGTTCACTTAAAACTACAAAGCAGTACTGAAAAATTAAACAAAACATAAATAAATGGAAAAGTCTGTATTCATGGATTGGAGGATTTTATGTTGTTAAGATGATAGTACTACCCAAACTGAACAACTGATTTAGTGTCACCCCTACCAAAATCTCAATGGCTACCTTTGCAGAAATAGAAATACCTATCTTAATATTTATATATCACAGGACTTTGACTAGGCAAAGCAATCTTGAAAAGAACAAAGTTGGAGGATTCGCATTTCCTGGTTTCAAAACTTATTATAAAGATACAAGAATCAAAACAGTGTGGTAGTGTTATAAGGACAAACACATAGACAAATGAAATAGAACAGAAAGCCCAGAAAGAAACTGTTGCATGTATGGTCAACTGCTTTTGAACAAGGGTGCCAAGACCATTTTATGGTGGAAATGACAGTTTTTTCAACCAGTGGTGCTTGGAAAACTGGATGTCCAGATGTGAAAGAATGAAATTGGGCCCTTATCTCACACCATATACAAAAAGTTCATCTAAAAGTGTTAAAGACTTAAATTTACACGTTAAAATTATGGAACTCTTAGAAGAATATACTGAGGAAATCTTCATGGCATTGAATTTGGTTAGTATTTTTTGAATATTACACCAAAAGCACAGGTAACAAAAGAGAAAAATGGATAAATTGGAGTTCATCAAAATAAAAACTTCTGTGCATGAAAAGACACTAATAAAAGAGTGAAAAGATAATGCATAGCATGGGAGAAAATATTTGCAAATCATATATCTGATAAGGGATTAATATCCAGAATATATCAAGAACTCCTATGCATCAACAACAAAAACAACAAATGACAAACTTCCCAAAAAATAACTATTTTAAAATGGTCAAAGGACTGCAAGAGACATTTTTCCAAAGAAGATATACAAATGGCTACTAAGCACATGAAGATGATCAACAGCACTATTTGTTAGGGAAATTCAAATCAAAATCACAACGAGATACCACTTCTCACCCGTTACTATGTTTAAATTTAAAAAAAAAATACAGAAAATAGAAAGTGTTCATGAGGATGTGGGGAAATTGGAACTTTCATGCACTGTTGGGAATGTAAAATGGTGCAGGTACTGTGGAAAACAGTTTGGTGATTCCTCAAAAAGTTAAACATAGAACTACTACTTCTAGGTGTATACTCAAAAGAATGGAAATCAAAGACTCAAATGAATACTTGTACATGAATGTTTACAACAGCATTGTTCACAATAAGCAAAAGGTGAAAAAACATCCCAAATGCCCATTAACAGATGAATGGATAAAAAGGTAGTATATCCATAAGATGGAATATCAATCAGCCTTAAAAAGGAATGAAATTCTGCTACATGCTACAACAGTGGATGAACCTTGAAAACATTATGCTAAATAAAATGGGTCAGACACAGTAGGACACATATGATATGATTCTACTTACGTGAAGTACCTCAACTAGGCAAATTCATAGAGAAAGATGATAAGCTAGAGGTTACCAGAGGATTGGAGACAGGAAGAGGGAGTTATTAAAATGGGTACAGAGTTTACATTGGGTATGATGAAAAATTTTGGAAGTGTATGTTGGTGACTGTTGCATAACACTGCAAATGTACTTAATGCCACTGAAAATGGTTAATTGGTTAATTTTATGTTATGGATATTTTACCACAATAAAAAAGTCTATGCCATAAAAAAGTATAATGAATAGACTTGAGTTCTTTAAAGGATTTCTAATTAGGAAGGAGAAGGTCTCTGGGGTTGGGATCAGTCCTTCTATATTACTTCCTGATGCTCAAAGCCACTTCTTCACAGGAGTAAAAACATGGATCAGTGGCTGGAAAAGAGTAGGGGCACAAAGTAAGTCTGGCATTGCCATGAAGAACACTTTTCCCTTTTTATTTTTTTGAATTTTATTTTATTTATTTTTTATACAGCAGGTTCTTATTAGTTAGCCATTTTATACATATTAGTGTATATATGTCAATCCCAACCTGCGAATTCATCACAGCACACACCCCCGCCCCACCACTTTCCCCCCTTGGTGTCCATGAGTTTGTTCTCTACATCTGTGTCTCAATTTCTGCCCTGCAAACCCGTTCATCTGTACCATTTTTCTAGGTTCCACATACATGCATTAATATACGATATTTGTTTTTCTCTTTCTGACTTACTTCACTCTGTATGACCATCTCTAGACTCATCCACGTCTCTACAAATGACCCAGTTTCATTCCTTTTTATGGCTGAGTAATATTCCATTGTATATATGTACCACATCTTCTTTTTCCATTTGTCTGTCGATGGACATTTAGGTTGCTTCCATGACCTGGCTACTGTACATAGTGCTACAATGAACATTGGAGTGCATGTGTCTTTTGAATTGTGATCTTCTCTGGGTAATGCCCAGTAGTGGGATTGTTGGGTCATATGGTAATTCTATTTTAAGTTTTTTAAGGAACCTCCCTACTGTCCTCCATAGTGGCTGTATCAATTTACATTCCCACCAACAGTGCAAGAGGGTTCCCTTTCCTCCACAACCTCTCCAGCACTTGCTGTTTGTAGATTTTCTGATGATGCCCATTCTAACTGGTGTGAGGTGATACCTCATTGTAGTTTTGATTTGCATTTCTCTAATAATTAGTGATATTGAGTGGTTTTTCATATGCTTCTTGGCCATCTGTATGTCTTCTTTGGAGAAATGTTTATTTAGGTCTTCTGCCCATTTTTGGATTAGGTTATTTGTTTTTTTTAATATTGAGCTGCATGAGCTGTTTATATATTTTGGAGATTAATCCTTTGCCCATTGATTCATTTGCAAATATTTCCTCCCATTCTGAGGGTTGTCTTTTCGTCTTGTTTATAGTTTCCTTTGTTTTGCAAAAACTTTTAAGTTTCATTAGGTCCCATTCATTTATTTTTGTTTTTATTTCCATTACTCTAGGAGGTGGCTCAAAAAAGATCTTGCTGTGATTTATGTCATAGAGTGTTCTTCCTATGTTTTCCTCTAAGAGTTTTATAGTGTCTGGTCTTACATTTAGGTCTCTAATCCATTCTGAGTTTATTTTTGTGGATGGTGGTAGGGAGTGTTCTAATTTCATTCTTTTACATGTGCCTGTCCAGTTTTCCCAGCACCACTTATTGGAGAGACTGACTTTTCTCCATTGTAAACCTTTGCCTCCTTTGTCATAGATTAGTTGACCATAGGTGCATGGGTTTATCTCTAGGCTTTCTATCCTGTTCCATTGATCTATATCTCTGTTATTTTGGCAGTACTATATTGTTTTGATGAGTGTATATTTCCAGTATAGTCTGAATTCAGGGAGTCTGATTCCTCCAGCTCCGGTTTTTTTTTTTTTTTCCCCTCAAGACTGCTTTGGCTATTCGGGGTTTTTTGTGTCTACATACAAATTTTAAGACTTTTTGTTCTAGTTCTGTAAAAAATGCCATTGGTAATTTGATAGGGATTGCATTGAATCTGTAGATTGCTTTGGGTAGGATAGTCATTTTCACAATGTTAACTCTTCTAATCCAAGAACATGGTATATCTCTCCATCTATTTGTACCATCTTTAATTTCTTTCATCAGTGTCTTATAGTTTTCTGCATACAGGTCTTTTGTCTCCCGAGGTAGGTTTATTCCTAGGTATTTTATTCTTTTTGTTGCAATGGTAAATGGGAGTGTTTACTAATTTCTCCTTCAGATCCCTCATCATTAGTGTATAGGAAAGCAAGAGATTTCTGTGGATTAATTTTTTATCCTGCAACTTTACCAAATTCATTGATTAGCTCCAGTAGTTTTCTGGTGGCATCTTTAGGATTCTCTATGTATAGTATTATGTCATCTGCAAACAGTAATAGCTTTACTTCTTCTTTTCTGATTTGGATTCCTTTTATTTCCTTTTATTCTCTGATTGCTGTGGCTAAAACTTCCAAAACTATGTTGAATAAGAGTGGTGAGAGTGGGCAACCTTGTCTTGTTCCTGATCTTAGTGAAATGGTTTCAGTTTTACAACATTGAGAATGATGTTTGCTGTGGGTTTTTCATATATGGCTTTTATTATGTTGAGGTAGGTTCCCTCTATGCCAACTTTCTGGAGAGTTTTTATCATCTATCAGTGTTGAATTTTATCAAAAGCTTTTTCTGCATCTATTGAGTTGATCATATGGATTTTATTCTTCAATTTGTTAATATGGTGTATCACATTGATTGATTTCTGTATCTTGAAGAATCCTTGCATTGGTGGGATAAATCCCACTTGATCATGGTGCATGATACTTTTAATGTGTTGTTGGATTCTGTTTGCTAGTAATTTGTTGAGGATTTTTGCACCAATATTCATCAGTGATATTGGTCTGTAATTTTCTTTTTATGTAGTATCTTTGTCTGGTTTTGGTATCAGGGTGATGGTGGCCTCGTAGAATGAGTTTGGGAGTGTTCCTTCCTCTGAAAACTTTTGGAAGAATTTGAGAAAGATGAGTCTAGCTGTTCTCTAAATGTTTGATAGAATTCACTTGTGAAGCCATCTGGTCCTGGACTTTTGTTTCTTGGAAGATTTTTAATCAGTTTCAAATTCATTAATTGTGATTGGTCTGTTCATATTTTCTATTTCTTCCTGGTTCAGTCTTGGAAGGTTATACCTTTCTAAGAATTTGTCCATTTCTTCCAGGTTGTCCATTTTATTGGCATAAATTTGCTCGTAATAGTCTCTTAGGATGTATTGTATTTCTGCAGTGTCTGTTGTAACTACTTCTTTTTCATTTCTAATTTTATTGATTTGAGTCCTCTCCATCTTTTTCTTGATGAGACTGGCTAAAGGTGTATCAATTTTGTTTGTCTTCTCAAAGAACCAGCTTTTAGTTTTATTGATCTTTGCTATTGTTTTCTTTGCTTCTATTTCATTTATTTCTGCTCTGATCTTTATGATTTCTTTCCTTCTACTAACTTTGGGTTTTGGTTGTTATTCTTTCTCTAGTTACTTTAGGTGTCAGTTTAGATTGTTTATTTGAGATTTTTCTTGTTTCTTGGGGTAGGCTTGTATAGCTATAATGTTCCCTCTTAGAACTGCTTTTGGTCCATCCCATAGGTTTGGGATCATCGTGTTTTCATTGTCATTTGTCTCTAGGTATTTTTTGACTTTTTTTTTAACAGAGGGATATGTGGTAAAGCAAATGTAGTTAAATATTAATGGTGGACTCTGAGTAGTGGACATATGGGTGTTCACTATACAATCTTTCAACTTTTCTGTATGTTTGTAAACGTCCATAATGAAATGTTGTGGGGGAGGGGCAGAATTTTAAAGCATTAGTGTTTTGGCACAACAAATTTCTAAGAATCTACCTTACAAGAATAGATGCTCACATGTATATGGGTAATAAATAACCAAGGAGGTACACTGCCGCCCTGTGTGTCATAGGGAAGAATTGGAAACCCTTAGCTGTCCATCAAGAAGGAAAGTTTAAATACATTATGGTATACCTATACTATGAAATATGCAGCTGTTTTAAAAAATGAGGTGGATCTATATACTGCCACGAAGAGATTTCCAAAATATATTGTGAAGTAGAAAAATGCAAATTACAGACTCAACTGTAAAGTGTGATCTATTTAAATTTAAAAGAAAAACTATTAGGTTGATATGGAGGTTGACTGGATGTATATAGTTTTGGACACATAGAAAAAAGGACTAGAAGAATACACAGAAATCTGTGAACTATATTTAGCTTTTCCTTCTGTGTACCTTTATACAGTTTGAATTGTTTGTAATATAACAGTATATTACTTATTTCCCCCATATTTTATTTATTTTATTTATCTGCTTGCCATTCATTCATTTATCTATTCATTTATTTATGATCTATTTATGAACTATCATTCATTTATCTATTCATTAATCTATCTATGCATCTTATTTTGATGCATTTCAAAGTAAGTTGCAGAATTACTCTTATGTTTTAAAATGCAATAAAAGACAATTAAAGATATTATCAGCATTGATTATAGACACTTAGAAGTTAAGTAAATTGGGGATAGGGTGGTTTATGTTGGATGTTAGGAAACAGAAGATGAAGATGGCTCTGAAGTTCATTGGGTAAACACAAGGCAAAGAGCCCAAAAGCTGCCCTCTGTAGGTAGAAAAAGAAAAAAAATGAAGTTCAACGTGCCAAGTGTTAAGGGCAGAGAAATGGTCACTGGAAATCTGAGAAAGAAGTATTGGTAGAAGAAGGAAAGGAAGGGAAGATAAAAAGGGATTTGAGAAAGGCAATATCCAAAGAATTCAGCTCAATGACACTCTTTCTGACCTTCCTCTACCAAGGATAGGGAGCCCCACTCTCCAATATAAAGACATTTTTTTTTGTAAGCTCTCAGTTCAAAATAAATCCCAGCTTTATTACTTAAATTCTCTCTGGATTCATCCATGGAGGATCCAAATCATATACCTTTCCTTGATCTTTAAAGCTAGAAGTCCCTAAAGAATCACTGAGGCCAACCTCCCCAACTTCCATACTCACAGTGGAAAAACTGAGGCTCAGAGAGGGAAAGGACTTGATAAAACTTGATAAAACCTCCCAAGAGGGAGGTACTGCCATTCCTTGAGTTTCTGAGCAGAATGAAGATTAGGCAAGGCATAGTTTGTTACAGGAGGCTCTACTCAGTGTCACGGCTGTTTGCTCACTGGCACTGCCCAGCTCAAAAACCAGGCATGGCTGCTATTGCCTTTCCAGGAGCAGGTCCAAAATGCCCGGGTCTAGGGTTCAAGGGCTCCCTTTGCAACCTCAATATCTATTTCACTTTTTTGGCTCAGGAGTCACACTAGCCATTAGCTGTCCACTGAATATCCAGCACTTCCTTGTCTCCATGAAGGCACACATGTTTTTCATGTGCCCAGGAAAGCTTTGTCCCAGCCTCTGCTGTCTTCCTCTGTTATTGTAAACCCTACCCAGAGCACTTAAAGGCCCGCCACTAATACCTCTTGAGCACCCACCCAAAACAGAAGTTCTTATCTAATATCAGAAAGCCTTAAAGTTGCAGGCCTCAGGAGGTGGGATGACCTGGCCTAGGTGACCAGCCAAGATTAGAATCTAAGTCTCCAAAATTTCTAATCTAGTGTATTTTTATGGCTTCACATGGCTTCCGCCTTTTCTGTACTCCTCCCCCCAAAGCACCTTTCTGCCTTATAATATGGTCTACGGTCCTTGTATCCATCTTTCCCACAACGAACTTGAAACTCCCTAAGGGCAGGAGCCTATTTCATCCATTCCTCTCTGCCCTCCTCTCCAGTTGCTCAGCACAGTGCACCACACCAGCAGATGCTCTGTATTTTTGCATAACAGGCCAGAACAATTGCCTTGGCAGTGACTAGAAAACAATGCAATTGTCATAGGACAATCCAAGCACCATCAAAGGAGGCCCTGAGTTTTTACTCTTTGGAGACCTTGGCTATTTGGAAACACTGCAGCCACTGAAACATATCTTAGTTGAATGGACATTAGAGTCACACCTCAGCCAATGAAAGAAAGGAGAGATATTTTAGTTTCCTTGCAGGGGTCCATCTTCAAGATGTTATGGAGTTCCAATTCTACACTCCTATAATACAAGTGTGCAATGAACTAAAGTCTAGTTTTTTGGTTTTAATTTTTATTTTTACTGGTCATTTTTTCAGGTAACCCAGTGAAGTCTAATTATCTGACTTTCCAGATGAGGGACTTGAGGTCCAGAAAGATGCTGGGATTTCTTTAAAGTCACAACATTAGTGGGTGATAGAATCTCCCAATTCCTTGTACAAGGCTTTTTCAACTCCAGCAAATGAACAAGTGGTTGACACCAACCTCATCTTAACCTGGAAACAGAAAAAAACTGCAGCCTAGATGAGCACAGAGACCCCACTACCTCCCAGCATTCCATTTTATCATTGGACATATCCAAACCTTGCTAAGCGTTAAGTGGGATAATTTATGTAAGGTACTTAGTAAAATGCCTGATACTCAATAAAAACACTCCTCCCTCCCTATTAGAAAGGGGTTCCTTACAGTAAGCTTAATTCTGCCTCCTTCCTGGTGGTTTCCACTCTGTTGAATTCTGACCCACCCTGGGTTCTCCTTTCTGGGGCCATACAAGACAAACGATCCTTTTCCACATGACAGCTTTTAAGGCATTTGAAGAGACAACCCTTAGCCTGCTTCCATTCCCTCACCATGATTCACTGCGACTACCCTCCACCCACCCAGATTTCATCTTCCTGCAAATAAGGGGCCTAACGTTGGCCTCATTATCCACAAAATCATGACATTTTTCACCAGAGGCTGTCACTCGGTCTCTGCCTGGAAAGTTGAGCCAACAGAAGTGCACTTACCCTGTGGCCTCAAGCCCATTTACCCTTACACCACAAGCAAAGGGTGAACCAGGCACAACACCCCAAGGCAGTGAAGTGTTGGGGCCCTCGGGGGAGCCAACAGCTTTACACTGCCATTGGTAGCTTCCCCAACGCCTATCCTTGGCTCCTTACCTCCCCCATCTCTCTTCCCCATTTCCCCATCACATCCCCACAGGAGAACTCTTCAGGAGTGGATAAAGTTCTACCCTACATCCCTAAATCTATAAGCTCAATTGTTGACCCATGCAAACTGACTGTTGGGCCTTGAGTTGAGCCAGGCGGGCACTCCTGCTCAGCTTCCTATCCTGGCATGCCCCAGTGGTCCCTGCAGGCTCCCCAGGTAGCTCTTGTCTCGGACACTTTCCCCAAGCTGGTGGCAAAGTTAGGTCTTTGCCCTGGCAGTGCAAGGCACTAGTTCTGCAGGGAGCCTACAGCAGGAGCTATCTTGCAAGCATCAAATGGTGGAAGCGCTCCGTCAGATGACTGTACCTACTAGTGGGTGGATCCTCACCTAGGCTGCGCTCCTTCGGCCACAGTCAGGCCCCGGGAGGCAGGCTGGATGGAGGGTCCCTGTCCCTAGTAACCAGCAGTTGGACGGACCCACTGACGAGCAGCCAGGCTAGCGGGAAGGCGGAGGCTGGCACAGAGGCAGCTTTGCAGAGGGTGCCACTGCGGCAGAGCACTGCTGGCCGCCACCTCGCCAACCCAAATGAGAGAACCAAACGCCCGGTTGCTCTGACCACCCCTGGCCCCCCACTGCGGCTCGCCAGGTGGCCGCAGTCGCCCTCAGCTTGTTACAGACGCACCGGAGAGCTCTGGCGTAGGTGCACGAGGCGCCAGCTAAGGGGAAAGGAGGCCTGCATTCAACCAAGCCTCTCCAGCCGCTGCCCCTAGCCACCTACTGGGTGTCGGGGCGGCGGGTTGTTCGGGTCACAATTGGTGGAAGATGGCGCCTTAGAGGCTAGCAAAGTGGGTGGGGGCGGGAGGGGAGGGGTCCCAACTCTGAAGTTCAGATTGGAACTCTGCTGCCTGCACAGAGAAGGCTGGCTGAAGGCCAACGCACACTCCCTCCTAGAAGTGGACTTGGGTGACCTAGCTACTCAGGGGGGTGCAGGCGGAGGTGCCCGAGTTAGGGTGCGCAGCGGTTCAAACCCGCTGTTCGCTAATGCCACCCTTTTCCCAGGCCTGCTGCCTGCTCATGTCGAGCAGACCGGCTTGGTCCGCCAAGCTCTGACTTGTAACCCAAACATTTCATTAGCCTAATTGCTGACCTTCCTGGAGCCAAAGGCCAGGAGGGCGGGGTAAGAGTTCCTCTCCTTTGCGGGCTTCTCTGAGGGGCCACCTGCACCCTCCACCAGAGTGCCCTGCGGAGCACCAAACCCTGGCCTCGAGCCCCCAGTCTCACGTCCCTGGGAGGCCCGGCCTACTTGTGAGGAAAGGGGAGGGTGGGGTGGGAGGGCACGACGGACTGTCAACAACATTTTCCTGGATCCATTCAATCCACTCGTTGAAATTTCCTGGCGATTGCAACAGCCCCAGGAGGGCAGATTCCCTGTCTGTTAATCACAGTGTGCATTTTTAAACCCCCTCCCCCCATCTTTTTGAAAATTAGCTCACTTGCTTCCAGCCGACAAGCTTGGGGTGGTTAGGAAGACACAGCTCCCCATCTCAAGTGCGTGGGCAGGAGGACTTAAATGTTGCTTTCCTTCAGCTCTCACCAGATGTGTACTAGAACATGAAGGAGCATTGCCTCTTGGAGATCCCACCTCCTAGCTGAGGAACACTACCCTGGATCCCTTGCTTGCTAGGTGGAAGGGACTGACTTCAGAATTTTTCAGGAGAGCTTAATGGACACACCTCTGTTTTTAAATAGAGAAATTAGGCTAATCAAACTGACAATTATACTAATAAATCTGTATAACATGCCAGAGGGGGGAAAAACTCACATGAATCATTTTAGCACTCTAAAAACATCAGTGTGCAATGGAGGGAATTGTGTGAGGCAGCACTCCCCTGGAAAAGATTTCCTCAAAATTCTGCCAGTAGGCAGAAAATCAACCATCCTTGACAAATGAATGGACGGAACAGGTTTATCCTGTAACTTTGCCACAGAAATGTCAAGAGGGTCCTGACTTCCAGGATAGCCTGTCAACTCCATACAGAAGCCAGATCTGGGGTTTCCCTTATATCTCACTCCACCTACTCCTTTCCTACCTGTCACTGCCTCCTCTTGCTCCTAGTCTTCCTACCAGTGTGTGTAGTAGCTGATGGGAGTCTGAGAGGACTTCGCCACCTCCAAACTGAGAGGAAAACCTTGAACAAGCACTTTACCATCTTGGAGCTTCAATATTCTTCATCTATTAAATAATCCTAATAAGAGGACCTCTTTCAAAGTATTTCAGAAAGGATTCAATGGGTTGATCTACGCCTGGCCCATAATCAGAGCTCTGTGTTTCCCTTCTCCTTCCAAAATGAAATATAGTGAGTCCCAGATTGCCCTTTTTTCCCATTGTCATACATGATCCATTACCCTTGATGAAGGTGAAACCAGATCACCAACAGTTAACCATCATCTGAGGGAAAGGAGCTAGCCTCCTGCTTTAAAAGCAGGCCCCTTTACCCTTTCCACAGGGCCTGTCTTATTTTCCTTTTTTTTTGGCTGCGCCTTGCTGGGTCTTGGTTCTGACCAGGGATTGAACCCATGTCCCCTGCAGTGGAAGTGCAGAGTCTTAACCACTGGACCCTCAGGGGAGTCCCTAGAGCAGAGGACACCAACCCCCGGGCCTCAGACTGATAGAGACCCATGGCCTGTTAGGAATGGGGCTGCACAGCAGGAAGTGAGCAGTGGGCAATCCAGCAAAGCTTCATCTGCCACTCCCCATCACTCCCTATCACTTGCCTTACCACCGGAACCATCGCTAACATTACTGTCTGAGTCATGCCCCCACCCCCAGTCCATGGAAAAATTGTCTTCCATGAAACCAGTCCTTGGTGCCAAAATGGTTGGGGACTGCTGTCCTACAGGGTCTGTCTTCATGAGCTCAGATCAGAAGCTTTCAAAACAGAGGCCAACTCTTTCTACATGCTATATATGAGTAGGCACGCTTTTGAAAATATAAACAAGAATACATTTGTGTGTGTGTGTGGTACACGGGCCTCTCACTGTTGTGGCCTCTCCCATTGCGGAGCACAGGCTCCGGATGCGCAGGCTCAGCGGCCATGGTTCACAGACCCAGCCGCTCCGCAGCATGTGGGATCTTCCCAGACCAGGGCACGAACCCGTGTCCCCTGCATTGGCAGGCGGACTCTCAACTACTGCACCACCAGGGAAGCCCCAAGAATACATATGTTTGATTGCCATAATTATTCCTCTTCATCATACTCACTGTGATATTAACAATAATAATAATGTCTGTGCTGGGTAACAGCCTCTGCAATGGGGAAGGAGCCAGAGACAGATGCAGGAGGATTACATTTTTTCTGAGATAGGTCCTTCTATATTCTGTCCATGTAAAAACATAATCCCAGAACTTTTGATCACAAGGGACAGCTCAAGAGGTTATCTCATCTAGTTGCATGTCTCCCAAGAGTCCCTCACCATAAGAATTACTCCTGTGTTTCAGGTTTCCCAGAGAAAGACAGCCATTCAAGAAGTAAAATATATTCACTAGATACCTATGCTAGTAAGCAACCTGGCTAGGACCCATGAATGACACATATATGGACAAGGCCCAGATCCTTCCCTCAATCAATCCTTGTCAATCCAAGAGATAAGTTAAGTAAGCACACAACAGCTCCCACAGCTAGCATCTTCTGCTTCTCCTTGTCCAAGAGACTATAGAAAATTGGACTAACATTTTGCAAGCAAATTGCCACTACACACTTTTCCTATCAAAAGTCAAGTAGATTTAATATCCCCATGGATGGTTAATGCTCGACAGGAATCCACTGGATATGGACTTTCTGGCTATATTTGATAGAGTGGACTAATGTTTCTAATTAGCTGTTAAGCATAGTGCTGAACAGGACTTGGTCTTGTTTTTTAACTCCATATGAGCTAATTGTTGATAACAAGAGAAAAACCCTTGCCCTAGACCTTACCTCTCATTCTTCTAGCTTCTCCTCATGTCCATACTTGTGTCTTATGCCTTCCATTAGCCTTAAAATAGACTGAATAATGACTTCACAAAGATATCTATATCTTAATCCCTAGGATTTTTTAAATGTTACCTGTTTTCTGCCCAGGGTTTTGTGAAGGGCTCAATCTGTGGCTCTGGTGCTGCCTGTGCCTCCAGCTGGGCCAAGGCCCCAGGGCAGTGGGCAGTGGGCCAGGCATGAAGGTGAAGGGAGCTCCTGGTTTCAGCAGGCAGTTTCATGAAGAGGACTGATTTTTACTCCCCGTATTTATAACCCTCAGTCATCGGATCAGAAACTGAACCCCACTAGTCCTCTCAGACCGCTGTCTGCCTGGCATTTCTCATCTTCCTGTGGTTCCTTAGAACACTTCAGGTCACATGGCCACTTCGATTTGGTCAAATTTCTCTTTGGAACAAAACAGTGAAGAGTGTAAAAGCTCAGGGTTTCCATGGTGTCTGGCACTCCAGTATCTTCAGTAGGGCATCGTTCTTCTCAGCACAAACACGAGGTTCTCTGCCCAGCTCAGTATGGACACAGGGGAGAAGAGAAGGAGAAGATGATCTGATGCTGCAGGAGTTGATTTCAGGTCTGTATGCTGTTTCCTCCAGCTGACTATTTAAAATTACATCCACTTACCAATAATGCCTGGGATTTTCCTGAAGAGTCCCTTTTAGGAAGGTTGAAAGATATATTCTTGCTACTAGAGGTATAGTTACACTAAAAAATAGAGCAGAGAGACTTTCAAGGTAGCAGAGAAATAACATGTGGAGATCACCCTCCTCCCCACAAATACATCAGAAATACATCTACATGTGGAACAACTCCTACAGAACACCTACTGAACACTGACAGAAGACCTCAGACTTCCCAAAAATATACATGTTTTTTTCCCTTTTTCTCTTTTTGTGAGTGTGTACATGTATGCTTCTTTGTGTGATTTTGTCTTTAGAGCTTTGATTTTACCATTTGTCCTAGGGTTCTGTCTGTCTGATTTGTTTTTGTTTTTGTTTTGTACAGTTTTTGGTGCTTATTATTGGTGGATTTACTTTTGGTTTGGATGCTTTCTTCTCTCTTTCTTCTTTATATTACTTTTTATTTTTAAAATTTTTTTTTAATTTTCATAATTTTATTTTAGTTTTTCTTTCTTTCTTCCTTTTTTTAGCCATTTTTGTCTGAGCTGTGTGGCTGACAGGGTCTTCCTGCTCTGGCCAGTTATCAGGCCTGTGCCTCTGAGGTGGGAGAGCCAAGTTCAGGACATTGGTCCACCAGAGATCTCCCAGTTCCACATAACATCAAATGGCAAAAGCTCTCCCAGAGATCTCCATCTCAACACAAAGATCCAGCTCCACTCAACGACCAGCAAGCTACAGTACTGGACACCCTATGCCAAACAACTAGCAAGGCAGGAACACAACCTCACCCATTAGCAGAGAGGTTGCCTAAATCATAATAAGGTCACAGACACTCCAAAACACACCGCCGAACATGGTCCTGTCCACCAGAAAGACAAGATCCAGCCTCATCCACCAGAACACAGGCACCAGTCCCCTCCAACAGGAAGCCTACACAACCCACTAAACCAAACTTAGTCACAGGGGGCAGACATCAAAAACATTGAGAACTACGAACTTGCAGCCTGAGAAAAGGAGACCCCAAACACAGTAAGATAAGCAAAATGTGAAGAGAGAGAAACACACAGAATATGAAGGAGCAAGGTAAAAACTGAACACTAAGATCTGGCTCCACCCAACAGCCAGCAACCTCCAGAGCTGGATGCCTCATGCAAAACAACTAGCAAGAGAGGAACACAAACACACCCAGGCTGCCTAAAGTCATGCTAAGCTCACACACACACCAACAGATGCAGCCCTGCCCATCAGAGGGACAAGATCCAGCTCCACCCGCCAGAGTAATGGTTCCAGTCCCTCCATCAGGAAGCATACACAAGCCACTGGACCAACTTCACCCACTGGAGACAGACAAAAGAAGTAAGAGGAACTATGAACATGAAACCTGTGGAAAGGACACCCCAAACACAATAAGTAAGCTAAACAAAATGAGAAGACAGAAAAATATGTAACAGATGAAGGAGCAAGGTAAAAACCCACAAGACCAAGCAAGTGAAGAGGAGGCAAGCAGTCTACCAGAAAAGAATTCAGAGTAATGATAGTAAAGATATATAAAATCTCAGAAATACAATGGAGAAAATAGAAGAAATGTTTAACAAGAACCTAGAAGGAGTAAAGAACAAAGAAATAGTGATGAAGAACACAATAACTGAAATTAAAAATATTCT
The DNA here is from genome assembly GCF_964374135.1 of Grampus griseus. Lineage (NCBI taxonomy): Eukaryota > Metazoa > Chordata > Mammalia > Artiodactyla > Delphinidae > Grampus > Grampus griseus. Next base: position 52,527,804 of record NC_138999.1, read on the forward strand.
AGAAGGAATCAATAGAAGAATAACTGTGGCAGACTAATGGATAATTGAGCTGGAATATAAAATGATGGAAATAACTGTCACAGAGCAGAATAAAGAAAAAAGAATGAAAAGAAATGAGGGCAGTCTCAGAGACTTCTGGGAAAACATTAAACACACAAACATTTGAATTATAGGGGTTCCAGAAAAAGAAGAGAAAGAAAAAAGGTCTGAGAAAATATTTGAAGACATTATAGTCAAAAAGTTTCCTGATATGGGAAAGGAAAGAGGCAATCAAATCCAGGAAGCACAGGGAGCCCAACACAGAAAAACCCAAGTGGAAACACGCCAAGACACATATTAATCAAACTATCAAAACTTAAATACAAGGAAAAAATATTAAAAGCAGCAAGGGAAAAGCAACAAAAAACATACAAGGGAATCCTCATAAAGTTATCAGCTGATTTTACAGCAGAAACTCTGCAGGCCAGAAGGATATACTTAAAATGATGAAAGGGAAAAACTTTCAACCAAGATTACTCTACCCAGCAAGGATCTCATTCAGATTTGACAGAGAAATCAAAAGCTTTACAGACAAGCAAAACCTAAGAGAATTCACACAATCAAACCAGCTCTACAACAAATGCTATAGGAACTTCTCTAAGCGGGAAACAAAAGAGAAGAAAAGAACCTATAAAACCAAACACCAAACAATTGAGAAAATCGTAATAGGAACATACATATTGATAATTACCTTAATTGTGAATGGATTAAATGCTCCAACCAAAAGACAAAGAATGGTTGAATGGATACAAAAACAAGACCCGTATATATGTTATCTACAAAAAGCCCACTTCAGACCTAGGGACACATAGAGACTGAAAGTGAGAGAATGGAAAAAGATATTCCATGCAAATGGAAATCTGGAGTACCAATACTCATATCAGACAAAATAGACTTTAAAATAAAGACTTTTACAAGAGGCAAAGAAGGACACTACATAATGATCAACGGATCAATCCAAGAAGAAGATATAACAATTGTAAATATTTATGCACCCAACATAGGAGCATCACAATACATAAGGCAAATGCTAACAGCCATAAAATGGGAAATCAACAGTAACACAATAATAGTATGGGATTTTAACACCCCAATTTCACCAATGGACAGATCATCCAAAATGAAAATAACTAAGGAAACACAAGCTTTAAATGATACACTAGACCAGATGGACCTAATTGATATTTATAGGACATTCCAACCAGAAACAACAGAATACACATTTTTCCCAAGTGCACATGGAACATTCTCCAGGACAGATCACATCTTGGGTCAAAAATGAAGCCTCAGTAAATTCAAGAAAATTGAAATGATATCAAGTATATTTTCCAACCACAAAGCTATGGGATTAGAAATGAATTACAGGAAAAAAAACCTGTAAAAAAATACAACCACATGTAGGTTAACAACATGCTCCTAAATAACCAAGAGAACACTGAAGAAATCAAAGATGATATCAAAAAATACCTAGAAACAAATGAAAATTAAAACGACCCAAAACCTATGGGATGCAGCAAAAGCAGTTCTAAAAGGGAAGTTTATAGCAATACAATCTTACCTCAAGAAACAAGAAACATCTCAAATAAACAGCCTAACCTTACACCTAAAGCAATTAAAGAAAGAACATTTTAAAAAGCCAAAGTTAGCAGAAGGAAAGAAATCATAAAAATTAAATCAGGGGCTTCCCTTGTGGTGCAGTGGTTGAGAATCTGCCTGCCGATGCAGGGTACACGGGTTCGTGCCCCAGTACGGGAAGATCCCACATGCCACAGAGTGGCTGGGCCCATGAACCATGGCCGCTGAGCCTGCATGTCCAGAGCCTGTGCTCCGCAACAGGGGAGGCCACAACAGTGAGAGGCCCGTGTACTGCAAAAAATCAAAAACAAAAACAAAACAAAAAAAACAAAAACAAAACAGACAAAAAAACCATACATCTTTAAGTAGGAAAAAAAAGCTGTATTTATAAAAAAAAAACTAAATCAGAAATAAATGAAATGAAGGAAAGAATGTCAAAGATTAATAAAACTAAAAGCTGTTTCTTTGAGAAGATAAACAAAATTGATAAACCTTTAGCCAGACTCATCAGAAAAAAAAAGGGAGAAGACTCAAATCAACAGAATTAGAAATGAAAAAGGAGAGGTAAAATCTGACACGGCAGAAATACAAAGAATCATGAGAAACTACAAGCAACTATATGCCAATAAAATGGACAACGTGGAAGAAATAGAAAAGTTCTTAGAAAAGCACAACCCTCCAATAGTGAATCAGGAAGAAATGGAAAACATGAATAGACCAATCACAAGCACTGGAATTGAAACTGTGATTTAAATTCTTCCAACAAACAAAAGCGCAGGGCCAGATGGCTTCACAGTGAATTCTATCAAATATTTAGAGAAGAGCTAACACCTATCCTTCTCAAACTCATCCAAAATATAGCAGAAGGAGGAATACACCAAAACTAATTCTACAAGGCCATCATCACCCTGGTACCAAAACCAGACAAAGATGTCACAAAAAGAGGAAACTACAGGCCAATATCACAGATGAAAATAGATGCAAAAAACTTCAACAAAATGTTAGCAAACAGAATCAAACAGCACATTGAAAGGATCATACACCATGATCAAGTGGTGCTTATCCTAGGAATTCAAGGATTCTTCAACATAAACAAATTAATCAATGTGATACACCATATTAGAAAATTGAAGGAAAAAAACATGACAATTTAAACAGAGGCAGAAAAATTTTGACAAAATTCAAAACCCATTTATGATAAAAATCTCTCCAGAAAGTGGTCATAGAAGGAACTTACCTCAACATAATTAAGGCCAGATATGACAAATCTACAGCCAACATCATTCTGACTGGTGAAAAACTGAAACCATTTCTTCTAATATCAGGAACAGGACAATTTGCCCACTCTTGCCACTATTATTCAAAATAGTTTTGGAACATTTAGCCATGGCAATCAGAGAAGAAATAGAAATAAAAGGCATCCAAATTGGAAAAGATGAAGTAAAACTATCACTGTTTGTAGATGACATGATAATATACATAGAAAATCATAAAGATGCCACTAGAAAATTACTAGAGCTAATCAATGAATTTGGTAAAGTAGCAGGATAGAAAATTAATGCACAGAAATCTCTTGCATTCTTATACACTAACAATGAAAAATCAAAAGGAGAATTTAAGGAAACTCTCCCATTTACCATCACATCATAAAGAATAAAATACCTAGGAATAAACCTACCTAACTAGGAAAAAGACCTGTATGCAGAAAACTATAAGACACTAATGAAAGAAATTAAAGATGATACAAACAGATGTAGAGACATACCATGTTCTTGGATTGAAGAAATCAACATAGTGAAAATGACTATACTCCCCAAAGCAATCTACAGATTCAGTGCAAACCCTATCAAATTACCAATGGCATTTTTCACAGAACAAGACCAAAAAATTTACAATTTCTGTGGAAACACTAAAGACCCCAAATAGCCAAAGCAATCTTGAGAAAGAAAAACGGAGCTGGAGGGAGGGATCATGTTCCCTGACTTCACACTAAACTACAAAGCTACCATAATCAAGAAAGTATGATAGTGGCACAAAAACAGAACTATAGTTCAATGGAGCAGGATTGAAACCCAGAAATAAACCCACACACATATGGTCAACTTATCTTGGACAGAGGAGGCAAGTATATACAATGGAGAAACAACAGTGCCCTCAATATGTGGTGCTGGAAAAACTGGACAGCTACATGTAGAAGAATGAAATTACAACACTCCCTAACACCGTACACACATACACAACAAAAAACAACAGCAACAACCACACTCAAAGTGGATTAAAGACGTACATGTAAGGCCAGACACTATAAAACTCTTAGAGGAAAACATAGACAGAACACTCTATGACATAAATCACAGCAAGAACCTTTTTGAGTTGCCTCCTAGAGAAATGGAAATAAAAGCAAAAATAAAGAAATGCAGCCTAATGAAACTTAAAATCTTTTGCACAGCAAAGGAAACCATAAACAAGACACAAAGACAACCCTCAGAATGGGAGAAGATATTTGCAAACGAAGCAACTGAGAAAGGATTAATCTCCAAAATATACAAGCAGCTCATGCAGATAAATATCCAAAAAACAAACAACATAAACCAAAAATGGCCAGAATACCTAAATAGACATTTCTCTAAAGAAGACATACAGATGGCCAACAAACACATGAAAAGATGCTCAACATCACTAATCATTAGAGAAATGCAAATCAAAACCACAATCAGGTATCACCTCACACTGGTCAGAAGGACCACTATCAACAAGTCTACAAACAATGAATGCTGGAGAGGGTGTGGAGAAAAGGGTCCCCTCCTACACTGTTGGTGGGAATGTAATATTGGTACAACCACTATGGAAAACAGTATGGAGGTTTCTTAAAACACTAAAAATAGAACTACCATATAATCCACAATCCCACTACTGGGCACATACCCTGAGAGAACCATAATTCAAATATATATGTACCACAATCTTCATTGCAGCACTATCTACAATAGACAGGTCATGGAAACAACCTAAATGTCCATCGACAGAGGAATGGATAAAGAAGATGTGGCACATATATACAATGGAATATTACTCAGTTATAAAAAGTAAAGAAATTGAGTTATTTGTAGTGAGGTGGATGGACCTAGAGTCTGTCATACAGAGTGAAGTAAGTCAGAAAGAAAAACAAATATCATATTCTAAATCATATATATGGAATCTAGAAAAATGGTACTGATGAGCCTAGTTGTAGGGAAGGAATAATGATGCAGACATTGAGAACAGACTTGGGGACACTGGGAGGGAAGGGGAGGCTGGGACGTGGTGAGAGAGTTGCATTGATATATATACACTACCAAATTTAAAATAGATAGCTAGTGGGAAGCAGCTACATAGCACAGAGAGATCAGCTTGGTGCTTTGTGACCACCTAGAGGGGTGAGATAGGGAGAGTTGGAGGGATGGGATTTGGTGATATATGTATGCATAGAGCTGATTCACTTTGTTATACAGCAGAAACTAACACAACATTGTAAAGCAATTATACTCCAATAAAGGTGTGTTAAAACAAAAAAAAAGAAAAGAAAAAGAGCCCTTGGTTTCAATGATATTTTCTATTATTTTTTGGTCACTAGTTTATTTATTTCTGCTCTGATCTTTATTGTTTTCTATATTCTGATGGTTTGGGATTTTGTTACCTCTTCTTTTTCTAATTATTTTAGATGGGAGTTTAGGTTTGTTATTTGAGATTTTTCTTGTTTGTTGCAGAAACCCTGTATTGCTTTAACATCCCTCTTAACATCCCTATTTGCTGCATCCCATTGATCTTAAAAAATTGTTGATTTATTCACATTTGTATCAAGGTATTCTCTGATTTCCTCTTTGATTTTACAATGGGCCCATTTTATTTTGAGTAGTATGTTTTTTAGTCTCCATGTGTTTGTGTCTTACTCTTTTTATTCTCTTAATTAATTTCCTTTTTCATACAGTTGTGTTTGAATGAATGCTTGATATAATTTCTATCCTCTTAAATTTGTTGAGACTCATTTCGTGGCCTTGCTTGTGATCTGTCCTGGAGAACGTTTTACATGCGCTTGAAAAGAATTTGAATTCTGCTGTTTTGGGGTGGAATGTTCTGTAGATAACTATTAAGTTCAGCTGGTACATTTAAGCTCACTGTTTTCTTATTGATTTTTTTGTCTGGATGATATGTCCATTGATGTAAGTGAAGTGTGAAAGTACACTACTATTTTTGTATTATTGCCAATTTCTCCCTTTATGTCTGTTAGTATTTGCTTTATATGTTCATGTGCTCCTGTATTGGGTGCATATATGTTAACAAATGATATATCCTCTTTTTGTATTCATCTCTTTATCATTATATAACACCCTCTTTGTCTTTTTTTATAGCCTTTGTTTTAAAGGCTATTTTCTCTGATGTGAGTATTGCTATCACAGCATTCATATCATTTTTTTTACATCTTTATCGGAGTATAATTGATTTACAATGGTGTGTTAGTTTCTGCTGTATAACAAAGTGAATAAGTTATACATATACATATGTTCCCATATTTCTTCCCTCTTGCATCTCCCTCCCTCCCACCCTCCCTATCCCACCCCTCTAGGTGGTCACAAAGCACCAAGCCGATATCCCTGTGCCATGCGGCTGCTTCCCACCAGCTACCTATTTTATATTTGGTAGTGTATATATGTCCATGCCACTCTCTCATTTTGTCACATCTTACCCTTCCCCCTCCTCATATCCTCAAGTCCATTCTCTAGTAGGACTGTGTTTTTATGCCTGTCTTACCACTAGGTTCTTCATGACACTTTTTTCCTTAAATTCCATATATATGTGTTAGCATACGGTATTTGTCTTTTTCTTTCTAACTTACTTCACTCTGTATGACAGATTCTAGGTCCATCCACCTCATTACAAATAGTTCAATTTCGTCTCATTTTATGGCTGAGTAATATTCCAGTGTATATATGTGCCACATCTTCTATATCCATTCATCAGATGATGGACACTTAGGGTGTTTCCATCTCTGGGCTATTGTAAATAGAGCTGGAATGAACAGTTTGGTACATGACTCTTTTTGAATTATGGCTTCCTCAGGGTATATGCCCAGCAGTGGGATTGCTGGGTCATGTGGTATTTCTATTTGTAGTTTTATAAAAACCTCCATACTGTTCCCCATAGTGGCTGTCCCAAATCACATTCCCACCAGCAGTGTAAGAGTGTTCCCTTTTCTCCACCCCCTCTCCAGCATTTATTGTTTCTAGATTTTTGGATGATGGCCATTCTCACTGGTGTGAGATGATATCACATTGTAGTTTTGATTTGCATTTCTCTAATGATTAAAGATGTTGAGCATTCTTTCATGTGTTTGTTGGCTATCTGTATATTTCTTTGGAGAAATGTCTATTTAGGTCTTCTGCCCATTTTTGGATTTGATTGTTTGTTTTTTGGTTATTGAGCAGCAGGAACTGCTTATAAATTTTGGAGATTAAACCTTTGTCAGTTGCTTCATTTGAAAATATTTTCTCCCATTCTGAGGGTTGCCTTTTGGTCTTGATAATGGTTTCCTTTTCTTTGCAAAAGATTTGAAGTTTCATTAGGTCCCATTTGTTTATTTTTGTTTTATTTCCATTTCTCTAGGAGGTGGGTCAAAAAAGACCTTGCTGTGATTTATGTCATAGAGTGTTCTGACTATGTTTTCCTCTAAGAGTTTGATAGTTTCTGGCCTTACATTTCGGTCTTTAATCCATTTTGAGTTTATTTTTGTGTATGGTGTTAGGAAGTGATCTAATCTAATACTTTTACATGTACCTGTCCAGTTTTCCCAGCACCACTTATTGAAAAGGCTGTCTTTTCTCCATTGTATATTCTTGCCTCCTTTATCAAAGATAAGGTGACCATATGTGCTTGGGTTTACCTCTGGGCTTTCTATCCTGTTCCATTGATCTATCTTTCTGTTTTTGTGCCAGTACCATACTGTCTTGATTACTGTAGCTTTGTAGTATAGTCTGAAGTCAGGGAGCCTGATTCCTCCTGCTCTGTTTTTCGTTCTCAAGATTGCTTTGGCTATTCGAGGTCTTTTGTGTTTCCATACAAGTTGTGAAATTTTTTCTTCTAGTTCTGTGAAAAATGCGAGTGATAGTTTCATAGAGATTGTATTGAATCTGTAGATTGCTTTGGGTAGTAGAGTCATTTTCACAATGTTGATTCTTCCAATCCAAGAACATGGTATATCTCTTCGTCTCTTCATATCATCTTTAATTTCTTTCATCAGTGTCTTATAATTTTCTGCATACAGGTCTTTTGTCTCCTTAGGTAGGTTTATTCCTAGATATTTTATTCTTATTGTTGCAATGGTAAATGGGAGTGTTTTCTTAATTTCACTTTCAGATATTTCATCATTATTGTATAAGAATGCCAGAGATTTCTGTGCATTAATTTTGTATCCTGCTACTTTACCAAATTCATTGATTAGCTCTAGTAGTTTTCTGGTAGCATCTTTAGGACTCTCTCTATATAATATCATGTCATCTGAAAACAGTGATAGCTTTACTTCTTCTTTTCCGATTTGGATTCCTCTTATTTTCTTTTCTTCTCTGATTGCTGTGGCTAAAACTTCCAAAAGTGTGTTGAATAAGAGTGGTGACAGCAGGCAACCTTGTCTTGTTCCTGATCTCAGTGGAAATGCTTTCAGCTTTTAACCACTGAGGATGTTGTTGGCTGTGGGTTTGTCATATATGGTCTTTATTATGTTGAGGAATGTTCCCTCTATGCCTAGTTTCTGCAGGGTTTTTATCATAAATGGGTGTTGAAATTTGTCAAAACTTTTCTGTGCATCTATTGAGATGATCATATGGTTTTTCTCCTTTAATTTGTTAATATGGTGTATCATGTTGATTGATTTGCGTATATTGCAGAATCCTTGCATTCCTGGAATAAACTCCACTTGATCATGGTGTGTGATCCTCTTAATGTGCTGTTGGATTCTGCTTGCCAGTATTTTGTTGAGGATTTTTGCTTCAATGTTCATCAGTGATATTGGATTGTAGTTTTCTTTGTTTGTGGCATTCGTCTCTGGTTTTGGTGTCAAAGTGATGGTAGCCACGTAGAATGAGTTTGGGAGTGTTCCTCCCTCTGGTATATTTTGGACGAGTTTGGGAAGGATAGGTGTTAGTTCTTCTCTAAATGTTTGATAGAATTCTGTGAAGCCATCTGGTCCTGGGCTTTTGTTTGTTGGAAGACTTTTAATCACGGTTTCAAATTCAGGGCTTGTGTCTGGTCTTTTCATATTTTCTATTTCTTCCTGATTCAGTCTTGGCAGGTTGTGCATTTCGAAGGGTTTGTCCATTTCTTCCAGGTGGTCCATATTATTGGCATAGAGTTGCTTGTAGTAATCTCTCATGATCTTTTTTGTTTCTGCAGAGTCAGTTGTTCCTTCTTCCTTCTCATTTCTAATTCTATTGATTTGAGTGTTCTCCCTTTTTTTCTTGATGAGTCTGGCTAATGGTTTATGAATTTTGTTTATCTTCTCAAAAACCAGCTTTTAGTTTTATTGATCTTTGCTATCATTCACTTCATTTCTTTTTCATTTATTTCTGATCTGATCTTTATGATTTCTTTCCTTCTGCTAACTTTGGGGGTTTTTTGTTCTTTTTTCTCTAAATGCTTTAGGTGCAAGGTTAGCTTGTTTATTCGCGATGTTTTCTGTTTCTTAAAGTGGGCTTGTATTGCTATAAACTTCCCTATTAAAACTGCTTTTGCTGCATCCCATAGGTTTTGGGTCATCATGTCTCCATTGTCATTTGTTCCTAGGTATTTTTTGATTTCCTCTTTGATTTCTTCAGTCATCACTTCGTTATTAAGTTGTGCATTGTCTAGCCTCCATGTGTTTGTATTTTTTACAGATCTTTTCCTGTAATTGATATCTAGTCTCATAGCGTAGTGCTCGTACAAGATACTTGGTACAATTTAAATTTTCTTAAATTTACCAAGGCTTGATATGTGACCGAAGATATGACCTATCCTGGAGAATGTTCCATAAGCATTTGAGAAAAATGTGTATTCTGTTGTATTTGGGTGGATTGTCCTATAAATATCAATTAAGTCCATCTTGTTTAATGTATCATTTAAAGCTTGTGTTTCCGTATTTATTTTCATTTTCGATGATCTGTCCGTTGGTGAAAGTGGGGTGTTAAAGTCCCCTACTATGAATGTATTACTGTCGATTTCCCCTTTTATGGCTGTTAGTATTTGCCTTATGTATTGAGGTGCTCCTATGTTGGGTGCATAAATATTTACTATTGTTATATCTTCTTCTTGGATCGTTCCCTTGATCATTATGTAGTGTCCTTCTTTGTCTCTTCTAATAGACTTTATTTTAAAGTCTATTTTTTCTGATATGAGAATTGACACTCGAGTTTTCTTTTGGTTTCCATTTGCATGCAATATCTTTTTCCATTCCCTTACTTTCAGTCTGTATGTGTCTCTAGGTCTGAAGTGGGTTTCTTGTAGACAGCATATATATGGGTCTTTTTTTTTGTATCCATTCAGCCAATCTGTGTCTTTTGGTGAGAGCATTTGTCCATTTACATTTAAGGTAATTATTGATATGTATGTTTCTATTCCCCTTTTCTTAATTGTTTTGTGTTCGTTATTGTAGGTCTTTTCCTTCTCTTGTGTTTCTTGCCTAGAGAAGTTCCTTTAGCATTTGTTGTAAAGCTGGTTTGGTGGTGCTGAATTCTCTCAGCTTTTACTTGCCTGTAAAGGTTTTAATTTCTCCATCAAATCTGAATGAAATACTTGCTGGGTACAGTAATCTTGTTTGCAGATTTTTCTCCTTTATCACTTTAAATATGTCCTGCCAGTCCCTTCTGGCTTGCAGAGTTTCTGCTGAAAGATCAGCTGTTAACCTTATGGGGATTCCCTTGTGTGTTATTTGCTGTTTTTCCCTTGCTGCTTTTAATATGTTTTCTTCGTATTTAATTTTTGACCGTTTGATTAATATGTGTCTTGGCATGTTTCTCCTTGGATTTATCCTATATGGGACACTCTGTGCTTCCTGGACTTGTTTAAATATTTCCTTTCCCATTTTAGTACAGTTTTCAAGTATAATCTCTTCAAATATTTTCTCAGTCCCTTTCTTTTTCTCTTCTTCTTCTGGAACCCCTATAATTCAAATGTTGGCATGCTTAATGTTGTCCCAGAGGTCTCTGAGACTGTCCTCAGTTCTTTTCATTCTCTTTTCTTTATTCTGCACTACAGTAGTTATTTCCACTATTTTATCTTCCAAGTCACTTATCCGTTCTTCTGCCTCAGTTATTATGCTATTGATCCAATCTAGAGTATTTTTAATTGCATTTATTGTGTTGCTCATCGTTGCTTATTTCCTCTTTAGTTCTTCTAGCTCCTTATTAAGTGTTTCTTGCATTTTGTCTATTGTATTTCCAAGATTTTGGACCATGTTTACTATAATTATTCTGAATTATTTTTCAGGTAGACTGCCTATTTCCTCTTCATTTGTTAGGTCTGGTGGGTTTTTATCATGCTCCTTCATCTGCTGTGTGTCTTCCAATCTTCTCATTTTGCTTATCTTGCTGTGTTTGGGGTCTCCTTTTTGCAGGCTGCAGCTTCATAGTTCCCGTTGTTTTTTGTGTCTGTCCCCAGTGGCTAAAGTTGGGTCAGTGTGTTGTGTAGGCTTCCTGGTGGAGGGGACTAGTGCCTGTGTTCTGGTGGATGAGGCTGGATCTTGTCTTTCTGGTGGGCAGGTCCACATCTGGTGGTGTGTTTTGCGTTGTCTGAGGACTTATTATGATTTTAGGCAGCCTCTCTGCTAATGGGTGGGATTGTGATCCTGTCTTGCTAGTTGTTTGGCATGGGGTTTCCAGCACTGTAGCCTGCTGGTCGTTGAGTGAAGCTTAGTGCTGGTGTTGAGATGGCGATCTCTGGGATTTTTTTCACCATTTGAAATTATGTGGAGCTGAGATGTCTCTTGTGGACCAGTGTCCTGAAGTTGTCTTTCCCACCTCAGAAGCATAGCATTGACTCCTGGCTGCAGCACCGGGAGCCTTTCATCCACATGGCTCAGAATAAAAGGAATAAAATGAAGAAAGAAAGAAAGAAAGAGAGAGAGAAAGATGGAAGGAAAGGAGGGAGTGGGGGTTGGGAGGAATTAAGGAAGGAGCGAAGGAAGGGAATAAAAAAGAAAGAAAAAAAGAAAGAAAGAAAGGGAGAAAGAAGGAAAGAAAGGAGGGAGTGGATTTTGGGAGGAAGGAAGGAAGGAGTGAAGGAAGGAAGGAAAGAAAGAAAGAAAGAAAATTAAATACAGTAAGATAAAATAAAGTAAAGTAAGATAAAATAAAATAAAATAATTAAAATAAAAAATAATTATTAAGAAAAAGAAATACTGAAGAAAAAAAATGAACAAATAGGACCCTAGGACAAATGGTGGAAGCAAAGCTATACAGGCAAAATCTCACACAGAAGCATACACATATACACTCTCAAAAAGAGGAAGAGGGGAAAAAATAATAAATCTTGCTCTCAAAATCCACCTCCTCAATTTGAGATGATTTGTTGTCCATTCAGGTATTCCACAGGTGCAGTGTACATCAAGTTGATTGTGGAGCTTTGAATCTGCTTCTTCTGAGGCTGCTGGGAGGGATTTCCCTTTCTCTTCTTTGTTCTCACAGCTCCCAGGGGCTCAGCTTTGGATTTGGCCCCACTTCTGCGTGTAGGACGCCAGAGGGCGTCTGTTTTTCACTCAGAGAGGACGGCGTTAAAGGAGCAGCTGCTTCAGGGACTCTGGCTCACCCATGCTGGTGGGAGGGAGGGGCATGGAGTGCGGGGTGAACCTGCAGCAGCAGAGGCATGTGTGACGTTGCACCAGCCTGAGGCATGCCATGTGTTCTCCCGGGGATGCTTTCCCTGGATCCCAGGACCCTGGCAGTGGTGTGCTCTACAGGCTCCCCAGAAGAGAGGTGGGGAGAGTGACCTGTGCTCACACACAGACTTCGTGGTGGCGGCAGCAGCAGCCTTGGCATCTCACGCCCATCTCTGGGTTCTGCGCTTACAGCCGCGGCTTGCGCTCGTCTCTGGAGCTCCTTTAAGCAGTGTTCTTAATCCCCTCTCCTTGCACACCAGGAAGCAAATAGGGAAGAAAAGTCTCTTGCCTCTTCTGCAGGTCCAGACTTTTCCCTGGACTCCATCCCGGCTAGCCATGGTGCACTAACCCCCTGCAGGCTGTGTTCTTGCCACCAACACCAGTCCTCTCCCTGTGGTCAGACCAAAGCCTGAGCCTCAGCTCCCAGACCTGCCCACTCCAGTGGGTGAGTAGACAAGCCTCTCGGGCTGGTGAGTGCCAGTCGGCACTTATCCTCTGTGCGGGAATCTCTCCACTTTGCCCTCCGCACCCCTGTTGCCATGCTCTCCTCCGCGGCTCTGTAGCTTTCCCCCTCTGCCACCTGCAGTCTCCTCCCACAAAGGGGCTTCCTAGTGTGTGGAAACCTTTCCTCCTTCACAGCTCCCTCTCACTGGTGCATGTCCTGTCCGTATCCTTTTGTCTCTGTTTATTCTTTTTTCTTTTGCCCTACCCAGGTATGTGGGGACTTTCTTGCATTTTTGGAGGTCTGAGATCTTCTGCCAGCATTCAGTAGGTGTTTCGTAGGAGTTGTTCCATGTGTCGATGTATTTCTGGTGTATCTGTGGGGAGGAATGTGATCTCCGCATCTTACTCTTCCGCCATCTTCCCCCCTACCTCATGTCATTTCTATTTGCATGAAATATCTTTTTGCATCCCTCACTTTCAGTCTGTGTTTGTCTTTAGCTCAGAAGTGAGTCTCTTATAAGCAGCATATAAATGGGTCATTTTTAAATCCAATCAGCCACCCCATGTCTTTTGATTGGAGCATTTAGTCCATTGACGTTTAAAGTGATTACTAATAGACCTGTACTTATTGCTATTTTGTTACTTGTCTTCTGGTTGTTTAGTTAGTTCTTCTCTGTTGTTCTTCTTTTAGTTTCTTCACTGGTAGTTGGATAGTTTTCTTTGGTGATATGCTTGTGTTCCTTTCTCTATAGTTTTTGTGTATCTATTTTAGGTTTCTGGTTACCATGAGTTTCATATATGTTAACTTTGAACTATATGTACTTGTTTTAAATTGGTAGTCATTTAAGTTCAAACACATTCTAAGACATCTACATTTTTTACTCCCCTCTCCCACATTTTGTATTTATGGTGTCATAGTTTACATCTTTTGCTTTAATCCCTTAATTTTTTATTGTAGATATAGCTTTTTTCATTTTTTTTAGTCCTTTAATCTTTGGACTTGGCTTATGTAAATTGTTGATTTTCAACCCTTACTATATTTGCATTTTCTATGGGATTTTCCCTTTCTTATAGATTTTTACTTCTTTTCCACTTAGAGAAGATGCTTCAGCATTTCTTTTAGGGTACATTTTGTATTGATGAACTTTTAAAATTTTGCTTGTCTGAGAAGCTCTTTCTCTCTGCTTCAATTCTAAATGATAACCTTGCTGGGTAGAGTATTCTAGGTTGCATGTTTTTCCCCTTTCATCACTTTCAATATATCGTGTTAATTGACACTTAGGTTGCTTCCATGTCCTGGATATTGTAAATAGTGCTGCAATGAACATTGCGGTACATGACTCTTTTTGAATTATGGTTTTCTCAGGGCATATGCCCAGTAGTGGGACTGCTGAGTCTTATGGTAGTTCTATTTTTGGTTTTTTAAAGGACCTCCATACTGTTCTCCATAGTGGCTGTATCAATTCTCATTCCCACCAATAGTGCAAGAGGGTTCCTTTTTCTCCACACTCTCTCCAGCATTTATTGTTTGTAGATTTTTTGATAATGGCCTTTCTGACCAATGTGAGTTGACACCTCATTGTAGTTTTGATTTGCATTTCTCTAATGATTAGTGATGTTGAGCAATGGATAAAGAAGATGTGGCACATATATACAATGGAATATTAATTAGCCATAAAAAGAAACGAAATTGAGTTATTTGTAGTGATTTGGATGGACGTAGAGCCTGTCATACAGAGTGAAGTAAGTTAGAAAGAGAAAAACATACTGTATGCAACACATATATATGGAATCTAAAAAAAAAACTGGTTATGATGAACCTAAGGGCAGGACAGGAATAAAGACGCAGACATAGAGAGTAGACTTGAGGACACGGGAAGTGGGAAGTGTAAACTGGGTCAAAGTGAGAGAACAGCACTGACATATGTACACTACCCAATGTAAAATAGATAGCTAGTGGGAAGCAGCTGCATCACATGGGGAGATCAGCTTGGTGCTTTGTGACTACCTAGAGGGGTGGGATTAGGAGGGTGAGAGGGAGACGCAAGAGGGAGGGTATATGGAGATATACGTATACATATAGCTGATTCACTTTGTTATAAAGCAGAAACTAACACACCACTGTAAAGCAATTATATTCCAATAAGGATGTTAAAAATATATATATATTATCATGCCACTCCCTTTTGACCTCCAAGTTTCCTCCAGATAAATTAGGTGATAGCCTTATGGGGATTTCTCTTGTATATGACTGTTTTTTCTTGATGCCTTTAGAATTCTCTCTTTATCTTTAAATTTTGCCATTTTAATTATGATATATCTTGATGTGGGTGTGTTTGAGTTCAATTTATTTGGGACCCTCAGTTTATCTGTTCCTGGATATCTGTTTCCTTCTTCAGGTTTTGTAAGTTTTCAGCCATAATATCATGAAGTACATTTTCTGATCCTTTGTCTCCCTCTCCTCCTTCTGGGACTCCTATAATATGAATGTTAGTATGTTTAATGTTGTCCTAGAGGTGCTTAAACTCTTATCTTTTTAAATTTTTTTCTTTTTTTGCCGTTTTTATTGGATGACTTCCATTATTCTATCGTCCATATTGCTTATGCATTCTTCTGTATCTCCTAGTCTGCTGTTAATTCCTTCTGGTGTATTTTTCATCTCAGTTATGGTATTATTCAGTTCTGTTTTTAATATTTTCTACTTTCTTCTTAAACTTATCAGTGTGTTCATCTAGTCTTTTTCCTAATTCAGTTAGCATTATTATTACTAATACTTTGAATTATTTATCAGTAAATTATGTATCTGTTTATTAGTTGTTTTTTCAGGGTTTTCATTGTTCTTTCATTTGAAACAAATTTCTCTTTCTTCTTATTTTTCTTAACTTTCCCTGACTCTATGAGATTAAGGTGAAAGAGTTACCTCTCCCATTCTTGAAAGGGTGTCTTGTGTGGGAGCATTCATATGCAGTTTTCATGATCCCAGTGGCTTTTGTGGGGGTACTGGATTTGAAGTGATTATGGGTCACATTTTCCCCCAGGTTACACTGGCAGCTACTACCTTAGTGGGATATATGGCTGTATTGGATTGGCTAGAGCCAGAACCAGAGCCAAATGTGAGCTGGGGCCTCTACTGTGCTCAATGGTCAACACCACCTTATAGTGGCAGGGGCAGAGCCCAAGGTTCTGGAGTAGAAGCCCTGATTTTCAGGCCTGAGCTGGTTCTATTCCCTCCAAGTGTGTGCTCTCTCCCAAGCAATATTATCTCCACTCTAGTGGAGAGCAATGTGAAGCACGATGGGCTGAAGCATGCACCCTGTGTGGACTGAGGTTCATGCTGGAAGAGTCCTATCAAGTCTGTCAAAGGCCCAGCCTGTTTTCAATCCACTGCCTCTGCCCTGTTCCCAGGAGTAAGCAAACATGTGTGCACACTCTTCAGGATCAGTCTCAGTTTCTTACAGCTCTCCATTAAGTCCCATTGGTTTCCAAATCAGTTAATGGGACTCATCTTTGCAGTGTTGGACCCCAGGTTTGGGTTGCCCAATATGTGGCTGGAACCCCTCACTCCCCAGGAAGGATTCCTGAGCCCATGGTATTCTCCTCTTCTTCTGTCTCCCCTGCTAGGAGCATGGATGCCAAACTAATTGCTTCTCTATTTCTACCCAATTCCATGTGGATCTTTCTTTATAGCTTTGTTTATAGAAAAGCCTTAGTGCTAGTCTCCAGTTTGTTTTCAGTGAGAGTTGTTCCACATGTAGATGTATTTTTTATGTGTTCACATAGGAAGCTGAGCTCAGTGTCTTCCTAATCTGCCATCTTGATCTCCCTTCCTCTCAAGTTTTTCTCTTTTGATCTTCTTTAAGCCACCATTTCTTCTGTTCCCATCTCTAAACAGCTTCTTTCTCTTCCTTGTGCCTGATGTCACCACCTGACAATTACAGTAGTATATTGAACGTCCATAATATACTTCAACACGTCTCATCCAAACAAAGTCAGGGGGAGTACTCAATCCAAGTCTTACTGAGTGTCAGGCATCCATGCTAAACACTTCACATAAATTATGTTACTTATCTGATCACAAAACACAGGATATAAACTGGAAAGGGAAGAGAGGTTATTTCTTCACACCCATTCAAGGTTCAAAGGTCATAGGGACTGGTTAGAGCTTCTAACAAGGGGAAAGGCACCCTAGAAGAGATGGTGTTTCAGACCTGGGGCTTGGTTTATTACCTTTTGAGGAAGAGACAATCTAGGGCTGGTCATTAATTATTAACTAAAAGAGAAGGTCCAGCTGCCTCCTCAGCTTTACCCAAGGAATCACACTCTAGTCCTCAATTGTAGGAACATCCATACTTCTGAATTTTCCTATTGCCAGCTGCATAAAAGCTGAGCCCTGGTCTCAATAGACTTCTTCACAAGGTCTGACCCCAGCCACTGTTTTGTGAAGCAGTTACCATAAATATAAAAATCATAGTACTGATACTATGATAAGAGCTTGAGGAACTGCCCAAGAAGTATCTTGTGGCTGGCTTTTACATCCTAGTGCGTAATTGGAAGCCTCAGTTTCCCTATTTGCATGACTAACTCTGTGTCTTTGGAGCCTCTCAAGGAAGACTAAAGATAAGGCATAAAGATCTTTCTGCATTGAGAAGTTAAGGCTTTGTTTCTATATGTTAATGTACACTTTGGGAAAATGCACTTTTAGTGAAAACTCCATTTCTGATTCTTTCCTATCCTAGTTTCCCAAAACACTATGGATGAGACTTCTTCAGATCACCCAGGTTCAGGAAGATACTTATTGGGATTTTTTTGGTGATAGGTAGATGGTTAGAGATGATGCTGAGACCCAGTAAATTTCCTTATCAGTGACTTCTACACCACTAAGGTGTTTGGGAGAGGAGGGATTGTAGAACACACTTGAGAATTTTAGACAAACTTATTAAGGAGAGAAAGGAGGCTAAAGTGAAGTCATCCAAAAGACACAGACATTTCACTGAAGGTAATATAAAGATGGCAAATAAACACTTGAAAAGACGATCAACGTTATTAGTCATAGAGAAATGCAGATTAAAACCACCGTGAGATATCATTATACATCTATCAGAATGTGCATCAAAAATCAAGTATAGAAATTAAAAATAAAATAGTGATAACACCAAATGCTGGGAAGGATGTAAAAAACTGGATCACTTGTCCATTGCTGGTAGGAATGTAAAATGGTCAGCTATTCTGGAAAACAATTTGATGGTTTCTTAGACAAGAAACCATGCAATTACCATGACCCAGCAATTGAACTCCTGGGCATTTATCCTCCAGAAAAAAACAAAAAAACAAAAAAAACCCCACAAAGCTATGTTCACACAAACACTTGTATATGAATATTCTTAGAAGCTTTACTGTAACAGCAAAAACCCAGAAACAGCCCAGATGTCCTTTAGCAGCTGAATGGTTAAATCAACAGTGGTACATCCATGCCATAGAATACAACTCAGCAATAAGAAGAAGTGAACTATTGATACACACAACAGCTTTGATGAACCTAGAGGGAATTATACTGAGTGAAAAAAAAAGGCAATCCCCAAAGTTACAAAGTGTATGATTCCAATTTTATAATGTTCCTGAAATGACAGAATTATAGATATTAGTGATTTCCAGCAGTTAGTAAGCGTAATAGGATGGTGGTGACTGTGGCTATAAAAAGGTTACATGAAGGATACATTCTATGAAACAGTTCTACAGCTTATTTCTGGTGATGATTACACGTTATAAAATTGTATAGAACTTAATCACCACACACACACACACACCTGAGTGCATCTAAAACTGGTGAAATCTGAAAACTGGATTGTATCAGTATCAGTATCCTGGTTATGATATTGTACTACAGTTATGCAAGATGTTACGAATGGGGAAACTGGATAAAGAGTACACAGGATCTCTCTGCATTATTTCTTACAACTGCATGTGAATCTACAATTATCACAAAATGAAGTTTTTTTTTCTATAAAGAGGATAAGTCAGGCCAAGTGTAATATATATTTTTGTCAAGATCTTAATTAGAGGGAATCAAATCAGTTATCAAAGCATTAAAATTTTAATGAATAATTTTTAAAAGAACATTTACCCTATAATACCACTGGTTAAAAAAAAGGGAGATAAATTTGGTAAAGATGATCAACCAACATATAAATTTGTACAAAATCTCATAGAGGTAAATAAATTAGAAACTCCATTTAAAATATATATATATATATATGAAGCTATGGTTTTATTCTGTTTTGACCACAGAGAATGTAGATGTGGTCACCATTGACTGTCCAAAGTGCTTTACCCTTTATTATAAGTACCCCTTTAAAAGCATCTTTTGTTCTGAGGGCTGTAAGCTCTACCCTTCCACCCAAGACTGATTAGAAGCCAACCAATTTGAGTCAATCCCCAAGCTAATGTCTAGAAAAGAACTAAACATCTCTGATTGTACATCCCCAGTCAAGCCAGCAAGATACTGAACGTTGATTTGGCCACTTGCCATTCCCTAACTAAGCCAGGTTCCCCATGTCTAGGATCATGTGCTGAATTGCACCAGTGTGCACTTCAGGTGTTTGTGTGTGTTGGAGGTGAGGGGTAGACTGGGAAGGGCTGCTATATTTTGTTGCATCCTGGTTTTCTTGCCTACAGAACTTTTAACTAGCTTATTGAGTTCATCTATTGCAATTAAACCCAGGACTAAAAAGGAGCAGACTGCCCTGCCCAGTACTCCAGCTAGAGGAACTACTGAATATAAAATAGGGGAAAAGATAAACAAAGTATTGCTTTCTGAATCACCCAGTAGGTAGAGAGAGGAAGGTAAGAAAAGGAGGGGGAGTAGTTTCCTGGTTCCTGGGCAGAGAAAAATAACCTCATAGGTCTTTCCGGTCTTGGATTCTTCTGATGCACCTAATAATAACTGAGCACTATGTCTTGGCATGAGACCCAGACTGTGACTCTGGGTTGTTCCCACACCATTGCTGAGGCAACCCCTTTTCTCACAACTCTGGTGGTGAGTCACACAAGAAAACAAACATTTCCTCACATGAAGTATGCCTGTAGACCGGTGCTGAGACCCCAGTGGGCAGGCTCTTGCCAGCAGGATTTGATGCAAGGTGGCCACTCCCTTCTGAAACAAGCATAGATGTAAGCTTCAATAAGTCTGACATTAGTTAATCAGTAGTTAGATATTTGATTACCCATCCCGGGGGAGTTATCCATGGCTTCCCTTTCCCCTCCATTCAAAATCCTGATGGTTTAAGAAGAACCCAGAAGGTTCCTCTGATAGTAGGGCCTCCTCTGATTAGCTAAAGTTTCCAACTTCGTTTCACAATCACATCCTTCAAATCTGGAAGAATTATATTCTAAATCAGCAGAATTGTCCATTTTGGGGGCAATCCTCTTAGAAGTGTGGAAAGTAAAGACTGTTATTAACCATGGGATGGTAAAACGTAGACCTTGAAGAAATTAAAATATTAGTGGATAGATTTAGGATGTTACATTATTAAACCCTTCTGTTTTATCCACAACCAAAAAGTCAGCCAAGAAAATGTTATCTCTATTGCTTCTGGAAAAGCCATGTCTTGTGCAGAGAAATTCTAAAGATGCTTGTTAGGGACATTACATTGAATAAGAAATGAAAATGTATAAGCTCAAAAGAGCCAAAGAAGAAGATAAAAGAAGTATTCCCTCTCTTGAACACTTTAGTCTTGTGTGGGGACTGCTAGTGAAGGCTGAGGCTGCAAGAGGAAAGGGAAGTTGAGTTATATCCATTATTACTGTTGTTCCTGAACAAAGGGGATGTGGGGGTTGTCTCACTTCCTCTCCATCTGCTTTCAACATAGTAGAAGTGCATTAGAAGAATACAGAGGCTTTACTTGCTATAGAAACCAGTTGGGCTCCTTTGTGCCTTTCTGATCACAAAGATCTCAGAGGGCCAATAAGTTGCTCAATTCCAAGGGGTACCACTCACATTGAAGTCTAGGTGAATGGTACTCCCTGAACTTGCACACAGTACAGGCTGTGCAACCCTATATACAGCAACTGTAACTCTGTTAAGAGACCCTTAACAAAAACAGAAAGGAAGCGGGGAGATAGGGGTGATCATGGGCTGCTGATTACTGCTTTCACAACAGCCAGACAAGACAGAAATGATGCCAAGAGCAACAGTTCAGCTTCTAGGTAGGTATTATTAAACACTTCCTGACTGTGAGACACAAGGAGATGTGATCCAGAAATGTTTCAGAACAGCTTCTTTAGGAGAGCTAAGGAAAGGATCCATTGCAGGAAACAAAATACAAAACAAAACAAAAAGCAGCAATTCATACATTACTATTTGAAAACTACTGTCACTGTTGTGCACAAAAAAAAAGCCTTCTGCCATATCAATAAACAAAGGGTGTTGCAGCCATCAAGCCATCAGCTGTCCCTGACTGTGCACCTTGAGGGGATTCAGGATGGAGAAAAATAGGATACTGGCCCTAGATAGTTAAGGTGCATATCAAAGGAATGATTTAAATGAGCCCAGACTCTTGTACCTTCCCATACATAAAAAGTACATTAACTTGAGATTTCTTGTTTTTCTTAAATTAACAGTAATCTTTTGATGTCCCGACTACTTGGTTTTTGTTGCAAATACTCCTATATATCCTGGCTCATCTCTTAACTCTTTGAAGTAGTCCCTCAGAGCTCTGCGAAAGGTGCCTCCCAGGCTTAAGTTATCAGCAAGTCTGCCGAATAAAACACAATTCTCAACTTTTAGTATGTGCATTTTTTTTTTTAGTTGACTGCTTTTGGTGACCAAAAAAGGGATCCAGAGCAGGCTTTTCTCCTTTGCCTAAACTCTACAAGGATATGGAGCCTAGTATCAACAGAGGCCTCTTGGGCCTGTCCACCTCTTTGCAGATTCTGGATGAATTTTGGTGAGTCTCTACTGGTTCTTGGATCTCCCATTATTGGCTGATGATAGTAAGTTTTATTTGGTGGTGTTAAACCCTCTGAAGGAGAAAGTTATCCTTGAAACTTGGTTTCAATAATTGGTACCTGGATTATATTCAGCTGAAAGACACTGGGAAGATTTTGTTCAGTTTAGACACTGAGTTGGTTATCCTCAGTTGAAAGGCTGAGAAGACTTTGCTCAATTGAAAGACACTGAGTGAGGTTGAACTGGGTAATTAGGTAGAAGAATGGCTTGTTGTTTTCCTTGAATTGGCTACTTTAAAAGAATGTTAAAAAAAAAAGTGAAGATATCTCATGAGAGAGTTCAACTCCAAAATGGGACATCTCCTCTCAGCCAGCAATGACTTTCTCAGGCAACTGAGAAACTTATGGGAGTAGTGGAGGCAAGTTCTCATACCATGCAGCCATCACTATAGGGAAACACATTCATTTTAATTATCCTGACACAGTGTCCTTAGAAAGGGGAAGAAAACTTTCAAAATGAAAGAAAAAGGAATGACATATTTCCAGCCTCCAACTAATACCCCAGACAGGTTTATATATGTACAAAACTTATACTTAAAATACTTATTTAACTGTAAATTAAAGGCAATCTCACCTTGAAAATAACTAAGACAGGGCTCTTTTATTACATGTGCAGTTAAGTTAGATAAAGCCAACCTGACAAAACAGTTTTTAAGGATTCTGACCTTAAAGAAACAAAAGCCCTTTGAGGAGGAACTTGTATTTCTCTTGCTGTGTCTTTGAGATGTAAATGTTCTACATGATCTTCTTCTGTGTTTGTGTGTGTGTGTGTGTGTGTGTGTGTGTGTGTTTTGAGAATGTGGTCTCTGCCATCTGGAAGGTACACATATGGTGTACATTTGGCAGCCAATCAAATAGACAGGGATACTGAGCAGTCTTTTGTCTGACTGTGCCATCTCTCAGGGTCTTTTTTGCCATCTTAACCTTTGTTACGTCAGCTTGTACAATGAAGGCCTTTACTTTTTTAGACCATTTTTGGGAATAAACTTTCTGGGTCTTGCTTAGGTAGCATCTTTTCACTCTCTTCTAGGGATGTCGCTTTCATCTTACTGGTTTGAGTCATGATTACGATATATCTCCTTAATGGACAAGTGATAAATCCTTTAAATTGGAAAAACTTCTAAATTGATAAAATTTTAAAGAGCACTCGTTATAAACAGCTGTTTTGTTGGTACCTATATAAACAAAAACAACTTAGAAGGTGAAAGAAAAAAAAATATATATATATACAATAGTTAACCTAAGAACTTCTTTAATTTAAAGTAAACAAAAGCGAGCAAACAAACAAAAAACAGTTTGGGAAGCCTTATTTCTGGTCTCTGCTTCCACTCAATGGGTCCTAGAGATGCTAATAAAAACATTAGAATAATTAGTGTTAATTATGTTGATTAACAGGGAAATAAGAAAAAACTGAAGATGAGAGAGGACAAGATGGCAGGGATGTTGGAGGACATGGAGTTCATCTCTCCCAACAAATGCATCAAGAATATATCTACAAATAGGACTCTTCTCATAGAGCAGAAGACCTCAGGCACCTAAAAGGACAAGAAAGATCTCTGCATAAGTGGGTATGATGAAAGAAAGAATAAGGGAAAAAAGAAGAGGAGAGGAAGCAGGACAGGACTGGTGCCCAGGGGTAGGGGGAGCCAAAGGAGAGGAGAGGTTCCCACATCCAGGGAAACCCCCTCACCAATGGGGAGATCAGTTGGGACAGAAGGGGAGCTTCAGGGGCTATTGAAGGAGAGTGCAGCAACCTGTCTGTGGCAGGCAGGATAAAGTGAGACTTACACAGATGGTCCATACCACAGCCATGTGCACTTCAGCCTGAGACATGTGTCTGCAGGTGAAGATGGGGGCTGGGTGCTGGAACGTGGGATTTGGAGAGAAAACCCTGGGAGAGGACTACTGATGGCTGCAAGAAGAAGGCCTGAGGGGACAGGAGTGAGGATGTCCTCAACTGGGAATGGTTGTGGAGGAAATATGGAATGCAGTAGAAGCAAGTCATTGTCAAGTGATGTGCAAGGGGAAGAGCCACCATTACAGCTTCTTTCCACATGTACCAGCTCCTGTCCCCCCAGGCACTGGGAGGGTGTCCCACCGGGGTCGGCTCTCCCATGCACACAGCTGCTGGCCTCACTGCACACCTCATCACTGCTGGGCCTGGCTCTCATGTCCACAGCCCAGCACTGGGAAGGGCCATGCCAGGGATGAAACTCCTGGGCCCACAGCTGCTGGCTCACCCATTCACCCCTCGCCACCAGGGCTCCCACAACCCCAGCCACCATGCTGCTTCTGCATGCCCTCCTTGCTGGGGAAGATCCATGTGCTCCAAGGCAGCCTCAGGGGTAGGTAACTGTGGGTAGCCTACATACAGAGGTGGGGCTGAAACTACAGCTGAGCCCCAGGGGGCCATGCAACTAAGGAAGAAGAGCTGAAATCTCTCCTCACAGCTGCACAAACTGCATACTGAAACCTCCACAACCAGCTTTGTAAACTCAGTGCCTACAGAACATCAGAATGGACAATGACTGCTCCTGAAGCCAAGATGGGCATAGCTTTAGCAGCAGTAGACTTTTGTCGTCATATGCACATGGGGCTTGGGCCAGGCTAATCTGACCTGCCCCAAGGGCACCCACAGCAGGTCCAGATCCATGATTACTGCAATCCTGGAACCTGACTTCAGTAGATCTACACTTGTGGCCTGGTGAAAAAAATGACTCAGAGACACCAGGGCTAAATGCCAGCATACGAAAAGTTAAGGTGGGGCTGAAAGCAGTGCCAACAACAGTGTAATCTGAGAGCTCACACAAAGGGTGAAAGTTGACACAACAGAGCACACACACAGGTGAACAGCTCCAGAGGAGGAATACTCAGTCACTTCCTTCCCAGTGGGAATGCTACAATTCTGACTACCTTGCACCATGGATCAGAAACACAGTGAAGAAACAAATCTGGGACCCTCTACTCCAACAACTAGGGAACAGACCCCACCCCTGACTGGTCAGTGACAACCATGGAGCAAAGAGGAGGCCCCAGTCAATATCCAGGGCAAGCTCTTGTCACCACACACCAGTCAAATCCCCTATCAAAAGGATAATGGCACAAGCCTCTAGACCAACCTCACCCAACAGGGGGCAGACAACAGAAGCAAGAGGAACTATAACCCTGCAGGCTGTGGAAAGGAGATGACAAAAACAGAAAGTTAGACAAAATGAGACAACAAAGAAATATGTTGCGGATGAAGGAGCAAGATAAAAACCTACAAGAACAACTAAATAAAGAGGAGATAAGCAATCCACCTGAAAACTATTTCAGAAAAATGATAGTAAAGATGATCCAAGATCTTGGAAAAGGAATGGAGACACAAATTGAGAAGATACAAGAAATGTTTAACAAAGACTTAGAAGAACTAAAGAACAAACAAACGGAGATTAACAATACAATAACTGATATAAAAGATACACTAAAAGGAATCAATAGCAAAATAACTGAGGCAGAAGAACAAATAAGCAAGCTGGAAGATAGAATGGTGGAAATCACTACTGTGGAACAGAAGAAAGAAAAAAGCATGAAAAGAAATGAGGACAGTCTCAGAGACATCTGAGACAACATTAAACGCAACAACATTCGAATTATACAGGTCCAAGAAAAAGTAGAAAAAAAGGGCCTGAGAAAACATTTGAAGACCTTATAGTCGGAAACTTCTCCAACATGGGAAAGGAAATAGTTACCCAAGCCCAGGAAGTGCAGAGAGTCCCATGCAGGATAAACCCAAGGAGGAACATGTTGAACATCTATTAATCAAACAAACAAACAAACAAAAATACAAAGAAAAAAATATTAAAAGCAACAAGGGGAAAGCAACAAATAACATACAAGGGAATTCCCATAAAGTTATTGGCTGATTTTTCAGCAGAAACTCTGCAGGCCAGAAGGGAGGGGCATGATATGTTTAAAGAGATGAAAGGGAAAAACCTACACCAAAGAATACTCTACCCAGCAAGGCCCTCATGCAGATTTGATGGAGAAATCAAAAGCATTACAGACAAACAAAAGCTAAGAGAAATCAGCACCACCAAACCAGCTCTACAGCAAATGGCAAAGAAACTTCTCTAGGCTGGAAAGAGACCAGCAACTTAAAACAACCTTGTACATATATAGACTGCTAAATCACAACCTCATAGGAACAGCAAACCCCAAAACTACAATACATACACACACACAAAAGAAAAAGCATCCCAAACACAACACTGAAGTTGGTCCTCAAACCAAAAGAGAAGAGAACAAAAGAGGAAGGGAAGAAAAAAAGACTTACAAAAACAAACCCAAAACAACTAAGAAAATGGCAATAGGAACTTACATATTGATAATTACCTTAAATGTAAATGGATTAAATGCTCCAACCAAAAGACATAGACTGGATGAATAGATACAAAAGCAAGATCCATATATATGTTGTCTACAAGACACCAACTTCAGACCCAGGGACATATACAGAATGAAAGTGAGGGGATGTCATCCTGTCTAAGCGAAAAACAGACACCCTCTGGCGACCTACAAGCAGAGGCAGGGCCAAATCCAAAGCTGAGCCCCTGGGAGCTGTGAGAACAAAGAAGAGAAAGGGAAATCTCTCCCAGCAGCCTCAGAAGCAGTGGATTAAAGCTCAACAATCAACTTGATGTACCCTGCATCTGTGGAATACATAAATAGACAACGAATCATCCCAAATTGAGGAGTGGGACTTTGAGAGCAAGATTTATGATTTTTCCCCTTTTCCTCTTTTTGTGAGTGTGTATTTGTATGCTTCTGTGAAAGATTTTGTCTGTATAGCTTTGCTTCCACCATTTGTCCTAGGGTTCTATCTGCCCGTTTTTTTAAAATTTTTTTTCTTAATAATTATTTTTTAATTTAATAACTTTATTATAATTTATTTTATTTTACTTTACCTTCTTTCTTTCTTTCTTTCCTTACTTCCCTCCTTTAGACAGCGAATCATCCCAAATTGAGGAGGGGGACTTTGAGAGCAAGATTTATGATTTTTTCCACTTTTCCTCTTTTGTGAGTGTGTATGTGTATGCTTCTGTATGAGATTTTGTCTGTATAGCTTTGCTTCCACCAATTGTTCTAAGGTTCTATCCATCTGTTTTTTTGTTTGTTTGTATTAATTTTTTTCTTAATAATTATTTTTTAATATAATAACCTTATTATATTTTACTTTATTTTATTTTACTTTATCTTCCTTCATTCATTTTTCCTTCCTTCCCTCCTTCCTTCCTTCCTTCCCTCCTTCCTTCCTTCCTTCCTCACACCATCCCTCTCTCCCTCCCTCCATCTCTCCCTCCTTTCTTTCTTTCTTTCCTTCTTTACTTCTTTTCTTCTTTCTTCCTTCCTTCCTTCCTTGCTTCCTTCCATCCTTCCTTCCTTCCTTCCTATCTTTCTTTCTTCCCTCCTACTTCTACTAATTCTTTCTCTCTATTTATTCTCTCTTTTATTCTGACCCATGTGGATGAAAGGCTCCTGGTGCTGCAGCCAGGAGTCAGAGCTCTGCCTCTGAGGTGGGAGAGCCAACTTCAGGAAACTGGTCCACAAGAGACCTCACAGCTCCACATAATATCAAATGGCAAAAATCTCCCAGAGATCTCCATCTCAATGCCAGCACCCAGCTTCACTCAACAACCAGCAACCTACAGTGCTGGACACCCTGTGCCAAACAACTAGCAAAATAGGAACAGAACCCCACCCATTATCAGAGAGGCTGCCAAAAATCATAATAAGTCCGCAGACACCCCAAAACACACCACCAGACGTGGACCTGCCCACCAAAGAGAAAAGATCCAGGCTCATCCACCAGAACACATGCACTAGCCCCTTCCAGCAGGAAGCCTACACAACCCATGACCCAACTTTAACCACTGGGGACAGACACCAAAAACAACAGGAACTATAAACCTCCAGCCTGCAAAAAGGAGACACCAAACACAGTAAGATAAGCAAAATGAGAAGACAAAAAAACACACAGCAGGTGAAGGAGCAAGATAAAAACCCAGCAGACCTAAGAAATGAAGAGGAAATAGGCAATCTACCTCAAAAGGAATTCAGAATAATGATAGTAAAGTTGATCCAAAATCTTGGAAATAGAATAGACGAAATGCAAGAAACATTTAACAAGGACCTAGAAGAACTAAAGATGAAACAAGCAATGATGAACAACACAATAAATGAAATAAAAAATAATTTAGAAGGAATCAAGAGCAGAATAAGTGAGGCAGAACAATGGATAAGTGACCAGGAAGATAAAATAGTGGAAATAACTACTGCAGAGCAGAATAAAGAAAGAACAATAAAAAGAACTGAGGACAGTCTCAGAAACATCTGGGACAACACTAAGTGCACCAACATTCAAATTACAGGGGTCCCAGAAGAAGAAGAGAAAAAGAAAGGGACTGAGAAAATATTTGAAGAGATTATAGTTGAAAACTTCCCTAATATGGGAAAGAAAATATATAATCAAGTCCAGGAAGCACAGAGAGTCCCATAAAGGATAAATCCAAGGAGAAACATGCCAAGACACATATTAATCAAGCTGTCAAAAATTAAATACAAAGAAAGCATATTAAAAGCAGCAAGGGAAAAACAACAAATAACACACAAGGGAATCCCCAAAAGGTTAACAGCTGATCTTTCAGCAGAAAATCTGCAAGCCAGAAGGGACTGGCAGGACATATTTAAAGTGATGACGGAGAAAAACCTACAACCATGATAATTCTACCCAGCAAGGATCTCATTCAGATTTGATGGATAAATTAAAACCTTTACAGAAAAGTAAAAGTTGAGAGAGTTCAGCCCCACAAAAGCAGCTTTACAAGAAATGCTAAAGGATCTTCTCTAGGCAAGAAACACAAGAGAAGGAAAAGACCCATAATAACAAACAGAAAACAATTAAGAAAATGGGAATAGGAACATACATATCAATAATTACCTTAAATGTAAATGGATTAAATGTTCCCACCAAAAGAAACAGACTGGCTGAATGGATCCAAAAACAAGATCCATATATATGATGTCTACAAGAGACCCACTTCAGACCTAGAGAGACATACAGACTGAAAGTAAGGGGATGGAAAAAGATATTCCATGCAAATGGAAACCAAAGGAAACCTGGAGTAGCAATTCCCATATCAGACAAAATACACTGTAAAATAAAGACTATTAAAAGAGAAAAAGAAGGACACTACATAATGATCAAGGGATCGATCCAAGAAGAAGATATAAAAATTGTAAATATTTATGCACCCAACTTAGGAGCACCACAATACATAAGGAAAACACTAAGAGACATAAAAGGGGAAATTGAAAGTAACACATTCATAGTAGGGGACTTTAACACTCCACTTTCACCCATGGACAGATCATCCAAAATGAAAATAAATAAGGAAACACAAGCTTTAAATGATACATTAAACATGATGGATGTAATTGATATTTACAGGACATTCCATCCAAAAACAACAGAATACACATTTTTCTCAAGTGTTCATGGAACATTCTCCAGGATAGATCATATCTTGGGTCACAAATCAAGCCTTGGTAAATTTAAGAAAACTGAAATTGTATCAAGTATCTCTTCTGACCACAACATCAGACTAGATATCAATTACAGGAAATGATCTGTAAAAATAAAAACACATGGAGGCTAAACAATACACTACTTAATAGAGAAGTGATCACTGAAGAAATCAAAGAGGAAATCAAAAAATACCTAGGAACAAATGACAATGGAGACATGATGACCCAAAACTTATGGGATGCAGCAAAAGCAGTTCTAAGACGGAAGTTTATAGCAATACAAGCCCACCTTAAGAAACAGGAAACATCTCGAATAAACAACCTAATCTTGCACCTAAAATAATTAGAGAAAGCAGAACAAAAAAACCCCAAAGTTAGCAGAAGGAAAGAAATCATAAAAATCAGATCAGAAATAAATGAAAAAGAAATGAAGTGAATGATAGCAAAGATCAATAAAACTAAAAGCTGGTTCTCTGAGAAGATAAACAAAATTGATAAACCAGTAGCCAGACTCATCAAGAAAAAAGGGAGAGGACTCAAATCAATAGAATGAGAAATTAAAAAGGAGAAGTAACAACTGACATAGTAGAAATACAAAAGATCATGAGAGATTACTACAAGCAACTCTATGCCAATAAAATGGACAACCTGGAAGAAATGGACAAAAACTTAGAAATGTGCAACCTGCGAACTGAATCTGGAAGAAATAGAAAACATGAACAGACCAATCACAAGCACTGAAATTGAAACTGTGATTAAAAATCTTCCAACAAACAAAAGCCCAGGAAGAGATGGCTTCACAGGAGAATTCTATCAAACATTTAGAGAAGAGCTAACACCTATCCTCCTCAAACTCTTCCAAAATATATCAGACGGAGGAACACTCCCAAACTCATTTTACAAGGCCGCCATCACCCTGATAGCAAAACCAGACAAGGATGTCACAAAGAAAGAGACCTACAGGCCAATAACACTGATGAAGATAGATGCAAAAATTCTCAACAAAATACTAGCAAACAGAATCCAACAGCACATTAAAAGGATCATACACCATAATCAAGGGGGGTTTATTCCAGGAATGCAAGGATTCTTCAGTATATGCAAATCAGTCAACGTGATACACCATATTAAAAAATAGCAGGAGAAAATTCATATGGTTATCTCAATAGATGCAGAGAAAGCTTTTGACAAAATTCAACACCCATTTATGATAAAAACCCTGCAGAAAGTAAGCATAGAGGGAACCTTCCTCAATATAATAAAGGCCATATATGACAAACCCACAGCCAACATCGTCCTGAATGGTGAAAAACAGAAAGCATTTCCACTAAGATCAGGAACAAGACAAGGTGGCCCACTCTCACCACTCTTATTCAACATAGTTTTGGAACTTTTACCCACAGGAATCAGAGAAGTAAAGGATATAAAAGGAATCCAAATCGGAAAAGATGAAGTATAGCTGTCACTGTTTGCAGATGACATGATATTATACATAGAGAATCCTAAAGATGTTTCCGGAAAGCTACTAGATCTAATCAATGAATTTGGTAAAGTAACAGGATACAAAATCAATGCACAGAAATCTCTGGGGTTTCTGTACACTAATGATGAAAAATCTGAAAGTGAAATTAAGGAAACACTCCCATTTACCATTGCAACAAAAATAATAAAATATCTGTGAATAAACCTACCTAAGGAGACCTAAGACATGTATGCAGAAAATTATAAGCACTGATGAAAGAAATTAAAGATGATACAAATAGATGGAGAGATATATAATGTTCTTGGATTGGAAGAATCAATATTGTGAAAATGACTCTACTACTGAGAGCAATCTACAGATTCAATACAATTCCTATCAAACCACCACTGACATTTTTCACAGAAGTAGAACAAAAAATTTCACAATTTGTATGGAAACACAAAAGACCCCGAATACCCAAAGCAATCTTGAGAACGAAAAACGGGGCTGGAGGAATCAAGCTCCCTGACTTCAGACTATACAACAAAGCTACAGTATTCCAGACAGTATGGTACTGGCACAAAAACAGAAATATAGATCCATGGAACAGGATAGAATTCCTATAGAAAAACCTACGCACATATGGTCACCTTATCTTTGATAAAGAAGGCAGGAATGTGCAGTGGAGAAAGGTCAGCCTCTTCAATAAGTGGTGCTGGGAAATCTTGACAGGTACATGTAAAATATGAGATTAGATCACTCCCTAACACCATACACAAAAATAAGCTCAAAATGGATTAAAGACCTAAATGTAAGGCCAGAAACTATCAAACTCTTAGAGGAAAACATAGGCAGAACACTCTATTACATAAATCACAGCAAGGTCCTATTTGACCCACCTGCTAGAGAAATGGAAATGAAAACAACAATAAACAAATGGGACCTAATGAAACTTCAAAGCTTTTGCACAGCAAAGGAAACCATAAACAAGACCAAAAGACAACCCTCAGAATGGAAGAAAATATTTGCAGATGAAGCAACTGACAAAGGATTAATTTCCAAAATTTCCAAGCAGCTCATGCAGCTCAATAATAAAAAAACAAACAACCCAATCCAAAAATGGGCAGAAGACCTAAATAGACATTTCTCCAAAGAAGATATACAGACTGCCAACAAACACATGAAAGAATGCTCAACATCATTAATCATTAGAGAAATGCAACTCAAAACTACAATGAGATATCATCTCACACCAGTCAGAATGGCCATCATCAAAAAATCTAGAAACAATAAATGCTGGAGAGGGTGTGGAGAAAAGGGAACACTCTTGCACTGCTGGTGGGAATGTGAATTGGTTCAGCCACTATGGAGAACAGTATGGAGGTTCCTTAAAAAACTACAAATAAAACTACCATATGTCCCATCAATCCCACTACTGGGCATATACCCTGAGAAAACCAGAATTCAAAAAGAGTCATGTACCAATATGTTCATTGCAGCTCTATTTACAATAGCCAGGAGATGGAAACAACCTAAGTGTCCATCATCGGATGAATGGATAAAGAAGATGTGGCACATATGTACAATGGAATATTACTCAGACATAAAAAGAAACAAAATTGGGCTATTTGTAATGAGGTGGATGGACCTAGAGTCTGTCATACAGAGTGAAGTAAGTCAGAAAGAGAAAGACAAATACCGTATGCTAACATATATATATGGAATTTAAGGGAAAAAATATGTCTTGAAGAAACTAAGAGTAAGACAGGAATAAAGACACAGACCTACTAGAGAATGGACTTGAGGATATGGGGAGGGGGAAGGGTAAGCTGTGACAAAGTGAGACAGTGGCTGGACATATATATACACTACCAAACGTAAAATAGATAGCTAGTGGGAAGCAGCCGCATAGTACAGGGTGATCAGCTCGGTCCTTTGTGACCACCTTGAGGGGTGGGATAGGGAGTTTGGGAGGGAGGGAGATGCAAGAGGGAAGGGATATGGCAACATATGTATATGTATAACTGATTCACTTTGTTATAAAGCAGAATCTAACACACTATTGTAAAGCAATTATACTCCAATAAAGATGTAAAAAAAATATGATCATCTCAATAAATGCAGGAAAAGCTTTTGAGAAAATTCACCAGCAATTTAGGTTAAAAGCTCTCCAAAAGTGGGCATAGAGGGAGCCTACCTCAGCATAATAAAGGTGATATATAACAAACCTACAACTAACATCATTCTAAACAGTGAAAATCTGAAAGCATTTCCTCTAAGATCAGAGAAAAGACAAGGGTGTCCACTCTTGCCACTATTACTTAACATAGTTTTGGAAGTCCTAGCCATATCAATCAGAGAAGAAAAAGAAATAAAAGATCAAAATTGGAAAAGAAGTAAAGCTATCACTGTTTGCAGATGACATGATACTATACATATAAAATCCTAAAGATTCTATCAGAAAACTACTATAGCTCATCAATGAATCTGATAAATTTTCAGGATACAAAATTAATACAGAGAAATTTCTGGCATTCCTGTACACTAACAATGAAAGTTCAGAAAGGGAAATTAAGGAAACACTCCCATTTACCATCACGTCAAAAAGAATAAAATACTTGGGAATAAACCTACCTACTAGGAAAAAGACATGTATGAAGAAAACTATAAGATACTGATGAAAGAAATTAAAGATGACACAAACAGATGTAAAAGATATACCATTTTCCTGGGTTGGAAGAATCAATAATTTCAGAATGGCTATACTGCCCAATGTAATCTACAGATTCAATTCAATTCCTATCAATTTACCAATAGCATTTTACACAGAATTACAAAAACAAAATTCCAATTTGTATGGAAACACAAAAGACCCCAAATAGCCAAGGCAATCTTGAGAAAGAAAAATGGAGCTGCAGGATCAGGTTCCCTGAGTTCAGATGATACTGCAAAGCTAAGTCATCTAAACAGTATGATACAGGCACAAAAACAGAAATATAGATCAATGGAACAGGATAGAAAGTCCAGAGATCACCCCATGCATGTATTGTCACCTCATCTATGACAAAGAAGGAAATAATATATACAATCGAGAAAAGACAGTCTCTTCAATAAGTGTTGGTGGGAAAACTGGATAACTACATGTAAAATAATGAAATTAGAACATTCTCTAACACCATAACCGAAAAAAAAGTCAAAATGAATTAGAGACCTGAATGTAAGACTGGACACTGTAAAATTCTTAGAGGAAAACAGAACCCTCTCTGACATGAATTGCAGGAAGATCTTCTTTGATCCACCTCTAAGAGTAATAAAAACAAAAATAAACAAATGAGACTAAATCAAACTTAAAAGCTTTTACACAGCAAAGGAAACCACCAACAAAATGAAAAGAAAGCCCACAGAAAGGGAGAAAATATTTGCAAATGAGGTGACTGACAAGGGATTAATCTCCAAAATATACAAACAGCTCATGTAGCTCAATATCAAAAAAGGAAACAGCCTAATCAAAAAACGGGCAGAATATCTAAAAAGATATTTCTCCCAAGAAATCATACAGATGTCCAAGAGGCACATGAAAACATGTTCAACATCACTAATTATTAGAAAAATCAAATCAAAACTACAATGTGGTATTACCTCACACCAGTTAGAATGGCCATCATCATGAAATCTACAAACAATAAATGCTGGAGAGGGTGTAGAGAAAAGGGAACCCTCCTACATAGTTGGATGCAATGTAATTTGGTACAGCCACTATGGGGGGACAGTATGGAGATTACTTAAAAAACTAAAAATCAGGCTACCATATGATCCAGTTGTCTCACTTCTGGGCATATTTCCAGAGAAAACTGTAATTCGAAAGGATAAATTCACCCCAATATTCATTGCAGTACTATTTACAGCAGCCAGCACATGGAAGCAACCTAAATGTCCTTTGATGGAGGAATGAATAAATAAGATCTGGTACATATATACCATGGAATATTACTCGGCCATAAAAAAGAAAGAAATAATGCCATTTGCAGCAACATGGATAGACCTAGAGTTTGTCATACTGAGTGAAGTAAGTCATACAGAGAAAGACAAATATCATATGATATTGCTTATATGTGGAATCTAAAAAATGGTACAAATAAACTTATTTACAAAACAGAAATGTACTTTTTTACAGAACAGAAAGCAACCTTATGGTTACCAAGGGGGAAAGGTGGGGGGGGGGGTGGTGGTGAATAAATTGAGAGATTAGTATTGACATATACACACTACTGTATATAAAAGATAACTAATAAGAACCTACTTTATAGCACAGGGAACTCTATTCAATGTTCTGTAATGACCTCTGTGGGAATAGATTCTAGAAGAGAGTGGATATATGTATATGTATGGCCGATTCACCTTGCTGTACAGCAGAAAATAGCACAACATTGTAAATCAAGTATACTCCACTAAAAAAAATAATAATAATTTAAAAAAAGATGAACGGGAAGCCATCCCAATAAACACATTTTGGATTAAAAAGATACTAGATGGGAATCCTTTCACAATGTATGCATATATCAAATCATCATGATGTACAATTTTAATATGTTACAATTTTGTCAAGTATACCTCAATAAAGCTGAATGAATGAATGAATGAATACAGAAAGAAAGAAGAAAGAAAGAAAGAAAGAAAGAAGAAAAGAAAAAACTGAACAGAAAATCTAATGGTTTTTTGCCCTGCAAGGTAGAAATTTTAAAGAGACTCATCCCAAATGAATAATGAAATCTTTAGATGATTGTTTAAAAATGGGATAAATTAAACAGACATTAATGAGAGTAAATCAAAGGTTTGATACAACACTACCTAAGTTTGGATGGGCCAAAGGGACATTGTATTGATCTCCAATATTAAAGGGCCCCAAACAAGTCTGTTCTATTTACCCCAGTTTAAAACACATATATTAAAAAGGCTGGAAGAAAACTACACTGAGATACCTGAGCAACTTGGGGCAACAATTATGTCAATTCATCAAGTTAAAAGATTGACAAAAAGGCCTGAGTCCCTTGACCCAAGCCCTCACTGGGGACTCCAGAGCCCTTTTTTATTTTATTTTATTTTATTTATTTATTTATTTATTTACTTTTGGCTGTGTTGGGTCTCGTTTCTGTGCGAGGCCTTTCTCTAGTTGTGGCGAGCGGGGGCCACTCTTCAACGCAGTGCACGGGCCTCTCACTATCGCGGCCTCTCTTGCTGCGGAGCACAGGCTCCAGATGCGCAGGCTCAGTAGTTGTGGCTCACGGGCCTAGTTGCTCCGTGGCATGTGGGATCTTCCCAGCCCAGGGCCCGAACCCGTGTTCCCTGCATTAGCAGGCAGATTCTCAACCACTGTGCCACCAGGGAAGCCCTCCAGAGCCTTTTATACAAAGTAGATTAAATGGTTGGGGGATAAAAAGTAAGAAAACTTCTAGGATCCCTTGTAAGTTTAAGCCTTGTTGATTGGGTTTTAATGGAAACTGAAGTTAAAGGTATAAAGGTTGACAGAATTGAGATGAAAGTTTATAAAAATTGTTATATTTAAATGGGCTTTATATATTTAAGATGGTTATATCTCTTTTGCTTAATTATACTGTGTGAGAGACATGTTTCACAGGGGAATGCTTCCCCTGTTTGGTATGATAAGACAGGGCATATAGATCTTCCCCTCAGGAAATATTAATTAAACATTCTAAAGGAAATCAATAGGGTTACCTGAGCCCATACAATATAAAGTAAAAAGTGGGAACAATATTCAGGTACTAATAAAAACAATAGAGATTTTGTTCTGGGTCTAACCTGTGTCCTCAGAAAGAGGGCCTTGGTTGAATGCCTTATGCAGCCTTTGTAGATATGATAAATTAAACACTAAAGTTTTACAACATAGAACTCTTCACTTTCAGTTCAGTTGGAAATCTTCTCACTCACATAAGAAAACAGATTAAAGAAAATATAGTTGGGCAAATCAACCTTTTAATATCATTTAGGTGACAGACTTGTTCTTTGCAGAATTAAAGGCAACTGCCTTTGTCTTGCAAATCTCAACAAATCAGAAATGTAAATACAGCCCACAGTGACCTAAGCCTGAGCCTAATTAGTTCAATCAGGTAAAACTTGAATTAAGAAAAAAAAAAAGGTGGCAGGGGGAGACCTTCTAAACTCAAACTACTGGAAGGCTCCCTCATCCCAAATATAATTTACAACCTCCTTAAATGTTTATCAAGGACAAATTCAAATCTTAAAGTCTTTTCCACAAGTAGGAAAGTCTTAGTCATCTGAGAAAAAAATTTAACTTCTTCCATCTGTTATTTATAAACTAGTAAGTTTGTATTGTAATACCTGATTCAAAACTAAGTTTTTAAAGTGAAGCTATGAGATCTCTAGATTTGTCTATTCATATGTCTCTGTACATATTATACACATGAAATGTCTCTGCCTCCAGGGAACATTATCAAAATTAAACTTATAAAAGAGCTCTGATTAATTGACTCAAAAGTAAGCGTTTATGTTACAAGGAAGAACAAAATCTGACTACATGTTGGATCTGTTTCTTTTACTTTAACCTTTGCTTCCTGTTGCTTTTGCTCACTAAAAGGATACTGTCTATACATAATGGCCTGCCTTGGGGAACCCTGCCCCTCTGCCTGAATGTTAAACCAAAGTGCCTTTGTTCAGGGAAACATCCTGACTCTGTCCACCTGTGAATGGCTACAAGAAAGAAGAAATTAACACATCCCCTCCCCAAGGCTGACCATTCTAGGAGATATTTGCAAGACTTATGACCTTTTTACTTTATTTCCTCACCTCCTCCCCCTCTCTGTTCTATAAAAGAATCTGGCATTCCAGACCCCAAGAAGATGATCTTTTTGAGACACTAGATTGCCATCTTCTCAGTCTGCCAGCTTTCTGAATACTGCCACTATTCCTTGTCTCAACACCTCGTCTCCCAATTTATTGGCCTGTTGTGCATTGAGAAGACTGAGCTTGGACACAGTAACACTTACGATTACATATTTCTAAATGTAAAAGAAACTGGTCAGAATAAATTTCATATTTATGTGATCTAGGAACTATTCAATATTAAATTAATATCTGATATTAAAGCTAGCTTAAGCTTGTTGGTTTAATCAATATAGACATGTCTTATTTTCTTGTACCTAGGTTTACTGAAGGTCAATAAGTTCATGTTATTTTTGTTACAGAGTTTGTCAGCAAGAAGAAAATTAACTTGGTATGTTAATATGTTCATTAATTATAAAATAAAGGTAAACGACATAAGAGTTTTCAGTTGAACTCTTTAGGAATAATTATTTTTGGCGTATTGTCGACTTAATAAATACTCACAACCTAAAAGTTGAGAGTTATGTTTTATTCGGTGGGAAATTTTAGGACTTCAAGCCTGGGAGACAGCATCTCAAGTAACCCTGAGAGAATTACTCCGGGGAGGTGAGGGGGAGCTAGGATATATAGGAGTTTGCAACAAAGGTAATCAGGAACATCAAAAGATTATTGTTAATTAAGGAAAACCAGGGACTTCCCTGGTGGTGCAGTGGTTAAGAATCCACCTGCCAATGCAGGGGACATGGGTTTGAACCCTGGTCCAGGAAGATCTCACATGCCGCAGAGCAACTAAGCCCATGTGCCACAACTTCTGAACCTGTGCTCTAGAGCCCGCAACTGCAACTACTGAGCCCGCATGCTACAACTCCTGAAGCCCACACACCACAACGAAGAGTGGCCCTCACTCGCCACAACTAGAGAAAGCCCATGCACAGCACCAAAAACCCAATATAGCCAAAAATAAATAAATAAATTTATACATTATAAAAAAGAAAACCAGATATCCCAAGTTAAGGAATTTAGCACTTTTCTATTGTATGGGAAGATGCAAGAGTTTGGGCTCACTGAAATCATTCTTTTAATATGTATCAATACCTCAGCTCTCTGGGCCAGTATCCTATGATTTCACATCCTGAGTTTCCTCAGAGCTCACCATAGGGAGTGGCTGCATTCTGATGGCTGCTAAATGGCAGGTATTCTTTCCTTCCCAAGTTCCCTTAGGGCTCACCAGCTGACCGTCTGGTGGTGGCTGCAATCGCTTATGACTGTGACATACTTTGTTTATTGATATGGCAGGCAATATTCCATTTTTCAGTATGTTTATCTAAAATAGTTTCTCTAGAGTTTTGGTAACTTGAATTTTGCTAAATTAAGTTAAATGATGAGAATCCAATGAACACCCAAGTCATTTCAAATAAGATAAAATATTGAAACTTTAATTGCTAAACAGGTCTAAGTTTAACTACTTTTGTCTTCTTACAAGAGGAAAACTAAAGATATTTGGGGTTTATTAGACACATCTTGTAACACATTAAAGAAAGAAATTATACTGTGAAATGATGTATGTTTCTAAAGGTTATATAATATTCCTAAATTTGACAACCAGGACATGCTGGTATGACAAACAGTTCACAATTACTTGCTTCTTGGTTTTCAATAGAGATTAAGGCTCTTAAGTGTTAAAATTGTAATATATGTAATTAATTAGGTAATTGAATTTTGTTTTTAAAAGTAAGCTAGTGCAGGACTGCAGTTTAGTTCTTTCTTTCTCTGTAAGGAGAAGAAAGTTACCTTGGAATATTACTTTTGTGGACAGATTGTGTGAATTTATTTGCCTTTAAGTGATCTGTATTTGTTTTTCAAAATCTTTTGTCACTTTGGTTAAGTGAATAAGTATTGTTTCACATGACCTATGATTCTATTTGATCAAGTGTTTTAAAACCTTTTTGATATTTTTGACAAACTCCCCAAGTATCAAATTCTAACTGAAGTTATTTTGACTTCCAGCTAACTCTGGGATGCTTCAAAGGAAACCTGAGTCATATCAGAGAGAAATGTTAAACTGATTAGGCTTACTTGATATGTTAAATTATTTGAGAAGCATTGTCAAGTGATTGGAGGTAAACCTTCTTAGGTTACATTTTATGGGTAAATGTCATTAATATAGATGTTCCAAAAGTTATATGCA
Organism: Grampus griseus; assembly: GCF_964374135.1. NCBI lineage: Eukaryota > Metazoa > Chordata > Mammalia > Artiodactyla > Delphinidae > Grampus > Grampus griseus. The sequence goes on from NC_138999.1 coordinate 52,567,818, forward strand.
ATTCCTAAAAATCTGATATGTCCTGGTATAATGTTATTAGGCATAATCCTAGTTATTATCTTAAAATGTTATATGTCACAGAAATATCCAAGTTTCTTGTCAATTGCACTGTAATTAGATCTTTAACCACACCATTTTAAGTCTTGTTGTTTATAGACAATCATTGCTTAATCTGACGCTTTTATAAAATGAATCACTTCGAAAGGATTCATAAAAAGGACTTTTTGATAAATATAAGTTTCTGATAACTTTTAGATCATTCCACTGAACTGGGTAAGAAATTACAGAACTCTAATGGAAAACCTGATGACTTCATCCAGATCAACAGGAATTATTTTTATGAGAGTGAATGAGCTGATAAATTTAATTTATAATTTTATGACTTTTTCTGAAACATACTGGCTTTTAATCTTTGTTTTCCAGAAAAACCTTTCCTCTTGCACTATGACCTACAACAAGTTGATGAAGTATACCATTGTAAACAAAGATGAAACATTTGTCTTTTTCTCTCTACCTGATCCCTCCAGAATTTGGTTTCTCCAGTGGCTCCCCTGTGAACTTGATGGTTTATTGCGACCAGATTGCACTAGTTATACTAATCATTGTTTTAATTTGTTCTCTTTATTTTCAAATTATTTATGCCTTGTGCCTCTCTCTGCTGCACTATGACTTTATTAATGTTACTAGCTGTATTACTTATATCCTGCCTGTTTTATAAGATTGTTGTCTCTTGCATTACCCAATGTGTACCCAGGCCTCTGACAAAATGATGGCTAAAGGTCTTGAGGCAGATGATCATATATATAACTCTACATAGAATAATTGTAATAGTGCCACTCTAGATATGGGAAGAAGCAACATGGGAAAACATTTCCTGGATCATAATAAACTAGTAAGACAGGCAATCCAGAGTATTTTAGATTATCAACAGGGGCTGATACAAAAAGAAACAAAATCAGCACATTGAGTGGCCTATCATCAAAATCTTTGCCTGATCTAAGAATGAGCCCTCCTAGCACCATGGGACAAAATTGGTCATGAAATTCCTCCCAACAGTGGTGGAGTTTATGACCAAGAGGAGGTACTGTGAATGAGGAATGTCGCCTGCCATATCAGTAAGCAAAGGATGTTGTAGCCATCAAGTTATCAGCCACTGCAGCCGCCTATGGCTGTGCACCCTGAGGGAATTCAGGATGGAGAAAAGCAGGATACTGGCCTAGAGAGTTAAGGTACATATCAATGATCAATTGATATGTATGATCAATTGATCATATCAATTGATCAAATGATCATATCAATTGATCAAATGATCAATTAAATCATTTAAATCAATGATTTAAATGACCCCAGACTCTTTAATCTTCCCTGACACAGAAAAATATTAGTTCATAACTTGAGATGTCTAATGTTTCTTTAATTAACAGTAAAAATTTTAATGTCTCTCTACCTGGGTTTTGTTGCAAATACTCCTACATATCTGATAAGGATAAAGTAGAATAATTAAATATTTAGTTTAAAATCCCACTAGGGGATTAAAAACAGAAAGGGAATTTTAAGGGAGTTTGGGAGACTGTTGTAAGCTAATGACCACTCAAGAAAATAATCCAGTAACCTAGCAACAATCTACTCTACCTTGAGGTAAGACCAGATGCATTCAAGTGCCAGGCACACTCAAGCCACTAGTCCTGATACTTCAAACACAAGACAATAGATATGGGGTCTGAATCTTTTTTACATAAAGTCAGAGAGTTAATTGTTCTTGAAGAATAGCATATCTGCATGTAACCAAGACAGAAAAGGGGTGAAACTATGTGAAAAGGGACAGAAACTAAGTGAAAGGGGACATTATACTAAAACTTGAGATGAATTACCATATATTAGTATATGTTACCACCCTTTTACTAATATATATATGATTAAAATAGTGCCTTGACAGTCCCAGTTAGACCATTAGGGTCTAAAGAGGGACAAATGATGTAAGCCTTGATGTCTACCCCATGTTTTCTTTGATTATAAAAATGTAGCTCCCTTTGTTCTCTGGGCTGTGCTCCCTTGCCTGCCCACTTGTATCTCTCACAAATGTCCTATGCTAATAAACTCACTCTTTCTATATCACTTTGCCTCACACTGAATTCTTTCTGTAACAAGACAAAAGAATCTGAGTTTCAGTAACTACTGGCACCAGGTGTGCAGTTTTAATTAAAAGAGAGTGGATTCACATTCTAGGGCCACTGTTGAGCTGCCTGTGATTATCCAAAGTGCTACTTAAAAATTACATTTCACAGGCAAAACAATAGAAACATTAATATCAGAAACTGGGACCTTCAAGATGGTGGAGGAGTAAGACATGGAGATCACCTTCCTCCCCTCAAATACATCAGAAACATATATACATGTTGAACAACTCTTATAGAACACCTACTGAACACTGGCAGAAGACCTCAGACTTCCCAAAAGGCAAGAAAATCCCCACATACCTGGGTAGGGCAAAAGGAAAAACAGAGACAAAAGAATAAGGATGGGACCTGCACTTCTGGGAGGGAGCTGTGAAGGAGGAAAAGTTTCCACACACTTGGAAGCCCCTTCACTGGCAGAAACAGGGGAGAGCGAGGGGACAGCTATGGAGCCATGGAGGAGAGTGAAGCAACAGGGGTGCAGAGAGCAAGGAAGACAGATTCCCGCACAGAGGACTGGTGCCAACCAACACTCACTGGCCTGAGAGGCTTGTCTGCTCACCCTCTGGGGTGGGTAGGGGTTGAGAGCTGAGGCTCAGGCTTTGGAGTTCAGATCCGAGGGAGAGGACTGGGGTTGGCTACATGAACACAGCCTGAAGTGGGCTAGTGTGCCACAACTAGATGGGAGGGAGTCCAGGAAAAACTTGAGACCTGCCTAAGAGGCAAGAGACTATTGTTAAGGGGTGTGTGAGGAGAGGGGATTCCTTCCCTGTCTGGTCACAGAAGGAAGAGCACCACCTAAATGAACTCTGGAGGAGGGCACAAGCCCTGGCTATCAGCTCAGACACCACAGATGGCCATGAAACACTAATGCTACTGCTACAGCCACAAAGAATCTTGTGTGCAAGCACAGGTCACTTTACACACAACTCTCCCCAGGATCCTGTGCAGCCCGCAACTGCCAGGGTCCTGTGACGTAGGGATAACTTCCCTGGGAGAAAGAAGGGTATGCCTCAGGCTGTTGCAATGTCCTGCTGGCCTCTGCCATGGCAGGCTTGCCCCACATTCCAATTATAACTACCGTACCCCTCCCTCTCCCTGGCATGAGTGAGTCAGAGCCCTCTAATCAGCTGCTTTAACCCCATCCTCTCTGGGCAGGAACAGATGCCTGAGGGTGATCTACAGTCAGAGGTGGGGCCAGAACCAAAGCCGAACCCCAGGAGCTGTGCAAACAAAGAAGAGAAAGAGAAATTTCTCCATACAGCCTCAGGAGCAGGGGATTAAATACCCACAATCAACTTGAGGTACAATGCATTTGTGGAATACCTGAATAGACAATGAATCAACCCAGAATGGAGGTGGTGGACTTTGGGAGGAAATGTAGACTTGGAGTTTACTGTATGTGACTGACTTGTTTCTGATTTTTATGTTTATCTTAGTATAGTTTTCAACGCTTGTTATCACTGGTGGATTTATTTATTGGTTTTGTTGCTCTCTTCTTTATACTATTATTATTACACTTTATTTTTTTAAATTTTAATAACTTTATCTTATTTATTTATATTCTTTCTTTTTCTCTCCCTTTTCTTCTGAGCCATGTGGCTGACATGGTCCTGGTGCTCCAGCCTGGTGACAGGTGTAAGCCTCTGAGGTGGGAGAGCCAAGTCCAGGACATTGGACCACCAGACGTCTCCTGGCCCCACATAATATCAATTGTCAAGAGCTCTCCTAGAAATCTGCATCTCAATGCTAAGACCCAGCTCCACCCAATGGCCAGCAAGCTCCAGTGCTGGAAGCCTCATGCCAACCAACTAACAAGACAGGAACACAACCCCACCCATTAGCAGACAGGCTGCCTAAAATCATACTAAGTTCATAGACCACCCAAAAAACAGCATCAGAAGCAGACCTTCCCACCAGAAAGACAAGAACCAACTCCACCCAAAAGAACACAGGCACCAGTCCTCTCCACCAAAAAACCTACGCAAGCCACTGAACCAATTGTACCCACTGGGGGCAGGCACAAAAAAACAATGGAAACTATGAACCTGAAGCTTGCAAAAAGGAGACACCAAACACAGTAAGTTAAGCAAAATGAGAAGACAGAGAAACATACAGCAGTTGAAGAACCAAAGGAAAAAGGCACTAGATCAAAAAATGAAAAGAAAATACACAGTCTACCTGAAAAAGAATTCAAAATAATGATAGTAAAGATGATACAAAATCTTGGGAAAAGAATGGAGAAAATACAAGAAAGGTTTAACAAGGGCCTGGAAGAACTGAAGAACAAAAAAACAATGATGCAAAACACAATAAATGAAATTAAAAGTTCTCTAGAAGGAATCAATAGCAGAATAACTGAGGCAGAAAAACAGATACGTAACCTAGAAGATAAAATACTGGAAATAACTATTGCAGAGCAGCATAAATGAAAAAGAATGAAAAGAATTGAGGAGAGTCTCAGAGACCTCTGGGACAACATTAAATGCACCAACATTCGAATTTTAGCAGTCTCAGAAGAAGAAGAGAAAAACAAAGGGACTGAGAAAATATTGAAGAGATTATAGTGGAAAACTTCCCTAACATGGGAAAGGAAATAGTCAATCAAGTCCAGGAAGTGCAGAGAGTCCCATAGAGGATAAATCCAAGGAGAAACACGCCAAGACACATATTAATCAAACTATCAAAACTTAAATACAAAGGTAAAACATTAAAAGCAGCAAGGGAAAAGCAACAAATAACATGCAAGGGAATCCCCATAAGGTTAACAGCTAATCTTTCAGAAGAAACTCTACAAGACAGAAGGGAGTGGCATGATATGTTTAACGTGATGAAAGGGAAAAACCTACAACCAAGATTACTCTACCCAGCAAGGATCTCATTCAGATTAGATGGAGAAAATAATACCTTTACAGACAAGCAAAACTTAAGAGAATCCAGCACCACCAAACCACCATTACAACCAATGATAAAGGAACTTCTCTAGGCAGGAAAAACAGGAAAAGGAAAAGGCCTTTGTGACCACCTAGAGGGGTGGGACAAGGAGGGTGGGATGGAGATGCAAGACAGAGAGGATATGCAGATATATGTATGTATATTGCTGATTCACTTTGTTATACAGCAGAAACTAACACAACATTGTAAAGCAGTTATAGTATAATAAAGATATTTAAAAAAAGAAACCCAAAACAATTAAGAAAATGGTAATAGGCAAAACATATTAATAGTTACCTTAAATGTAAATGGATTAAATGCTCCAACCAAAAGACATGGACTGGCTGAATGCATACAAAAACAAGACCCATAAATATGCTGTCAACAAGAGACCCAATTCAGACATAGAGAAATATAAAGACTGAAAATGAGGGGAATGGAAAAAGGTATTCCATGCAAATGGAAATTCAAAAGAAGCTGTAGTAACAATTCTTAAATCAGAAAAAATAGAATTTAAAATAAAGACTACTACAAAAGACAAAGAAGGACATTACATAATGATCAAGGGATCCATCCAAGAAGAAGATATAACAATTGAAATATTTAGGCACCCAACTTAGGAGCACCTCAATATATAAGGCAAATGCTAACAGCCATAAAAGGGGAAATTGACAGCAACACAATAATAGTAGGGGACTTTAACACCCACTTTCACCAAAGGACAGATCATCCAAAATGTAAAAAAAATAAGGAGGGACTTCTCTGGTGGTCCAGTGGTCAAGAATCCACCTGCCAATGCAGGGGACACAGGTTCGAGCCCTGGTCCAGGAAGATACCACATGCCACAGAGCAACTAACCTCGTACACCACAACTACTGAGCCTGCACTCTAGAGCCCACAAGCCACAACTACTGAAACAGCAAGCTGCAACTACTGAAGCCCACGCACCTAGAGCCTGTGCTTCTCAACAACAGAAACCACCACAATGAGAAGCCCGTGCACCACAACAAAGAGTAGCCCCTGCTCGCCACAACTAGAGAAAGTCTGTGCACAGTAACAAAGACCCAATGCATCCAAAAATAAATAAATAATAAAAATAAATTAATTATAATTTTTCAAAAAGAAAAAAAATAAGGAAACACAAGCTTTAAATTACACATTAAACAAAATGCACTTGATAGATATTTATAGGACATTCCATCCAAAAAAAACAGAATAAAATTTCTTCTCAAATACTCATGGAACATTCTCCAGGATACATCATATCTTGGGTCACAAATCAAGCCATGGTAAATTTAAGAAAACTGAAATCATATCAAGTATCTTTCTACAACACAACGCTATGAGACTAGATATCAATTACAGGACAAAAAACTTTAAAAAAAATACAAAAACATGGAGACAAAACAATGCACTATTTAATAACCAAGAGATCACTGAAGGAATCAAAGAGGAAGTCAAAAAATACCTAGAAACAAATGACAATGAAAACATGATGACGCAAAACCTATGGGATGCAGCAAAAACTGTTCTAAAAGAAGTTTATAGCAATAAAATCCTACCTCAAGAAACAAGAAACATCTCAAATATAGAACCTAAACTTACTCCTATAGAAATTAGAGAAAGTAGAACAAACAAAATGGAAAGTTAGCAGAAGGAAAGAAATCATAAAGACCAGATCAGAAATAAATGAAAAAGAAATGAAAGAAACAAGACCAAAGAACAATAAAACTAACAGCTGGTTCTTTGAGAAGATAAACAAAATTGATAAACCACTAGCCAGACTCATCAAGAAAAAAAAGAGAGAAGACTCAAATCAACAAAATTAGAAATGAAAAAGGAGAAGTAAGAGCTGACACTGCAGAAATACAAAAGCTTATAAGAGATTACTACAGGTAACTATATGCCAATAAAATTGACAACCTGGAAGTAATGGACAAATTCTTAGAAAAGCACAAACTTCTGAGACTTAACCAGGAAGAAAGAGAAAATATAAACATAACAATCACAAGCACTGAAATTGACACTGTGATTAAAAATCTTCCAACAAACAAAAAGCCAGGACCAGATGGAGTCACAGGTGAATTCTAACATTTAGAGAAGAGCTAACACCTATCCTTCTCAAACTCTTCCAAAATATAGCAGAGGAAGGAACACACCAAAACTCATTCAACGAGGCCACCATCACCCTGATACCAAAACCAGACAAAGATGTCACAATGAAAAAAACTACAGGCCAATATCACTGATGAACATAGATGCAAAAATCCTCAAGAAAATACTAGCAAACAGAATCCAATAGCATATGAAAAGGATCATACACCATGATCAAATGAGGTTTATCCCAGGAATGCAAGGATTCTTCAATATACACAAACCAATCAATGTTAAACATCATATTAACAAACAGAAGTACAAAGAGCATGTGATAATCTCAATAGATGCAGAAAAACTTTTGACAAAATTCAACACATTTATGATAAAAACTCTCCAGAGCGTAGGCATAGAGGGAACTTACCTCAACATAATAAGGGCCATATATGACAAACCCACAGCCCACATCGTTCTCAAGGGTGAAAAAGAGATACCATTTCCTCAAATATCAGGAACAAGACAAGGATGCCCGCTCTCACCCCTATTATTCAACATAGTTTTGAAAGTTTTGGCCCCAGAAATCAGAGAAGAAAGAGAAATAAAAGGAATCTGAATCGGAAAAGAAGAAGAAAAACTGTCACTGTTTGCAGATGACATAATATTATATAGAGAGAATCCTAAAGGTGTTATGAGAAAACTAGTAGAGCTAATCAATGAATTTGGTAAAGTAGCAGGATGCAAAATTAATGCACAGAAATCTCTGGCATTCCTATACACTAATGATGAAAAACCTGAAAGAGAAATTAAGGAAACACTCCCATTTACCACTGCAACCAAAAGAGGAAAATATCTAGGAAAAAACCTACCAAAGGAGACAAAAACCTGTATGCAGAAAACTATGACACTGATGAAACAAATTAAAGATGATATAAACAGATGCAGAGGTCCGGGGGAAGATGGCGGAAGAGTAAGATGCGGAGATCACCTTCTGCCCCACAGATACATCAGAAATACATCTACATGTGGAACAACTCCTACAGAACACCCACAGAACACTGACAGAAGACCTCAGACCTACCAAAAGGCAAGAAACTCCCCACATACCTGGGTAGGGCAAAAGAAAAAAGAATAAACAGACACAAAAGAATAGGGATGGAACTTGCACCAGTGGGAGAGAGCTGTGAAGGAGGAAAGGTTTCCACACACTAGGAAGCCCCTTCACGGGCAGAGACTGTGGGTGGCAGGGGGGTGGGGAGCTTCGGAGCCACAGAGGAGAGCGCAGCCACAGGGGTGCAGAGGGCAAAGTGGAGAGATTCCCACACAGAGGATCAGTGTTGACCAGCACTCACAAGCCCAAGAGGCTTGTCTGCTTCCCCGCCAGGGCAGGTGGGGGCTGGGAGCTGAGCCTCAGGCTTCAGTAGGATTGCAGGAAGAGGACTAGGGTTGGAAGTGTGAACTCAGCCTAAAGGGGTTAGTGCAACACTTAACCAGGAGGGAGTCCAGGAAAAAGTCTGGACCTGCCGAAGAGGCAAGAGACTTTTTCTTCCCTCTTTGTTTCCTGGTGCATGAAGAGAGGGGATAGAGCGCTGCTTAAAGCAGCTCCAGAGACGGGCATGAGCCACGGCTAAAAGCACGGACCCCAGAGCCGGTCATGAGACGCTAAGGCTGCTGCTTCTGCCACCAAGAAGCCTGTGTGTGAGCACAGGTCACTAACCACACCTTCCCTCCTGGGAGCCTATGCAGCCCGCCACTGCCAGGGTCCCATGATCCAGGGTCACATTCCCTGGGAGAACACATGGAGCGCCTCAGGCTGGTGCAACATCGTGCCGGCCGCTGCAGCCACAAGCTTGCCCCGCTTTTCATGCCCCACCCAACCCCGGCCTGAGTGAGCCAGAGCCCCCGAATCAGGGGCTCCTTTAACCCAGTCCTGTCTGAGCGAAGAACAAACGCCCTCCGGCAACTTACATGCAGAGGCGGGGCCAAATCCAAAGCTGAACCCCAGGAGCTGTGTGAACAAAGAAGAGAAAGGGAAATTTCTCCCAGCAACCTCGGAAGCAGCGGATTAAATCTCCACAATCAACTTGATGTAGCCTGCATCTGTGGAATACCTGAATACACAACGAATCATCCCATAATGAGGAGGTGGACTTTGAGAGCAAGACATATTATTTTTTCCCCTTTTCATCTTTCTGTGAGTGTTTACGTGTATGCTTCTGGGAGAAATTTTGTCTGTAAAGCTTTGCTTTCACCATTTATCCTAGGGTTCTGTCCGTACATTTTTGGTTTGCTTGTTTGTTTTTTATTTAAAAATTTTTTTCTTAATAATTTTTTTTATTTTAATAACTTTATTTTATCCTCTTTCTTTCTTTCTTTCTTTCTCCTTTCTTTCTTTTCTTTCTTTCTTTCTTTCTTTCTTTCTTTCTTTCTTTCTTTCTTTCTTTCTTTCTTTCTTTCCTTTCTTTCTTTCTTTCTTTCTTTCCTTCCTTCCTTCCTTTCTTTCTTTCTTTCTTTCTTTCTTTCTTTCTTTCTTTCTTTCTTTCTTTCTTTCTTTCTTTCTTTCTTTCTTTCTTTCTTTCTTTCTACTTTTTCTCCCTTTTATTCTGAGCCATGTGGATGAAAGGCTCTTGTTGCTGTAGCCGGGAGTCAGTGCTGTGCTTCTGAGTTGGGAGAGACAACTTCAGGACACTGGTCCACAAGAGACCACCCAGTTCTATGTAATATCAAATAGCGAAAATCTCCAAGAGATCTCCATCTCAACACCAACACCGAGATTCACTCAACGGCCAGCAAGCTACAGTGCTGGACACCCTATGCCAAACAACTAGCTAGAGAGGAGCACAACACCACCAATTAGCAGAGAGGCTGGCTAAAATCAAAAGAAGGCCACAGACACCCCAAAACACACCCTCAGATGTGGATCTGCTCACAAGAAAGACAATATTGGACCTCATCCACCAGAACACAGGCACTAGTCCCCTCAACCAGGAAGCCTACACAACCCAATGAACCAACTTTAGCCACTGGGGAGAGACACCAAAAACAATGAGAAATATGAACCTGCAGCTGGCAAAAAGGAGACACTGAACACAGTAAGATAAGCAAAATGAGAACACACAAAAACACACAGAAGATGAAGGAGCAACATAAAATCCACCAGACAGAACAAATGAAGAGGAAATAGGCCATCTACCTGAAATAAGAATTCAGAATAATGAGAGTAAAGATGATACATTATCTTAGAAATAGAATAGAGAAAATGCAAGAAACATTTAACAAGGAATTAAAAGAACTAAAGAGGAAACAAGCAACAATGAGCAACAAAATAAATGAAATTAAAAATACTCTAGAAGGGATCAATAGCACAATAAGTGAGGCAGAAGAACGGATAAGTGAACTGGAAGATAAAATAGTGGAAATAACTGCTGCAGAGTAGAATAAAGAAAAAAGAATGAAAAAAACTGAGGACAGTCTCAGAGACTTCTGGGACAACATTAAATGCAGCAACATTCAAATGATAGGGGTCCCAGGAGAAGAAGAGAAAAAGAAAGGGAATGAGAAAATATTTGAAGAGATGATAGTCGAAATTTTCCCTAACATGGGAAAGGAAATAGTTAATCAAGTTCAGGAAGCACAGAAAGTTCCATACAGGATAAATCCAAGGAGAAACATGCCAAGACATATATTAATCAACCTATCAAAAATTAAATACAAAGAAAACATACTAAAAGCAATAAGGGAAAAACAACAAATAACACACAAGGGAATCCCCATAAGGTTAACAGCTGATCTTTCAGCAGAAACTCTGCAAGCCAGAAGGGAGTGGCAGGACATATTTAAAGTGATGAAGGAGAAAAACCTACAACCAAGATGACTCTACCTAGCAAATATCTCATTCAAATTTGATGGAGAAATTAAAACATTTACAGAAAAGGAAAAGCTGAGAGAGTTCAGCACCACCAAACCAGCTTTACAACAAATGCTAAAGGAACTTCTCTAGGCCAGAAACACAAGAGAAGGAAAAGAACTACAATAACAAACCCAAAAGAATTAAGAAAATGGGAATAGAAACATACATATCGATAATTACCTTAAATGTAAATGGACTAAATGATCCCATCAAAAGACGCAGACTGGCTGAATAGATACAAAAACAAGACCCATATATATGCTGTCTAAAAGAGATCGACTTCAGAGCTAGGGACACATACAGACTGAAAGTGTGGGGATGGAAAAAGATATTCCATGCAAATGGAAACCAAAAGAAAGCTGGAGTAGAAATTCTCATATCAGACAAAATAGACTTTAAAGTAAAGATTATTAGAAGAGAGAAAGAAGGACACTACATAATGATCAAGGGATCAATCCAAGAAGAAGATACAACAATTGTAACTATTTATGCACCCAACATAGGAGCACCTCAATACATAAGGCAAACACTAACAGCTATAAAAGAGGAAATCAACAGTAACATATTCATAGTAGGTGAATTTAACACCCCACTTTCTCCAATGGACAGATCATGCAAAATGAAAATAAATAAGGAAACACAAGCTTTAAGTGATACATTAAACAAGATGAACTTAATTGATATTTTTAGGACATTCCATTCAAAAGCAACAGAATACACATTTTTCTCAAGTGCTCATGGAACATTCTCCAGGATAGATCATACCTTGGGTCAAAAATCAAGCCTTGGAAAATTTAAGAAATTTGAAATCATATCAGGTATCTTTTCTGACCACAATGTTATGAGACTAGTTTTCAATTAAAGGAAACGATTTGTAAAAAATACAAACACATGGAGGCTAAACAATACACTAATTAATAGCGAAGTGATCATTGAAGAAATCAAAGAGGAAATAAAAAAAATACCTAGAAACAAATGATAATGGAGACACGACGACCCAAAACCTACTGGATGCACAAAAGCAGTTCTGAGAGGGAAGTTTATAGCAATGAAATCCTACCTTAAGAAACAGGAAACATCTCGAATAAACAACCTAACCTTGCACCTAACGCAACTGGAGAGGGAAGAACAAAAACCCCCAAAGTTAGCAGAGGGAAAGAAATCATAAAGGTCAGATTTCAAAAATGGGGAAAAAATGAAGGAAACAATAGCAAAGATCAATAAAACTAAAAGCTGGTTTTTGAGAAGATAAACAAAATTGATAAACCATTAGTCAAATTCATCAAGAAAAAAAGGGAGAAAACTCAAAACCAATAGAATTAGAAATGAAAAAGAAGTAACAACTGACACTGCAGAAATACAAAGGATCATGATAGGTTACTACAAGCAACTCTATGCCAATAAAATGGACAACGTGGAAGAAATAACAAATTCTGAGAAATGCACAAACTGCCAAGTCAGAAAAAGGAAGAAATAGAAAATAAGAACAGGCAAATCACAAGCACTGAAATTGAAACTGTGATTAAAAATCTTCCAACAAACCAAAGCCCAGGACCAGATGACTTCATATGCGAATTCTTACAAATATTTAGAGAAGAGCAAAAACCTATCCTTTTCAAATTCTTCCAAAATATAGCAGAGGGAGGAACACTCACACACTCATTCTATGAGGCCACCATCACCCTGATACCAAAACCAGACAATGACATCACAAAGAAAGAAAACTACAGGACAATATCACTGATGAACATAGATGCAAAAATCCTCAACAAAATGTTAGCAAAGAGAATCCAACAGCACATTAAAAGGATCATACACCATGGTCAAGTGGGGTTTATTCCAGGAATGCAAGGATTTTTCAATATATGCACATCAAGCAATGAGATACACCATATTAAAAATTGAAGGAGCAAAACCATAAGATCATCTCATTAGATGCAGAGAAAGTTTTCTACAAAATTCAACACCCATTGATTATAAAAACCCTGCAGAAAGCAGGCATAGAGGGAACTTTCCTCAGTATAATAAAGGCCATATATGACAAACCCACAGCCAACATCGTCCTCAATGGTGAAAACCTGAAAGCATTTCCACTAAGATCAGGAACAAGACAAGGTTGCCCACTCTCACCACGATTATTCAAAATAGTTTTGGAACATTTAGCCACCAGAGAAGAAAGAAAATAAACGGAATCCAAATCAGAAAAGAAGAAGTAAAGGTGTCACTGTTTGCAGATGACATGATACTATACATAGAGAATCCTAAAGATGCTACCAGAAAACTACTAGAGCTAATCAATGAATATGGTAAAGTAGCAGGAAACAAAATTAATGCACAGAAATCTCTGGCATTCCTATACACTAATGATGAAAAATCTGAAAGCGAAAAGAAGAAAACACATCCATTTACCATTGCGACAAAAAGAATAAAATATCTAGGAATAAACCTACCTAAGGATACAAAAAACCTGTATGAAGAAAATTATAAGACACTGATGATAGAAAGTAAAGATGATACAAATAGATGGGAAGATATACCATGCTTCTGGATTGGAATAATCAACATTGTGAAAATGAATCTACTACACAAAGCAACCTACAGATTCAATGCAATCGCTATCAAACTACCACTGGCATTTTTCACAGAAGTAAAACAAAAAATTTCACAATTTTTACGGAAACACAAAAGACCCTGAATAGCCAAAGCAAACTTGAGAAAGAAAAACAGAGCTGGAGGAATCAGGCTACCTGACTTCAGACTATACTACAAAGCTACAATTATCAATGCAGCAGGGTATTGGCACAAAAAGAGAAATATAGATCAATGGAACAGGATAGAAAGCCCAGACATAAAGCCAATCACATATGGTCACCTTATCTTTGATAAAGGAGGCAGGAATGTACAGTGGAGAAAGGACAGTCTCTTCAATAAGTGGGGCTGGGGAAAATGGAAAGATACATATAAAAGTATGAGATTAGAACACTCCCTAACACCATATACAAAAATAAGCTCAAAATGGATTAAAGACCTAAATATAAGGCCAGAAACTATCATACTCTTAAGGGAAAACATATGAAGAACACTCCATGACATAAAGCACAGCAACATCCTTTTTGACCCACCTCCTAGACAAATGGAAGTAAAAACAAAAATAAATGAATGGGACCTAATGAAACTTCAAAGCTTTTGCACAAAAATGGAAACCATAAACAAGACCAAAAGACAACCCTCAGAATGGGAGAAAATATTTGCAAATGAAGCAATTGACAAAGGATTAATCTCCAAAATTTACAAGCAGCTCATGCAGCTCAATAACAGTAAAACAAACACCCCAATCCAAAAATGGGCAGAAGACCTAAATAGACATTTCTCCAAAGAAGATTTACAGATTGCCAAGAAACACATGAAATAATGCTCAACATCGTTAATCATTAGAGAAATGCAAATCAAAACTATGGTGAGATATCATCTCACACAGGTCAGAATGGCCTTCATCAAAAAATCTAGAAACAATAAATGCTGAAGAGGGTGTGGAGAAAAGGGAACACTCTTGCACTGCTGGTTGTAATGTGAATTGGTACAGCCACTATGGAGAACCATATTGAGGTTCCTTAAAAAACTACAAATAGAACTACCATATGAACCAGCAATCCCACTACTGGGCATATACCCTGAGAAAACCAAAATTCAAAAAGAGTCGTGTAACAAAATGTTCATTGCAGCTCTATTTACAAAGGCCAGGACATGGAAGCAACCTAAGTTTCCATAATCGGATGAATGGATAAAGAAGATTTGGCACATATATACAATGGCATATTATTCAGCCATAAAAAGAAACGAAATTGAGTTATTTGTAGTGAGGTGGATGGACCTGGAGTCTGTCATACCGAGTGAAGTAAGTCAGAAAGAGAATGACAAATACCGTATGCTAACACATATATTTGGAATCTAAGGAAAAAAAATCATGAAGAACCTAGGGGTAAGACGGGAATAAAGATGCAGACCTACTACGGAGTGGATATGAGGAGGGGGAGGCGTAAGCTGTGACAAAGTGAGAGAGTGGCATGGACATATATACACTACCAAACATAGAATGAATAGCTGGTGGGGAGCAGCCGCATAGCACAGGGACATCAGCTCGGTGCTTTGTGACCACCTAGAGGGGTGGGATGGGGAGGGTGGGAGGGAGGGAAATGCAGGAGGGTGGAGATATCAGAACATGTGTGTATTGTATGTATGACTGATTTGCTTTGTTATAGGGCAGAGACTGGCATACATTGTAAAGCAATTTTACTCCAATAAATATGTTAAAAACAAAACAAAACAGGGCTTCCCTGGTGGTGCAGTGGTTGAGAGTCTGCCTGCTGATGCAGGGGACACGGGTTCGTGCCCTGGTCTGGGAAGATCCCACATGCTGTGTATGCTGCGCCCGTGAGCCGTGGCCGCTGAGCATGCACGTCCTGAGTCTGTGGTCCGCAACAGGAGAGGCCACAACAGTGAGAGGCCCACATACTGCAAAAAAAAAAAAAAAAAAGCTGGAGAATTATACCATGTTCTTGGACTGGAAGAATCAACATTGTGAAAATGACTGTACTACCCAAGCAGGCTACAGATTCAAGGCAATCCCTATCAAACTACCAGTGGTGTTTTTCATATAACTAGAAGAAAAAATTTCACATTTTGAAGGAAACACAGAAGACCCCAAATAGCCAAAGCAATCTTTTATTTTTAACATATTTAATGGAGTATAATTGCTTTACAATGGTGTGTTAGTTTCTGCTTTATAACAAAGTGAATCAATTATACATATACATATATTCCCATATCTCTTCCCTCTTGAATCTCCCTCCCTCCCTCCCTCCCTTTCCCACCCCTCTAGGTGGTCACAAAGCACCGAGGTGTTCTCCCTGTGCTATGCGGCTACTTCCCACTAGCTATCTATTTTACGTTTGGTAGTGTAAATATGTCCATTCCACTCTCACGTTGTCACAGCTTACCCTTCATCCTCCCCATATCCTCAAGTCCATTCTCTAGTAGGTCTCTTTCTTTATTACCATCTTACCGCTAGGTTCTTCATGACCTTTTTTTTTTCTTAAATTCCATGTATATGTGTTAGCATACGGTATTTGTTTTTCTCTTTCTGACTTCTTTCACTCTGTATGACAGACTCTAGATCCATCCACCTCACTACAAATAACTCAATTTCGTTTCTTTTTATGGCTGAATAATATGCCATTGTATATATGTGCCACATCTTCTTTATCGATTCATCCAATTATGGACACTTAGGTTGTTTCCATCTCCTGGCTATTGTAAATAGAGCTGCAATGAATATTTTGGTACAGGACTCTTTTTGAATTTTGGTTTTCTCAGGGTATATGCCCAGTAGTGGGACTGCTTGGTTGTATGGTAATTGTATTTGAAGTTTTTTGAGGATGTTCCATACTGTTCTCCACAGTAGCTGTATCAATTTACATTCCCACCAGCAGTGCAAGAGTGTTCCCTTTTCTCCACACCCTCTCCAGCATTTATTGTTTCTAGATTTTTTGATGATGGCCATTCTGCCCAGTGTGAGTTGATATCTCATTGTAGTTTTGATTTGCATTTCTCTAATGATTAATGATGCTGAGCAGGCTTTCATGTGTTTGTTGGCAATCTGTATATCTTCTTTGGAGAAAGGTCTATTTAGGTCTTCTGCCCATTTTTGGATTTGGTTGTTTTTTTGTTTTTGTTTTTGTTTTTGTTTTTGTTTTGTATTGAGCTACATGAGCTGCTTGTAAATTTTGGAGATTAATCCTTTTTCAGTTGCTTCATTTGTAAATATTTTCTCCCATTCTGAGGGTTGTCTTTTGGTCTTGTCTATGGTTTCCTTTGCTGTGCAAAAGCTTTGAAGTTTCATTAGGTCCCATGTGTTCAGTTTTGGTTTTATTTCCATTCCTCTAGGATGTGGGTCTAAAAGGATCTTGCTGTGATTTATGTCATAGAATATTCTGCCTATGTTTTCCTCTAAGAGTTTGATAGTTTCTGGCCTTAAATTTAGGTCTTTAATCCATTTTGAGCTTATTTTTGTTTATGGTGTTAGGGAGTATTGTATTCTCATACTTTTACATGTACCTGTCCAGTTTTCCCAGCACAACTTATTGAAGAGGATGTCTTTTCTCCACTGTACATTCCTGCCTCCTTTATCAAAGATAAGGTGACCATATGTGTGTGGGTTTATGTCTTGGCTTTCTATCCTGTTCCATTGATCTATATTTCTCTTTTTGTGCCAGTACCATACTGTGTTGATTTCTGTAGCTTTGTAGTAGAGTCTCATGTCAGGGAGCCTGATTCCTCCAGCTCCATCTTTCATTCTCGTGATTGCTTTGGCTATTCGGGGTCTTTTGTGTTTCCATAAAAATTGTGAATTTTTTTGTTCTAATTCTGTGAAAAATGCGAGTGGTAGTTTGATAGGGATTTCATTGAATCTGTAGATGGCTTTGGGTAGTAGATTCATTTTCACAATGTTGATTCTTCCAATCCAAGAACATGGTATATCTCTCCATCTATTTGTATCATCTTTAATTTCTTTCATCAGTGTCTTATAATTTTCTGCATAGAGGTCTTTTGTCGTCTTAGGTAGGTTTATTCCTAGATATTTTATTCTTTTTATTGCAATGGTAATTGGGTGTGTTTTCTTAATTTCACTTTCAGATTTTTCATCATTAGTGTATAGGAATGCCAGAGACTTCTGTGCATTAATTTTGTATCCTGCTACTTTACCAAATTCATTGATTAGCAGGACCTGGTGGGCAGGTCCACGTCTGGTGGTGTGCTTTGTGGTGTCTGTGGACTTATTATGATTTTAGGCAGCCTCTCTGCTAATGGGTGGCGTTGTGTTCCTGTCTTGTTAGTTGTGTTGGCATAGGGTGTCCAGCACTGTAGCTTGCTAGTCGTTGAATGAAGCTGGGTGCTGGTGTTGAGATGGAGATCTCTGAGTGATTTTCAACGTTTGACATTATGTGAAGCTGGGAGGTCTCTTGTGGCCCAGTATCCTGAAGTTGGCTCTCCCACCTCAGAGGCACAGCACTGTCTCCTTTCTGCAGCACCAATAGCCTTTCATCTGCATGGCTCAGAATAAAAGGGAGAAAAAGTAGAAAGAAGGAATTAGTAGAAGAAGAAAGAAAGAAAGAAAAAGAAAGAAAGAAAGAAAGAAAGAAAGAAAGAAAGAAAGAAAGAAAGAAAGAAAGAAAGAAAGAAAGAAAGAAAGAAGGAAAGAAAGAAAGGAGGGAGGGAGGGAGGAAGGAAGGAAGGAAGGAGGGAAGGAAGGAAAAAAGAAAGAAAGAAGATAAAGTAAAATAAAGTAAGATAAAATATAATAAAGTTATTAAAATAAAAAATAATTATTAGGGAAAAAAATTTTTAAAAAAGGAAATGGATGGAGCGAACCCTAGGACACATGGTGGAAGCAAAGCTATACAGACAAAATCTCACACAGAAGCATACACATACACACTCGCAAAAAGAGGAAAAGGGGAAAAAAATCATAAAGCTTTCTCTCACAGTCCACCTCCTCAATTTGGGATGATTCTTTGTCTATTCATGTATCCCACAGATGCAGGGTACATCAAGTTGACTCTGGAGCTTTAATCCGCTGCTTCTGAGGCTGCTGGGAGAGATTTCCCTTTTTCTTCTTTGTTCTCACAGCTCCCAGGAGCTCAGCTTTGGATGTGGCCCCGCCTCTGTGTGTAGATCACCAGAGAGCATCTGTTTTTCGCTCAGAAAGGACGGGGTTAAAGGAACAGCTGCTTCGGGGACTCTGGCTCACTCAGGCCTGGGGGAGGGAGGGGCACGGAGTGCGGGGTGAGCCTCGCCCGCAGAGATCGGTGTGATGTTGCACCAGCCAGAGGCGTGCCGTGCGTTCTCCCAGGGAAGCTGTCCCTGGATCCCGGGACCCTGGCAGTGGCGAGCTGCCCAGGCTCCCCGGAAGAGGGGTGTGGATAGTGACCTGTGCTCACACACAGGCTTCTTGTTGGTGGCAGCAGCAGCCTTAGCATCTCATGCCCATCTCTGGGGTCTGCACTTTTAGTCGAGGTTTGCACCCCTCTCTGGAGCTCCTTTAAGCAGCGCTCTTAATCCCCTCTCCTTGCGCACCAGGAAGCAAAGAGGGAAGAAAAAGTCTCTTGCCTCTTCTGCAGGTCCAGACTTTTTCCTGTGCTCCCTCCCAGCTAGCCGTGGTGCACTAACCCCCTGCAGGCTGTGTTTGCCGCCAACACCACTCCTCTCCCTGCGCTCCAACCGAAGCCCAAGCCTCAGTTCCCAGCCCTGCCCTCCCCGGCCGGTGAGAAGACTAGCCTCTAGGGCTGGTGAGTGCCGGTCAGCACCGATCCTCTGTGCGGGAATCTCTCCGCTTTGCTCTCCGCACCCGGGTGGCTGTGCTCTCCTCGGCGGTTCCATAGTTACCCCCTCCGCCACCCACAGTCTCCACCCGCGAAGCGATTTCTAGTGTGTGGAAACCTTTCCTCCTTCATGGCTCCCTCCCACTGGTGCAGGTACTGTCCCTATCATTTTGTCTCTGTTTATTCTTTTTTCTTTTGCCCTACCCACGTACGTGGGGAGTTTTTTGCCTTTTGGGAGGTCTAAGATCTTCTGCCAGCGTTCAGTAGGTGTTCTGTAGGAGTTGTTCCATGTGTAGATGTATTTCTGATGTATCTGTGGGGAGGAAGGTCATCTCTGCGACTTACTCTTCCACCACCTTACCTCAGCCCCCCAATGTCTGCCTTTTTACTTATTTATTTATTTTGGCCTCACTGTGTGGCATGCAGGATCTTAGTTCCTCAAACCTAGTCCCTTTGGAGTGGAAGCATGGAGTCTTAACCACCGGACCACCAGAGAAGTCCCTCAATTTCTGCCTTTTGAACAAAATGTTTAATCCATTTATATTTAAAATAACAAGAAGGCTTCTTTCTCCCATTTTTCTATTTGTTTGCTATATATCTTGTACAATTTTTCTCCCTCATTTCCTCCATTAATGCCTTCTTTTGCATTTAATTTTCATATTGAACCATTCTGTTACTCTTTTCATTTTATTTTGTGCATTTTCTGTAGATATATTTTGTGGCTACCATGAGGATGATGTTAACATTCTAAAGTAATAAAAGTCTAATTTAAATATATACCTACCTAACTTCAATGGTATACAGAAACTCTGCTTTTCTACAGCTCCAACCACATTTTTCTGTTATTGCTATCAAGATTACATCTTAGTACATTTCATACACAATAACATAGTTAAATAATTATTTTATGCATCTGCCTTTAAAATAATGTAGAAAATTAAAAAGTGGAGTTTACAACAAAATCACAATAACACATGATTTATAATTGTCCATGCGCTTACATTTTCCAGGGATCTTTATTTATTCATACAGCTTCAAGCCATTCTGTTGTGCTTTTTCATTTCAGTCTGATGAACCCTGTTTGCATTCCTTTCAGGACAGATCTTTTGCTAATGAATCTTCTTAGCTTTTGTTCATTTGAGAGTGTATTAATTTCTTCCTCATTCTTTTTAACATCTTTATTGGGGTATAATTGCTTTACAATGGTGTGTTAGTTTCTGATTTATAACAAAGTGAATCAGTTATGCATATACATATGTTCCCACATTGCTTCCCTCTTGCTTCTCCCTTCCTCCCACCCTCCCTATCCCACCCCTCTAGCCAGTCCCAAAGCACTGAGCTGATCTCCCTGTGCTATGCGGCTGCTTCCCACTAGCTATCTACATTACGTTTGGTAGTGTATATATGTCCATGCCTGTCTATCGCTTTGTCAGAGCTCACCATTCCCCCTCCCCATATCCTCAAGTCCATTCTCTAGTAGGTCTGTATCTTTATTCCTGTCTTACACCTAGGTTCTTCATGACAGATTTTTTTCTTAAATTCAATATATATGTGATAGAATACAGTATTTGTCTTTCTCTTTCTGACTTACTTCACTCTGTATGACAGATTCTAGGTCTATCCACCTCACTAAAAATAGCCCAATTTCATTTCTTTTTATGGCTGAGTAATATTCCATTGTATACATGTGCCACATCTTCTTTATCCATTCATCCGATGATGGGCTCTTAGGTGGATTCCATCTCTGGGCTATTGCAAATAGAGTTGCAATGAACATTTTGGTACATGATTCTTTTTGAATAATGGTTTTCTCAGGGTATATGCCCAGTAGTGGGATTGTTGGGTCATATGGTAGTTCTCTTTGTAGTTTTTTAAGGAACCTCCATACTGTTCTCCATAGTGGCTGAACCAATTCACATTCCTACCAGCAGTGCAAGAGGGTTCCCTTTTGTCCACACCCTCTCCAGCATTTATTGTTTCTAGAGTTTTTGGTGATGGCCATTCTGACTGGTGTGAGATGATATCTCATTGTAGTTTTGATTTGCGTTTCTCTAATGATTAATGATGTTCAGCATTCTTTCATATGTTTGTTGGTAATCTGTATATCTTCTTTGGAGAAATGTCTATTTAGGTCTTCTGCCTATTTTTGGATTGGGTTGTTTGTGTTTTTTGTTATTGAGCTGCATGAGCTGCTTGTTAATTTTGGAAATTAATCCTTTGTCAGTTGCTTCATTTCCAAATGTTTTCTCCCATTCTGAGGGTTGTCTTTTGGTCTTGTTTATGGTTTCCACTGTTGTGCAAAAGCTATGAAGTTTCATTAGGTCCCATTTGTTTACTTTTGTTTTTATTTCCATTACTCTAGGAGGTGGGTCAAAAAAGATCTTGCTCTGATTTATGTCATAGAGTGTTCTGCCGATGTTTTCCTCTAAGAGTTTGATAGTTTCTGGACTTACATTTCAGTCTTTAATCCATTTTGAGCTTAATTTAGTTTATGGTGATAGGGAGTGGTCGAATCTCATACTTTTACATGTACCTGTCCTGTTTTCCCAACACCACTTATTGAAGAGGCTGTCCTTTCTCCACTGTACATTCTTGCCTCCTTTATCAAAGATAAGGTGACCATATGTGCGTGGGTTTATCTCTGGGCTTTCTATCCTGTTCCATTGATCGATCTCTCTGTTTTTCTGCCAGTACCATACTGTCTTGATTAATGTAGCTTTGTTTTATAGTCTGAAGTCAGGGATCCTGATTCCTCCAGCTCAGTTTTTCGTTCTCCAGATTGCTTTGGCTATTCGGGGTCTTTTGTGTTTCCATACACATTGTGAAATTTTTTGTTCTAGTTCTGAGAAAATTGTCAGTGGTAGTTTGATAGGAATTGCATTGAATCTGTAGATTGCTTTGGGTAGTAGAGTCATTTTCATAGTGTTGATTCTTCCAATCCAAGAACATGATATATCTCTCCATCTATTTGTATCATCTTTAATTTCTTTCATCAGTGTCTTATAATTTTCTGCATACAGGTCTTTTGTCTCCTTAGGTAGGTTTATTCCTAGATATTTTATTCTTTTTGTTTAAATGGTAAATGGGGGTGTTTTCTTGGTTTCACTTTCAGATTTTTCATCATTAGTGTTTAGGAATGCTGGAGACTTATGTGCATTAATTTTGTACCCTGCAACTTTAACAAATTCATTAATTAGCTCTAGTAGTTTTCTGGTAGCATCTTTAGGATTCTCTATGTATAGTATCATGTCATCTGCAAACAGTGACAGCTTTACTTCTTTTCTGATTTGGATTCCTTTTATTTCCTTTTCTTCTCTGATTGCTGTGTCTAAAACTTCCAAAACTATGTTGAATAAGAGTGGTGAGAGTGGGCAACCTTGTGTTGATCCTGATCTTAGTGGAAATGCTTTCAGTTTTTCACCATTGATGATGATGTTGGCTGTGGGTTTGTCATATATGGCCTCTATTATGTTGAAGAAAGTTCCCCCTATGCCTAATTTCTGCAGGTTTCTTTTCATAAAGTGGTGTTGAATTTTGTAGAAAGCTTTCTCTGCATCTATTGAGATGATCATATTGTTTTTCTCCTTCAATCTGTTAATATGGTTTATCACATTGATTGATTTGCATATATTGAAGAATCCTTGCATTCCTGGAGTAAATCCCACTTGATCATGGTGTATGATGCTTTTAATGTGCTGTTGGATTCTGTTTGCTTATATTTTGTTGAGGATTTTTGCATCTATATTCATCAGTGATATTGGCCTCTAGTTTTCTTTCTCTGTGACATCCTTTTCTGTTTTGGTATCAAGGTGATGGTGGCCTTGTAGAATGAATTTGGGAGTGTTCCTCCCTCTGCTATATTTTGGAAGAGTTTGAGAAGAATAGGTGTTAGCTCTTCTCTAAATATTTGATAGAATTCTCCTGTGAAGCCATCTGTTCCTGGGCTTTTGTTTGTTGGAAGATTTTTAATCACAGTTTCAATTTCAGCACTTGTGATTGGTCTGTTCATGTTTTCTATTTCTTCCAGATTCAGTTCTCAGGTTGCACATTTCTAAGTTTTTGTGCATTTCTTCCAGTTTGTCCATTTTATTGGCATAGAGTTGCTTGTAGTAATCTCTCATGATCTTTTGTATTTCTACTATGTCAGTTGTTACTTCTCCTTTTTAATTTCTCATTCTATTGATTTGAGTCCTCTCCCTTTTTTCTTGATGAGTCTGGCTACTGGTTTATCAATTTTGTTTATCTTCTCAAAGAACCAGCTTTTAGTTTTATTGATCTTTGCTGTCATTCACTTCATTTCTTTTTCATTTATTTCTGATCTGATTTTTATGATTTCTTTCCTTCTGCTAACTTTGGGGTTTTTTGTTCTGCTTTCTCTAATTACTTTAGGTGCAAGGTTAAGTTGTTTATTGGAGATGTTTCCTGCTTCTTAAAGTGGGCTTTTATTGCTATAAACTTCCGTCTTAGAACTGCTTTTGCTGCATCCCATAGGTTTTGGGTCGTCGTGTCTCCATTGTCATTTGTTTCTAGGTATTTTTTTATTTCCCCTTTAATTTCTTCAGATATCACTTCGTTATTAAGTAATGTATTGTTTAGCCTCCATGTGTTTGTATTTTTTACAGATCTTTTCCTGTAATTGATATCTACTCTCATGGCGTTGTTGTCGGAAAAGATACTTGATACAATTTCAATTTTCTTAAATTTACCAAGGCTTGATTTGTGACCCAAGATATGATCTATCCTGGAGAATGTTCCATGAGCACTTGAGAAAAATGTGTATTCTGTTCTTTTTGGATGGAGTGTTCTATAAATATCAATTAAGTCTGTCTTGTTTAATGTATCATTTAAAGCTTGTGTTTCCTTATTTATTTTCATTTTGCATGATCTGTCCATTGGTGAAAGTGGGGTGTTAAAGTCCCCTTCTATGAATGTGTTACTGTTGATTTCCCCTTTTATGGCTGTTAGTATTTGCCTAATGTGTTGAGGTGCTCCTATTTTTGGTCCATAAATACTTACAATTGTTATATCTTCTTCTTGGATCGATCCCTTGATCATTATGTAGTGCGCTTCTTTCTCTCTTCTAATTGTTTTTATTTTAAAGTCTATTTTGTCTGATATGAGAATTGCTACTCCAGCTTTCTTTTGGTTTCCACATTTGCATGGAATATCTTTTTCCATCCCCTTACTTTCAGTCTGTATATCTCTCTAGGTCTGAAGTGGGTCTCTGGTAGACAGCATATATATGGGTCTTGGTTTTGGATCCATTCAGCAAATCTGTATCTTTTGGTGGGAGCATTTAGTCCATTTACATTTAAGATAATTATCAATATGTATGTTCCTTTTCCCATTTTCTTAATTGTCTTGGGTTCATTATTGTAGGTCTTTTCCTTCGCTTGTGTTTCTTGCCTAGAGAAGTTCCTTTTGCATTTGTTGTAAATCTGGTTTTGTTGTGCTGAACTCTCTCAACTTTTGCTTGTCTGTAAAGGTTTTAATTTCTCCATCAAATCTGAATGAGATCCTTGCTGGGTAGAGTAATCTTGGTTGCAGGTTTTTCTCCTTCATCACTTTTAATATGTCCTGCCACTCCCTTCTGGCTTACAGAGTTTCTGCTGAAAGATCAGCTGTTAACCTTATGGGGTTCCCTTGTGTGTTATTTGTTGTTTTTCCCTTGTTGCTTTTAATATGCTTTTCTTTGTATTTAACTTTTGACAGTTTGATTAATATGTGTCTTCGTGTATTTCTCCTTGGATTTATCCTGTATGGGAATATCTGTGCTTCCTGGACTTGATTAACTATTTCCTTTCCCATATTAGGGAAGTTTCCAACTATAATCTCTTCATATATTTTCTCAGTCCCTTTCTTTTTCTCTTCTTCTTCTGGAACCCCTATAATTTGAATATTGGTGCATTTAATGTTTTCCCAGCAGTCTCTGAGACTGTCCTCAGTTCTTTTCATTCTTTTTTCTTTATTGTGCTCTGCAGTAGTTATTTCCACTATTTTATCTTCCAGTTCACTTATCTGTTCTTTTGCCTCAGTTATTCTGCTACTGATCCCATCTAGGGTATTTTTCATTTCATTTATTGTGTTGCTCATTGTTGTTTGTTTCATCTTTAATTCTTCTAGGTCCTTGTTAAATGTTTCTTGCATTTTGTCTATTCTATTTCCAAGATTTTGTATCATCTTTACTATCACTATTCTGAATTCTTTTTCAGGTAGACTACCTATTTCCTCTTCATTTGTTAGGTCTGGTGGGTTTTTATCTTTCTCCTTCATCTGTAGTGTGGTTTTCTGTCTTCTCATTTTGCTTATCTTACTCTGTTTGGTGTATCTTTTTTGCAGGCTGCAGGTTCATAGTTCCCGTATTTTTTGGTGTCTGTCTCCAGTGGCTAAGGTTGGTTCAATGTGTTGTGTAGGCTTCCTGGTGGTGGAGACTATTGCCTGTTTTCGGGTGGATGAGGCTGGATCTTGTCTCTCTGCTGGGAAGGTGCACGTCTGGTGGTGTGTTTTGGGGTGTCTGTGGGCTTATTATGATTTTAGGCAGCCTCTCTGCTAATGGGTGGGGTTGTGTTCCTGTTTATTTTGTTGTTTGTCATAGGGTGTCCAGCACTGTAGCTTGCTGGTCGTTGAGTGAAGCTGTGTGCTGGCATTGAGATGGAGATCTCTGGGAGTTTTTTGCCATTTGATATTATGTGGTGCTAGGAGGTCTCTTGTTTTCCCATGTCCTGCAGTTGGCTCTCCCACCTCAGAGGCACAGCACTGACTCCTGGCTGCAGCACCAATAGCCTTTCATCCCCACGGCTCAGAATAAAAGGGAGAAAATGTGGAGAGAAAGAATTAGTAGAAGTAGGAAGAAAGAAAGAAAGAAAGAAAGAAGGAAAGAAAGAAAGAAAGAAGGGAGGAAGGGAGGGAGGGATGGTGGAAGGAAGGAAGGAAGGAGGGAAGGAAGGAAAAAAAGAAAGAAAGAAAGAAGATAAAGTAAAATACAATAAAGTAAAATATAATAAAATTATTAAATTAAAAAATAAGAAAAAAATTTTTAAAAAATGGACGGATAGTAACTTAGGACAAATGGTGGAAGGAAAACTATACAGACAGAATCTCATATAGGAGGATACACATACACACTCAGAAAAAGAGGAAAAGTTGAAAAAAATCATAAATCTTACTCTCAAAGTCCACCTCCTCAATTTGGGATGATTTGTTGTCTAAAGGAGGGAAGGAAGTAAAGAAAGAAAGAAAGAACAAACGAACGAACGAAAGAAAGAAAGAAAGAAAGAAAGAAGATAAAGTAAAATAAAATAACGTTGTTAAAATCAAAAATAATTATTAAGAAAAAAATTTTTTTTAAAAAAAATGGACGGATGGAACCCTAGGACAAATGGTGGAAGCAAAGCTATACAAACAAAATCTCACACAGAAGCATTTGCATACACACTCACAAAAAGAGGAAAAAGTGAAAAAATCCTAAATCTTGCTCTCAAAGTCCACCTCTTCAATTTGGGATGATTCGTTGTCTATTCATGTATTCCACAGCTGCAGGGTACCTCAAGTTGATTGTGGAGATTTAATCCGCTGCTTCTGAGGCTGCTGGGAGAGATTTCCCTTTCTCTTCTTTGTTCTCACAGCTCCCAGATTTGGCCCCGCCTCTGCGTGTAGATCACCGAAGGGCGTCTGTTTTTCGCTCATACAGGACGGGGTTAAAGGAGCCACTGATTCGGGGGCTCTGACTCACTCAGTCTGGGTGGGAGGTAGGGGGATGGAATGCGGGGCGAGCCTGCAGTGGCAGAGCCTGGTGTGACGTTGCACCAGCCTGAAACTCACCATGTGCTCTCCCAGGGAAGTTCTCCCTGCATCCCAGGAACCTGGCAGTGGCGGGCTGCACAGGCTCCCCCAAGGGAAGTGTGGATAGTGACCTCTGCTCGCACACAGGCTTCTTGGTGGCAGCAGCAGCAGCCTTAGC
The DNA here is from genome assembly GCF_964374135.1 of Grampus griseus. NCBI lineage: Eukaryota > Metazoa > Chordata > Mammalia > Artiodactyla > Delphinidae > Grampus > Grampus griseus. Next base: position 52,595,265 of record NC_138999.1, read on the forward strand.
GTCTCCTGCCCGTCTCTGTGGTCTGCGCTTTTAGCCACGGCTCCCCCCCCATCTCTGGAGCTCCTTTAAGCAGCGCTTTTAATCTCCTCTCCTCACACACCAGGAAACAAAGAGGGAAGAAATAGTCTCTTGCCTCTTCGGCAGCTCCAGACCTTTTCCTGGACTCCCTCCTGGCTAGCCGTGGTGCACTAACCCCTTCAGGCTGTGTTCACGCCGCCAACCCCAGTCCTCTCCCTGCACTCTGATCAAAGCCCGAGCCTCAGCTCACAGTCCTGCCCTCCCCGGCGGGTGAGCAGACAAGCCTCTAGGGCTGGTCAGTGCCGGTTGGCACCCATCCTCTGTGCAGGAATCTCCCCGCTTTGCCCTCCACACCCCTGTTGTTGTGCTCTCTTCCGCGGCTCTGAAGCTCCCCCCCCTCTGCCACCCACAGTCTCCCTCTCCCTCATTTTTGAAGGGTGATTTTGCTGGATATAGTATTCTCAGTTGATTTTATTTTTTTCTTTCAGCACTTTGAACATATCAACCCATTGCATTCAGGCCTCCAAGATTCTTGATGAGACATCAGTTGATAAAGTTACTTAGGATCCTTTAAATGTGATGAGTTGCTTCTCCCTTTTTGCTTCCAAGATTCTCATTTTGTCTTGGCTTTTGACAGTTTGATTATAATGTATCTCAGTGTGGGTATCTCTTTATTCTACTTGGAGGTTGTTAAGAGTCTTGAGTTTATAGATTCATGTATTTCATCAAATTTGAGAAGTTTTTAGCCATTATTTCTTTAAATATTCTTTTTAACCACTTCCCTTTCTCTTTCTGGAGCTACCACAATGCATATGTTGGTCTGCTTGATGGTATCCCATGGGTGTCTCAGTCTCTGTCCACTTTTCTTCCATCTTCTTTCTCTCTTTATCAAACTTGATAATTTCAATTGTCCTGTCTTCAGGTTTGATTCTTCTGCCTGATTAAACCTGCTTTGAAACCTATAATTGATTTTTCATCTTAGTTATTGTATTGTTCAGGTCCAACATTTCTTTTCAGTTTCTCTCTGTATTTTCTCTTTATTGATATTCTCACTTTGTTAATGCACTGTTTTCCTGTTTTTGTCCATGTCTTCCTTTAGCTCTCTGAGCATGTTTAACACAATTGTTTTAAAGTCTTTATTTAGAAATTCCATCATCTGAACTTCCTTACAGGAGGTTTCTATTGATTTATTTTATTCATTTAAATTGGCTATACTTTCATGTTTCTTTATATGCCTTTGTGGGTTTTTGTTGTTGTTGTTGAAAACAAAATCTGAACCTTGGTGTGCTAAATCTGAAAATCAGATTTCACCACTTGGTTAAAGTTTGCTATTTTGGCAATTGTTGTAGGGTGTCTCTGTGCCAGGTATCAGCCTGAGGTGAAAGTGTAAGGTCTTCTCAGGTCTTTTCTGAGCCTGTGTCTTTCTCTGGTCATATGTGGTAGCTTTCTAAATTATCTGATATATGCAGTTACTTTTGAATTAACTAATCCTTAAATTCTTGTCTCCCAAAATAAGAAAAAGGGAAAAAAGAAGAAAAAAAATACAGGAGCTGTTCTTATAAATCTCCTGGAAGCCATTTCAACTTGAAGGAGAAGAAACAATGGATGTTGGGGATGAAACAGTGACAGCCTGACTCTTTACCTGAACCTCTGTGATCAGAAGCAATAATCAGTGATCAGAACATAGACCCCCCAATATTTGGAGGATAATGTCCTTATTGTCAACTCTGGCTCTCACAAGCCTTTTCCAGAATGCAGGCATTGCTGCTCATTATGGGGGAGTCTCCCTAATGGTTGAAATTGACTGAAATTAATCATAATTTACCAGTCTGATTTCCCTTGGAAACTTCAGTTGTTTGAATAGAATCCATAGTTCCAAAATAGATACTCTAGCAGTTTCTGAAAATACAATTCTTGTCTAGTGTACAGAGACAGATCCCTATTCTTTTCTACTCTGCCATCTTCCCTCTCACCTTCACTTTATTGCTTTCTATGAATGAATTATATTTCATTGTGTGGATATAACACATTTTGTTTTCCTGTTCATGAGTTGATAGACATTTGTGCTATCTTGACTTTTTTGTCTACCTATGAATAATGCTGCTATGAACATTTGTGTACAAGTTTTGGTATGGACATAAGTTTTCATTTCTCTTGAGTATATACCTAGGAGTGAAACTGTAGAGTCAAATGGTAACTTTATTTTTAACTTTTTGTGAAACTGCCAGGCTCTTTTCCATAGTGGGTGCACCATTTTACATCTCCATCAGTGATATATAAATGTTCCTCCACATCCTCATCAACAGTTGTTGCTAATTTTTATTATAGTCATTATAAAAGTTATGAAGTGGCATCTCATTGTGGTTTTAATTTGCGTTTTCCTAATTCAAATTGACTAACGATGTTGAGCAAATCTTCATGTGACTATTAGACATTTATATATCTTTGGATAAGTGTCTATCGGCATTCTTGTACCTTTAAAAATTGTGTTATTTGTCTTTTACTTTGAGTTGTAATATATTCAGTTCTTTATACGTTTTTGGATACTAGACACTTAACAGGTATATGATGTGTAAAAAAATTATGTTTATTGTCTTTTTCACTTTACTGTTAGTATCTTTTGAAGTGCAAAGTTTTAAATTTTGATGAACTTCATTTTTCTTTTATTGCTTATGTTTTTGGCATCATATCTAAAAAGCCACTACCAAACTCAAGGTCATAAAAATGTGTATCTATATTTTCTTTCAAGTGTTTTATTGTTTAAGCTCTTACATTTAGGATTTTGATCCATTTTGAGTTAATATATGTATAAGGTCTGAGATAGGAGTCCAAATTAATTATTTCTCATGTGACTATCTAATTGTTCTAATGAAATTTGTTGAAGAGATTATTATTTCCCTCATAGCATGGTCTTGGCATCATTGTTAAAAGTAAGTTGGCCACAAATATATGTCTTATTCATTTATAGAAACCAAAATATTTCATCTGTCAGTTCATCTATATCCTTTATAATAAATAGTAAACATTTAAAATTTTTATTTACTTCTATGGGCCTTTATGCTATTAATGTTAATAATATAACATCAGTAGCCACAATGTTAGCAGTAACCATAGCAGTAACCATATATTGGGTATAATCATTTAGCTTATTACAAATTCACCAAACTGCCCTGTCAGTCAATCTTTATTTATCTATGTAGATCAAGAAGCAATCAGAAAAGACATGGTAAGTTTCTACCTTTGGCCAGATAATCATTTATCTCCTTTTTCCCAATTCATAAGGCTAGTTTCATTGCATAAAAGCAATGCAGTTGACTCACCTGACATGTTTGCATTCCAGGCAAGCCTATTATGGTTGTCCTGATTACCACTTCCTTTTCTAAGTTTCCACACATCGTTATTTGCATAGTCTGTCCCAGAATTTTGCCTAATGTAAAAATTAAGCTGTTTGGTCCCTGGTTTTCAGTATCTGCTCATTTCATTTTGGAAAAATGAAGCATTTTTCTGTTTCTTATCCTTCATAATTTCTCCAGCTCTCCAGGATCATTGGTTAATGCTTGTACTTGAAATGGAACCCAGCATGGCAACAAGAATTTTGAAAACATTAGTGAGGTACTCATGACATGCTCAATATACTTTGCCTGGGAGCAGAAAAATCTTCTTATTTTAGGATTCCCCTTTTTCTCTGGGTTACCCTGAGTAAAATTTTTAGTTCATGACAAATTTAGAGGCCCCAGAGAATGGAACTGCTACTCATCTGAGCCACTTGATTCTCTAAGGAAAGTCTAAAGACTCACAAAAGAGATAACTCACTGGGCAACCTTGGGTAAATTATTTCCACTTCTCTAGACTTTGATTTTTCTGCCTTAAAAATGATGGGATAGTCAAAGGAAATTGCGAAGGTCTTTTTCAGCTCTGAGACTGGATTTTCCTATATAGTTACCTACAGGACTCCAGAATATTGAGGTTAGAGAGATACTTATAAAAGAGGTAAAGAAAAGGTACCAATTCCTTTCCCCAGAAAAAATATCTTGGCTTTTCCCTCACACCTTCTCCACTACCAATGTATTCTTGACCCCAAAATAAACATACACAAACAAGGCTTAGAGGAAGGCAGGCTGACAGGAACGTGCAAGGCTCTAACCTCTCGGCTATTTCCATTGCTTGGTTCCCAGGGGCCTAGAACAGGAAGTCTCAGGAGAAAAGGCAGACAGGGCTGTACCATGCAGCAACATATTCTCCACCCCTTCAAGGAGAAGAGATGACATTCTCCACTGCCAAGATGGAGGTTGGGGGCAGCGGTGCATTAGAGAGCACAATTGCTCTATGGAGTATTAGAACAAATCTAGGAAAAGCAATTATAAAGCAACAGCCATTGGTTCCAGAGTGGTCAAGTACTAACAAGAAAATGGCCCAGAGTCAATCTGATGACCCACAATAACAGCACTTCCGCAGGGGGTGGAACAGCTATCCCGAGTCAGAAGTCTGTCCTGTGGAGAAGATTCAGTCTCCCAGCAGCTAGGTGGTTGGGGACTAAGACCTCTTGGGAATTAGCAGAGGACAGGATAAAGAGGGAGTTGGTGGAGATGAGTAAAGAAGAAAGTATTTGGGAACAAAGCAGGGTGACAAGTAGACAATAGTAGGAAGAGAAAGAAAACTCATTTTGATTATATTCCATGTATCTGTTTCTATACTAGGCATTTTGTGGGTGTTGTTTCCCCTGTTACTCACGACATATCTAGAAGTAATTATTAGACCCATGTTACTAATATAGAAGAAGCTGAGGCACAAGCTGTGCAATGATTTGACCAAGGTCACACAAATATTAATAGTGAAGCTAGGATTCTAAGCCAAGTATACCTGCCTCCAAAAAAGCTCCTTTCACTACACCAACCTGCTCCTTATCTTTTTAAAACTGTAGTCACTTGCTTCCACTCTGACTCTCATCTCTCCTTAGCTGACTGATTCATTTTTTTATTTCATCCATCTATTTTGCAAGCATTTCTTGAGCCCTTATTACATAGTGGGTATGTTCCAGGCACTGGGAACATAAATAGGACTTTCATCTAATCCTGACCCATGAGGATCTCCTAGCTACTGGAGGATTCCAAAGGTAAGTAACTTTAATATGATATAGTCTGTGCTACAATAAGAGTATTTAAGAGAAAGTGTGTTGGTATGGGCTCCTCCAGAAAAGTTGATGAGTGTGCAGAGCCTCCTGGGATCGAAGGAAGTCTACCAGTTGAGAAAGGGGCAAGAGTACACAAAACATTACTGCAGTATGAAAGAATGTGGTGCATTCAAGGGCAATGACATTGTTTGATAGGCTTAGAGCCTAGAGTGCAAGAGGATGGGGAAGTAGGGGATGAGACTGGAGAAATAAACCATGGTCCGATTATGGGAGGTTCAAACACAATTATTTTATTTAGTCAATAAATATTCATTGAATACTTACCATGTGCTAGGTGAAACTGAGCCAGACCCTGTGGGGCCTTCCCAGATGCAAGTCTCCCTGAGTCGCCTGCTTAACTTTAGCCTCCTAGGCCTTCTCTGAATTCCAAATAGCAAATTTGATTAGTTAACAATTACAGAAGTGAAAAAATGCAGAAACTAGGGAAAGCAGTTAAGCTATCCTGATGCATATCCTTGAGTAATTTTGTAGAAACTATGACCCTCCAATTGGTGGAAGAAATTGACTGCATGCTGATAACAAACACATAGACCACAGACTGGTTGGAGCCAGAAAATTGATGATTGAGATTCCCCAAATTCCCAAAATATCACCCTGTTACCTCACCACCAACCAATCAGAAGGATGTCCACAAACTGATCATGCACCTGTGACCCTCACACCTAATGTTGCCTTTAAAAACCTCTACATGTAAGCCAATGCAGAGTTCAGATCTTTTGAGCATTATCTGGTCATTCTGCTTGCTTGGTACCTTGCAAATAAATGCTGTACTTTCCTTCACCTCAACCCAGTGTCAGTAGATTGGCTTTGCTGTATGCCAGACAAGTGAACCCGAGTTCAGTTTGTTAAAAATTTTGATGACCATGAAAGGCATCACTCTCCCGGGTAAGCATCTTGCCCATGGCACATCAGCATCTGGCTGGTGGAGGCTTGGAGGCTCTCAGATTCTGTACTGAGCACCTTTGTCTCAGGGGCATCCCTGAGCACCTGCCTCAAATCAGGCGTCATTTGCTTACAATCCTTTCGAGTTTCTGTTAAAGAAAACAAGGTATTGGCTGTTTGAGACATCTCTGGTAAATAGCAGCACTCACATATGACAACACCAGGGTATTATTCTCTGTCATTTGACTCCACTTGTTGGGACTTTCCCTTTTGGACTATGGAACTGAGACCCAGAGAGACCACTTAGTATTTATTTTCTTGTTTGCTAGATAATTGACAACACCATCTGTGAATAACAAAAATGAGATGCACAGTTCTGTCCCATCTTGTAGCCCATTAAGATGTTTTTTACTGAATTGAGAAGTATTTTGTTTTGCAACTATGAGAAAAAAAAAGATATTTTACTTGTAACACCACATGGACACGATATTCTTTAGACTCCAGAAAAAGATGCTCAAGATGGGGCTCATTTGACATTCCAAAACTGGATTTGCCAGCTTAATAATACATCTTTTCAGAATTCTAAGGAAACAAGTCCTTCTAGGACCTTGCTTTTTCCTTCCTATGCCTTTAAGATGTAAATGTTCTACATGGGCTCTCAGGAACTTTTATCATGTCCTTGAAATGCAAACACAATAAACATTGCCTGAGACTACACCCTTGGTTCCATTAGCAGAACCTAAAATTGAAAAAAAAAAAAAAAAAAAGGAAAAGAGGGGCCTTTTAAAACTTGAGTAACCTTAACTTATTACAACTTCTATTTACAAAATAATGAGTTTATATTTTAATATCTGATTCATGACTATATTTTAAAATAAAACTATGAGGTATCTGGTTCTGTCTTTACATCTGTGTGTACATTATAAATATGATATATCTTTACCTCCAGAGGATTATACCAAAATCAATCTATGAATGAGCTCTATTTAATTGGCTTAAAGAAAATTAAGAGCTTATATAAATCCTCAAAAATACAAAAGAAACTAATGTGGGAAATATTTAATATTAAATTAATATTTTATATTAAAGTTTGTTGATTTAATTAATACAGACATGTTTTGGAGTCACTAACTTTGAATATAATATTTTTATTGTACCTAAGTTTACTATAAATCAAATAAGATATTATTTATGTTGCAATATTTGTCAACAACAAAAAATTAACTTTGTATGATAATATTTTCATAATTAATGAAATAGAGGTACATGAGATAAAAGTTTTTAGATTAACTCTTTAGGAATAATTATGTTTTAGGTATGTCTATCTAAAATAGTTTTTCAAGATTTCTGGTAACTTGGAACATTAGGGTTTTCCTAATTAAGTTAAATAATGAAAATTTGTAAAAAGTCTAGATGATTTTTAAATAAGATAAAACTGGAACATTGATTACTAGACAAATCTAAGTTTACTTAATTTTGTCTTCTTATGAGAAGTAACTAAAGATATTTGGGTTTATTGGACACATGTCCCACATTGAGAAAATAAATTCTGCTATGAGAAAATATATATTTATAGAAGTTATAAAATATGTTTATAAGTTTGCCAATCAAAAAATCCTGGTATGACAATTTCTTGCTTCTTGGTTTTTGCTAGAGATTAGGGTTTTATGGGTCAAAATTTTAACATATATGTAATTAAATTTGCTAGAACTTATAAGGGAAACTTTTCAGTGTGTAAAGAAAGTAGGATGCCATATCCCTTGAATTCTGAAAGCATGTTGATTTACAATTTTATTTCCTTTTTTTCTTGAATTTTAAAGCAGAACTGAAATGATGCTTTACATTATTTACTTTAACTATTAAAATTACTTCTTTGGTAATTCAATAACTTTGAAATTTTTGCAGACTGATAATAAGAAAAAAGAAGTCAAATTCTTTTTTGATTAAAAAACAGTAGGATATATGTTGTGGTAAGAGAAGTTATGAAGAATGGATAGATTTTTGTTAAGGGAAAATAAAATAATTTTGTCCTAAAGCTGGTAGTTTCTGGATGGGAAAGAAAATAAGGGACAGACTAATATGGATACAGAAGTTATAGAAGGAAAAGGAACCCTGAGAAAATAGTTTTGTGTATGGTCAAGACTGGCTAAGATTAGATTGAATTTAACAAAGTAAATGAATTTTTTATTTAAAGTAAGTTGGTACAAGACTGGAGTTTGGTTTCATCTCTCTGTTAAGAGAATAAAGTTTTCCTGGAGTACTGAGCTGCTTTAGATAACAGATTCTAAGTTTCTTTACATTTTAAGTAATCTGTTGTAACTTTCCATACTTGCCTTAGAAATCATTTATTGTCACTTTGATTAACTGAATAAGTATACTTTCACAGTCACATATGATCTTATTTGACCAAGTAAGCATTTTAAAACATTTTTGATATTTTTGACCCTGAAATCAAATTATAAATGAAATTGTTTTGAACTCTAGCTAACTTTAGGACATTTCAGATGGCCCCTGATACATCTCAAAGAGAGAAATTAAAATAAAGCTTATTTAGTATATTAAATTACATGGGAAGCATTGCAAAATGAATGGTGATAACCCTTCTTAGGTTACTTTGTATGGGTAAATGTTATTAATATAAAAATTAGGGAAATTATATGGAGTTGCTAAAATTTAAAAATGTCCTGGTATGCTATCAGTCATAATTCTAGTTATTATCTTAAATTATTATATGTCACAAAAATAACCAAGTTTCTTTGTCAATTGCATTGTAATCAGATCTTTAATGATGCCTTTTTAAGTATTTAGTCATTTGTTGACAGTTATTGTTTTACTCTGATGTTTTTGCAAAACTGTTTCATCTTCAAGAAAATTCACAAAAAAGACTTTTTGACAAGTGCAGGTTTCTGAAAACTTTCAGATCACACCACTGAACTGGGTAAGGAATTAAAGAATTATAATTTAAAAAATGATGGCTTCATAAACACTTAACAGAAGATCAAGAATTAGTTGTTACACAGGACTGAGTGAACTGATACATGTGGTTATAATTTTTATGGGCTTTGTCTAAAATAATATTGGCTTTTAATCTGTGTTTTCCAGATATAAGGAAACCTTTATTTCTTAAGCAAAATATGACATATAGCAATTTGATAAGTTATACATTTTACATAAAATACATATTTATCCTTCCTCTCTACCCAATCTTTCCAGAATTTGGAAACTCTTAGAGAGCATTCTTATTTTTATGGCAATATAGTTATTTGCATGAATTCAGTAAGAATCTGTTCTCCTAAACAGCACACAGTTGGAAATATTTTTTATATTACCATGGTTTTGACTGAAATGTCATATTTGGAATATATGTAAAATCAAATATGACCAGAAAGCTTCAAAGAACTAAGGTGGACTTTATGGAGTCATAAAGCCCCTTGGAAAAACAACTTGGTACCTTGCTTACAGGGTTTCCAGAAGTATTTCCAGGTGAATAAGAGAGGCAACTTTCTGGCAAGTGCAGGAATCTCAAGATATTTGGGGGACCTAAAGAAGAGAGGAGTTTGCCCAAATCTGTAGATGTTGCAGGCAAAATCCGATGGCAAATCCTTGAGGTAACTTTCCTGGCCTTGAGAAGATTTTTAAAAGTTTGAGATTCCTTATGAAAACTTCCAACACAGCCAATTTAAAAGAGCTTATATGATCAATTGCACTTATGTAAATAATCAGGACAAGTTAATTGAAACCAGACTTATTTTGCAAGCAAATCAGTCTTATTTGGCTAGATTTAGTAGAAATGAGGATAATCTAGAGAGAAAAAATATGTTTCAATAATATACCTTTATGGATATTGAGGTTTTGTATATACCTTTGTGAATATTGAGGTAATGTATTTATTTCCTGCATCCAACATGGCTCCTTGTTGCTATGTTACATTTTTGTAAAGTTTAATTTTTTTTTTTTTTTGCAGTACACGGGCCTCTCACTGTTGTGGCCTCTCCCATTGCAGAGCACAGGCTCCGGACACGCAGGCTCAGTGGCCATGGCTCACAGTCCCAGCTGCTCTGCGGCATGTGGGATCTTCCTGGACTGGGGCACGAACCCGTGTCCCCTGCATTGTCAGGTGGATTCTCAAACACTGCGCCACCAGGGAAGCCCTGTAAAGTTAAATTATTAAAAAGATATTCTAAACTTTTTTCTGAAGCTGATCACAATAATCTTTGGATGAAGATCAGATGCCCCATGACCAGCAACTAGGGGATTATGCACACTGTAAAAGACATAATATAAAGGTCTCTCATTTTAACCTAGATGAAAGGACCCTTATCAGTATTCTTAAGTATCTCACACACTGTAAAACTGCAGGGAATTGGCTCTTGAATTCATATTTCTGACTTTAAGAAAGCCTATACACTGGACTGGTCTATAGGAAGGACTTGTGATCTCAAATGACACCCACACCAAGATGAGAAGAAGACAACAGCAATAGTAGGTGGCTGACCCAAGAATTTGGACCAGGCCTATAAGACTCATCCTACTAATTCAATTTAACTACCCTATCAAAATTGAAAATTATTCTTTTATTTCTAGGTATACGTTTGCCTCAGTGTTCAGGAGGGAAAACAAATTCTTTAGTAAAGTTGTCAAAGTGCATAACTACTCATGACATATATCACTGCTTGTTTCAAGTCTACTGCTAAAAGCACACATATAATGTTTGTGTGGCTGTTTTGTATAACTGATAAAATATATAGCCCATAAAATGTTTCCCAATTAGCATACCTCTGTGCTTGTTCATTATGACTTAGTTTTCTCCTAACATTGATAACTAGACAGAAGTATGTCAACAAAAAGAGGCCTTTCAACCTTCTGTATTGATTAGATCCTTTGTCCCATGGAGCTGGGATGGATTTCTCCCAGGAAGTCTGTATCAATTAGATTTTTTTTTTTGTCTCACGGATCTGTCCCAGGAAGTCTGCATTTGGGGCAAAAGGAGTGAGAGGAGAGAGTTTTAGTGTTTCAGGCTTGGGCCACATTTGAGTAACAAGGGGCTTTAGGGGTATGATCTCAGGCAAGTCAAATCTCAATTAAGTTCAGAGTTAGTTGATCTCTCAGGGGATGCAAGGCAGGTTATGAGGTGAAGGCTTGCCCCATTCTCTGCTTCACCATTATCCTTATAGATCTGATGTTTAAACATTTTTGAAATAAAACATACAATTAGTTTGAATAACAACCAAATAGATAGGGCTAAGATTACAATTAGGAATACAAATTTCAGTCTTGATTTTAAAAGGGACCTTACTCAAGAAGGCAACCAACTATAGGTCTGTCCAGTTCCAAGGGGTTTCTCAGATTTTTTTAAATAGTAATATTAGCCTTTAATATTTCTAATTGTTGGACCATCTTTTATGATTTATATATATAAAAACAGCACTTTCCTCCAAGGAGAGCACACGTTCCTCCTTGTTGTGTGGTTATAGACAAAGAAAAAAAATAAATTTGTTAGAAATTGACAAGACCAAGATACTTCGGTTTTGGGTACACAACTAGTGAAAAATCTGAATAGAGTTTGGATTTAGGGTAGTAAATTAAAGAAGTAACAAAGTTTGTTTATATAAGCTTCTTGATCTGAATTTCCTAATCTCTAGCAATAAGAATGTCCTTCTACTTTCAGATGCACCTTTCACATAGATTTATTTCCTGCTTTTGGGGAGACAGAAAGTAGGGTCAGAGTGTTACCTTGAGCTGGTTGCTTCTTAATTAACTTTAATTTAAAATAATCAATATGCCATATTTTGGTGCAAGCTACCCTGGCCCCCAACAGTTCCTTCCTCCAAAACATCTCTGGAAATTTCACATATTAAAAGATGAGCTAGTGACTGTAATTGTGAGAAAACAGGTTAGTACAGTTTTCCTTTTCTTTGAACCAGTTTTTTACTTCTGAGAACAGGTCAGTTAGTTAAATAGTTATATTTTATTTAAGGAGGTGGTGATGCAGGTGGGCTCCCAAAGCTAGGCCTATAGTTCAAGCAATCAGGTATTTAACAAGAGACACTTCTATGGAAACAAAAGAAAAACAAAGGTTAATGACTGGAGCAAATTATAAACTATTGCTACCAACAGTGTAGGAGGGTTCATTTTTCTCCACACTCTCCAGCATTTATTATATGTAGATTTTCGATGATGGCCATTCTGACCAGTGTGAGGTGATACCCCATTGTAGTTTACAAATGAAAGTCCAGAGACAGATGGCTTCACAGGCGAATTCTATCAAACATTTAGAGAAGGGTTAACACGTATCTTTCTGAAATTATTCAAAAAACTTGCAGAGGAAAGAATACTTCCAAACTCATTCTATAAGGTCACCAACACCCTGATACCAAAAACAGACAAAGATACCACAAAAAAAGAAAATGACAGGTTAATATCACTGATGAACATAGACGCAAAAACCCTCAACAAAATACTGGCAAACCAAATTCAACAATACACTAAAGGATGCAGGGACTTCGCTCGTGGTCCAGTGGTAAAGAATCCTCCTTAAAATGCATGGGACATGGGTTTGATCCCTGGTCAGGGAAATAAGATCCCACATGCCTCGGGGAAACTAAGCCTGTATGTCACAACTATTGACCTTGCACACCTCAACTAGAGCCTACGTGTCAAAAGCTACAGAGCCCACACACTCTGGAACCCATGCACCACAACTAGAGGGAAAAACCCACATGACACAACTAGAAAGAAGCCAGAACACCACAACTAGAGCCTACAACGAAGAGCCCACATGCCACAAGGAAAGATCCTGCATGTCTCAATGAAGATCCTGCATGCTACAACTAAGATGCAAAGTAGCCAAAAATAAATAGATAAAAATTAATTAATTAATTAAAAATAGATCATACACCATGATCAAGTGTGATTTATCCCAGGGAGGCAAGGATTTTTCAATATCTGCAAATCAATCAGTGTGATACACCACACTAACAAATTGAAGAATAAAAACCATATAATCATCACAATAGATGCAGAAAAAGCTTTTGATAAAATTCAACATTCACTTATGATAAAAACTCTCCAGAATGTGGGCATAGAGGGAACCAACTTCAACATGATAAAGGCCGTATATGACAAACTCACAATTAACATCATACTCAATGGTGAAAGCTGAAAGCATTTCCTCTAAGATCAGGAACAAGACAAGTATTCCCACTCTCACCACTTTTATTCAACATAGTTTTGGAAGTCCTAGTTACAGCAATCAGAGAAAAAAAAGAAATAAAATGAGTCCCAACTGGAAAAGAAGAAATAAAACTGCCACTGTTTGCAGATGACATGATACTATACAGAGAAAATCCTAAAGATGCTACCAGAAAACTACTAGATCTCATCAATGAATATGGTAAATTTGCAGGATAAAAAATTAATACACAGAAATCTGTTGCATTTCTATACACTAACAACAAAAGGTCAGAAAGAAAAGTTAAGAAAGCAATCCCAGTTACCACTGCATCAAAAAGAATAAAATACCTAGGAATAAACCTACCTAAGGAGGTAAAATATCTTTACCGTGAAAACTATAAGACACTGATGAAAGAAATTGAAGATGAAACAAACAGATGGAAAGATATACCATGTTATTGGGTTGGCAGAATCAATATTGTCAAAATGACTATATTACTCAAGACAATCTACAAATTCAATGCAATTCTTATCAAATTACCAATGGCATTTTCCCCAGAACTAGAACAAATCTTTTTTTTAATTTGTATGGAAACACAAAAGACCCTGAATAGCAAAAACAATCTTGAGAAAGAAAAATGGAGCTAGGGGAATCAGGCTCCCTGATTTCAGACTACAGAGTAATCAAAACAGTAGGTACTGGCACAAAAACAGAAATATATATCAATACCACAGGATAGAAAGCCCAGAAATAAACCTACACAACTATAGTCAATTAATCTATGACAAAGGAGACAAGAATATATAATGGAGAAAAGACAGCCTCTTCAATAAGTGGTGCTGGGAAAACTGGACAGCTACATGTAAAAGAATGAAATTAGAACACTCCCTAACACTATATACAAAAATAAACTCAAAATGGATTAAAGACTTAAATGTAAGACCGGATACTATAAAACTCCTAGAGGAAAACATAGGCAGAACACTCTCTGACATAAAACCAGCAATATCTTTCTGGATCTACCTCCTAAAGTAATGGAAACAAAAACAAATGGGACCTAATTAAACTTAAAAGTTCTTGCACAGCAAAGGAAATGATAAACAAAACAAAAAGACAACCTACAGAATGGGAGGCAATATTAGCCAATGTTGCAACTGACAAGTGATTAATCTCCAAAATATACAATTTGCTCATACAGCTCAATATAAAGAAAACAAACAACCCAATCAAAAATGAGCAGAAGATTTATAGTTAGACATTTCTCCATAGAAGGCATAAGGATGGCCCAAATGCACATGAAAAGATGCTCAACAATGCTAATTATTAAGAGGGCAGATTCGTATTGAATTTATGCAAACAACTATATTATAAGAAAATAAGAATACTCACGGAGAGTTTCTGAATTCTGGAAGGTTCAAGCAGGGAGAAAAATATAAACTTAAATTTTCTTGCAAAGGTATAATTTACCAAATTGTAAGTATTTTTAAAAATTTCCTTGTATCTGGGGAACAAAGGGTTAAAAACGGGTAATATTTTAGACAAAAATGACATAAAAATTATATTTTTCAGTTCACTTGATCCTATGAAATTAATTCTTGTTGTACTTGAGTCCAGTTTTTCCATTAGTTCTGTAGATCTTGCCAGATGATTGAGGGTGATAGTGACAGGGATAATTTCAAGAAATTTGCAAAGTTTTTGTTAAAACTCATATGATTTGGGACTTCCCTGATAGCGCAGTGATTGAGAGTCTGCCTGCTGATGCAGGGGACACGGGTTCGTGTCCCGGTCCGGGAAGATCCCACATTCCGTGGAGCAGCTAGCCCCGTGAGCAATGGCCACTGAGCCTGCATGTCTGGAGCCTGTGCTCTGCAACGGGAGAGGCCACAACAGTGAGAGGCCCGCGTACCGCAAAAAAAAAAAAACAACACAAAAATCTCATATGATTTGCCCAGTTAAGTGGGTGCCTTGGTCATTAGAGATTGTGGAAGGTATACCCCAAGTGGAAAACACATTTTCTAACAGTTTCTTTGCCATTGTGTTGGCATCAGTCTCACAGTAAGGGAAAGCTTTAACGCACCTAGAAAATTTCCATTCAATAACAAAAACATTTTTGTAAACCATACAAAGTTTCAGTTGAATGTAATAAAGTTGCAGATGTTCAAAGGGTCTAGAGGGAAGATGTCTGAGGCCTTTGGGAACAAAAATATTTCCCCCAAGCTCATGGACCTGACAGGTTAGACATCGTTTCTAGAATATTTTCACAATTTTATAGAAATCTCCCTGCCAATGACTATTTACAACTTGAATCATCTTAGCTGCACTATGGTGGGTGAAGGAATGCAAAATAAAAGTTTAAAATGGGATTGTCAGGTAGCCTGGAGGAGCAAAGTGGCTGTCTTCAGTTTCCCATAGCCCCAACTATTTGTTAAATGTACAGCTATTGTTTACCCATCCTAATTTTTCTGATTTAGAAGCAGAATGTTGCCATGTTACAAGGATATGAGGATGGCAAAATCAGGCAATGAGGGTTTATTTATTTTGCAGAAGCAGAATGGACTTCATCCCCATGTGCCATACATAATTTTATTTATTTGTTTGTTTGTTTGTTTATTTTTGGCTGCGTTGGGTCTTTGCTGCTGCACAGGAGCTTTCTCTAGTTGTGGAGAGCAGGGGATACTCTTCGTTGTGGTCACGGGCTTCTCACTGCAGTGGCTTTTCTTGTTGCAGAGCACGGGCTCTAGGTGCACAGGCTTCACTAGTTGTGGCACGTGGTCTCAGTAATTGTGGCTCACGATCTCTAGAGTGCAGGCTCAGTAGTTGTGACTCACAGGCTTAGTTGCTCCGCAGCATGTGGAATCTTCCTAGACCAGGGATCAAACTCATGTCCCCTGCACTGGCAGGTGTATTCTTAACCACTGTGTCACCAGGGAACTCCCTACCATATATAATCTTTACAGATTCTTTCCTTGTTGCTGCCTTTGCATGAAAGTCAGGACATTTCCCTGATACTTGGGTTCAGTTCCTTTAGTGTGAGCCTGAATTTTGATGGCAGGCAACATTTTATGTCAGAATGTATAAGATTCCTGGAATTTCATACAATTTCTGGAACACTTAAAATACATAACTATACAGAAATAGTGTAAAGAAGACTTAATCTTACTTCTTATCTGATAATGGTTTCCATGTAGTTTAACATATCAAGTGTGCATAATTAGTGTTATATCCCTTTTTGTAAGTAGAAAGAACAAATCTCAAAGTCAGTTCTAAGTCAATAATCTTCATTTAGAATTTGATTTTAGGGAAATTTGTCAAAAGTATCAAAAAGTTTTTAAAACACTTAGTCAAAGAGGTCACTGTGAAACAATGCTTAATTACTCATTTAACCAAAATAACAATTAAAACCTTCAAATATAGATGGTTAGATAGTTTTAAGCAAAACTTAGCTGTTTTAATATTGAAAGGACTACGTCACTTAAATCATCAAAGACCTGATAAAGACAGTATAGAACATAAGTGATTCTTTTGACAAGACATAAAATTTTTTTTTGCAGATTATGTAAAGATAGAGAAAAACTTTTCATAATCTCTTATTACTGACAGCAGACCAAAAGAAAAAAAATATTTTGTCCTTTTAACAGAGATCAAACCAAACTGTAATTTTGCACCAGTTTATTTTTTCATATTAAAACACAATTAATTAAATTAATGTCAATGTTATCTAGTCCTGACCACACATAAAATTCCTTTCTGAAGATTCCTTTTTCACAAACCTTTTAAAACTTTCTGTGCCCATTTTAGTTTATCCCTTGTTTTTGTCCCATTTAAAAATAAACAGCTTGAAAGCATTACTGCTAAAATCTGGAACAAGACAAGGATGCCCACTCTCACTACTTCTATTCCACATAGTATTAGAAGTCTTAGCCACAGCAATCAGCAAGGAAAAGAAATAAATGATATCCAAATTGGAAGGAAAGTGATAAAATTGTCATAATATGCAGATGACATGATACTATATATATAGAAAACCCTAAAGACTTCAGACAAAAACTACTAGAACTGGTAAACAAATTCAGCAAGGTAGCAAGATAAAATATTAGCATACAGAAATCTGCTTCATCTCTTTATACTAACAATGAAATATAAGGAAGGGAAAGTAAAAAAATCCATTTTAAAATCTCATCAAAAATACCAGAAATAAACCAAGGAAGTGAGATAATTATATGCTAAGAACAATAAAACATTGATAAAGTAAATTGAAGAAGATTCTAAGAAATAGAAAGATATCACATGTTCTTGGATTGGAAGAATTAATATTGCTAAAATGGCCATACTCCACAAAGCAATCTACAGATTTAATGCAATCCTTATCAAAATACCCATGATATTTTCCACAGAGCTAGAACAAATTATCCTAAAATTCACAAGGAACCACAAAAGACTCAGAATTGTGAAAGCAACGCTGAGGGGAAAAAACAACAAAAACCAAGCTGGAAGCATAACCCTCCCAGACTTCAGACAATACTGCAAAGCTACAGTGATCAAACCAGAGTGATATTGGCACAAAAACAGATATATGAACAAATAGAACAGAATAGAGAGCCCAGAAATAAACCCACACACCTATGGTCAATTAATCTTTGACAAAAGAGGAAAGAATATATAATGGAGTAAAAAAAAATCTCTTCAACAAGTGGTCCTGAGAAAATTGGATGGCCACATGTAAAACAATAAGATTAGAACATTCCCTCACACCATATAAAAAATAACTGCAAAATGGATTAAAGACTTAAATGTAAGACCAGAAACCATAAAAGTCCCAGAAGAGAACATAGGCAAAACATTCTCTAACATAAATCGTAATAATATTTTCTTTGGTCAGTCTCCCAAGGCAAAATAAATAAAAGCAAAAATAAACAAATGGGACCTAATGAAACTTAAAAGCTTTTGCACAGAAAAGGAAAAGTATCAACAAAATGAAAAGACAACCCTCAGAAGGGGAGAAAATATTTGCAAATCATGTGACTGACAAAGGATTAATTTCCAAAATATACAAACAGCTCATACAGCTCAATATCTAAAAACAAACAACCCAATTGAAAAACGGGCAGAAGACCTAAATAGAACTTTCACCAAAGAAGACATATAGGTGGCCAACAAGCACATGAAAATATGCTCAACATCCCTAATTATTAGAGAAATGCAAATCAAAACTACAATGAGGTATCCCCTCAAACCAGTCAGAATGGCCATTGTCAAAGTGTCTACAAATAATAAATGCTGGAGAGAGTGTGAAGAAAAAGGAACCTCCCTGTACTGTTGGCGGGAATGTAAATTAGTACAGCCATTGTGAATAACAGTATTGTGGTTCCTTAAAAAACTAAGTTGCCAAGATAGCCAGATCCACCAGAAGGCAGAGAGCAGAAGCAAGAAGAACTACAATCCTGCAGCCTGTGGAACAAACACCACACTCACAGAAAGATAGACAAGATGAAAAGGCAGAGGGTTACGTACCAGTTGAAGGAACAAGATAAAACCCCAAGAAAACAAATAAATGAAGTGGAGATAGGCAACCTTCCAGAAAAAGAATTCAGAATAATGATGGTGAAGATGATCAAGGACCTCGGAAAAAGAATGGAGGCAAAGATCGAAAAGATGCAAGAAATGTTTAACAAAGAACTAGAAGAATTAAAGAACAAACAAACAGAGATGAACAATACAATAACTGAAATGAAAACTACACCAGAAGAATCAATTGCAGAATAACTGAGGCAGAAGAACGGATAAGTGACCTGGAAGACAGAATGGTGGAATTTACTGCTGCGGAACAGAATAAAGAAAAAAGGATGAAAATAAATGAAGACAGCAAAAGAGACCTCTGGGACAACATTAAACACAACAACATTTGCATTATAGGGGTCCCAGAAGAAGAGAGAGAGAAAGGACCTGAGAGAATATTTGAAGAGATTATAGTCGAAAAGTTCCCTAACATGGGAAAGGAAATAGCCACCCAAGTCCAGGAAGTGCAGAGAGTCCCATACAGGATAAACCCAAGGAGAAACACACCGAGGCACATAGTAATCAAATGGGCCAAAATTAAAGACAAAGAAAAATTATTGAAAGCAGCAAGGGAAAAATGAAAAATAACATACAAGGGAACTCCCATGGTTAACAGCTGATTTCTCAGCAGAAAATCTACAAGCCAGAAGGGAGTGGCATGATATACTTAAAGTGATGAAAGGGAAGAACCTACAACCAAGATTACAGTACCCGGCAATGATCTCCTTCAGATTCAAGGAGAAAACAAAAGCTTTACAGACAAGCAAAGCCTAAGAGAATTCAGCACCACCAAAACAGCTCTACCACAAATGCTAAAGGAACTTTTCTAAGTGGGAAACACAAGAGAAGAAAGGGATCGACAAAAACAAACCCCCCAAAATAAGAAAATGGTAATAGGAACATACATATCAATAATTACCTTAAACGTGAATGGACTAAATGTTCCAAACAAAAGACAGAGGTTTGCTGAATGGATACAAAAACAAGACCCATATATATGCTGTCTACAAGAGACCCACCTCAGACCTAGAGACACATTCAGACTGAAAGTAAGGGGATGGAAAAACATATTCCATGAAAATGGAAATCAAAAGAAAGCTGGAGTAGCAATACTCATAAGAGATAAAATAGACTTTAAAATAAAGAATGTTACAAGAGACAAGGAAGTACAATACATAATGATCAGGGGATCAATCCAAGAAGAAGATATAAAAATGATAAATATATATGCACCCAACATAGGAGCTCATCAATACATAAGGCAACTACTAACAGCTATAAAAGAGGAAATCGACAGTAACACAATAAGAGTGGGGGACTATAACAACTCACTTACAGCAATGGACAGATCATCCAAAATGAAAATAAATAAGGAAACAGAAGCTTTAAATGACACAATAGACTAGATAGATTTACTTGATATTTATAGGACATTCCATCCAAAAATAGCAGATTACACTTTCTTCTCAAGGGGGCATGGAACATTCTCAGGGATAGATCACATCTTGGGTCACAAAGCAAGCCTCAGTAAATATAAGAAAATTGAAATCATATCAAGTATCTTTTCTAACCACAACAGTATGAGATTAGAAATGAATTACAGGGAAAAATATGTAAAAAACACAAACACACGGAGGCTAAGCAATATGTTACTAAACAACCAAAAGATAAATGAAGAAATCAAAGAGGAAATCAAAAAATACCCAGAGACAAATGACAAGGAAAACACATGGGGCAAAAACTATGGGATGCAGGAAAGCAGTTCTATGAAGGAAGTTTATAGGTATACAAGCCTACCTCAAGAAACAAAAAAAAAACCTCAAACATTCTAACCTTACACCTAAAGGAATTAGAGAAAGAAAAACAAACAAAACCCAAAGTTAGCAGAAGGAAAGAAATCATATAGATCAGAGCAGAAACAAATGAAATAGAAACAAAGAAAACAATAGCAAAAATCAAGAAAACTAAAAGCTGGTTGTTTGGGAAGATAAACAAAATAGATAAACCATTAGCCAGACTCATCAAGAAAAAGAGGGAGAGAACTCAAATCAATAAAATTAGAAATGAAAAATGAAAAGTTACAACAGGCACCACAGACATACAAATCATCCTAAGACACTACTACAAGCAACTCTATGCCAAAAAAAATGAATAACCTGGAAGAAATGGACAAATTCTTAGAAAGATATAACCTTCCAAGACTGAACCAGGAAGAAAGAGAAAATATGAACAGACCAATCACAAGTAATGAAAATGAAACTGTGATTAAAAATCTTCCAACAAACAAAAGTCCAGGATCAAATGGCTTCACAGGTGAATTCTATCAAATATTTAGAGAAGAGCTAACACCCATCCTTCTCAAACTCTTCCAAAAAATATCAGAGGAAGGAACACTTCCAAACTCATTCTATGAGGCCACCATCACCCTGATACCAAAACCAGAAAAAGATACTACAAAAAAAGAAAATTACAGACCAATATCACTGATGAATATAGATGCAAAAATCCCCAACAAAATACAACCAAAGAGAATCCAACAACACATTAAACGGATCATATACCATGATCAAGTGGGATTTACACCAGGGATGCAAGGATTCTTCAATATACACAAATCAATCAATGTGATACACCATATTAACAAATTGAAGAATAAAAACCATATGATCATCTCAATAGATGCAGAAAAAGCTTTTGACAAAATTCAACACCCATTTATGAAACAAACTCTCCAGAAAGTGGGCATAGAGGGAACCTATCTCAACATAATAAAGGCCATATAGGACAAATCTACAGCAAACATCATTCTCAATGGTGAAAAATTGAAAGCCTTTCTTCTAAGATCAGGAACAAGAGAAGGTTGCCCACTCTCGCCACTATTATTCAACACAGTTTTGGAAGTCCTAGCCACAGCAATCAGAGAAGAAAAAGAAATAAAAGGAATACAAATTGGAAAAAAAGAAGTAAAACTGTCACTGTTCGCAGTTGACATGATACTACACATAGAGTATCCTAAAGATGTCACCAGAAAACTACTAGAGCTAATCAATGAATTTGGTAACTTAGCAGGATACAAAATTAGTGCACAGAAAGCTCTTGTATTCCTATACACTAATGATGAAAAATCTGAAAGTTAAATTAAGGAAACACTCCCATTTACCATTACAACAAAAAGAATACAATAGCTAGGAATAAACCTACCTAGGGAGACAAAAGACCTGTATGCAGAAAACTATAAGACACTGATGAAAGAAATTAAAGATGATACCAGCAGATGGAGAGGTATACCATGTTCTTGGATTGGAAGAATCAATATTGTGAAAATGACTCTACTACCCAAAACAATCTATAGTTTCAATGCAATTCCTATCAAATTACTAATGGTATTTTTTATGGAACTAGAACAAAAAACCTTAAAATTTGTATGGAGACACAAAAGATCCCGAATAGCCAAAGCAGTCTTTAGGGAAAAAAAAACGGAGCTGGAGGAATCAGACTCCCTGACTTCAGACTATACTATAAGGCTACACTAATCAAGACAATATGGTACTGGAACAAAAACAGTAAATAGATCAATGGAACAAGATAGAAAGCCCAGAGATAAACCCATGCACCTATGGTCAACTAATCTATGACAAAGGAGGCAAGGATTTACAATGGAGGAAAGACAGTCTCTTCAGTAAGTGCTGCTGGGAAAACTGGACAGTTACATGTAAAAGAATGAAATTAGAACATCCCCTAACACCTTATACAAAAATAAACTCAAAATGGATTAGGGATCTAAATGTAAGACTGGACACTGTAAAACTTAGAGGAAAACAAAGGAGGAACACTCTTTGATATAAATCACAGCAAGATCTTTTTTGATCCACCTCCTAGAGTAATGGAAATAAAAACAAATGCGACCTAATGAAACTTGAAAGCTTTTGCACAGCAAAGGAAACCATAAACAAGACATAAAGACAACCCTCAGAATGGGAGAAAATATTTACAAATGAATCAACGTACAAAGGATTAATCTCCAAAATTTATAAACAGCTCATGCAGCTCAATAGTAAAAAAACAAACAACACAATTCAAAAATGGGCAGAAGCCCTAAATAGATATTTCTCCAAAGAAGACAGACAGATGGCCAAAAGCACATGAAAAGCTGCTCAACATCACTAATTATTAGAGAAATGCAAATCAAAACTACAATGAGGTAACACCTCACACCAGTTAGAATGGGCATCATCAGAAAAATCTAAAAACAACAAATGCTGGAGAGGGTTTGGAGAAAAAGGAACCCTCTTGCACTCTTGGTGGGAATGTAAATTGATACAGCCACTATGGAGAACAGTATGGAGGTTCCTTATAAAACTAAAAATAGAATTAACATATGATCCAACAATCCCACTACTGGGCATATACCCAGAGAAAACCATTATTCAAAAACACAGATGCACCCCAATGTTCATTGCAGCACTATTTACAATAACCAGGTCATGGAAGCAACCTAAATGTCCATCGACAGACGAATGGATAAAGAAGTTGTGGTACATATGTACAATGGAATATTAGTCAGCCATTAAAAGGAACAAAATTGGGTCATTTGTTGAGACATGGATGGATCTAGAGACTTTCATGCAGAGTGAAGTAAGTTAGAAAGAGAAAAGGAAATATCATATATTAACACATATACGTGGAATGTAGAAAAATGGTACAGATGTACCAGTTTGCAGGGCAGAAATTGAGACACAGATGTAGAGAACAAATGTATGGATACCAAGTGGGCAAGCGGTGGGGTATTGGGTGTGGTGGTGTGCTGAATTCGGCAATTGGGATTGACATGTATGCACTGATGTGTATAAAATGGATGACTAATAAGAACCTGCTGTATGAAAAAATCAATAAAATAAAATTCAAAAATTAAAACAAAACAAAACAAAAAAAACCTAAGCTGCCATATGATCCAGCAATCCCACTCCTGGGCATATATGTGGAAAAAACTCTAATTCCAAATTTTACATGCACCCCAATGTACATAGCAGCTCTATTTATAGTAGCCACAACATAGAAGCAACCTAAATGTCCATAGACAGATGAGTGGATAAAGAAGATGTGGTATATATGTATAGGATGGAATATTAGCCATAACAAAGAATGAAATAATGCCATTTGCAGCAACATGCATGGATCTAGAGAATATCATACAAAATGAAGTAAGTTAAAGACAAATTTCATATGATATCACTCACATGTGAAATCTAAAAAGGAAAGATACAAAAAACTTATTTACAAAATAGAAGTAGACTTACATACATAGAAAACAAACTTATGGTTACCAAAGGGGCAAGTGGAGGGGGAGCTATATATTAGGAGTTTGGGATTAGGAGATACAAACTATTATATATAAGATAAACAAGGTCCTACTGTATAGCACAGGGAACTATATTCAATATCATGTAATAAACCATAATGGAAAAGACTACAAAAGTATCTGAGAAACAATATATTGAATACATGGGCATATATATATGAATATATACCTACATATAAAAATATAACTATATATATATAACTGAATCACTCTTCTGTACATCAGGAAGTAACACAACCTTGTAAATCAACTATACTTCAATTTTAAAAAATACCCATCTTTAGGATAAAATCACTTTCTTTTTTCTTAACAAAAATCATCTCTATAGCATATACCTTTTCTTACCCTAATATATATCATATTTCTACTATTATACCTGGTACCTTTGACCAAATATATTAATTAGAATCTTAATCCTTTGAAATTTTAATTTTTAAATGAAAATACAAAAGAATTAATATTTTCTGTCTTAGCCAACATAAATATATTTTAGAAACATGTTAGTACAATCTTTCAATAAAGCACAAAATATATTTACTAGTATACCCAAACATACTTAGTCTCTGTAATAAGAGGTCAAAAGTAGGTAAACTTAGACTAGTTTAGCAATTAATATTTCAGTATTTTACCTTGTTTGGAAATGATCTAGGCATTCAATTAATTCTCATCATAATTTAACTTAGCACAAGTCTAAGGGTGCAAACTACCAAAGAGATTTAGGGAACTATTTAAGTAGACATATAATAAAAGTTATTGTTAAAATGTTTACCTAAAATCCTTACCTCATTTACATCTTTTTAATTCACTTGTTCTTAACAATCATACTTACTCATTAAATTTTCATAAGACATTAAAGTAGTTAATAATTATTTTAAGATTTTTTTTAAAAAAGTAAACTTAGCAACAGAGGCAACATTAGCCCATTTGGCTAGTAAACCCAGGTAGAACAAGAGTTATTTATCTCCATTATTTTTAATGCTAACTCTGAAGACATACCTGTATTAATTAAACCAACAAGCTTAAAATTAGCTTTTAAACTAACCTAGACTGTATGAACTTGAAAAATATTTGGGTTAGTTTTTGAAAGTTTTTACATAAGTGTCTGTTTGCTTAAGTCAATTAAATAGAACTCTTTTACAAATTAATTTTGTCAGCATTATCTTCAGGTAGGAAGATACCATATTTATAACATACACATATAGATATATAGACAGCCAGAGATCTCATAGTTTTCATTTAAAAAAATTAGTCATGAATCAGATACAGTACAAAACTCGTTAGTTTATAAATGGTGGTTTGAATAAATTAGATTATTCTCTCAGGAGACTAAAGTATTTATTATTTGTAGAGAAGATTTAAAAAATCTTTCTTTGCCCTTGACAAGGAATTCTGAGGAGGCAAGAGGGTCCTTTTAGCAGTTTGTGTTCAAAAGGCTGTTTTTATTGTTTGTTTGTTTTTTTAAGTTTCAGGTTCTACTGATTCAGCCAAGGCTGCAGTGTCAGACAATGGAGACTGTGTTTACTTTTCAAAGACATAAAAAGATTTATAACTTTAAGGAACAGAGAAAGAAAATATAAATTTTCTCCTAGGAGTTTTTGAGTACATTTGTCTATTATCATGTCATGGGGTAATTTTTATTAACTTTTTCTTCAGTACAGAACAATTTTGCTCTAATATCCTGGTCTTTTATAATACCTACAATCACTTTGAGAGGAATAGATGAGACCTTGGGACTGGTAAAATAGGTAGTCCTTGATTTGTTTTTAGAGTTGTACTTCTGGTGTTGTAGAGATTTGCAAGAGAAAGACAGTTGTTTCTATTAGCCCTTGAATATTGGTTTCCAGGTGATTTATTTTCTGATTATTTGTAGGAAGGCACAGGGAATTGCTGAAATGGAACAGTATTTTTCCCCTTGTCAAGTGGACTTAGTTTTTAAAGGGGCTGCTACAACAGGGTGGTAAAGAGGGACTTCAGGCTCAGGGATGTCAATTGGTGGAGGAGGAGCATGGAAGGAGTCATTTGGACAAAAAAAGGGGGCTTGGGAAAGAAGCAGGTAAAGGGATGGAGGAAAAGATGCAGAATTGGGGGAGGATGCAGGAGAAGGGTGACAATGTTCAGCTGATTTTTCAAGTTTAGAGACAGTGTAAGTCAACTTTTCATTTACAGCTTGGAGGGAGACAATTTTCTCAGTGTTATGTTTAGAAGCCTCTAGGTACCAATTACACTATACTTCCCATTATTTGTCTGGTTCTGATACTTTTCTCTACTCATGCATGATGATAAACTCATTTGGGAAGTTTACAATTTCCCCATTTTGGCCGATATAACTTTAAATCACCCCAAGCTAAATGAACTCATTTTTATAGGTAGCTATAGAATGAAGGTACATAGGTGTTAAACATAAAACCAGCAGGGGTTCCTGGGGGGGTACACCTTTCTTTGAATCTCTGCTATAAGAACTTCCCATTATTCTGAGTATTCACCAAAAGTAAAAAGAAAACCTGAAACCCAAATTTCTCACCAAGTGGCAGAGACAGAAAAACCTGAAACCTGAATCTAAAGTTGTAAAAAAATTTGAACCTGAATCTTGAGATAGAAAAGACCTTGAACCTGAGTCTCGAGGTGGAAAAAACATGAAAGAAATGCCCAAATAAAGATCTGAACCTTGACCAAATGGGAGGTTCACATCCAGGAGCACTCACCTTCCAGTCCCCATGTGACCGAATTGAACAAAATGGATCCGTGTAGGTACTATACACTAAGTCTGAAGAAGTATGGGATTTCGGAAAGGGTCACTCTGGATCCTGCCCACTATGCCAGTTATGTCAACCAAAATTTCAGAAACAGAGACATGATTGAAGTAAAGAGACACTTATTGGAGGTTTATTAGGACTACAGCCCAGGAGACAGTTTCAAGGAGCACTTGGCTTGTGTTCCACCAGATGACAAAATGGAGGAAGCTAACAAAGGCAAAAACTGCAAAGCCACAGTTAGTTACATAAATTATTTCTCAAGAATTATAATTGGAGTGGGCAAGAAGTAAGGGTGCAAGAATTTGTTGGAGTCTGAAATGGTTGCATATTTAAAAGAGGGACCTTGACCTCGGTTTCTTCATAAGTACAGTAGGGCCAGTAATTCTAGAAGCTTCTGCCTCTCAGCATTGTTGTGAGAATCCAGTATGCTCATGTGTGAATTTAAATAAAATTGATTGATAACTGCAAAAAAAAAAAAAAAAAGAGGGACCTTGAGATTATAAGTTTGGAGCTGGTGGGTGTTCTAAATAAGACTGGTGGTGTTCTTGGGTTTAATATGATTCAGAGAAAAATTGTAGGTCTCAGTGGTGCAGAGACATACCTTAATGACCACTTGACTCAATTGTTGTATTCCTGAACTATGATTACTCCATTATAATTTCAATTTGTCATCAGTATCCAATATAAATTTTTGCTTTGTGGTTACCATGAGGTTTATATATATATATATATATATATATATATATAAATCTATATAATCTAATATATATATAGTTTAATTTTTTATATGTGTATGTACGTGTATACACACACACACACACAATGAAGAGGGGGAGTTCACTCTAGCATTTTGTGGTTTGCCGGCTATCATTATGTCATTGATTTCTAACTTAATTTCATTGTAGTCTGAGAGCATATTTTGCATGAATGCTATTCTTTTAAAAATTGTTATGGGATGTTTTATAACCCAAAATGTCTTGCTCAATGTTCTGTGTGACATGAGAAGAATGTGTATTCTGTTGCTGTTCGGTAAAATATTCAATATATGTGACATATCCAGTTGACTGATGGTGCTTTTCTGTTCAACAATGTCCTTACCAATTTTCTGTCAGCAGAATTTGTCAATTAGTAACAGAGGAGTGTGGAAGTCTTCAACTATAATAGTGGATTAAGCTATTTTTCCCTGCATTTCTATTATTATTTGCATCACCTATTTTGTCATTTTGTTGTTAGGCACATACACATTAAGCATTGTTATGTCTTCTTGGAGAATTGACCCCTTATCAGTGTGTAATGCCCCTCTTTACCTTTTAATTTTCCTTGCTCTGAACTTGACTTTGTCTGAAATTAATACAGCTACTCTAGCTTTATTTTGATTAGTGTTAGCATATTATGTTTTTCCATCTCTTTAATTTTAATCTCTATCTTTATTTTAAAATGCATTTCTTATTATAAGACACTAATGAAAGAAATTAAAGATGATACAAATAGATAGAGAGATATACCATGTTCTGCATTGGAAGAATCAATATTGTGAAAATGACTCTACTACCCAAAGCAATCTACAGATTCAATGCAATCCGTATCAAACTACCACTGGCATTTTTCACAGAACTAGAAGAAAAAATTTTGCAATTTGTATGGAAACACAAAAGACCCCGAATAGCCAAAGCAATCTTGAGAATGAAAAAAGGAGCTGGAGGAATCAGGCTCCCTGATTTCAGACTATACTACAAAGCTACAGTAATCAAGACAGTATGGTACTGGCACAAAAACAGAAAGATAGATCAATGGAACAGGATAGAAAGCCCAGAGATAAACCCACGCACATATAAACACCTTATCTTTGATAAAGGACGCAGGAATGTACAGTGGAGAAAGGACAGCCTCTTCAATAAGTGGTGCTGGGAAAACTGGACAGGTACATGTAAAAGTATTAGATTAGATCACTCCCTAACACCATACACAAAAATAAGCTCAAAATGGATTAAAAACCTAAATGTAAGTCCAGAAGCTATCAAACTCTTAGAGGAAAACATAGGCAGAACACTCTATGACATAGATCACAGCAAGATCCTTTCAGACTCAACTCCTAGAGTAATGGAAATTAAAAAAAAGTAAACAAATGGGACCTAATGAAACTTCAAAGCTTTTGCACAACAAAGGAAACCATAAACAAGACCAAAAGACAACCCTCAGAATGGGAGAAAATATTTGCCAATGAAGCAACTGACAAAGGATTAATCTCCAAAATTTACAAGCAGCTCATGCAGCTCAGTAACAAAAAAACAGACAACCCAATCGAAAAATGGGCAGAAGACCTAAATAGATATTTCTCCAAAGAAGATATACAGACTGCCAACAAACACATGAAAGAATGCTCAACATCATTAATCATTAGAGAAATGCAACTCAAAACTACAATGAGATATCATCTCACACCAGTCAGAATGGCCATCATCAAAAAATCTAGAAACAATAAATGCTGGAGAGGGTGTGGAGAAAAGGGAACACTCTTCCACTGCTGGTGGGAATGTGAATTGGTTCAGCCACTATGGAGAACAGTATGGAGGTTCCTTAAAAAACTACAAATAGAACTACCATATGACCCAGCAATCCCACTACTGGGCATATACCCTGAGAAAACCAAAATTCAAAAAGAGTCATGTACCAAAATGTTCATTGCAGCACTATTTACAATAGCCCAGAGATGGAAACAACCTAAGTGCCCATCATTGGATGAATGGATAAAGAAGATGTGGCACATATATACAATGGATATTACTCAGCAATAAAAAGAAACGAAATTGAGCTATTTGTAAGGAGGTGGATAGACCTAGAGTCTGTCATACAGAGTGAAGTAAGTCAGAAAGTAAAAGACAAATACTGTATGCTAATACATATATATGGAATTTAAGGAAAAAAATGTCATGAAGAATCTAGGGGTAAGACAGGAATAAAGACAGAGACCTACTGGAGAACGGACTTGAGGATATGGGGCAGGGGAAGGGTGAGCTGTGACAGGGCGAGAGAGAGTCATGGACATATACACACTAACAAACGTAAGGTAGATAGCTAGTGGGAAGCAGCCGCATGGCACAGGGCTATCGGCTCGGTGCTTTGTGACCGCCTGGAGGGGTGGGATAGGGAGTGTACGAGGGAGGGAGACGCAAGAGGGAAGAGATATGGGAACATATGTATATGTATAACTGATTCACTTTGTTATAAAGCAGAAACTAACACACCATTGGAAAGCAATTATACCCCAATAAAGATGTTAAAAAAATGCATTTCTTGTGGACCACATGTAGTGTAGTCTCATTATTTTCATGTTTCAAAAGATAATTTCTGCACTTTAGTTGGTATATTTAGAATAATGATGTTTTAAGTGATTGTTTATATATCTGGATTAATATCTGCCATATTTGTTAATGGTTTCTATTTGTTCATCATGTTCTGTTTTTCTTTTTTGTCTTCTACTCTTTTGTTCTTCTCTGGTTTTAATTGAGCATTTTGTAAGGTTCTATTTTCTTTCCTCTCAGTATATCTTTCATACTTCTTTTTTAACTTTTTTAAAGTGGTTGTCATTGAGCTTTGCAGTATACATTTACAACTAATCCAAATCGTCTGTCAGATAATACTATACCACTTCTCATGTAGTGCATGCAAATAACTTATAACAGAGTATTCCTAATTCCACCCTCCAATTTCTTATAATATTGCTGTTGTTCATTTCACCTGTCCATAAGCTATAATTAGTGAATAAGTTGTTCCTGTTATTATTTTCACTATTAAATCAATTAATAATAAGAAAAATAAAAGATCCTAATTTGCTTTCATTTATTCATTTAATAATGATTTTCCTTTTTTCATATAGATCTGAGTTTCTGATCTATATTCTTCTTCTTTCTAAAAAAAGTTTTTAAAACATTACTTACAAGGCATCTGTATTGGTGACAAAATGTCTCAATTTTTGTCTGCCTGAGAAAGTATTTCTCCTTCACTTTTGAAGGATAATTTCACTGGATACAAAATTCTAGGTTGGTGTGTTTCTTCCTTTCCACACCTTAAATATTTCACTCTACTATGTTCTTGCATGCATGGTTTTTGAAAAGAAATCTAAGCTAATTCTTATCTTTACTCTTTGATAAATAGATTCCCCCACTCCTCCACCCTGGATCCATTCAAATTTTTCTCTTTGTCCTTGATTTTATGCAGTTTGAATATACCTCAGTGTAGATTTTTAAACATTTACCTTGTTTGGTATTCTACGTTTTCCTTTTCCTTTTGGTATTCTCAGTATGTGTATGTTACACCTTTTGCAAATGTCTCACAAATTTTAGTAATTCTGCTCTGATATTTCTTTCTTTTTTCTCTTTCCATTTCAGTTTTGGAAGTTTCAGTTTATGTTTCTTCAAGCTCACTGACATTTTCTTGGCCATTTACAAGCTATCAATGAGTCCATCAAAAGCTTTCTTTATTTCTGTTGTATAATGTTTGATTTCTAGCATTTCCTTTTCAATCTTTTTGATAGTCTTTATCTCACTCTCACTCACACATCTATTTTTTGCGTGTTTTCCACTTTTCCAGTAAAGCCCTTAGTTTTTAAATCATGGATGTTTTAATACTTGGTCTGATAATTCCAACATCCTTGCCATACCTGTGTCTGACTCTATCTCTTAAAATGTTTTTTTGTTTGTTTGTTTTGTTTTGTTTTGTTTGTTTTTGCGGTATGCAGGCCTCTCACTGTTGTGGCCTCTCCCATTGTGGAGCACAGGCTCCAGATGCACAGGCTCAGTGGCCATAGCTCACGGGCCCAGCCACTCTGTGGCATGTGGGATCTTCCCAGACCAGGGCATGAACCCATGTCTCCTGCATCGGCAGGCAGACTCTCAACCACTGCACCACCAGGGAAGCCCCTTAAAATGTGTTTTTGCACTTTTGTATGCCTTGTAATATTTTTGTTGAAAGCCAAACATGATGTATTGACTAAAAGGAATCAAGGTAAATAGAGCTTCAGTATGAGGTTCTGTGTTTACCTGAATAAGAGTTAGTCTGTTGTTTACTGTTTGCTATAGTTGTAAAACTCAGAGGTTAAATTACCTCTGGTTCCCCTGTTATTGTCCCCCTGATGTCTTGGGATTTCCTGGAGGTTTTTTTCTTAAACACGTTCTGAAACATGCAGTACATTTATTACATTACCTTGTTGCTAAACAGAAAACCTGTTGATATGCTGGGAAGATAGGAGAGGAGGAGCATTCTCTGATTAGGTCTCAGACTTTTAGTGAGCCTGTGCCCATGGGATGTAACCTCTACAAGTGCTTCTGTTTTTGTTCCCCTGTCAGGTGAGAAAGGGAAGCTAGGCGGGGCTGGAGCTGGTTATTTCTCCTTAACTTACCCCAGTCAGTTAAGATATGGTGAAATAGTTTATCTTGAGGGCAGGCCTTATTAAGAAGAATAGAATGTTCTGACTTTACTTTAAAATGTCTATTTTCCCTTTCCCCTGCTAGAAGTGGGAGGGGGTTTCTCACAGATCTTCCCTGTGGTAACACAGCATGGCTTCTAGAGGTAAAATTCACAAAAGTAGGTGCCCCACCCCGTGTCCAAACTGAGCCTCCAGGATTCAACTCTTTGAGGGAAATGTTTTCTATTCCTGTACTGGTTTCATTGAAGGGTTTTGCTCCTGGTCTTCTACTCCAGTTCTGTGATTCTCTGTATCTGCCCTTCTTTCTGTCCAAATTGGGGGGAAGTGGTTTGCCCTATGACTGCAATTCCATTTTTTTAACATTATGCCAAATATATACTTTATTGTTTTTTTAAAAATTGAAGTATGGTTGATTTACAATATTATGACTTTCAGGCATACAGAATAGTGACTCAGTATTTTTGCACATTATACTTCATTATAGGTTATTACAAGATAATGTGTATAATTCACTGTGCTATATAATATATCCTTGTTGCTAATCTATTGTATGTGTAGTAGTTTGTATCTGTTAATCCCATACACCTAATTTGTCCCTTCCTCCTTCCCTTCCCCTTTGGTATACACAAGTTTGTTTCCATATCTGTGAGTCTGTTTCTGTTTTGCATATACATTCATTTGTATTATTTTTTAGATTCCATAAGTGATATCATACCATAGTTGTCTTTCGCTGTCTGACTTATTTGACTAAGGATAGTATTCTCTAGGTCCATCCACGTTGCTGCAAATGGCAGTATTTCATTCTTTCTTAGGACTGAGCTAATAGTCCATTGTGTATATATACAGCACATCTTATTTATCCAATCTTCTGTTGATGAGAATGTGCCTGGCTTCCATTTCTTTCTTTCTTTCTTTTTTAAACATATTTATTGGAGTATAACTGCTTTAAAATGGTGTGTTAGTTTCTGCTTTATAACAAAGTCAATCAGTTATACATATACATATATCCTCATAGCTCATCCCTCTTGTGTTGCCCTCTCGCCCATCCTATTCCACCCTTCTAAGTGGTCACAAAGCACCGAGCTGATCTCCCTGTGCTATGTGACTGCTTCCCACTAGCTATCTATTTTACATTTGGTAGTGTATATATGCCCATATTACTCTCTCACTTCATCCCAGCCTACAGTTCTCCCTCCCTGTGTCCTCAAGATCATTTTCTATGTCTGTATCTTTGTTGCTGTCCTGTCCCTAGGTTCTTTAGAAAACTTTTTTTTTTTTTAGATTCCACACACAAGTGTTAGCATACAGTATTTGTTTTTCTCTTTCTGACTTACTTCACTCTGTATGGCAGACTCTAGATCCATCCACTTCATCACAAACAACTCAGTTTCATTTCCTTTCATGGTTGAGTAATGTTCCATTGCATATATGTGTCACATCTTCCTTATCCATTCATCTGATGATCGACAGTTAGATTGCTTCCATGTCCCGGCCATTGTAAATACAGCTGCAATGAACATTGTGATTCTTTTTGAATTATGGTTTTCTCAGGGTGTATGCCCAGGAGTGGGATTACTGGGTCATATGGTATTTCTATTTTTGGTTTTCTAAGGAACCTCCATAGTGTTCTCCACAGTGGTTTTATCAATTTACATTCCCAACGACAGTGAAAGAGGGTACCGTTTTCTCCACCCTCTCTCCAGCATTTATTGTTTGTAGATTTTTTAATGATGGCCATTCTTAATGGTGTGAGGTGATACCTTATTGTGGTTTTGATTTGCATTTCGCTAATGATTAGTGATGTTGAGCATCCTTTCATGTGATTGTTGGCAATCTGTATATCTTCATTGGAGAAATGTCTATTTAGATCTTCTGCCCATTTTTGGAATGGGTGTTTTGTTTTTTGTGATATTGAGCTGCATGAGCTTCTTGTACATTTTAGAGATTAATGCTTTGTCAGTTGCTTCATTTGAAAATATTTTAGCCCATTCTGAGGGTTGTCTTTCATCTTGTTTATATTTTCCTTCACTGTGCAAAAGCTATTAAGTTTCTAGGTCCCATTTGTTTATTTTTGTTTTTATTTCCATTTCTCTAGGAGGTGGGTCAAAAAGGATCTTACTGTGATTTATGTCATAGAGTGTTCTACCTATGTTTTCCTCTAAGACTTTTATAATGTCTGGCCTTACATTTAGATCTTTAACCCATTCTGAGGCTATTATTGTGTATGGTGTTAGGGAGTGTTCCAGTTTCATTCTTTTACATATAGCTGTCCAGTTTTCCTAGCACCACTTATTGAAGAGGCTGTCTTTTCTCCACTGTATATTCTTGCCTCCTTTATCAAAAATAAGGGGACCATAAGTGTGTGGGCTTATCTCTGAGTTTCTATCCTGTTCCATTCATCTATATTTCTGTTTTTGTGCCAGTACCTTACTGTCTTGATTACTGTAGCTTTGTACTATAGTCTGAAGTCTGGGAGCCTGATTTCTCCAGCTCCATTTTCCTTTCTCAAGATTGCTTTGGCTATTCGGGGTCTTGTGTGTTTCAATACAAATTGTGGAATTTTTTGCTCTAGTTCTGTGAAAAATGCCACTGGTAGTTTGATAGGTATTGCATTGAATCTGTAGGTTGCTTTGGGTAGTATAGTCATTTTCACAATGTTGATTCTTCCAATCCAAGAACATGGTATAACTCTCCATCTGTTGATATCATCTTTAATTTCTTTCATCAGTGTGTTACAGTTTTCTGCATACAGGTCTTTTGACTCTTTAGGTAGGTTTATTTCTAGATATTGTATTCTTTTTGTTGCAATGGTAAATGGGAGTGTTTTCTTAATTTCTCTTTCAGATTTTTCATCATTAGTGTATAGGAATGCAAGAGTTTTCTGAGCATTAATTTTGTATCCTGCTACTTTACCAAATTCATTGATTAGCTCTACTAGTCTTCTGGTAGCATCTTTAGGATTCTCTATGTACACTATCATATCATCTGCAAACAGTGACAGCTTTACTTCTTCCTTTCTGATTTGGATTCCTTTTATTTCTTTTTCTTCTCTGATTGCTGTGGCTAAAACTTCCATAACTCTGTTGAAAAATAGTGGAGAGAGTGGACAACCTTGTCTTTTTCCTGATCTTAGAGGAAATGGTTTCGGTTTTTCACCATTGAGAATGATGTTTTCTATGGGTTTGTCATATATGGCCTTTCTTATGTTGAGATAAGTTCCCTCTATGCCTACTTTCTGGAGGGTTTTTGTCATAAATGGGTGTTGAATTTTGTCCAAGTTTTTTCTGCATATATTGATATGATAAAGTTTTTATCCTGCAATTTTTAAATATGGTTTATCACACTGATTGACTTGTGTATATTGAAGAATCCTTGCGTTCCTGGAATAAACTCCACTTGACCATGGCGTATGATCCTTTTAATATGCTATTGGATTCAGTTTGCTAGTATTTTGTTGAGGATTTTTGAATCTATGTTCATCAGTGATATTGGGCTGTAGTTTTCTTTCTTTGTGACATCTTTGTCTGGTGTTGGTATCAGGGTGATGGCAGACTCATAGAATGATTTTGAGAGTGTTCCTTCCTCTGCTATATTTTGGAAGAGTTTGAGAAGGATAGGTGATACCTCTTCTCTAAATGTTTGGTATAATTCGTCTGTGAAGCCATCTGGTCTTGGGCTTCTGTTTGTTGGAAGATTTTTAATCACAGTCTCAATTTCAGTGCTTGTGATTGGTCTGTTTATATTTTCTATTTCTTCCTGGTTCAGTCTCAGAAGGTTGTGCTTTTCTACGAATTTGTCCATTTCTTCCAGGTTGTCTATTTCATTGACATATAGTTCCTTGTAGTAACCTCTGATTATCTTTTGTATTTCTGCAGTGTCAGGTGTTACTTCTCCTTTTACATTTCTAATTCTATTGATTTGTGCCTTCTCCCTTTTTTTCTTTTGAGTCTGGCTAATGGTTTATCGACTGTGCTTATCTTCTCAAAGTACCAGCTTTTAATTTTATTGATCTTTGATATTGTTTGCTTCCTTTCTTTTTCAGTTCTTTCTGATCTGATTTTTATGATTTCTTTCCTTCTGATAACTTTGGAGGTTTTTTGTTCTTCTTTCTCTAACTGCCTTAGTCGTAAGGTTAGGTAGCTTATTTGAGATGTGTCTTGTTTCTTGAGGTAGGATTTTTATTACTATAAACTTCCCTCTTAGAACAGCTTTTGCTGCATCCCATAGGTTTTGGGTCATCTTGTTTTCATTGTCATTTGTTTCTAGGTATTTTTTGATTTCCTCTTTGATTTCTTCAGTGACCTCTTGTTTATATAATAGTGTATTTGTATTTTTTGTACATTTTTCATGTAACTGATATCTAGTCTCATAGTGTTGTGGTTGGAAAATATACTTGATACGATTTCAATTTTCTTAAATGTACCAAGGCTTGATTTCTGACCCACATATGGTCTATCCTGGAGAATGTTCCATGAGCACTTGAGAAGCAAGTGTATGCTGTTGTTTTTGGATGGAATGTCCTATAACTATCAAATAAGTCCATCTTGTTTAATGTATCATTTAAAGCTTGTGTTTCCTTATTTATTTTCATTTTGGATGATCTGTCCATTGGTGACAGTGAGGTGTTAATGTTCCCAGTATTACTGTGTTACTGTCGATTTCCCCTTTTATGGCTGTTAGTGTTTGCCTTATGTATTGAGGTGCTCCTATGTTGGGTGCATACATATTTACAATTGTTATATCTTCTTTTGCAATTGATGCCTTGATCATTATTAGTGTCCTTTGTCCCTTGTAATAGTTTTTATTTTAAAACATATTTTGTCTGATATGAGAATTGCTACTCCAGCTTTCTTTTGATTTCCATTTGCATGGAATACCTTTTTCATCCCTTCACTTTCAGTCTGTGTGTGTCCCTAGGTTTTGACATGGAGCTCTTGCAGACAGCATATATATGGGTCTTGTTTTTGTATCCATTCAGCCAGTCTATGTCTTTTGGTTGGAGCATTTAATGCATTTACATTTAAGGTAGTTATCAATATGTCCATTTCTATTACCATTTTCTTAATTGTTTTGGGTTTGTTATTGAAGGTATTTTCCTTCTCTTGTGTGTACTGCCTAGAGAAGTTCCTTTAGCATTTGTTGTAAACTGGTTTGGTGGTGCTGACTTCTCTTAGGTTTTGCTCGTCTGTAAAAGTTTTAATTTCTCTGTCAAATCTGAATGAGCTCTTTGCTGGGTAGAGTAATCTCAGTTGTAGATTTTTCCCTTTCTTCAGTTTAAATATGTCCTGCCCCTCCCTTCTGGCTTGCACAGTTTCTGCTGAAAGATCAGCTGTTAACCTTATGGGGATTCCCTTGTATGTTATATGTTGTTTTGTTCTTCCTGCTTTTAATATTTTTTCTCTGTATTTTATTTTTGATAGTTTGATTAATATGTTTTTTGGTGTGTTTCTCCTTGGATTTATCCTGTATGGGCATCTCTGTGCTTCCTGGACTTGATTGACTATTTCTTTTCCATTATTAGGGAAGTTTTCAACTATAATCTCTTCAAATATTTTCTCAGTCCATTTCTTTTTCTCTTCTTCTTCTGGGACTCCTATTATTTGAACGTTCGTGAGTTTAATGGTGTCCCAGACATCTCTCTGACTGTCCTCAATTCTTTTCATTCTTTTTTCTTTATTGTGCTCTGTGGTAGTTATTTCCACTATTTTACCTCCAGGTCCCTTATCTGTTCTTCTGCCTCAGTTGTTCTGCTATTGATTCCTTCTAGAGAATTTTTAATTTCATTTATTGTTTTGTTCATCATTGTTTGTTTGCTCTTTAGTTCTTCTAGATCCTTGTTAAACGTTTTTTGTATCTTCTCCACTGTATTTCCAACATTTGGATCATCTTTACTATCATTATTCTGAATTCTTTTTCAGGTAGACTGCTTATTTCCTTTCCATTTGTTTGATCTGGTGAGTTTTTACCTTGCTCTTTCATCTGCTGTGTGTTTCTCTGTCTTCTCATTTTGCTTCACTTACTGTGTTTGGGGTCTCCTTTTCACAGGCTGCAGGTTCATAGTTCCCATTGTTTTTGGTGTCTTCCTCCAGTGGCTAAGTTTGGTTCAGTGGGTTGTGTAAACTTCCTTGTGGAGGGGACTGGTGTCTGTGTTCTGGTGGATAAATCTGGATCTTTTCTTTCTGGTGCACAGGACCATGTCCGGTGGTGTGTTTTGAGGTGTCTGTGACATTATGGTTTTAGGTAACCTCTCTGCTAATGGGTTTTGTTGTGTTCCCCTCTTGCTAGTTGTTTGGCATAGGGTATCTAGTACTGTATGCTGGTCGTAGAGTGGAGCTGGGTCTTAGCGTTGAGATGGAGATCTCTGGGAGAGCTTTCACTGTTTGATATTATGCAGAGCCTTGAAGTCTCTGGTGGACCAATGTCCTGAACTTGGCTCTCCCACCTCAAAGACACAGGCTTGACACCTGGTCGGAACACCAAGACCCTTCCAGCAACATGGCTCAGAAGAAAAGGGAGATAAAATGAAGGAAAGAAAGAAAAAAATTAAATAAAATTATTAAAATAAAGAAATTATTAAAAATAAAATATTTAAAAGTAATAAAAAAGAAAGAAAGAAGGGAACAACCTAACCAAAAAACAAATCCAGTAATGATAACAAGCTCTAAAATCTATTCTAAAGTTGAAGAAGGAAAAAAAAAACTGACAGACAGAGCCCTAGGACTCTCTAGGTAAAAACAATGCCATACAGACAAAATCATACAAAAAAGCATACCCATACACACTCACAAAAAGAGAGAAAGGCAAAATATATATTTTTTTTAAAAAAAGGAAGAGAGCAACCAAATCAATAAACAAATCTACCAATGATAATAAACTGTAAATACTAAACTAAGATAAACATAAAACCAGAAACAAATTAGATGCAGAAAGCAAACCCCAAGTCTACAGTTGCTCCCCAGTTTCACTGCCTCAATTTTGGGATGATTCCAGAGATGCAGGTTACATCAAGTTTATTGTGAAGATTTAATCCACTGCTCCTGAGGCTGCTGGGAGAAATTTCCCTTTTGCTTCTTTGCTCGCACAGCTCCTGGGTTTCAGCTTTTAATTTGGCCTTGCCTATGCGTGTAGGTCACCTGAAGGTGTCTGTTCTTCATTCAGACAGGACGGGGTTAAAGGAGCAGCTGAGTAGAGGGCTCTGGCTCACTCAGGCCAGGGTTAGGGAGAGATACAGAATGCAGGCTGAGCCTGTGGTGGCAGAGGCCCGTGTGACATTGCAACAGGCTGAGGTGTGTTATGTATTCTCCCAGGGAAGTTGTCCCTGAATCATGGGACCCTGGCAGTGTCAGGCTGCACAGGCTCCCGGGAGGGGAGGTGTGGATAGTAACCTGTGCTTACACACAGGCTTCTTGGTGGCTTCAGCAGCAGCCTTAACATTTCATGCCAGTCACTGGTGTCCGTGCTGATTGCCACGGCTTGTGCCCACCTCTGGAACTCGTTTAGGCAGTGCTCTGAATCCCCTCTCCTGAAGCACCCCTCAACAATGGTCTCTTGCCTCTTAAGCATATCCAAACATTTTCCTGGACTCCCTCCTGGCTAGCTGTGGTGCACTAACCCCCTTCAGGCTGTGTTCACACAGCCAACTCCTGTCCTCTCCCTGGGATCTGAACTCTGATGCCTGAGCCTCAGCTCCCAGTCCCCTCCTGCCCCAGTGGGTGAGCAGACAAGCCTCTCAGCCTTTTGAGGGCTGGTCAGCATTAATCCTCTGTGTGGGAATGTCTCCACTTCGCCCTCTGCACCCCTATTGCTGTGCTTTCCTCCATGGCTCTGAAACTTGCCCCCCCTACACCCTCGTTTCCGCCAGTGAAGGGGCTTCCTTGTGTGTGGAAACTTTTCCTCCTTCACAGTGCCCTCCCAGAGGTGCAGGTCCTGTCCCTATTCTTTTGTCTCTGATTTTTTCTTTTTTCTTTTGCCCTACCCAGATACATGGGGAGTTTCTTGCCTTTTGGGAATCCAAGGTCTTCTGCCAGCTTTGAGTAGATGTTCTTTAGGAGTTGTTCCACATGTAGATGTATTTCTGATGTATTTATGGGAAGGAAGGTGATCTCCACGTCTTAGTCCTCCACCATCTTGAAGGGCTCCCCTGGCTTCCGTTTCTTGGTATTGTAAGTAGTGCTGCTATGAACATTGGGGTGGATGTATCTCATTGAATTACTGTTTTCATTTTATCCAGATATATGCTCAGGAAAGGAATTGCTGGATCATATGGTAGTTCTATTATTTGTTTTTTGAGGAACCTCCATACTCTTTTCCACAGTGGCTTCACCCATTTACATTCTCACCAAGAGTGTACAAGTGTTCCCTTTTCTCCACATCCTTGCCAAAGTTTATTATTTGTAGATTTTTTGATGATAGCCATTCTGACAGGTGTGAGGTGATATCTCCTTGTGGTTTTAATTTGCATTTCTATAATAATTAGTGATGTTGAGCACCTTTTCATGTGTCTGATAGCCATCTGCACATCTTCTTTGAAGAAAGGTCTATTCAGGTTCTGTCGATTTTTCAATTGGGTTGTTTGTCTTTTTGATATCAAGATGTATGAGCTGTTTGTTTACTTTTGATATTAACCCCTTTTGTCAGTTGCAACATTTGCAAATATTTTCTCCCATTCTGTAGGTTGTCTTTTCATTTTGTCAGCAGTTTCCTTTACCATGGAAAAGCTTTTAAATTTAATTAGATCCCTTTTGCTTAATTTTGTTTTTATTTCTTTTGCCTTAGGAGACTGTCAAAAAAATATTGCTCCATTTCATTTCAAAGAATATTCATTCTATGTTCTCTTCTAGGAATTTGATAGTTTTGGGTTACATTTAAGACTTTAATCCATTTTGAGTTTATTTTTGTATATGGAATGTTCTAATCTCATTGTTTTACATGTGGCAGCCCAGTTTTCCCAGGATCACTTATTGAGAGACTGTCTTTTCTCTGTTGTATATTATTTCTTTCTTTGTTGTAGGTTAATTGACCATAGGTGCACGGGTTTATTTCTGGACATTCTATTCTGTTCCATTGACCTAGGTGTCTGTTTTGTGCAAATACCAAGCTGTTTTCATTACTGTAGCTGTGTAGTATAGTGTTAAGTCTGGGGTGGGGGTTACCACCAGCTTTGTTCTTTTATCTCAAGGTTGCTTTGGCAATTTGGTTTCTTTTGTGGTTCCATGTGAATTTGTTGTAGTTCTGTGAAGAATGTCATGGTATTTTGATAGGGACTGCATTAAATCTGTAGATTGCTTTGGGGATTATGACCATTTTAACAATATTAATTCTTCCAATACAGGAGCACTAAGTATCTTTCCATTTCTTTGCGTCATCTTCAGTTTTCTTCCTCAATATTTTACAATTTTCATAGTATAAATCTTTCACCTCCTTGTTTAGGTTTATTCCTAGTTATTCTATTGTGTCTTATCTGATTTTTAACTGGATTTTTAAACTTTCTTTTTATGATACTTCATTATTATTGTATAGAAATGAAACAGATTTCTGTATATTAATCCTGTATCCTGCAACCTTGCTGAATTCATTTATTATTTCTAATATTTTGAGGGTGGAAGCTTTTGGGTTCTCTCTATAAAATATCATGCCATCTGCAAATAGTGACAGTTTTTCTTCTTCTATTCCAGTTTGGATCATTTTTATTTGGTGTTCTTGTCTGATTACTCTGTCTAGGACTTCCAAATGATGTTAAATAGAGTTGGTGAGAGTGGGAATGCTTAACTTTTCCTGAATTAGCAGAAAGACTTTCAGCTGTTCACCATTGCTTACGATGTTGGCTATGGTTTTGTCATAAATTGTCTTTATTATGTTGAGATATGTTCCTTCTATATCCACTTTGATGAAAGTTTTCATCATGAAGTATGTTAAATTTTGTCAAATATTTTCTCTGTGTCTATTTTGATGATCATGTGATTTTTATCTTTCCCTTTTTTAATGTGGTGTATCACATTGCTCCATTTGAGAATGTTGAACCATTGTTGTGACCCTGCGGTAAATTGAACTTGATCATGGTATATGATCCTTTTTATGTATTGTTGGGTTCAGTTTCCTAATGTTTTGTTGAGAATTTTGCATCTATATTCATCAAAGATATTGGCCTGTAAGTTTTTTAAGTGTCTTTGTTTGGTTTTTGTAGCAGGGTAATGGTGGCATTGTAGCATGAATTTGGGAGAGTTATCTCCTATTCAATTTTACTCAGTGGTTTGAGAAGGGTAGATATTAATACTTCTTTATTGGACTTTTGTGCTGGGAGTGTATTTTTTATTACAAATTCAATTTTACTTCAGTCTGTTCAAATTCTCTGTTTCTTCTTGACTCAGTCTTGGCAGGCTGTATGGTTCTAGAAATTTGTCCAATTTGTTGGCATATAAAGGTTAATTGTATTCTCTTATGATTGTTTTAAATCTCTGTGGTATCCGTTTTTATTTCTCCTCTTTCATTTTTTATTCCCTTTATATGGGTCCTTTCTCTGTTCATCTTGGTCAACCTGGCTAAAGGTTTATCAATTTTGTTTATCTTTTCATAAAAAAAGAGCTCATTTCATTGATCTATTGTTTTTCTATCTTTGTCTTATTTATTTCGTCTCTGATCTTTATTATTTCTTTT
The DNA here is from genome assembly GCF_964374135.1 of Grampus griseus. Lineage (NCBI taxonomy): Eukaryota > Metazoa > Chordata > Mammalia > Artiodactyla > Delphinidae > Grampus > Grampus griseus. The sequence continues at coordinate 52,638,276 of NC_138999.1, forward strand.
CTTCTACTTAGTTTGAGCTTTGTTCTTCTTTTTCTGCTCTTTTAGGTGGTAGGTAAAGTTGTTTATTTTAGATTTTTTTCTTGTTTTATGAGGAAGGCCTATATCACTATGAACTTCCCTCATAACTTTTTGCTGCATCCCATAAATTTTGGAAAGTTGTGTTTTTATTTTCATTTGTCTCAAGGTATTTTCTGATTTCCTCTTGATTTCTTCATTGACCCATTCGTTTTTTAGGAGCATGTTGGTTAGTCTCCATGCGTTTGTTATTTTCCCATATTTCTTTCTGTAGTTGATTTCTAGTTTCATTATATTGTAGTCAGAGTAAATACATGATATAATTTCTATCCTCTTAAATTTGCTGAGGCTTGTTTTTTAGTGTAGTATGTGACATCTTGGGGAGAATGTTCCATGTTCACATGAAAAGAGTTTATATGCTGCAGTTTTTGAATGTAATAACCTATAAATACCAATTTATTCCAACTGGTCTATTGTGTCATATAAGGCCACTCTTGCCTTATGGACTTTTTGTCTGGGTGATCTGTTCATTGATGTCAATAGGATGTTAACGTCTTCTACTATTATCGTATTATTTTCAGTTTCTCCCTGTATGTCTGTTAGTATTTGCTTGATACATTTAGGTGCTCCTGTATTGGGTGCATATATGTTAATGAGTGGAATATCCTCTTCTTGTATTGATCTCTTCATCATTATATAATGCCCTCTTTTGTCTTTTGTTATGGCCTTTATTTTAAAATCTAGTTTGTCTGATAGAGTATTATTACCCTCTCTTTCTTGTTTCCATTTTCATGAAATATCTTTTTCCATTCCCTCATTTTCAGTCTGTGTGTCTTTATCCCTGAAGTCTGTCTCTTGCAGACAGCATATTGAAGGGTCTTGGGGTTTTTGTTTGTTTGTTTTTCATTTTTGTTTGTGTGTGTGTGTGTGTGTGTTTATCCAGTCAGACACCCTTTGTCTTTTGATCAAAGCATTTAGCCCACTCACATTTTAAGTACTTATTGATAGTTTTGTACTTATTGCCATTTTATTACTTGTTTTCCAGTTTTTTGTTTGTTTGTTTGTTTTATTTGTAGTTCTCTGTTCATTTCTTCTACTTTCTGTTATGGTTCAATGATTTTCTTCTTTAATATGCTTCAGTTCCTTTCTTTGTGTTTGTGTGTGTGTAGTTATTGTAGGTTTTTAATTTGTGTTTAAAATGTGGTTCATATATGTTGACCCATAATTATATCTACTTGATTTATACTGATAGTCATTTAAATTCAAACACAATCTAAATGATCTATATTGTTTATTACCTTCCCCCACATTTTTTGTGTTTGATGTCCTATTTTACATCTTCATGCTTATCCCTTTACTATTTATTGTAATTATATTTGCTTAGAAATATTTTTTTCTCTTAATCCATGTACTGGCTTATTTAAGTAATCTTCAATCCTTATTATGTATTTGCCTTTCCTATTGGGATTTTCCCTTTCCTATATATCTTACTACTTTTCCATTTAGAGAAGACACATCAACATTTCTCTTAGGGTATGTTTAGTACTTCTAAATTCATTCAGTTTTTGCTTGTCTGAGAAGTTCTTTGTCTCTCCTTCTGTTCTAAATGATAGTCTTGCTGGGTAGAGTATCCTAGGCTTCAGGTTTTCTTCCTTTCAATACTTTGAATATATCATGCCACTCCCTTCTGGCTTACAAAGCTCTGTAGAGAAATCAGCTCATAGCCCTCAGAGGTTCCCTTGTAACTGATTATTTGTTTTCTCTTGTTGCCTTTAGAATTCTCTTTTATCTTTAACTTTTGCCATTTTAATTATATGTCTTTTTGTGGATCTGCTTGAGTTCATCTTGTTTAAGAAACTCTGTGCTTCCTGTACCAGGATATCAGTTTCCTTATTTAGGTTTGAGAAGCTGTGAGCAGTACTTTCTTCAAATACATTTTTTGATACTCCTCTCTCTCTTCTTCTGGAAACCCTATAATTCAAATTTTGATATGTTTGATGTTATTCCAGTGATATTATATGGTGTGCTCATTTTTTAAAAATTTGTCTTTCTGTCTGCTGTTCTGATTGGGTCATTTCCATTTATCTATCTTCCAGATCACTTATTCATTCTGTGTCATTTAGTCTGCTGTTCATTGCTTTTAGAGGGCTTTTTATCTCAGATATTGAATTAACTATTTTTGATTGGGTCTTCTTTGTATTTTCTAGTTTCTTGTTAAGGTGATCTCTGTTTAGTTCAACGCTCTTCCCTAATTCAGTTAGCATTTTTATTACCAGTGTTTTTAACTCTTTTTCTGGTAGATTGTTTATTTCTCTTTCATTATTTAATTTTTCAGGCATTTTCTATTGCTTTTTCAATTGAGAGTAGTTCCTCTGCCTTTTCATTTTACCTAACTTTCTCTGTCTCTATGAATTTGGGTGAAACAGTTACCTACTGTGGTCTTGAAAGGGTGTTTTTATGTGAGAGCATCCCTATGTAGACTGTGTGTGCCCAATGCCTTTAGTGGGAAGGCTAGGTTTGATGTGGAAACCAGTCACATTTTTCCTCAGGATTTGCTGGTCACTGTCACCTTGGTAGGGATTATGGCTGGTGATGGAGGAGATAGAGCCTATGTAACCTGTGAGATGGGGACCTCCTCTCTCCTCAGTGGCCATAACAGGGGTGGGGTCTTCCTAGTTGCTGGAGTGGAAGCCCAGAGGGTTGAGCTCAAGCTGGCTCTGTTCCCTTTGTGTGTGTTTTCTCTTCTCCACACACTGGGGCCTTTGCCTTAGAGGAAGGGAGTGCTAAAGTGGGGCTCATATACTTAGAGATGTCCAATGCACTGCCTGTGTAGGTGTCTACAGCTCCACTCAGACAGAGCCCATGTTCACATCTTTTCCCCTTCATAGCTGCCCCAGATCTAGTGCTATTCTGTGGCATGGAGTGGGTGGGGCTGGAGCATTTATCCAGCTTGGGCTCAGGCATGTAATGAGGCAGTCCAAGAATTCCATCTGCTGGACTTCTGTCAGAAGTCTGGGCTGCTTCTGGGGTGCTGTTTGAGTGAGTGCCAGAAATGTCTGCCACTGCCCACTTGGGCAATGTTTTGGGCCCTTGGGTCACTTCTATGTCCCTAGATTGAGTCTTTTCCCAGGTCCTGGTTGCCCTAGATCTAGTGCCAAGCTGTGGCATGGAGAAAGTGAGGCCAGCATGTTTGCTAAGCTCAGACTGGCAAGCTCGGCAAGGCAGCAGCCATTAAGGAAGACCTCTCTCAACCCTGCCTGGGGGCAAACGAGCACCTGTGCCGTCCTCATGAGTCTATGCTTCTCTAGTCTTTCTATCTGTCCCAGAATTTCTCCAAGCAGCCAGTGGGCCTTGTCTCCTATGTGTAGGACCCCAGGACTGGGATGCCAGTCTGTGGCTCAACCCACTCACTCCCCAGGGCAAGTGTTTATCCATGGGATCTCCCTTTTCTTCTTAGTACCCTCTTAGAAGCACAGGCCCTAACTTGATGCTTTTCTTCCCATCCTACCTGATTACATGTCTATCTTTCTTATAGCCTTCATTGTATAAGAGTCCTTCTGCCAGTTTCTAGTTAGTTTTCTGTAAGAATATTTTCACATGTGTATGTACTTTTGATATGTTCATGAAGGGAGAATCTACATCCTCTTACTTCACCATCTTTATTTTGACATAAATTCTTTTTTAACTAATTTTTACTGGAGTATAGTTGTTTTACAATGTTGTCTTAGTTTCTACTGTACAGCAAAGTGAATCAGCTATACATATACATATATCCACTCCTTCTTGGATTTCCATCCCATTTAGGTCACCACAGAGAATTGAGCAGAGTTCCCTGTGCTATACAGTAGGTTCTCATTAGTTATCTATTTTATACATAGTAGTGTATATATGTCAATCCCAGTTCATCCCACCCCCTTCCCCCTACACTGTATCCATATGTCCATTCTCTACATCTATGTCTCTATGCTTTGCCAATAAGTTCATCTGTATCATTTTTCTAGATTCCACATATAAGCGATATTGTATGATATTTTTCTCTTTCTGGTTTACTTCACTCTGTATGACAGTCTTTGGGTCCATCCATGTCTCTGCAAATGGCACAATTTCATTCATTTTTATGGCTGAGTAATATTCCATTGTATATATGTACCACATCTTTATCCATTCTTCTGTTGATAGACATTTACATTGCTTCCATGACCTGGCTATTATAAATAGTGCTGCAATGAACATTGGGGTGCATGTATCTTTTTGAATAATGTTTTTGTCTGGGCATATGCCCAGGAGTGGGATTGCTGAGTCATATGGTAGTTCTATTTTTAGTTTTTTAAGGATCTTTCATACTGTTCTCCATAGTGGCTATATCAATGTACATTCTCACCAACAGTGTAAGAAGGTTCCCTTTTCTCCACATCCTCTCCAGCATTTATTGTTTGTAGATTTTTTGAAGATGGCCACTCTGACCAGTGTGAAGTTATACCTCATGGTAATTTTGATTTGTGACCTAAATTCTTAATGGATCTAAAAAGAGTTGTTGGTTTTCCATTTATTTAGCTTTGTTCTTATTGTGAGAATGAGAGCAACAATTTCCAAGCTCCTTACACGCCAGACTGGAACCCAGAATTACATTCATTCTTTTTAAATTAATTCAATAGCATTCATTGAGTACTTACTACATGCCAAACATTGCTCTAGGATCTGGGAATACAATAGTGAGTGAGATAGAAAAATGTCCTTCTCCTATGGAGTATACATTCTCATTGAAAAAGACAGGCAGTAAAGAAATAGACATTCAAAGTCTACCTATGTGACTACATTTAATTTTTTGTTTAAATCTACTTTTTACTTACAGACATTTATTTTTAAAGGAAATTATAACATTATTATAAGTGGAGAACCAGTAATATGTCATTATTAGAAGATAAGTATAAAATAAATTTGTTACTGTTAAAGAAATCATCATGAGAATTACCTTCTATAAGCATGCCTGATGTCATCTCTGGAATACATGCTACACTTTTTTAGGGCATTGATTTAGTTGAACCCATCACTTTTCTCTATGGGAAAATTGATTCAGAAGTCAAATATAGTTTTAGCACATCCCCATAGTCAGATCTCATATTTCCAAGGGCCAAATATATTCTCAAAACTTCCTTTATCAAAGGGAAGAAACTCACTGGAAAACTGCATATGATCACACAGTTTGTGCATGGCACAATTCTGGTACTCCCTAGAGTTGTACCATGCATAAACTGGACTACAATGTGAATGGAACTCCTTGAATAGTGAATAACCTGTGTAACCATACACAAGGCCCTCAGGACTCAATACCAAGGAAATAGAGCACAATGTTTAGAACTGCAGGATCTAGAGATAGCTGTTATCAGCTGACTTCAGAAAAGTGACTTTTCTCTCTAAATATCATAATTATAATATTTTCTTCATGATGTTGGGGTAGAAATTAAATGAGATTACTGATGTCACTCAGCAGTGTGCCTGGTAACTGGCAAGCACTCAATACACATGAACCATCATTATTGTTACAGCTCCAACACCAAAGAATTTCAGATAGGTACTTGATTTTCCATTGCCTCCAATATCTCTATATGCTTTTCAAATTACTTCTCTGTCCTTTATCAGTCTCTACAAATGCTTGGTCATAAGTCTCAACAGCTATTTATATACCTAAATACAAGATGCAATTTTTTTTTTTTTGGCAGTACGTGGGCCTCTCACTGTTGTGGTCTCTCCCATTGTGGAGCACACATTCCGGACGTGCAGGCTCAGCGGCCATGGCTCACGGGCCCAGCCGCTCTGTGGCATGTGGGATCTTCCCAGACCGGGGCACTAACCCGTGTCCCCGGCATCGGCAGGTGGACTCTCAACCACTGCGCCACCAGGGAAGCTCCCAAGATGCAATTTTAAAGAAAGCAAAACTAAAAACCATTTGCAACAAATAAGACAAAATGTTCAAAAACCTTAAAATATGAATAATTCACAGGAATGAACAAGCCTCCCAGTGCATACAGAGTAAAAGATGTGAACAGACAAATCAGTAAAGAAATACAAATGGATAATACACACATTGAAAAATACTCAAAGTCATATGTAATTAAATAAATGCAAATTAAACAAGTCAGTATTTTTCTCCTATCAAATTAGCAAAGCCCTTTTAGAATATGCATACCAATTGCCAGAGAGAGTGTAGAGTAACTGAGACTGCTGGTGGAAATAAAAATTGATGTAGCCAATCTGGAAAGAATTCCAGCTACATATATCATGAGCCTTCAAACAACAAGTTCCTGAGCCCAGGAATTCCCACTTCTGGGAATTGAGCCTAAAGACATTACTTGAAATACAGAAACATTTTATGCACATAGATTTTCACCACAGCTTTATTTAAAATAATAAAAATTCAGTAGCGACCTCAACTTACATTCATTTTAGAAAGCATTCATAAGCTAAAATATGCTTATTCTAAAATATATAGCATATTGACAAATAATTCTCAAGTGACTTGAGAGGGGAAATGGTTATGTGGTTGTGTTCAATGAATAAAGCAAGAACCAAAATTACATACACAGCATGATATAAACTCTATAAATATATACAATGCAAAAAACTCTGGAGGAAAATAAAATATTCATTAACAATGTCTCTAGGGGTGGAGTGGAATCATGAAAGATTTAAAAATTTTCCTTGCTAACTTTTCTGTATTTTCCAGAATTTCTACAATGAGCATTTATTTGGTAAGTTTATTTTTTTTAAGTTTTATTGGAATATATTTGATTTACAATGTTGTGCTAGCTTCAGTTGTACAACAAAGTGAATCAGTTATACATGTATATATATATATATATATATATATATATATATATATATATATAGCCACTCTTTTTCAGATTCTTTTCCATATAGGTTATTATAGAATATTGAGTAGAGCTCCCTGTGCTATACAGTAGGTCCTTGCTAGTTATCTATTTTATATATAATAGTGTGCATATGTTAATCCCGATCTCCTAATTTATCACTTCCCCTCACATTTCCCCTTTGGTATATTTGGTAAGTTTATAATCAGAAAAGTTTTCATTTTTTATAAAACCTTCTGAGCATAAGTCCTCGTCCTCTAGTGGTTATATCTGAGTATTACAGACCTGTGTGCCAGGGCTATTCCAATCCCATTTCTAGTCAGGTTTCCAGCATCATGTCTTCTTCTGCAAGTCATTTCCTGTGCGATGCCATGTCCTAAACAACAGAAAGAGTTAAATGCCCCACCTGCCTGCTGATGTCTGAAAAGTAACTTCTCAAGACTGTGGACCACATTTAGTGTACCAGTTGCCCTCAAATACAGTATTTCAACTCTTATAATACTCCTGAAGAACAGGAATTACTAAATGTTTATTATACAAATAAGGCTTTTATTAAAGTCCAGAGAGGCAAAGAAACTTGCTTAAAGCACACAATTTATAAGAGGCAGGGTCAGAATTTGAGACAGGCTTGACAGGTTCTAAAGTCTGACATTTTTTTCTTTCCACATTAAAATTTGAGCTGAGAAGGCAAATCTTCTAGGACAGTGAACTTAGACACGAGTGTGTCCCTATCAAAAGAAGGATCATGGTGCTGGGCTCTCCTGAGAAGGGTGTGGCTATGACAGCATTTCCCAAAATGTGACATACTCCTCTAAAAGGAGGACTCCCTGTTCAAGTAAGTTTAAGAAATGCTGTAACTTTATCTTTCTTTTTGGAGATTCACAAGGTACGTTAGCAGAGTAGAGGCTCCTAAAAATGTTTAATTTTCTTTTTCATGAAATATGATCATAGGACACCTCACCCTCCCCTCAGGAAAAAAAATAACTATTATGTTCAGCAGGATATCCATTTGAAGGGAACATACAGATCAAGGGTTAGTTTGTAGGTATCTTTTGAAGAGATAAGACAGAGAATAGAACAAATGATCCAGAAAAGGGAAAAAGAAGCCAGAGTGCAGTTTCATGAAACATCAGTAGCTTGCCAAAGTCTTTCCCCAGCATACACTCTATACATGGTCTGTAACAAACCCTATCAAAGTCAGCCCATCCTGGAGCCTCAAGATACGCTGACTGCCAAGATAAGTGTAGTCTCCCTTCCTGCCTGAGGCAACTTCTACTCTACCTAATTGCAGACAGCTTACCCACAGAGCCTGAGTTGGCCATATGAGCCTCCTCTGTTTATCTCCTGGATCCCAATAGAAGGAAGACCAAGTCAGAGGCAAGAAGTAGACAAAATAATAAACATAAAGTGAGATCCAGAGCACATAGTTGGACGAAGTTTACAAAGTTGCAAGTGAATCCACTAAAAGGGAGAATTGTAACAAGTAACAGAGCATTTACTCTATGACAAGCATGGTTCCAAGTGCTTTAACCATTAATTTACGTAATCCTTACAACAACCCTGTTATGTAGGTACTATTATTATCACTGCTATTATCCCCTTTGTGCAGATGGGGAAACTGTGGCCCACAGGTTTAAAAATTTGCCAAAGGCCACAGGCTATAGCACTGAGATTTGAAGCTAAGCAGCTTGGCTCCAAAGCCCATATTTTAACTACTTGGATTACACCGCTCCCTTACCTAAACTTTCTCATCTCAGAAAATAATACAAACACCAGTCTTGTTGCAGAAAAATCCCAAACTTAGGAGTCATTCTTGATTTATATCTTTTCTCTCAGCTCTCCTCCCACTGCTAAGCCAACAACAAATCCTGGTAATACTATCTCCAGAACACATCCCAATTACAACACTGTATCTCCTCTCCACTGACCACACCCTAGTCTCAGACACCAATCATATGTCACATGGATTACTACAATGGCCTCATCATTGGGCTCCCATTCTGCTACAAGCATTCATGCTACAACCAGAAGGATCATGTTTAAAAATCTGCATCAGATTATGTCATGCCTTTACTTAAAATTTCCTATCACATTTAGAATAAGTCCAAACTCCTTTTTGTGTTTTACAAAGCTACATGTGATCTAGCCCCTGTTTCCTATTTTACTTCATTTTATACTCACTTCCTACACACGACTATATACCAGCCTTATCAAGCTTTCTTTTGTCCCTCAAACACTTGAAGGTAGTTCTTACCTCTGGGCCTTTGTTTTGCTGTTTTCACTACCTGGAATGTTCTTCCCCTACTCTGCTTGACTGGCTTTTCTCATCCTTCAGATCTCAGCTGAAATGTTACCTCTTCATAGAAGCCCTCCCTGATCACTCTACTGATGGTACATTCCGTGTCCAGTCACTCCGTAGCACATTATCATATTTTGCTTTCTTCATGGTTCTCATTGTCATTTAAAAGAATCATTTCTTTGTTTACTGGTTCTCACCACTAGAATGTTAGCCACATGAATGCAGGTATTTAGCTATGTTAAGTCATCACTATATCTCCAGCACCCAGAATAGTTCATGGCACATACCTTTCCTTTAGGTCACAAGTGAGGAGCTGGAGGCCCAGAGAGTGAAGGATATGTGCTCAGGTGAGTGGCAGAGGTGAGACAGCAGAGGTGGGGACCCTCAGGGGAGTCTTCCATGACAGCCAAGTTCCAGCAGTCAGGCCTGGGGCAAGCATGGAGGCCTCAACTGGACCAGGCAGGGATCCTTCTATACACTATCTCAGCAAGATCATGATCCTCTCAGACTCTTTCTCATTTGATGCCCAGGGAGAAAAACCAAAAGAAGATGAACTGAGGTCTTATAAGTTTGCCAGCACTGGCCTCAGGCCACTCCTAAGGACAGTGAGTATACAGGAGGCTCCAAAATTGAACACAGTTTGGCTTACATATTTCCCTATCTGCTCTGTGCTTCAACTCCTCATCTGCAAAATGGAACTAGTATCTCATCCTATTCATCTCATAGGGTAGTTGTGAGGATTAAACAGGATAGCACAGGATATACATAAAGCACTTAGCACAAGTCCTGGCATGTAGTAACATCTCAATAAGTGTTATTATTATTACTGTTATTGTTACTATTATCCACCCATTCTCCTGCTTAAAACTTTTCCTCAGCTTCAAGTTTCTCAAAAGTAGATTTTAAAAATATTTTGATATTAAAAAAATACTCATTCAAGGATCTTTGTAATCTGGCTGTTTTATACCTCTGCAGCCCCATCTCTTTTCATTCTCTTGCCTATACTTTGATCACATATTCTAGCCACTCTGCCTAACTCTAGCCTCCAAACACAATGTATGCCTTCCCACCTCTAGGGCTTGGCACATGTTGTCTTTCTATTAATATCCTTCCTGTCTGCCTCCATATTCATTTTTCTTCCTGTCAAAATACTAGTAACTTTTAAGGATTTCTCTCAAAACAGACTAAACAGACCTTATCCATAGGGGTGAACACAGATATTCTTTACATTAGCCTCAATAGACCCAACTCCTAGAAGTCCTCCAGCCTGGGACAGAGAGTGACAGAGGGATTGCCATCCTCAGACCTTGCAGCTTGCTTAAGCTGTTACTTGGGGCACTACTCTTCCCTAAGCACTTTCTTTCTCTGCTGGGTTTGATGCCACCCTGGAGAGTAAAGATGAGTAAAGGTAGCAAAACTGAAGCTCAGCTTAGTATATAAGAAATAGCCCCTGGTGGGAAGTAGCAGTATGCCCTTCAAGAATGTCCAGTTATACTAAAAGCCATTATCCTACTTATGGGGTTAAGGGAAAATGCCAGAACTCCAGCATCCATCTGCATGTCCCTCTTTCCCAGGCTTTGTGTTCCCAGACTACCATGATTCCTAGATCCTCTGCTCTAATGGAAGATTAGCAGGTACTGTGACAGATGCGAGGAACTACCACCTGTCAAACAATCCCCTTCTCTTCAAGTCCTTTGTGGTTTACTAGACTCATAAGGGTAGAGAAGAGAGTTGACTGTTCTGTTCTTGGGCTGTCAGGGTCTGAGGTAGACCAAAGCATAGTGAAAAAACGAGAGAGAGAGAGAGAATAAGAGAGACAGACTAAACAAGGTAGATGATGAATGGAGGCAGAGCATCTTCCTGGACCTTCCCTTTCTGGACCTTCAATACAATTATTATGCTAGGATATCCTCCTCTCACTAGCTGTATCACCTTGACTAATTTCTCTGTGCCTTAGTTTTCATATATGTAAAATGGCAATAATAATATCTACCTCAAAGAGTAGAATCCTTACTAATATTAAGCAAGTAGTCACTGAATTAATATATATCTGAAGAATTTACAATGCCTAGCACATAACAAATGTTCAATTAATGTTAGTTATTCTTATTGTTTCTGTTATTTTACTCAGTAACTTACTTCTCCCAGGGAATGCAAGGCACAGAATGTGAGAGCAGCGTGATTTCTTAGATACCATCTAGCCTTACCCTCTCAAGTTTCAGATAGGGAAACTGCGTCCCAGAGTTTCCCCATCTGAAATTCTGAAAAGGGATGCACCCCAATTCACTCAGCTAGTAGTGGGCAAACCAGGAATAAAACCCAGGCCTTGTGACTCCCACTGTTGTTTTCATCCCACAGAGACCCTGGTTACTAGTTCCTTGGTGGGAATAGAAGAAAATGGCAGTCTTCATGTTTTCTCAACTGGCATACTCAGCATTCTAGGCCTGATTCTTTTCTATGGAAAAAAGGCCTAAATTCCAGCTGAAAAATTTGTAGGCCTCAGTGAACAAGGGAATGAACAAAAAGACTTGGGTGGAGTGGCATGAATCCAGCCTGGTGTGGAGTGGGGGGTGGATGAGGGAGATTGACCTTTAAGAGCTGAGGCAGGCAAGACGTCAAGAGTTCTGCCAGGTCTGGGGAGGAAGGAGGCTCTAGACACTCAAGTCTGGGAAGTACTGGGTAGAAGGAACCTCCAGGGTATCTCAGGGTGTCCCAAGATGAAAGGCCTGCTGAGAGGCTCAGGGGAGTGCCTCTGGGCTTTAGTTTCCACCACAGAATATTAGTTCACCTTCCTGAGAAGGCTAGGAAAGCATTGCCTGGCAGGGCTCTGACTCACTTCCCCCAAACAACAATGTGTCTTCATAGAGGGCCAGATGGCACTTCACTCCCACCACAACCCCATACTCTCCCAGGAGTTCCAAGAGACACAGGGACCTAGAAAAACTGAAAAGACTTCACAGTCTGCCACTGACCCCATCCACTGCTCTTTTCCAGACTACTCACCCCACCCTTGTATACAGGGCTGGGGCCCTAAATCCTCAGACCCTTCCCTCTCTCTCTTAGAAAGCACTGGCCTTTCTAAGTAACCTGGCACATCCAGCTGAAAGTACTGGCTGTTTCTCTTTCCATGATGGGGATCACTTTGAATAAGGAACCTTGAGTGACTGAAAAGCCTCAAATTTCTGGCAGTTTGAGAAGTGGGTAAAGGAGAAGTTATAGAACAAATTGGATTCCTGTAGCAACTTTTGCTGTGTGATCTTCAGAGAATTACTTAAGCTTTCTGTGCCTCATTTATAAAATGAGAACTACTACTACCTAGCTCATAGTGATTAAGAGAGACTATGTAGAAAGCACCTAATATAGTACCAGGCAAATGGTAGTTGATTAAACAAGAGATAGTGTGATGATGCAGTTAAGAGAAAGGACTCTGGTGCCAGACCACCTAGGTTAGAATCCTGACTTTGCCATTCACTAGATGCATGCCCTTGAGCAAGCCATTGCCTATTCCCCCACAAAAGGGCTTCACCTTTTCTGTGTCTCAATTTACTCCTGTACAAAATGGGAGTGATAACAATAGACATACCTCACAGGCTTGTTCTCAGAACTGAATGAATTAGTGTTTGTAACATATTTAGAAAAGTCCCTGACATGTAGTAAATTATTATTAAATATTAGCTGCTATTGAAATAGAGACGCAGACATAGAGAACAAACGTATGGATACCAAGAGGGGAAGGGAGGCGGGTGCGATGAATTGGGAGATTGGGATTGACATATATACACTACTATGTATAAAATAGATAACTAATGAGAACCTACTGTATAGCACAGGGAACTCTGCTCAATTCTCTGTGGTGACCTAAATGGGAAGGAAATCCAAAAAAGAGGGGATGTATGTATACTTATAGCCAATTCACTTTGCTGTACAGTAGAAACTAACACAATATTGTAAAGCAATTACATTCCAATAAAAATTAACTTAAAAATATTGGATTGTATTATTACTATTGTTTTTATTACTATTGTTATTGTTGTTTTACTATTACTATTGTTATTACTATTGTTACTGTTGTTACTGTTGTTTTTGTTATTGTTATTTGTTATTGTTTTTGTTATTGTTTTTCAATTTGTTATTGTTTTTGTTATTCTCTGCTGAAAAGTGGTGAGAGCTACAGAAAGTCAGAGCAGGTTCTAGCCTCTTACAATTCAAAGTGTGATCCATGGACAAGCAGATGGGCATCACTTTGGAGCCTGGGAGAAATGCAAAATCTCAGGCTCTTCCACAGATCTGCTGAAAACAAATTTGCATTTTCATAAGATTCCCCAGGGATTCCCATACAAATAACAGTTTGAGAAGCACTGAACTCTAGATAACAGACAAAAAGCTTCAAGGGGGAAAGGTAAACAATGAGAATGTTAGGAGAGAAAACAAACAGAAGGGCTAGGCAGTCTGAGGTAAGAGCTGGGGAATGAGGATGGAAAGAGGTCAAAGCAAGTCCTCTGATAGAATGAGCCAGGCAAATCTGAGTGATTTTTGGCCCAAATATCTCAGGTGATACCCTAATGAAAAATTTTAACAGGCACATATTGTTTGGGAAGATGCAGCCTTACAAGGGCAAGACTTGGTAAGTGGAGCTCAGGTTCTGTTTCATCACCTATTTTCCCACTTGGCCTGGAGCCCTAGTTCAGTGTCCCAATTTGCACAACTATGCATTATGGACCTGGATAAAAAAGCAGAAGGACAGATACCAGGAAGTCACAAATGTTCATGAACCCAAGTGGCTATGTGGCTACAATATATATGTGGTAGCCACCATCCAAGACAGCCCCTGATAACTCTTGCCACTTGGTATTTACACCCTTATGTAGTCTCCATCCTACATAGGGCAGATCTATTTGACAAATAGAATATTGTGGAGAGTGTGACTTCTGAGACTAGTTCATAAAGAAAACATTGCAGTTTCCACAATGGCTATCTCCTGGATCACTTGCTGGGAAAATCCAGGTGCCATGCCATGAGGACACTCAAGAGGCCTTCATGGTGAAGAACTGAGACCTCTAACCAAAAACTAACATTAATATGCTAGTCATGTGAGAGAACCATTTTGGAAGCAGATCCTCCAGCTCTAGTCAAGCTTCAGATGACTCTAGCCCTGGCCAAAGTCTTGTCTGTAACCACATGACAGCATCTGAAACAGAAGCACCCAGATAAATCACTCCTGACCCACAGATGTGTGAGATAACATGTTTACCTCACTTTTGAGATATTTTTAACACAGGAAAATATAAACAATACAGCAGGTTTTCAAAAAGCCAAAGTCAACAGGGAAAACATAAAGGGGCAAGGTATAAAACAACCACAACAGTGATAGATACTTCCATTCAAAGGCCAAATACTCAGCCTGGGTGAGTCCTCAGAGGACATGAACTCCAAGCACCTTGAGCTACAGATAGGGAAACTGAGGCCCAAAGGCACACAGCCAGCTGCTGGCCAAGTATACCTATGACCCCATTATGATGGGGATCCACATACTTCTTAGCCTACAAAGTTGGCAAGAGGAGGTAGTCAAAATAGAAGTCCCTTGAACCATTCTGCTACAGTGCCTGGTGAAAAGGCAAATACTAGAGGAGGAATGCATGTCCTTTATTTTCTCTCTTCTCTTTCTCTCTCCTCTCTCTCTCTCTCTCTCTCTCTCTCTCTCAGGCTTTAATATCTCAACATTAATGAGATGATAATTCTCCCACAAGGCCCTCATCTGATTGTCTAAAGGATTATTCCCTTCTCTGTCAAAGTTCCTTTCCATGGCCTAGGAAAAATGTCAGGTCCAGAGACAAAAGTAAAATTCTGGGTTATGTTCCATAAGCTCAAAGCTGAAGTACACATATCAAAGATTTCTATTTTTTAAGATGAAAACTGGAAAATTTATGAATACACGGAAATTAAACAACACTTTCCTGAATAACTGATGGATCAAACAAGAAATTAATGGGGAAGATTAGCTCAAGATGGTGGAGTAGAAAGACATAAGCTCGGAGAGAGGGGGAAGATGGCTGAAGAGTAGGACGCGGAGATTACCTTCCTCCCCACAGATAAACAAGAAATACGTCTACACGTGGAACAACTCCTACAGAACACCTACTGAATGCTGGCAGTAGACCTCATACCTCCCAAAAGGCAAGAAACTCGCCACATACCTGGGTAGGGCAAAAGAAAAAAAGAATAAACAGAGACAAAAGAATAGGGACGGAACCTGTACCAGTGGGAGGGAGCTGTGAAGGAGGAAAGGTTTCCACACACTAGAAGCCCCTTTGCAGGCAGAGACTGTGGGTGGTGGGGGGGGAGCTTCGCAGCCACGGAGGAGAGCACAGCCACAGGGGTGCGGAGGGCAAAGTGGAGAGATTCCCACACAGAGGATCGGTGCCAACCAGCACTAACCAGCCCGAGAGGCTTGTCTGCTCACCCGCCACGGTGGGCGGGGCTGGGAGCTGAGGCTCAGGCTTTGGTTGGAGTGCAGGGAGAGAACTGGAGTTGGCGGCATAAACACAGCCTGCAGGGGGTTAGTGCACCACGGCTAGCCGGGAGGGAGTCAGGGAAAAGGTCTGGACCTGCCAAAGAGGCAAGAGACTTTTTCTTCCCTCTTTGTTTCTGGGTACACGAGGAGAGGGGATTTAGAGTGCTGCTTAAAGAAGCTCCAGAGATGGGCACAAGTCGCGGCTAACAAAGCGGACCCCAGAGGCGGGTATGAGATGTTAAGGCTGCTGCTGCCGCCACCAAGAAGCCTGTGTGTGAGCACAGGTCACTCTCCACACCTCCCTTCTGGGGAACATGTGCAGTCCGCCACTGCCAGGGTACCAGGATCCAGGGACAACTTCCCCGGGAGAACAAGCAGTGTGCCTCAGGCTGGTGCAACGTCACGTCGGCCTCGGTGACCGCAGGCTCGCCCCGCAAACCATACCCCTCCCTGCCCCCAGCCTGAGTGAGCCAGAGCCCCCGAATCAGCGGCTCCTTTAACCCCATCCTGTCTGAGCGAAGAAGAGACGCCCTCCAGTGACCTACATGCAGAGGTGGAGCCAAATCCAAAGCTGAACCCCTGGAGCTGTGCGAACAAAGAAGAGAAAGGGAAATCTCTCCCAGCAGCCTCAGGAGCAACGGATTAAATCTCCACAATCAACTTGATGTACCCTGCATCTATGGAATACATGAATAGACAACGAATCATCCCAAATTGAGGAGGTGGACTTTGAGAGCAAGATTTACTATTTTTTCCCCTTTTCCTATATTTGTGAGTGTGTATGTGTATGTTTCTGTGTGAGACTTTGTCGGTACAGCTTTGCTTTCACCATTTGTCCTAGGGTTCTATCCATCCGTTTTTTTGTTTGTTTTTTACTTTTTTAAAAAAAAAATTTTCTTAATACTATTTTTTTTATTTTAAAACTTTATTTTATTTTACCATACTTTATTATATTTTCTTTATCCTCTTTCGTTCTTTCTACATTTTCTCACTTTTATTCTGAGCCGTGTGGATGAAAGGCTCTTGGTGCTGCAGCCAGAAGTCAGTGCTCTGCCTCTGAGGTGGGAGAGCTAACTTCAGTACACTGGTCCACAAGAGACCTCCCAGCTCCACGTAATATCAAACGGCAAAAATCTCCCAGAGATCTCCATCTCAACACCAACACCCAGCTTCACTCAATGATCAGCAAGCTAAAGTGCTGGACATCCTATGCCAAACAACTAGCAAGACAGGAACACCACCTCACCCATTAGCAGAGACACTGCCTAAACTCATAACAAGGTCACAGACACCCCAAAACACACCACCAGACGTGGACCTGCCCACCAGAAAGACAAGATACAGCCTCATCAACCAAAACACAGGCACTACTCCCCTCCACCAGGAAGCCTACACAACACACTGAACCAACTTTAGCCACTGGGGAGAGACACCAAAAACAATGGGAACTACGATCCTGCAGCCTGCAAAAAGAAGACCCCGAACACAGTAAGGTAAGCAAAATGAGAAGACAGAAAAACACACAGCAGATGAAGGAGCAAGATAAAAACCCACCAAATCTAACAAATAAAGAGGAACTAGGCAGTCTACGTGATAAAGAACTCAGAGTAATGATAGTAAAGATGATCCAAAATCTTGGAAATAGAATAGAGAAAATGCAAGAAACATTTAACAAGGACCTAGAAGAACTAAAGATGAAACTGGCAATGATGAACAACACAATTAATGAAATTAAAAATATTCTAGAAGGGATCAATACAACAATAACAGAGGCAGAAGAATGGATAAGTGACCTGGAAGATAAAATAGTGGAAATAACTACTGCAGAGCAGAATAAAGAAAAAAGAATGAAAAGAACTGAGGACAGTCTAAGAGAACTCTGGGACAACAATAAATGCACCAACATTCGAATTATAGGTGTCCCAGAAGAAGAAGAGAAAAAGAAAAGGACTGAGAAAATATTTGAAGAGATTATAGTTGAAAACTTCCCTAATATGGAAAAGTAAATAGGCAATCAAGTCCAGGAAGCACAGAGAGTCCCATACAGGATAAATCTAAGGAGAAACATGCCAAGACACATATTAATCAAACAGTCAAAAATTAAATACAAAGAAAATATGTTAAAAGCAGCAGGGGAAAAACAACAAATAACACACAAGGGAACCACATAAGGTTAGCAGCTGAACTTTCAGCAGAAACTTTGCAATCCAGAAGGGACTGGCAGAACATATTTAAAGTGATGAAGGAGAAAAACCTACAACCAACATTACTCTACCCAGCAAGGATCTCATTCAGATTTGATGGAGAAATTAAAACCTTTACAGAAAAGCAAAAGCTGAGAGAGTTCAGCACCACCAAACCAGCTTTACCTCAAATGCTAAAGGATCTTCTCTGGGCAAGGAACTCAAGAGAAGGAAAAAACCTATAATAATAAACACAAAACAAATAAGAAAATGGGAATAGGAACATACATATTGATAATTACCTTAAATGTAAATGGAGAAAATGCTCCCACCAAAAGACACAGACTGGCTGAATGGACACACAAACAAGACCCATATATATGCTGTCTACAAGAGACCCACGTCAGACATAAAGACACATACAGACTGAAACTGAGGGGATGGAAAAAGATATTCCATGCAAATGGAAACCAAAAGAAACCTGGAGTAGCAATTCTCATATCAGAAAATATAGACTTTAAAATAAAGACTATTACAAGAGACAAAAAAGGACAGTACATAATGATCAAGGGATCAATCCAAGAAGAAGATATAACAATTGTAAATATTTGTGCACCCAACGTAGGAGTACCTCAATATGTAAGGCAAATACTACCAGCCACAAAAGGGGAAATCTACAGTAACACATTCATAATAGGGGACTTTAACACCCCACTTTCACCAATGGACAGATCATCCAAAATGAAAATAAATAAGGAAACACAAGCTTTAAATGATACATTAAACAAGATGGACTTAATTGATATTTATAGGACATTCTATCCAAAAACAACAGAATAAACATGTTTCTCAAGTTCTCATGGAACATTCTCCAGGATAGATCATATCTTGGGTCACAAATCAAGCCTTTGTAAATTTAAGAAAATAGAAATTGTATCAGGTATCTTTTCCGACCCTCATGCTGTGAGACAAGATATCAATTACAGGAAAGATCTGTAAAAAAATACAAATACAAGGAGGCTAAACAATACACTACTTAATGATGAAGTGATCAATGAAGAAATCAAAGAGGAAATCAAAATACACCTAGAAACAAATGACAATGGAGACACGACGACCCAAAACCTATGGGATGCAGCAAAAGCTGTTCTAAGAGGGAAGTTTATAGCAATACAATCCTACCTTAAGAAACAGGAAACATCTTGAATAAACAACCTAACCTTTCACCTAAAGCAATTACAGAAAGAAGAACAAAAAATCCCAAAAGTTAGCAGAAGGAAAGAAATCAAAGGTCAGATCAGAAATAAATGAAAAAGAAATGAAGGAAATGATAGCAAAGATCAATAAAATTAAAAGTTGGTTCTTAGAGGAGATAAGCAAAATTGATAAACCAATAGCCTGACACATCAAGGAAAAAAGGGAGAAGACTCAAATCAATAGAATTAGAAATGAAAAAGGAGAAGTAAGAACTGATACTGCAGAAATACAAAAGATCATGAGACATTACTACAAGCAACTCTATGCAAATAAAATGGACAACTTGGAAGAAATGGACAAATTCGTAGAAATGCACACCCTGCCAACACTGAATCAGGAAGAAATAGAAAATATGAGCAGACCAATCACAAGCACTTAAACTGAAACTGTGATTAAAAATCTTCCAACAAACAAAAGCCCAGGACCAAATGGCTTCACAGGCAAATTCTATCAAACATTTAGAGACGAGCTAACACCTATCCTTCTCAAATTCTTCAAAAATAGAGCAGAGAGAGGAAGACTCCCAACCTCATTCTATGAGGCCACCATCACACTGATACGAAAACCAGACAAAGATGTTACAAAGAAAGAAAACTACAGGCCAATATCACTGATGAACATAGATGCAAAAATCCTCAACAAAATACTAGCAAACAGAATCCAACAGCACATTAAAGGATCAAACACCATGATCAAGTGGGGTTTATCCCAGGAATGCAAGGATTAATCAATATACACAAATCAATCAATGTGAGGCACCATATTAATAAATCAAAGGAGAAAAACCGTATGATCATCTCAATAGATACAGAGAAATTTTTGACAAAATTAACACCCATTTATGATAAAATCCCTCCAGAAACTAGGCATAGAGGGAACTTTCCTCAACATAATAAAGACCGTATATGACAAAACCACAGCCAACATCATCCTCAATGGTGAAAAACTGAAAGCATTTCCCCTAAGATCAGGAACAATAGAAGGTTGCCCACTCTCATCACTCTTATTCAACATACTTTTGGAAGTTTTAGCCACAGCCATCAGAGAAGAAAAGGAAAAACAAGGAATCCAAAATGGAAAAGAAGAAGTAAAGCTGTCACTGTTTGCAGCAGACATGATACTATATATAGAGAATCCTAAAGATGCTACCAGAAAACTACTAGTGCTAATCAATGAATTTGGTAAAGTAGCAGGCTACAAAATTAATGCACAGAAATCTCTGGCATTCCTATACACTAATGATGAAAAATCTGATAGTGAAATCCAGAAAACACTCCCATTTACCATTGCACAAAAAAGAATAAAATATCTAGAAATAAACCTACCTAAGGAGACAAAAGACCTGTATGCAGAAAATAATAAGACACTGGCGAAAGAAATTAAAGATGATACAAATAGATGGAGAGATATATCATGTTCTTGGATTGGAAGAATCAACATTGTGAAAATGACTCTACTACCCAAAACAATCTACAGATTCAATGCAATCCCTATCAAACTACCACTGGCATTTTTCACAGAACTAGAACAAAAAATTTCACAATTTGTATGCAAACACAAAAGACCCCAAATAGCCAAAGCAGTCTTGAGAACGAAAAAAGAACTGGAGGAATCATGCTCCCTGACTTCAGACTATACTACAAAGCTAGAGTAATCAAGACAGTATGGTACTGGCACAAAAACAGAAAGATAGATCAATGGAACAGGATAGAAAGCCCAGAAATAAACCCACATGCACATATGGTCACCTTATCTTTGATAAAGGAGGCAAGAATATACACTGGAGAAAAGACAGCCTCTTCAATAAGTGGTGCTGGGAAAACTGGACAGGTACATGTAAAAGTATGATATTAAAGCACTCCCTACACTGTACACAAAAATAAGCTCATAATGGATTAAAGACCTAAATGTAAGGCCAGAAACTATCAAACTCTTAGAGGAAAACATAGGCAGAACACTCTATGACATAAATCACAGCAAGATCCTTTTTGACCCACTTCCTAGAGAAATGGAAATAAAAACAAATATAAACAAATGGGACCTAATGAAACTTAAAAGCTTTTGCACTGCAAAGGAAACCATAAACAAGACCAAAAGACAACCCTCAGAATGGGAGAAAAGATTTGTTAATGAAGCAACTGACAAAGGATTAATCTCCAAAATTTACAAGCAGCTCATGCAGCTCAATAACAAATAAACAAACAAGCCAATCCAAAAATGGACAGAATACCTAAATAGACATTTCTCTAAAGAAGGTATACAGACTTCCAACAAACATAAGGAAGAATGCTCAACATCATTGATCATTAGAGAAATGCAAATCAAAACTACAGTGAGATATCATCTCACACCAGTCAGAATGGCTATCATCAAAATATCTTGAAACCATAAATGCTGTAGAGGGTGTGGAGAAAAAGGAACACTCTTGCACTGCTGGTGGGAATGTGCATTGGTACAGCCACTATGGAGAACAGTATGGAGGTTCCTTAAAAATCTACAAATTGAACTACCATATGACCCAGCATTCCCACTACTGGGCATATACTCTGAGCAAACCATAATTCAAAAAGAGTCATGTACCAAAATGTTCATTGCAGCTCTATTTACAATAGCCTGGAGATGGAAACAACCTAAGTGTCCATCATCGGATGAATGGATAAAGATGATGTGGCACATATATACAATGGAATATTACTCAGCCATATAAAGAAATGGAATTGAGCTATTTTTAATGAGGTGGATGGAACTAGAATCTGTCATACAGAGTGAAGTAAGTCAGAAAGAGAAAGACAAATGCCGTATGCTAATACATATATATGGAATTTAAGAAAAAAATGTCATGAAGAACCTAGGGGTAAGACAGGAATAAAGACACAGCCCTACTAGAGAATGGACTTGAGGATATGAGGAGTGGAAAGGGTAAGCTGTGACAAAGTGAGAGAGTGGCATGGACATTTATACACTACCAAACATAAAATAGATAACTAGTTGAAAGCAGCCGCACAGCACAGGGAGATCAGCTCAGTGCCTTGTGACCACCTGGAGTGGTGGGATAGGGATGGTGGGTGGGAGGGAAACACATGAGGGAAGAGATATGGGAACATACGTATATGTATAACTGATTCACTTTGTTATAAAGCAGAAACTAACACACCATTGTAAAGAAATTATACTCCAATAAAGATGTAAAGAAAAATAAATAAATAAAAATAAAACCATAGTCGAAAAATTAAAAAAAAACATTTTTGAACCTACCAAAAAAATACCCTGCATCCAAAGGCAAAGAAGCAGCCAAAACAAGACAATAGGAGGGATGCAATCATGATAAAATCAAATCCCATACCTGTCAGCTGGGCAACTCACAAACTGGAATACAATTATACCACAGAAGTTCTGCCACAGAAGTGAAAAACATGAGCCCCATATCAGGCTCCCCAGCCTTGGCGTCTGGCAATGGGAAGAGGAGGCCCCAGAGAATTTGGCTTTTAAGGGCAGTGAGGTTTGACTGCAGGAATTCCACATTGCTGAGGGAACCAGAAAATCCACGCTTGGAGGTTGCACACATGGTTGAGTGCACAATAGAACCCAAGGGAAGAAAGTAGTGACCTCATAAGAGATTGGGACAGACCTACTTGCTAGTATTGGTGGGTCTCCTGCAGAGGTGGGGGGCAGCTGTTGTTCACAGTGAGGACAAAGACACTGGCAGCAGCAGGCCTGGCATGTAATCATTGGTGTGAGCCCTCCTGGAGACCACCATTAACCCCACCGTACAGCCTGCAGGTTCCAGTAGTGGGAATCCTCAGGCCAAGCAACAAACCGGGCAGAAACAAAGCTCCACCCATCAGCAGACAAGCTGTTAAGAGTCTTCCTGAGAACAGCCCTGCCCACCAAAGGGACAAAACCCACCTTGACTCCACAGTAGGCAGAACAAGCCTCTCCCATCAGGAAGACTGCACAAGCCTCTTAGACATCCTCATCCACCAGAGAGCAGACAGCAGAAGCAAGAAGAGCTACAACCTTGCAGCCTGCCAAATGAAAACCACAATCACAGAAAGTTAGACAAAATGAGATGGCAGAGGAATATGTCACACATGAAGGAATAAGATAAGATGCAGAACAACTAAGTGAAGTGGAGATAGGTACTCTACCAGAAAAGGAATTCAGAATAATGATAGTGAAGATGATCCAAGATTTTGGAAAAAGAATGGAAGCAAGGATAGAGAAGATGGAAGAAATATTAAAAAGACCTAAAAGAACTAAAGAACAAACAGAGATGAAAAATACAATAAGTGAAATGAGAAATACAGTAGAAGTATCAGTAGCAGAATAACTGATGCAGAAGAATGGATAAGTGACTTTGAAGACAGAATGGTGGAAATCACTGTCATGTAACAGATTAAAGAAAAAAGTCTGAAAGGAAATGAGGACAGTCTCAGAGACCTCTGGAACAAGATTAAATGCACAATCATTCACATTTCAGGGGTCTCAGAAAGAGATGAGAGAGAGAAAGGATCTGAGAAAATATTTAAATAGATAATAGCTGAAAATATCCCTAACATGGGAAATAGTCACCCAAGTCCAGGAAGTGCATAGAGTCCTAAGCAGGATAAATCCAAGGAGGAACATGCCAAGACACATAGTAATCAAACTGACAAAAATTAAAGACAAAGAAAAATATTAAAAGCAACAAGGGAAAAGCAACAAAAAACATACAAGGGAATCCCCATAAGGTTATCAGCTGGTTCTCAGGAGAAACTCTACAGGCCAGAAGGGAGTGGCACAATATATTTAAAGTGATGAAAGGGAAGAACCTACAAACAAGAATACCCTACCCGCCAAGGCTCTCATTCAGATTTGATGGAGAAATCAAAAGCTTTATAGATAAGCAAAAGCTGAGACAATTCAGCACCACAAGATCAGCTTTGCAACAAAGGCTAAAGGAAATTCTCTAAGCAGAAAAGAAAAGGCCACAACTAGAAACAGGAGAATTACAAATGGAAAAGCTCATCAGTAAGGCAAACATACAGCAAAGGTACGAAATCATCTGCACACAAATATGATATAAAAACAAGCAATTGTGAGAATAGGAGAGCACAAAAGCAGAATATTGGAAATGTATTTGAAATTAAAAGACCAACAATTTAAAACAATCTTGTTTAAATACAGACTGTAATATCAAAATCTCATGGTAACCACAAACCAAAAATCTACAATAGATGCACACACACACACACACACAAAAGAGTCCAAACACAACACTAAAGTTAGCCATCAATTCACAAGAGAAGAGAACAAAAGAGGAAGGAAAGAGAAAGGACCTACAAAAACAAATCCAAAACAATTAACAAAATGGCAATAAAAACATACATATTGATAATTACCTTAAACACAAATTGATTAAATGCTTCAAACAAAAGACATAGATTAGCTGAATGGATACAAAAACAAGACCCATATATATAATCTACAAGAGACCCACAACAGACCTAGGGACACATACAGGCTGAAAGTGAGGGGATGGAAAAAGATATTCCATGCAAATGGAAATCAAAAAAAACTGGAGTAGCAATTCTCATATCAGAAAAAATAGACTTTAAAATAAAGACTATTACAAGAAACAAAGAAGGACACTACATAATGATCAAGGGATCAATCAAAGAAGAAGACATAACAATTGGAAATATATATGCACCTGATATAGGAGAACCTCAATATATAAGGCAAATGTTAACAGCTATAAAAGGGGAAATCAATAGTAATACAATCATAGTAGGGGATTTTAACACCCCACTTTCACCAATGGATAGATCATCCAAAATGAAAATAAATAAGGAAATACAAGCTTTAAATGATATATTAAACAAGATGGACTTAATTGATATTTATAGGACATTGCATCGAAAACCTACAGAATACATTAGCTTCTCAAGTGCTCATGGAACATTCTCCAGGATAGATCATATCTTGGGTCACAAATCAAGCCTTGATAAATTTAAGAAAATTGAAATTGTATCAAGTATCTTTTCTGACCACAATGCTATTAGACTAGATATCAATTACAGGAAAAGATCTGTAAAAAAATACAAACACAAGGAGGCTAAACAATACACTACATAATAACTAAGTGATTACTGAAGAAATCAAAGAGGAAATTAAAAAAATACCTAGAAACAAATGACAATGGAGACACGACGACCCAAAACCTATGGGATGCAGCAAAAGCAGTTCTAAGAGGGAAGTTTATAGCAATACAATCCTACCTTACAAAACAGGAAACATCTCAAATAAACAACCTAATCTTGCACCTAAAACAATTAGAGAAAGAAGAACAAAAATCCCCAAAGCTAGCAGAAAGAAAGAAATCAAAAGGATCAGATCAGAAAAAAATGAAAAAGAAATGAAGGAAACATTAGCAAAGATCAATAAAACTAAAAGCTTGTTCTTTGAGAAGATAAACAAAATTGATAAACCATTAGCCAGACTCATCAAGAAAAAAAGGGAGAAGACTCAAATCAATAGGTTTAGAAATGAAAAAGGAGAAGTAACAATGGACACTGCAGAAATACAAAAGATCATGAGAGATTACTACAGGCAACTCTATGCCAATAAAATTGACAACCGGAAAGAAATGGAAAAAAATTCTTAGAAATGCACACCCTGCCAACACTGAATCAGGAAGAAATAGAAAATATGAACAGACAAATCACAAGCACTGAAGTTGAAACTGTGATTAAAAATCTTCCAACAAACAAAAGCGCAGGACCCGATGCCTTCACAGAAGAATTCTATCAAACATTTAGAGAAGACCTAACACCTATCCTTCTCAAACTCGCCCAAAATATAGCAGAGGGAGGAACACTCCCAAACTCATTCTATGAGGCCACGATCTCCCTGATACCAACACCAGACAAAGATGTCACAAAGAAAGAAAACTACAGGCCAATATCACTGATGAACATAGATGCAAAAATCCTCAACAAAATACTAGCAAACAGAATCCAACAGCACATTAAAAGGATCATACACCATGATCAAGTCGGGTTTATTCCAGGAATGCAAGGATTCCTCAATATACCCAAATCAATCAGTGTGATACACCATACTAACAAATTTAAGGAGAAAAACCATATCATCATCTCAATAGATGCAGAGAAAGCTTCCGACAAAATTCAACACCCATTTATGATTAAAAACCCTGCAGAAAGTAGGCATAGAGGGAACTTTCCTCAACATAATAAATGCCAGATATTTTAGCCACAGCAATCAGAGATAAAAAGGAATTCAAATAAGAAAAGAAGAAGTAAAGTTGTCACTGTTTGCAGATGACATGATACTATACATAGAGAATACTAAACATGCTACCAGAAAACTACTAGAGCTAATCAATGAATCTGGTAATGTTGCAGGATACAAAATTAATGCACAGAAATCTCTGGCAGTCCTATACACTAATGATGAAAATTCTGAAAGTGAGATTAAGAAAACACTCCCATTTAGCATTGCAACAAAAAGAATAAAATATCTAGGAATAAACCTACCTAAGGAGACAAAACACCTATATGTAGAAAATTATAAGACACTGATGAAAGAAATTAAAGATGATACAAACAGATGGAGAAATATACCATGTTCTTGGATTGGAAGAATCAACATTGTGAAAATGACTCTACTACCCAAAGCAATCTACAGATTCAATGCAATCCCTATCAAACTACCACTGGCATTTTTCACAGAACTAGAACAATAAATTTCACAATTTGTATGGAATCACAAAAGACCCCGAATATCCAAAGCAATCTTGGGAACGAAAAACAGAGCTGGAGGAATCATGCTCCCTGACTTCAGACTATATTACAAAGCTAGAGTAATCAAGACAGTATGGTACTGGCACAAAAACAGAAAGATAGATAAATGGAACAGGATAGAAAGCCCAGAGATTAACCCATGCACATATGGTCACCTTATGTTTGATAAGGGAGGCAGGAATATACAGTGGAGAAAGGACAGCCTCTTCAATAATTGGTTCTGGGAAAACTGGACAGGTACATATAGAAGCATGAGATTAGAACATGCCCTAACACCATACACAAAAATAAGCTCAAAATGGATTAAAGACCGAAATGTAAGGCCAGAAACTATCAAACTCTTAGAGGAAAACATTGGCAGAACACTCTATGACATAAATCACAGCAAGATCCTTTTTGATCCACCTCCTAGTGAAATGGAAATAAAAACAAATATAAACAAATGGGACCTAATGAAACTTCAAAGCTTCTGCACAGCAAAGGAAACCATAAACAAGACCAAAAGACAACCCTCAGAATGGGAGAAAAGATTTGCAAAGGAAGCAACTGACAAAGGATTAATCTCCAAAATTTATAAGCAGCTCATGCAGTTCAATAACAAAAAAACAAACAACCCAGTCCAAAAATGGGCAGCATACCTAAATAGACATTTCTCCAGAGAAGATATACAGACTGCCAACAAACCCATGAAAGAATGCTCAACATCATTAATCATTAGAGAAATGCAAATCAAAACTACAATGAGATGTCATCTCACACCAGTCACAATGGCCATCATCAAAAAATCTAGAAACAATAAATGCTGGAGAGGGTGTGGAGAAAAGGGAACACTCTTGTTCTGCTCGTGGGAATGTAAGTTGATACAGCCACTATGGAGAACAGTATGGAAGTTCCTTAAAAAAACTACAAATAGAACTACCGTATGACCCAGCAATCCCACTACTGGGCATATACCCTGAGAAAACCATAATTCAATAAGAGTCATGTACCAAAATATTCATTGCAGCTGTATTTACAATAGCCCAAAGATGGAAACAACCTAAGTGTCCATCATCTAATGAATGGATAAAGAAGATGTGGCACATATATACAATGCAATATTACTCAGCCCTAAAAAGAAACGAAATTGAGTTATTTGTAGTGAGGTGGATGTACCTAGAGTCTGTCATAGAGTGTGAAGTAAGTCAGAAAGAGAAAGACAAATACCGTATGCTAACACATATATATGGAATTTAAGAAAAAAATGTCATAATGAACCTAGGGGTAAGACAGGAATAAAGACACAGACCTACTATAGAATGGACTTGAGGATATGGGGAGGGGGAAGGGTAAGCTGTGACAAAGTGAGACAGTGGCATGGACATATATACACTACCAAACGTAAAATAGATAGCTAGTGGGAAGCAGCCTCATAGCACAGGGAGATCAGCTCAGTTTTCTGTGACCACCTAGTGGGGTGGGATAGGGAGGGTGGGAGGGAGGGAGATGTAAGAGGGAAGAGGTATGGGTACACATGTATATGTATAACTGATTCACTTTGTTATAAAGCAGAAACTAACACACCATTGTAAAGCAATTATACTCCAATAAATATGTTAAGAAGTATATATATTTTCTGAGTGTCAACCATGTGCCAGAAACAATTTTAGGCACTTTGATGTATGAAACAAAAATAAAGATAAATAAAGATGTTAAAAAAAATGGGTACGGTCTCCCAAGACTGAACCAGGAAGAAATATAAAATATAAACAGACTAATTATAAGTACTGAAATTGAATCTGTGATTTTAAAACTTGCAATGAACAAAAAGTCCTGGACCAGATGCCTTCACAGTTGAATTCTATCTAACATTTCGAGAAGTGTTAACACCTATCATTCTGAAACTATTCCAAAATATTGCAGA
Organism: Grampus griseus; assembly: GCF_964374135.1. Lineage (NCBI taxonomy): Eukaryota > Metazoa > Chordata > Mammalia > Artiodactyla > Delphinidae > Grampus > Grampus griseus. The sequence continues at coordinate 52,667,118 of NC_138999.1, forward strand.
GAAAGGAACACTTCTGAGCTCTTTTTATAAGGCCACCAAAACCCTGATACCAAACCCAAAGATACCACACAAAAAAAGAAAATTGCAGGCAAATATTACTGATTAACGTAGACTCCGAATGTTCAACTAAATTCTAGCAAACTGAGTGCAACAATACATCAAAAAGAATAAATTACCTAGGAATAAACCTAGTTAATGAGGCAAAATAACTGCACTACAAAAACTATAAGACGCTGATAAAAAGAAATTGAAGATGACACAAACAAATGTAAAGATATATGATGTTCTTGAATTAGAAGAGTCAATATTGTCAAAATGACTACACTACCCAAGCCAATCTACAGATTTAATGCAATCACCATCAGATACCAATGGCATTCTTCACAGAACTAGATGAATGGATAAAGATGTGGTATATTTATACAATGGAATATTGCTCAGCCATAAAAAAATGAAATAATGCTATTTTCAGCAACATGGATGGACCTAGAGATTATCATACTAAGTGATGTAAGCCAGACAAAGACAAATATCATTTGATATCGCCTATATGTGGAATCTTAAAGAATATGATGTCAATGAACTTATATATAAAACATAAATAGATCCACAGAGAGCAAAGAAACTTATGGTTTCCAAAGTGGAAGGTGGGGAATAGATTAGGAGGTTAGGATTAACATATCCATTCTACTATATATAAAATAGATAACCATCAAGGACCTACTGTATAGCACAAGGAACTATACTCAATATTTTAAAATAACGTATAAGGGAAAAGAAAAGAATCTGAAAAAAAAGAAATATATATGTATGTATAACTGAATCCCTTTTCTGTACACCTAAAACTAACAAAACATTGTAAATCAACTATACTTCAATTAAAAAAAGAAACCTGTATTCTAGAATACTTGTCACAGTCCTTCCCATGTATCTTTCTGAAGATGTTGCATTTTTGCAGACACATTTTAAAAATTAATTATTTTTTATTGAAGTATAATTGACTTACAGTATTATATGTTTCAGGTATATATATAGTGATTTGAATTGTTATAAATTATAATCCATGCAAACTTAAAATATAATATTGTCTCTACTCCCTGTGCTCTACATTACATCCCTGTGACTTATTTATTTTGTAACTGCTATACCTCTTAATTGAGTTTGTACCTCTTAATCATTTTTACCTATTTCACCCCTCCTGCACCCCATCCTCTCCTAACCACTAGTTTGTTCTCTGTATGTGTAACTCTGTTTCTGTTTTGTTGTTTGTTCATTTGTTTTGTTTTTTTTAGATTCCACATATCAGTGAAAGCGTACAGTATTTGTCTATCTCTGTCTGACTTATTTATCTAAGTATAATAACTTCCAGATCCATATGTGTTGTCAAATATGGCAAGATTATATTATTTTATTACAGCTGAGTAATATTCCATTGTGTCAATGGGCATACTTCTTTATTCAATAATCTGTCAATGGGCACTTAGGTTGCTTCCATATCTTAGTTGGCTATATTTTTAAAAGCTACTATAAACATTGAGGTTCATATATCTTTTCAAATTAGTGTTTTCAATTTTTTTGGATAAATATCTAGAAGTGGAATAGCTTGGTCATATGGTAGTTCTATTTTTAATTTTGTGAGGAATCTCCACACTGTTTCCCATAGTGACTGTACCAATTTATATTCCCACCAACAGTGCACAAGTGTTCCCTTTTCTCCACATCCTCACAAAACTTATTTGTTGTCTTTTTGATGATAGCCATTATGGTAGGTGTGAGGTGATATCTCATTGTGGTTCTGATTTGCATTACCCTGTTGACTAGTGGTGTTGAGCATATTTTCTTGTGTCTGTTGGCCATCTGTATGTCATCTTTGGGGAAAATACCTATTCAGGTCCTCTGCCCATTTTTTAATTGGATTGTTTGTTTTCTTTGATATTAAGTTGTATGAGTTCTTTATATATTTGGATATTACCCTTATCAGACAAATTGTTTGCAAATATCTTCTCCCATTTAATAAGTTGCCTTTTAATTTTATTGATCATTTCTTCACTGTGAAAAAGCATTTTACTTTAAGGCCCACTTGTTTATTTTTGCTTTCGTTTCCCTTGTTTGAGAAGGCAGAGCCAAAAAATATTGCTAAGATTGATGTCAAAGGGCATACTGCCTGTGTTTTCTTTAGGGGATTTCATGGTTTTGGGTCTTACATTTAAGTCTTTAACCCAATTTGAGTTTATTTTTGTATATGGAGTGTTAAAATATTTTATTTTTTTACATGTATCTGCCTAGCTTTCCCAATACCACATACTGAAGTAATTCTCTTTTCCCCAATGTATTTCCTTAACTCCTTTGTAGGAGACTGACCACATATGGCTGGTTTTATTTCTGAGCTCTCTATTATTCTCCATTAAGCTTTAGGTCTGTTTTTGGGGAAATACCATATTTTTTATTACTATAGCTTTATGGCATTGTTTGAAGTCAGAGAGTATAAGAACATTTTGACTATTCATGGTCTTTTATGGTTCCATACAAATTTTAGGATTATTTGTTCTAGTTCTATGGAAAATGCCTGGGCATTATGATAGGGGTTGCATTAAATCTGTAGATTGCTTTGAATAATATGTACATTTTAATAATACTAATTCTTCCAATTCATGAACACAAAATATCTTTCCACTTATTTGTATAATTTTCAGTTTTTTTCAACAACGTCTCATAGTTTTCAGAGTATAGGTCTTTCACTTCCTTGGTTAAATTTATTCCTAGATATTATATGGTTTTGAGTAAATGTAAATGGAATTGTTTTCTTGCTTTCTCTTTCTGATAGTTCATTATTAGTGTTAATATATAGAATATGTTCTATATTAATACATAGAGATACAACACGTTTCTGTATATTAATCTATCCTGCAATATTTCTAAATTCATTTATTAGTTCTAATAGTTATTTTGTGGAGTCTTTAGGGTTTTCTACATATAGTATCCTGTCATCTGTAAATAGTGACAGTTTTACTTCTTCCCTTCCAATTTGGATGATTTTTATTTCTTTTTCTTGTCTGAATGCTGTGGCAAGGGCTTCTGATACTATATTAAATAGAAGCAGTGAGAGTGGGAATACTTGTATTGTTCCTGATCTTAGAAGAAAAGCTTTCCGCATTTCACATTGATTATTACATTAGCTGTGTGTTCCTCATAGATGGCCTTTATTATGAGGTATGATGTTTCCTCTATACCAACTTTGTTGAGAGTTTTTATCATTAATGGATGTTGAATTTTGCAAATGCTTTCTCTGCATCTATTTAGATGATCATGTGATTTATATTCTTTGTTTTGTTAATGTGGTGTATCACACTGATTTATTTGTGGATATTGAGTCATCCTTGCATCCCTGGAATAAATCACACTTGATCATGATGTATGATCCTTTTAATGTACTGTTGAATTCACTTAGGTAATATTTTGTTGAGGATTTTTGCATCTTTGTTCATCAGGGATATTGGCTTGCAATTTTCTTTTTTGTAGTTTCTTTGGTATCAGGGTAATGCTGGTCTCATAGAATGAGTTTGGAAGTATTCCATCCTCCTCAACTTTTTGGAATAGTTTGAGAAGGATAGGCATTAACTCTTCTTTAATTCATATGGTAGAATTCCCCCTGTGAAGCCATCTTGTTCCTGATTTTTATTTGTTGGGAGTATTTTGACTACTGATTTAATTTCATTACTAGTAATAGGTCTGTTCAGATTTACTATTTCTTCCTGATTCAGGGTTGGAAGATTGTATGTTTCTTGGAATTTATTCATTTCTTCTAGGTTGTCCAATCTGTTGGCATATAACCTTCATAGTATTCCATTATGATTCTTTGTATTGCTGTGATACCAGTTGTAACTTCTCTTTCATTTCTAATTTTATTTACTTAGGCTCTCTCTTTGTTTCTTGATGAGTCTAAGTAAAGGATTATTAATTTTGTTTATCTATTCAGTGAACCAGCTCTTTGTTTCATTGATCTTTTCTATTTTTTGTCTCTATTTTATTGATTTCAGCTCTCACCTTTATTATTTCCTTCTGCTGATTTTGTGCTTTGCTTTCTTTTTTTCTATTTACTTTAGGTAAAAAAAATAGGCTGTTTATTAGAGATTTTTCTTCTTTCTTGTGGTAGACCTATATCACTAAAAATTTCTCTCTTAGAAATGCTTTTGCTGTGTTCCATAGATTTTTGAAAGTTTTATTTCTATTTTCATTTGTCTCAGGGTACTTTTTGATTTCTGTATTGATTTCTTCATTGACCCCTTGGATTTTTGGTAGCCATTGTTGTTTAGCCTCAATATATCTGTGATTTTTCCAGTTTTTTCCTATAATTGATTTCTAGTTTCACACTCTTTTTGCCAGAAAAGATGCTTGATATGATTTCAATCTTCTTAAATTTATTGAGACTTGTTTTGCAGCCTAGTATATTATCTATCCTGGAGAACAGTACATGTACACTTTAAAAGAATGTGTATTCTGTTGTTTTTGGAAGGAATGTTCTGTAGATATCTATTAAGTCTATTTGGTCTAAAGTATCACTCGAGACCACTGTTTTCTTTTTTTAATTTATTTTTATTGGAGTATAGTTGCTTTACAATATTGTGTTAGTTTCCACTGTACAGCAAAGTGAAGCAGCTATACATATACATATATCCCCTACTTTTTGGATTTCCTTCTCATTTAGGTCACCACAGAGCACTGAATAGAGTTCCCTGTGCTATACAGTTAGGTTCTCATTAGTTATCTATTTTATACATAGTAGTGTATATATGTAAATCTCAATTTCCCAATTCATCCCACCCATCCTTTCCCCCTTGGTATCCATATGTGTGTTGAGACCACTGTTTTCTTATTAATTTTCTGTCTGATCTATCCATTGATGTACATGGGATATTCAAGTCCCCTACTGTTATTATACTACCTTCAAATTCTCCTTTTATGTGTGTTAATATTTATTTTATATGTTTAGGTGTTCCTACATTAGATGCATATATGTTTATGTATGTTATATCCTCTTTTTATATTGACCCCTTTATCATTACATAATGCCCTTCTTTGTCATTTGTTATAGCCTTTGTTTTAAAGTTTATTTTGTCTGACGATTATTGCTACCTCAGTTTTCTTTTCATTTCTGCTTGCATGGAATATTCTTTTTTTATCCTTTCTACTTTCATTGTCTGTGTGTCTTTAACACTGAAGTGAGTTTCCTGTAGGCAGCATATAAATGAGTCTTGTTTTTTATCCATTAAGCCCCTCTTTTGAACAGAGTACTTAGTCCACTTATTTTAAAGTGATTATTGATAGGTATGCTTTTATTGCCATTCTGTTACTTGTTTCCTGGTTGTTTTTTTTTTGCTTGTTCTTTTCTTCTTTTAGTTTCTTCCTTTTTGGTTTGATACTTTTCTTTAGTGTTCTGTTTGGGTTCCTTTCTGTTTGTTTTCTGTGTCTCTTTTGTAGGTTTTTGGTTCATGACTACCATGAGATAGATAGATAGATGATAGATAGATAGATAGATGATAGATTGATAGATAGATTGATTGATTGATAGATAGACAGATGATAGATAGATAGATAGATGATAGATAGCTAGATAGATGATAGATAGATAAATGATAGATTGATTGATTGATAGATAGATAGATGATAGATACATAGATGATAGACTGATAGATTGATAGATAGATAGATAGATGATAGATAGATAGATAGATGATAGATAAATGATAGATAGATTGATTGATTGATAGATAGATAGATGATAGACTGATAGATTGATAGATAGATAGATAGATGATAGATAGATAGATGATAGATTGATGGATAGATAGATGATAGATTTATTGATAGATGATAGATTGATAGATAGATAGATGATAGATAGATTAATAGATAGATGATAGGTAGACAGATGATTGATAGATAGATAGATGATAGATTGATTGATAGATAGATGATAGATAGATAGATAGATGATAGATAGATAGATAGGTAGATAGATAGATAGATAGATGTTTTAAACTGATAGTCATGTAAGTTCCAAAACATTCTGAAAGCTCTACATTTTATTTCCCCCCAACATTTCATGTTTTTGATGTCATATTTTACATCTTTACATGAGTTCCTTAACTGTAATAACTGTTAGTAGTTATAGCTGATTTTACAATTTTTGTTTTTCATCCTTTGTAATAAATTTTTTAAGTGTTTGTTCCACTTCCTTTACTATATTTGCCTTTAGGAGTGAGATTTTTTCCTTTATATATTTTCTTATTTCTTGTCATGGCCTTTTATTTTTTGCTTAAAGAAGATCCTTTAACATTTCTTGTAAGACTGGTTCAGTGGTGATGAACTCTTGGTTTCTGCTTGTCTGAGAAACTCTGTATCTCTCCTTCCATTCTGAATGATTGCCTTGTTGGGCATAGGATCCTTGGTTGTAGGTTTTTTTTCCTTCAGCACTTTAAATATATCACACAACTCCCTTCTGGCCTGCAAAGTTTCTGCTGAACAATCAGCTGATTTTGTGATGGAAGTTTCCTTGTTTGTGATTCTTTTTATCTTGCTGCTTTTAAAATTCCCACTTTTACTTTGTGCCATTTTAATTATGCTATGTTTTTGTGTGGATCTCTTTGAGTTCATTTTCTTTGAGATTCTCTATGCTTCCTGTACCTGGATATTTGTTTCCTTCTTTAGGTTAGGGAAGTTTTGGGCCATTATTTTACCAAATACATTTGCTACTCCCATTTTCCTCTTCTCCTAGGACCCCTATAATGCTAATGTTAGTACACTCGATGTTTTCCCAGAGTTCCCTTAAACTATCCTCATTAAAAAATATATTTTTGTTTTTCTTATTTGGTGATTTCTACTATTCTGTCTCCAGGTCACTTATTCATTCTTCTATATCATTCAATCTGTTTTGATTCCTTCTAGTGTATTTTTCAGTTCAGTTGTTATATTCTTCAACTTTGATTTTATATTTTCTGATATTATATTTTCTAATTATTTGTTGAAGTTCTCACTGTGTTCTTCTATTTTATTCCCTGAGTTCAGTGAGCATATTTATGACAATTACTTTGAACTCTTTATCAGGTAAAATACTTATATCTTTTTCATTAGAGTTTTTCCCTGAGATTTTATATTCTTTTTTTTTGGAACATATACCTCTATTTTTTCATTTTGTTTGACTTTTTGTTTGTGTCTATGAAATTAGTGAAACAGTGACTTATCCTGTTCTTGAAGGCATGTCCTTGTGTGGGAGCATCCCTTTGCAGTCTGCTTGTGCCCAGTGGCTTTGGTGAGAGAGGTTGATCTGAAGCGAGTGTGGGCCAAGGCTTTTTCTGGGGTGCGCTGGTGGCTGTTGCCTTCATGGAGGGGTGGTACTGGAGCTGCATGGGCTAAAACTGGAGTCTCATGTGAGGTGGGGCTTTTCCAAGGGCACCCTGGAATCTGCTGCCTCAGCAGGGGTTGTGAGTGGACTTTGAAAGGTTAAAGCCAGAGCCTTGTTCAAGGTACAGTTTCTCCTGGGGTTAGCTGGTGGCCACCTGGTTTGCTAGTGGCCATCCAGAGCCCAGTACAGGCTGGTGGGCATGCTGAGTTAGTTTTGGCAGACCACTTTAAGCACGAGGAACTTTGCAATCTGAGCTTCTGTGCTGGGACTGGGAATAAGTAAGTTTGTTCATGCACCCTTTAGCAGCAGAGTCATTGTTTCCTAGAGTCCTCCAGTTCTCCCAGTCATCAGGTCTACTGGTTTTCAAAACCAGTTATAGGGTTTTATCTTCCTAGTGGAGGACCTCAGGGCTGGGGTGCCCAATGTGGGGCTCAAATTCCTCACTCCATAGGGGGGATCTCCGAATTTGTCATATCCCCTTCCTCTTCTTGTTTGCCCACAAGGGGTATGGGTTGTGACTGGATCACTTATCTTCCCCTCTTACCTGTCTTGATATGTTTTCTTCTTTATATCCTTAGTTGTAGAAGAGCCATCCTGCTAGTCTTCAGGTCATTCTCAGAGAGTTTTTCTATATGTTTTTCACAGAGCTGTAATTTTGGTGTGTTTGTGGGAGGAGGTGAGCTCAGCATCTTCCTACTCCACCATCTGATCCTACCTCCAAGCTTTTCATAGGAACACTTTTATAAATGCATCAGAGTAAAACAATAGCTGTAAATGACAAAAGACTTAAAAATGTCCATGCTTAAAGAACTGCTTAAAGTTACAATTGCCAAAAAAATTTGGTTATTTCTGTGACACATAACATTCCAAGATAATAACTAGAATTACAAGTGATAACATGCCAGGACATATCAGATCTCTAGGAATTTCATATAATTTCTGGAATATTCATTTTAATAACATACCTGCATAAACATAATCCCATCAACAACTAGCATCACTTATTTGACAATGATTTCCCCATAATTTAACATATCAAATAAGCCTAATTAGTATAATATATTTCTTTATAAGTAGAGAGAACAAATCTTTTGAGATGTTCCCTGGGACCTCTCAAAAATCCCAACGTTTGTTTGAGGTCAAAAAGACTACATTTAGAGTTTGATTTTGGTGGGGGAGTTTGTAAAAAATATCTAAAGATTTCAAAACCCTTTGTTAAATAAGATCATAGGTCACTGTGAAAAAATACATAGTTATCTAGTGAACCAAGGTAACAATTAAGCACTTCACAGGCAAATACAGGTTACATAGTTCTGAGCAAAACTAACCTCTTTTAAAAATGAGAGGATTAGGTTTTCTTAAGTAATCAAAGACACTGTGTAGACAGTGTGAAACAAAATCTTTGCTTTCAAGCAGATTACGTAAAAGGGTTAGGAAAAAACTTTCATAATCACTTATCAGGAGCTGACCAATAGTCCAACCAAACTTTGTCCTTTTAACAGAGGAAAAAAATAAGTTCCACTTTTACATAAGTAGACTACTGATATTGAAGCTTAATTTTAAAACCCTTATAATAGTCATTCAAACTTGATCACACATAAAATTACTTTTCTGATATATCTTTTCCACAAACCTTCTACAACTTTCCTATATCCATTTAGACATTGTACAATCTTTTTCCTTTCTTATTCTGGAACAATCATTTTACCTTAGGACAAAAATAATGCATCTTAGCAAAAATGCATCTTTATTTTTCATACCTTCTTTTACCAAAAACATAGTCCACTTTTTATAGTATATTTTTTTATTTTTGAATTTTATTTTATTTATTTTTTTATACAGCAGGTTCTTATTAGTTATCTATTTTATACATATTAGTGTATATATGTCAATTCCAATCTCCCAATTCATCCCACCACCACCACCACCCCTGCCACTTTCCCCCCTTGGTGTCCATACATTTGTTCTCTACATCTGTGTCTCTATTTCTGCCCTGCAAACAAGTTCATCTATACCATTTTTCGAGGTTCCACATATATGTGTCAATATATGATATTTGTTTTACTCTTTCTGACTTACTTCACTCTGTATGACAGTCTCTAGATCCATCCACGTCTAGTGTCATTTTCTTTCCATCATTATTTTATTAGTTTTATAAAAAACAAAAAGCAAAACAACAACTTTCTTCTTTTACAAATCTGTTTTCTATTTTTTTAATATTTATGTATTTATTTTGGCTGTGCTGGGTTTTAGTTGTGGCATGGGCTTCTTAGTTGTGGCCTGTGAACTCTTAGTTGTGGCATGTGGGCTCTAGTCCCCGACCAGGGATTGAACCCAGGTCCCCTGCATTGGGAGCACAGAGTCCTACCCATGTACTACCAGGGAATTCCCTGTTTTCTACATTTTAAGACTCCTTTTTTGCTGACAATTTCAACTTTATTAATTAAAATGTTATTTTTTTCAATTTCCAAAACATACAAAGCTTGTCTAGAAAAGAAATTATGCAAGGCATTTGTTACAGAATAATTACAGATTTACTCTTAGAGGATAGCATAAGTTCCTATGCACCACATTACCCACATTATTGCTGGAGAGGGTTGCTGTAAATTGAGTAGGCAGAATAAAAATTTAAAATATGGGACAACAGCTTCTAAACTGATGTCAGAGCTATCAGTATCTGGGAAACCACCTTCAGGGTTCCCAGTCTTGCAAGTAGTTATAAGAAATGGGGGAGGGGGCTCTTTTAAGCAAAAATTGCTGCCCGGCTACAAATCTGAAAAGACAAAGGCAAAGATGTTTGAGCTTATCAAATAGCGATTATAGCCTGGCCTTAAGGAATTATCTCTGTGTATGTACCGGACAAAAAAGGGTGTGTTTTTTTGTCTTTTCAGCTGGCTGCACAACCCTTTTGTAGGTTAACTCATTGTGGCATAAGAGCAGTGGCTTTCAAACATGTTTGCTCATTCCACAGCAGGAGAAAGCTCTCATGGTAGCCTCATCATCCCCCACACCCCAAACGGGTACCTGCTGCCCTGATTGTATCCTCTCAACACCAATGCATAGCTCATGCAGAGTCAATTCATGATTATCACTCCAAATGTTCTAACACTATTCCCTGGCTTACACTGCACTTCATCTCTTCCAAACCTTCTTTCAACCATCTGTAATCTTTGCCTTCCAGTGAATATTAGGAAGCAAGCAATTGTGAACTATCATATTCTGAAGTAGACTAGCAAACTTTTATAAATACATTTAAAATTTTTAGAAGGGTACTTTTCCTCATAATAAATTTCAGTAGACCCAAATATTTTTGTCTTTGTAAAAATTAAAAAGCTATAAGTAGATAAACTTATGTTTAGTATTTAATGTTTATCTTATCTGGAAAGGATTTAGATATTTAATGAATATCCATTATTTAGTTTAACTTAGCATAAACTTTTATCTTATTTTCATTTATTTAAAACATTTTTAACAGTTATGCTTTGATTAGACATTAAACAGCTAGCCATCACCTTAAGTTGTTTTTTTGTTGTTGTTGGCAAATTCTGTAACAGAAATAACATGAGCTCATTTGATCAGAAAACCCTGGTAGAAAAAGTTGTACCTTTGCATTTCATTCAATATTGATAATGCTGAAAACATACTTGTTTTCATTAAACCAACAAATTTAAACTAGTTCTTATTTATTAAAAATTATCTCAGATCATGTGAACTCAAAGAATATTTGGGTTAGTTTTTATATATCTAATTGTATACTTGATTATATATATATATATATATATATATATATATATATATATATATATATATATATACACTTAATTTTTCTTTAAGTCAGTTAAATAGAGCTCTTTACAAATTAATTTTGACAATACCACCAGGAAGTATAAAAATATCATATACTTATAACAAACACATATAGACAGACATAATATACAGACACAGAGATCTTACAAGGTTTGCTTTTTAAAAATTTGCCATGTCTCAGGCAGAAAATGCAAAGGAGTAGTTAGATCCAAACTGTGTTTCTGACAGACAGAGTAAATTAAGGTTACTTGCTCAGATGGCCAAAGATTTTACTAATTTTTTTAATTTGCATCCTGTAAGTCATTTTGTTTTTAGAAGTTTCTGCATACTAATCAAAGAATGCATTCCATTGTCTGAGAGATTTGGGATCTTCTCTTTTAAGGGCACTCTTTAAGGTGGACTTATTAAAACAAAGTTTCCCCAGAATGGCCATTATAATTCCAAATTATTCAAAAGTTCACCCATTTTTCCAGAAGGGCACAAGACCATGGTCCAAGGACCAGGTGGAACCTATCTTGCCTTTGAATTCCCTAAAACATCTTAATTATGAGGGGACCCTGTTTTCCAACAGCTGTTCTAAAACACCAGGAATCACGTTTTCCCCTCTTTTGAACAGAATAGTTGACTTACCAGGAATCTTCATAAAAACAGATCCCAAATAAAGCCAGAGAGCTCAAAACAGGAAAGGAGCACAGCTATGATCCAGGAGAGACTTATCTTCAAACTCCAGGGTTGATGAGAAAGCAGTGTGCTCAGTGGACTCTGTGAGTACCAGTACCTATTTGTTCACCAGCCTCACGGTCATCTGGGTTCTTCTTTGGACCCCACTTCTGGTCACCAGTTAATGCCAAACTCAAAAATTAAACAGCCAGTTATTTTACCAGAAAAAAAATTGTCTATTCAGGAATAGCAGACAATTGCAATTCGAGACAGGCAAGCTATGGTGAATCATAGCCAAGTCTGAAGAGACAAAGGGAACATCAGTTTTTATTAGGCTTTAGGAGGAAACTGAGGAGGGTGGTTCTGAATAAAAATTAATTGAAAAAGAACAAGAGTTCAAGGTTGTGGCGGTTTCTTATTGGCTGCAAGTGGTGGTTAGCTCATTGCTGCTGGGGCAGGGAGGGATCTTCCTTCCTTTTTTAAAAGAGCGGGAGATTAAATTCCCATGTGAAGTATGTCCTCACTTTTATCAGAAGAAAAGTAACATTCTTATCAACAGGAATAAGAAATTGAGACTGAGAGAATTTTATACAAAGCATTCTATACAAACAAACCTTTTAAAAATAATTCTTATCTTCCTTCTTCCTGCTGGTTTTGCAGGCTGCAACAAGTGATATGTGCATGAGAACTTTCCCATCAGGGCTTCCAATTCCTTTTTTAAAAAAAATATTTATTTATTTATTTGGCTGTCTCAGGTCTTAGTTGCGGCAAGCAAGATCTTCAAGGAAGCACGCGGGATCTTTCGTTGCAGGGCACAGACTCTTTGTTGTGGCACATAGGCTTCTCTCTAGTTGTGATACGTGGACTCCAGGGCATGTGGACTCTGTGGTTTGTGGCACACGGACTTTCTATTTGAGGCGCGCAAGCTAAGTAGTTGTGGTGCACGGGCTTAGTTGCCCCACAGCATGTGGGATCCTACCTCCCCAACCAGAGATCGAACCCACATTCCCTGCATTGGAAGGCAGATTCTTTACCACTGGACCACCAGGGAAGTCCCTTCTAATTCCATTTTAAAAGACGGTTTTTGTTATTTATTTTTACAGACTCAATACAGTCCCTATCAAGATTCCAATGACATTTTTTACAGAATTTTTTTTTTACCTTGGAGCCAGCTTATTTATTTATTTAGTTAGTTAGTTAGTTTACATCTTTATTGGAGTATAATTGCTTTACAATGGTGTGTTAGTTTCTGCTTTATAACAAAGTGAATCAGTTATACATATACATATGTTCCCATATCTCTTCTCTCTTGCATCTCCCTCCCTCCCACCCTCCCTAGCCCACCCCTCTAGGTGGTTACAAAGCACCAAGCTGATCTCCCTGTGCTATGCCACTGCTTCCCACTAGCTATTTATTTTACGTTTGGTAGTGTATATATGTCCATGCCACTCTCTCCCTTCTAAAAATTGTATGGAACCACAAAAGACCCCAAATATCCAAAACAATCCTGAGAAATAAAAACAAAGTGGGAGACATCACTCTTGCTGATTTCAAACTATACTATAAAGCTATAGTATGCTACTGGCATAAAAACAGACAAATAGATCAATGAAACAAAACCAAGAGGTTAGAAGTAAACCAAAGCATATATGGCCAACAAATATTTGACAAGGGAACCAAGAATACACGATGGAGAGAAGACAGTCTCTTCCACAAATGGTGCGGGAAGAATCAGACGTAAAAGAATGAAACTCAGCCCCTATTTTTTTAAGAGTGAAATTTATTATTATTATTATTATTGGCTGCACCACACGGCTTGTGGGATCCCTGACCAGAGATTGAACCCGGGCCCTCTGCAGTGAAAGTGCAGAATCTTAACCATTGAACTGCCAGGGAATTCTCTCAGCCCCTATCTTACATCACTCAAAAAATTAACTCGAAATGTATTAAAGACTTGATGTAAGACCTGAAACCATGGAACTCCTGGAAGAAAATGTCCTTGACATAGGTCTTGGATATGACACCTAAAGCACAAGCTACAAACTAAAAAAATAAACAAGTGGGACTACATCAAACTAAAAAGCTTCTGCACGGCAAAAGAAACAATTGACAAAGTGAAAGGACAACCTACAGAGTGGGAAAAATATTTTCAAACCCTATATCTGATAAGGGGTTAATATTCCAAATATATATAGACATCTCTCCAAAAAAGATATACAAAAGGCCAACAGGTACATGAAAAGATGCTCAAGATAATCACTAGTCATTAAGGAAATGCAAATCAAAATCACAATGAGGGCTTCCCTGGTGGCACAGTGGTTGAGAGTCCGCCTGCCGATGCAAGGGACATGGGTTCGTGCCCCGGTCCGGGAAGATTCCACATGCCGCAGAGCAGCTAGGCCCATGAACCATGGCCGCTGAGCCTGCGCGTCCAGAGCCTGTGCTCAGCAAGGGGAGAGGTCACAACAGTGAGAGCCCGTGTACCGCAAAAAAAAAAATCACAATGAGATATCACCTCACTCCTGTTAGAATGGTCAACATCAAAAAGACCAGAGATAACAAATGCTGACGAGCATGTGGAATAAAGAGAACTCTTATGCACTGTTGGTAGGACTGTAAACTGGTACAGCCTCTATGGAAAACAGTATGAAGAATCCACAAAAAATTAAAAATAGAACTACCATATAATCCAGCAATTCCACTTCTTGGAATATATCCAAAGGAAACAAAATCACTAACTTGAACAGATATCTGCACCCCCATATTTATAGCAGCATTATTTACAATAGCCAAGACATGGAAACAACCTATGTGTCCATTGACAGATGAATGGATAAAGAAGATGTGATATATATATATATATATATATATATATATATATATATATATATATATATATATATATATATGCCATTAAAATTAAGGAAATCCTGCCATTTGCAACAACATGGATGGACCTTAGGGCATTATGCTAAGTTAAATAAGTCAGAGAAAGACAAATACCATGTGATCTCACTTATATGCGGAATCTGAAAACAAACAAAACTCATAGAAAAATGGATCAGATTTGTGGTTGCCAGAGGAAGAGGGTGGGGAGAGGAGAAATAGGAGAAAGGCAGTCAAAATGTACAAACATCCAGCCTGATGACTATAGTTAACACTGTTGTATGATATATATGAAAATTGTTACCAGAGTAAATCTTGAGTTCTCATCACAAGGAAAAGTGTTTTTTCTTTTCTTTTTTGCTTTTGCTTTTTATTGTATCTATATGAGATAATGAATGCTAACTAAACTTATAGTGGTAATCATTTCACAATGCATGTAAGTCAAAACATTATGTTGTATGCGTTAAACTTATACTGTGATGTATGTTGATTATATCTCAATAAAACTGGGGAAAAATTATTTCTGTTCTCTCATTTGAAACTCCTAGGAGTGGGAAAAGAGAGAGAGAGAGAAAGGATAAATGAAGTAAAGGGGTAGAAAGTGAAGATCAATAAATACACAGATTTGGGAACTATGTGGGGAAGGATAACTCTGTTTCACCAAGACCCACCCTAGACAATATCATAAATAGCAGGCACCCTCACTCTACCTCACAGGCATATTACTTTTTATTCCCAATCTCTTATCGAATGTTTCTTCAGCTAAGGTATAAACCATTGAGACCAGCTTAAACCACATTTCCCAAAGTCTATTCTGGACAACAGTCCTTCCATGGAATGCTATTATGTTAAAAAAAAACAGAAGTCTCATCTTCAGATGAGATCTGGTGCATTCAGGGTGGTATGGCCGTAGACAAAGTCTCATCTTCAAATAAGTTTAGGAAATGGTGAGTTAAATAAAGATCAACACTTTCCCTGCCACAGAACTTCCCAGAGTTTTAAATGTACACTGTGGGGCTTCCCTGGTGGCGCAGTGGTTGAGAGTCCGCCTTCCGATGCAGGGGACACGGGTTCATGCCCCGGTCCGGTAAGATCCCACATGCCGCGGAGCGGCTGGGCCTGTGAGCCATGGCCGCTGAGCCTGCGCGTCCGGAGCCTGTGCTCCGCAAGGGGAGAGGCCACAACAGTGAGAGGCCCGCGTACCACCAAAAAAAAAAGTACACTGCGAATTTTCAAGGTCAAAGAACCCCCTGTTTTTTTTAACTATTAACGCCTAGTAATATTACCCTACCCCATATGTCCAAAACAGGTTGCACTTTGAGAAATATTTATGTTATTACTTTTTCCCTTGGAAGCTGTATTTTAATGAGGAGAGCCTTAAGCTAGAAGGATGTTGCTTTTAATGGAGGAATTTCAGGCATTTGTCAGTTGGAATGGATAGATTGGACATCTGAAATCACACCATGAGTGGTGCCAACACAAGTGCTATACCCCACCCTAACTTAGCACTCTCTCTTCCATCCTTACATTAGACGCTCAAGTGAATCAGGCTCAGTCTGTGGATGTGAATGCTGATGTGCTCAGCTTCATGAGTAAATTGTCTTGGAATCAGAGCCTCTCTGTTATTACATAAATATATTATATGTGATTGCCAAATAAAGAGATGAAGTTTTTTTCTTCAACTTACATATCCCAGCAAGGTTGTTTTGCAAAGTTCTCTCCCTGAGAAGCTGTCCACTTTTTCCTATGAATCTGCTGTGGTTCAGAAGGTGGGAAGCAGACAAACCATTCAAATCTCACTCTGTCACTTACTATCTGAATGATATTGGATAAGCTACTAAGTTTCTCTGAACTTTAGTTTCCTCATCAGTGGAATAGAGCTAATAAAGCCCAGCTAGCAGGTTGTTTGGAGTTATCTTCTCTGTTGCCTCGATACTCTTGCCTATAAAATAGTACTTACTTCATAGCAATGTTATGAGACTATAATGAGATAATCCACATAAGGAGGCACATTTACTATGCCTGGCACATAGTAAATGCAAGATAAGTGTAAGCTCATCATCATCATCATCATTCATGGAATCCTACCATCTAGGTCCTAGCTTTCTAGGCCAACCACTCCCATTGTACAGGGAAGGAAACTGAGGCCTAGGGAGGGAAAGATACTGATCCAAGATCACACAGAAAGTGACATAATCTAAATAGACTGTACTGTAGGTAGAACTGAAGACTGAAATCTGGAAATGCCAAGTAACGTAAAGCAAGGGTCTCTGTCACAATTCAAAGCTTAACACATACAAGTTTTCTGGCAAGATATGGCTCTCTGCAACACACTGGAAGATTTGGAAAATGCTAACTTGACTGCAATTCAATGGCACTTTTCCTTTCTCAGTTGTTAATTATTAATCAAAGAAGACATTGCTTCCCAAACCAAGCAACATTTATCCCTGGGAACAAAAAGCCAAAGAGAACATTAATGAGCAAAATTGATACATTGTTCTGCTTAAGATTGGAGGCATTTTAAAATGTTTTCTACTGAGCACTGGTGGGCCTAGCAGAAATCCTCACATACTTGTCACAGGCTATCTAGGTTCAGAGCT
The DNA here is from genome assembly GCF_964374135.1 of Grampus griseus. Lineage (NCBI taxonomy): Eukaryota > Metazoa > Chordata > Mammalia > Artiodactyla > Delphinidae > Grampus > Grampus griseus. The sequence goes on from NC_138999.1 coordinate 52,684,473, forward strand.
GGGACATTCCTCCATTCCCTCACCTAGAGGTTGCCCACAGCTACTGCCAAAATGACCACAATCTTGTCATAGCCCAAAAGAACTCCAATGCTGGGTGCTGAAAGGTCCTTAGAGATGATTTAATCCAACTTCTCTCATTTTTCAGATGAGATTTGAGGTCCAGAGAAGAGAAAGAACAGGCCCAAGGTCACACAGGGAAGAGTTGGGATTTGGACCCAGGTCTTCCGAACAGGGGTACTGGATTCCCCTAAGTCAATAGATATATGGAGCAAAGGGAAGAAAATAACTATAACTATGAGATATTCCAAAATATACTGTTGACAGAAACAACACACCAGTAGAAATGCCAAAGACAGCAAATCCAAAATGTAGCCCAGACCCGTGGTGTGAAGATTTAAAAATAATATGTGCTCTAGGTGGTGGTCATTGTTGGGGGTCAATTGAGATTTATATACAAAAACAGCACTATACAGGAACACAGCTTTTGTACATAGTTGGAAAAAAAAAGAATACCTTTGTTGAGTGCTTAACTATGTAATTATGTGCTGAGATTTTTCACACGTCACTTCATTTGACCCATGCATCAACCCTGGGATATATCTCTCATCACTATTTTTATTGAGCCTCAGAGAGGTTAAATGACTTTTCCAAGTTCATAGCTTGGTAGTAGGGGAGCTCACACTGTCCCACTTCAAATCCCAGACCATATCCACTATGGTATGCACCATATTAAACCCATCTGTGTGGAAACCAAGGAAAACACTAAACTTCCTTGGGTAAAACATAATTTAACCTGATAACTTTAGAAAGTAGTTAAGTCTTCTATGCTTTGGTTTTCGCAGCTGTAAAAAATGGAGCTTGCTATGAACTGAATGTTTGTGTCCCCCCAAAATTCGTATGTTGGAACCTTAATCGCACTGTGATGCTATTTGGAGATGGGGATTTGGGGAGGTAATTAGGTAATGAAGGTGGAGGCCTCGTGATGGGATCAGTGCCCTCATAAGAAGAAAAGTGAGAGAACTTGCTTCCCCTCTCTGCTTTCTACCATGTGAGAACACAGCAAGAAGATGGTCATTTGCAAACCAGGAAGAGGGCCATCATCAGGAATTAAATAGGTTTCTGATCTTGAAACTCCAGCCTCCAGAACTGGGAGAAATAAATGTTTAATTAAGCCACCCAGTCTATGATATTTTTGTTATTGAAGCCCGAACAGACTAAGACAGAACAAATATTAATACCTATGTCCTGGGATTGCCATGGGGATTAAAAGTGTTAATATGTATTAAGTACTTGGAAGAGCACCAGGTACATAGAAATATTATGTAAGTTATTGTTATAATATTATTATTACAGTTTTGTCAATAAACGGAGACTAAGTACCTAGACCTTGGCATCAGGCAACCAGGGTAACCCTTTGACCTTGTCAGGCTTTAATTTCTTCCCCTGTAAAATACAGGAATGGTAAAATTTACTGAAATCAGGAGACACAAGCTGAAATGATTTCAGGGGTTTAACAGCACTAATACTTCTATAGCACTTACTATTTGCCAGGCACTGTTTTAAGCCCGTAATGAGTATTATTACATTTAATACTTGCAACAGCTCTATGAGGTAGAGCTCATAGTAATACCATGCTATTTTATTAACTTCATTTTTACCGATTCAGGAATTAAAGCCCAAAGTAAAGTACTTAGTAAAAAATCACAAATAGAAGAGCCAAACTTGCACCCAAGCAGTCTGGCTTCAGAGGCCACATTTTTCATCTTTCCATTCTATTTCTCAGGCTTTAAGAAAATGTATGAACCCTGGTATAAGACACTAAGGAGTGGTGAGGACTGTGTCAAAAACTGGACCATGCGTGCCCTACTTAAAGTCTTTCAGATTCAAACATTTAAAAGAAAATACTGGGTTGGCCAAACAAAACACATTCACAGGCCTAATTTCACCCAAGAGGCTACCAATGTACAAAGCCCACAATGGGTTTTTTTCCAGTCCTGACATTCTGTTAATTCCCTAAGAATCTAAATCATACCCTATTAACTCTTGCCTGCCTTTTCCTCTTTGAAGATGGAGTAATGTCTGACAGATGGCCTTTACAGAGATTTGGTATTTTAACCATTTCCTCCTCGGTCCCTCCCCAGTATATGAAACTTCAATTGTTCATTGGAGAGGGCAGAAAATAGGAGTGCAGTGTTTCGATTACTGGAAAGAAAGACAGAAATCATTTGTTCATACCCAGAAAGATTTTACCTCCTTTTTCAGTTGCAGTTCTGCTGGACTGGAAAAAGAAAACAAAAGAAATGACTGTGTAGTTTTTCTAGAAGTGCTAAGAAAATATCAATAAATCCACTGGTGTACCTGCTATATCTTGGGTTTGGGAAAATCAGGGATATCTGCCCCATTGAGGTCCCACATCTTTTGTTCTGGGAGAGGTGAAAGGAAAGCATGGATTAGATAAACCAGAAGTAAAAATTAGTTTGGCTGATAAAGCAAAGCTGGCTTTAATGACCTCAGTTACAAGACCTCAAAAGCAGTATCAGGCTGGGATTCCAGCCCTAGAGAAGCTAAAGTGACTAGAACTCTACAAGGAAAGTGAAAGTCACAAGGATAAACTCAGAACTTCAGATACTTTCACAGACTGGGGACAAATTCACCAAGTGTTAGGGGGTTATAAAACCAGCCAGTGAATGACCCCATAATTATAGAGCAAGGTAAACCCACTGCGTAGGCAGAATTCTAGGGTAGCCCCCAAGATTTCCCACCCCCATCATGTACATGCTCTGCATAACTCCTGAGGACTGTGAATTTGATTAGATTCTCTGGTGAGACTGAGAAGGGCTTGAAGTGTTATTGCTAGCTTAAAGATGGAAGAGGCCAAGTAGCAAGGAATGTGGGTGGCCTCTAGGAGCTGAAAGCAGTCCATGACTGACACTCAGCTAAGAAATGGGGCCCTTAGTCCTATAACTTCAAGACACTAAATTCTGTCAACAACAAGAATAAGCTGGAGTAGATTTTTTTCCCCAGAGCCTCCAGATGAGAAGTCACCATAACCGTCACTTTGATTTCAGCCTTGGGATATTCTGTGCAGAGAACCCAGATGCACTGTGCCCAGACTTCTAACTTAAAGAACTTTGAACTAATAAATGATTGTGGTTTGAAGCTTCTAAGTTTGTGGTAATTTGTTATACAGCAATAGGAAACTAATACAGATTTTGATACCTGGAAGTGGTGTGCTGCTGTAAATACCAAAAAATATGGGAACAATTTTGGAATCAGGCAATGGGTGAAGGCTGGAAGAATTTTAAGGAGTATGATAGAGAAAACCTTGATTGCCATGAATAAAGTGTTATTAGAAATATGGACACTAAAAATATTGCCAGTAAAGGGGCTTAAGAGACACGAAGCTCCAGTTATAAAAGAAAATAAATAAGTCATAGGTATGTAACATACAGAATAGAAAATATAGTCAATAACATTGTAATATCTTTAAATGCTGATAGATAGTAACTAGACTTATTGTGGTGATCATTTCATATGTATATAAATGTTGGATAACTATGCTGGATACCTGAAACTAATAGAACATTGTAGTCAATCAATTATACTTCAATTTAAAGAAGCAGTTTTCTTAGTCTGGTGGCAGAAGAGGAGGTTAAGAGATACAAAGAAAGAGAAGAATTCAGCATGCCCTGGCTAGTCTGAAGGTAGATGAGGCCACATGGAAGGACCTAAGAGGTTGGACCTAGGACTTTGCTTCTAGGAGCAAGGAACTGAATCTTGCCAACAAGATTTAGCTTGGAAATGGATTTTTCTCCAGAACCTCCAGTTAGAAACACAGCACAGACAACACTTAGATGTTAGCTTTGTGATACCCTGAGCAGAAAACACAGTCATGTTATGCCAGACTTCTGACTTATAGAACTGAGAAATGTGAAATGGGTGTTGTTTTAAGTCTCTGAGTTTGTGGTAATTTATTATGCAGCAATAGAAAATTAATACACCAACAAACCAATAAGATCTTGGCTTGTCCTAGTGTTGAAGTTAATATGATCAAATACAGTAGGCCTCATGGAGGTCCTGGGAGCCTCACAAGCTATCTCCAAGGAAAGAAAATGTGAAAGGCCTTAAGGAACTGCCTCCACACCTCTCAATGATTTGCATTTATATGAGAAGTGGTCTGTGGAATTAGAAGGAGAAAATTGACCTCACCCTGACCATATGCTCTATAGACAAGGCAGGGGAGAAAAAATACACTTATTGAGTGTCTACTATGTGCCAGGAAGAGGATGATAAAGGCCCCAGGGGTAAATAAGAAGCCCTCTTGTGCCATCTGAATATTTGCTGGCAGGAGGCTGGAGCTTTGCTTGAGAGTGTGCCTGGAGACTCTCAGTTTTGATTGCCTTTGTACATCTCAATTCCTCAGCCTTGCATTCCAGCTCCTTTGTACAATGGTCCCACATTACCTTTCATCTATATCTCCCACTCCTACCCAACAAGGATTTCTTCTTCAGCTAATCTGGTTACTCCCAGATTTTGCTATTCCTGTCTCCACACATTTAGCCATTCTGTTTCCCCTCCTGGGATGCCCTCCCAGTTGTCTTCTATTCATTCAAACCTGGCCACTCTTCCAGGCTCAGCTCAATCCTCCTGTTCTTAGGAAGTCTCCTCCACCTCTTCTGGCCCTCACTGAACTTTTATACTGGTAGAAGGAGTAGAAACATGAGATGTTCAACTACACTTTTATTTGGCTGCTTACAGGACAGAAAAGCATCAGAAGAGTAAACCTAGGATTGCAGCCACCACTCAGGGAATTTAACACAGTGGAATCCAACAGGCTTGGAAGCAGTTTCATTAAGAAACAAGTCAGACCCCAAATAGCCAAAGCAATTTTGAGAAAGAACAAAGCAGGAGGCATCACGCTCACTGATTTCAAAAAACATTACAGACTTACAGTAATAAAAATAATATGGTATGGGCAAAAAAACAGAGACATAGCTCAATGGAACAGAATAGAGTCCAGAAATAAACCCATGCATATAAGGTCAATTAATCTGCAACAAAATAACCAAGAATATACAATGGAGAAAGGACAGTCTGTTCAATAAATGATGTTGGGAAAACTGGAAAGCCACATGCAAATGAATGAAACTGGACCACTATCTTACATCATACACAAAAATTAATTCAAAATGAATTAAAAACTTGAATGTAAGACCTGAAACTGCAAAACCCCTAGAAGAAAACATAGGCGGTAAGCTCTTTTTTTTTTTTTTTTTTTGCGGTATGCAGGCCTCTCACTGCTGTGGCCTCTCCCGTCGCGGAGCACAGGCTCCGGACGCACAGGCCCAGTGGCCGTGGCCCACGGGCCCAGCTGCTCCATGGCATGCGGGATCCTCTCGGACCGGGGCATGAACCCGTGTCTCCTGCATCAGCAGGCGGACTCTCAACCACTGCACCACCAGGGAAGCCCGTGGTAAGCTCTTTGACATTGGTCTTGGTGATAATTTTTTTGGATTTAACACCAAAATAAAGCCAACAAAAGCAAAAATAAGTGGGACTACATCAAACTAAAATGCTTCTGCACAGCAAATGAAACCATCAACAAAATGAAAAGGCAACCTACCAAATGGGAGAAAATATTTGCAAACCATATATCTGATAAGAGGTTAATATCCAAAATATGTAAAGAACTGTTACAACTTAATAGCAAAAAACAAATAAACAAAAAAAAACAATTAAAAACTGGCCAGAGGATTTGAACAAATATTTTTCCAAAGAAGACATACAGATGGCCAACAGGCACATGAAAAAATGTTAATATCACTAATCATCAGGGAAATTCAAATCAAATCCACAATGAGTTATCATGTCACACATGTTAGAATGGCTATTATCAAAAAGACAAGAAATAACAAGAGCTGGTGAAGATGTAGAGAAAGGGAATCCTTGTACATTGTTAGTAGAAGTGTAAATTGATGCAGCCACTGTGGAAAACAATATGGAAGCTCCTCAAAAAACTAAAAATAGAACTACTTTATTATCTAGCAATTCCACTCCTGGGTATATATCCAAAGAAAACCAAAAAAGATATTGTATTTGAAAAGATATACACACCCCAGTGTTCATAGCAGCATTATTTGCAATAGCTGAGATATGGAAGTAATCTAAGTGTCCAACAACAGATGAATGGATAAAGAAGATGTAAAATTTTGCCATGTGCAACAACATGGATGGAATTGGAGGGCATTATGTTTAGTGAAATAAGTCAGACAGAGAAAGGTAATACTCTATGAAATCACTTATATGTGGAATCTAAATATTGAAACAAACTAGTTAATATAACAAAAAAGTTGCAGACTCACAGATATAGAGAACAAACTAGTGGTTACCAGAGGGGAGAGGAAAAGGGAGGAGGGGCAAGATAGGGGTAGGGGATTAATAGGTACAAACTGCTATGTATAAAATAAACTACAAGGATATATTGTACAGCACAGGGAATATAGCCAATATTTTATAACTTTATTTTTAATTAATTTTATTGGAGTATAGTTGATTTACAATGTTGTGTTAGTTTTTACTGTACAGAAAAAGGAATCAGTTGTACATATACATATATACACCCTTTTTAAGATTTTTTTCCCATACAGGTCATTACAGAGTAGGTAGTAAGTAGAGTAGAGTTCCCTGTGCTATACAGTAGGTCCTTATTAGTTATCTATTTTATATATAGTAGTGTGTATATGTCAATCCCAATCTCCCAATTTATCCCTCTCCCCTTTCCCCTTGGTAACCATAAGTTTGTTTTCTACATCTGTGACTCAATTTCTGTTTTGTAAATAAGTTCATTTGTACCATTTTTTTAAGATTCCACATATAAATGATATATGATATTTGTATTTCTCTGTCTGGCTTACTTCACTCAGTATCACAATCTCCAGGTCCATCCATGTTGCTGCAAATGGCATTATTTTGTTCTTTTTTATGGCTGAGTAATATTCCATTGTATATCTGTACCACATCTTCTTTATCCATTCATCTGTTGATGGACATTTAGGTTGCTTCCATGTCTTGGCTATTGTAAATAGTGCTGCAGTGAACATTGGGATGCATGTATAATAACTTTAAATGGAGTATAATCTGTAAAAAATTTTGAATTCCTGTTTTGTACACCTGAAACTAATAAATATAATATTGTAAATCAACTATACCTCAATAAAAAATAACAAAAAGAAAGAAAAGAAAAATAAATAATAAAATATGGAGAATCCTCAGTATTCAACAGTAAAGAAAAACTGAGCATTGCAATAGAATAAAGGAAAGACAAGAAGAGACTTTTCACTGAAGATGATATAGAGGTGGCAAATAAGCACATGAGATGTTCAACTGCACTAGCCTTTAGGGAAATGCTGAATAAAACCAAAATGAGATTTCATCATGTCTTTCAGAATAGCTAAACTAAAAATAAGAACAAAAAAGACAGTAATGACGATATCAAAAGTTGAGGATAAGGAAAAACTAGATTACTCATACGTTGCTGATGGGAATGTAAAATGGTACAGCCACTCAGGACAGCACTTTGAAAATTTCTTAAGAAACTAAACATACAACAAAACTACCACAGGCCCAGATAGCATAATCCTGGGCATTTATCCCAGGGGTATGAAAACTTAAGTTAACCACAAACCTGTATATGAATGTTCATAACAGCTTTCTTTGTAAGAAATAGTACAAAACTAGAAATAACCCAGATGTTTTTCAACATGGGAATGGTTAAACAAACAGTAGTATAGTCATACCATGAATACTGCACAGCAATAAAAAGGAACAGACTATTGGTATATGCAATAATCTAGATGAACTCCAGATAATTATGTTGAGTAAAAAAGTCCAATCTCAAAACTTACGTCATATGATTAAATTTATGTGGCATTTTTTAAATGACAAAATAAAAAATATTGAGGGTAGAAAAAAAAGAAAATATATATGCAACCCCATGTTCACTGCAACATTATTTACAATAGCGAAGACATGGAAACAGTCTAAGTGTCCATTGATGGATGAATGGATAAAGAAAATGTGATATATATATATATATATGTATATAAAATGGAATATTGTTCAGCCATAAAAAGGAAATATTGCCATTTGTGACAACATAGATGGATCTTGAAGGCATTATGCTAAGTGAAATTAGTCAGACAGAGAAAGACAAATACTATATGATCTCACTTATATATGGAATGTTTTAAAAATCCTAAAAAAACAAAAACTGAACTCATATATAGAGAAAACAGATTGGAGGTTGCTAGAGGTGGGGTGTGAGGAGTGAAGAAAATGAGTAAGGAGGTCAAAGGTACAAATTTCCATTTATAAAATAAGTCCTGGAGATGTAATTTACAGAATGTTGACTATAGTTGAAAATACTGTATTGCATATTTGAAAGTTGCTAAGAGAGTAGTTCTTAAAAAGCTTTTTTACAAGAGAAAACTTGTAACTATTTGTGGTGGTAGATGTTAACTAGATTTATTGTGGTGAGCATTTCCCAATACATACAAATATCCAATCATTATGTTGTACACCTGAAACTAATATGTTATATGTCAATTATATTTCAATATAAAGAAGAATTTGTTGAATTTAGTGACTGATCAGATGTGGGATGGAAGACAAGAAAAAAGAGAAGAGACTAAAGAGGATCTTGGGCACAGGAATCAGACTGCCTTAGTCTCATTTCTGACTCTGCCATTTATTAGCTATGCAAACATAAGCAAGTCACTGTGCCTCAAGTTCCCTCATCTGTAAAATGAGGTTGATAATTGTACTTATCTCAGAGGATTGCTGTGAGGATTAAGTAAGACACTACACATAGAGAGAAGTACCCAGCACATAGGAGGCACTCATGTGTGTGAGCTATTATTTCTCCTTCTACTGAGAAATGCATTGCTTCCCCTTTCTGTACGTCTCACTCTGCCCACTTCTCAGACAGCTGGCTGCCGTGAAAAGCTCACCTGACTAGGATTGGTGGGGCCTGATTCAGTAATTATCTGTTTGGGCCTGTCTATAAAATAAAGAAATATTAGGTGATCTACAAGGTCCTGTAAAGCTCCATATTTTTAGGATCCTGAGATTCTGTATCTACTGCTTTGAAGCTGGGGAGACATTAGTTAAAATACCAGGGGAAAGATATGCCAACTTGGAAAAACTATCAATTTGCTGTGAATCCATACCCTGGCTGGGGCTGCATTGGTGAAATGTGATCTCTAGAGGGCGCTCAAAACACAAAGTACACCATTAAAAGTTCAAAGAAAGAGGTGTGAGAGTAAGAATAAACAGAGGGGAACATATGTATATGTATAACTGATTCGCTTTGTTATAAAGCAGAAACTAACACACCATTGTAAAGCAATTATACTCCAATAAAGACGTTAAAAAAAAAAGAATAAGCAGAGGGAGCAGCTGTTTTCAAAGAGAAAGTCTAATTTGGGACTTCTGGTCTGGATAGGCTGGAGCTCTCTCAGAGTACAGTTGGGGGTGGTAAGAGTCCTCATTTATCAGGCTGTGTCATACAGCTTAGCTGTGATCATACTCGCAATGTAAACATGAGCTAGTACTGAGGTTCTGACATGTTATTTTCCGATATCTTCCCTGCTGGGTCTCAGTGTCATGTGGTAGTATTTCAGGGACCCTGGGAAGGGGTGATCTAAGGGGGAGGTACAGACAAGACTTCACTCCCTAATAAGATTTGGATGTGGGGGCGGGGAGAGGAATGTGAATAGCCTAAGAAGAAGAACATACAGATATTCGGAAGATCACTTGATCCTGAACTGGGCTAAGTGACCATGGAAGCCTCTGGAAAGATATCCAAGCTAATGAAGCCAAAGTGAGCCCATGTTACAAAGAGGTCTTAAACTTTCTTCAGTGAGTTTGCAAGACACAGCAGGCCCCTTTCCTGCTACAAACACCTCTGGAATTCAGAGGAGCCAATTACTGATAAAAAGCTTTTTGCATTCTGCTTCTTTCCAATTCTTGTAAAACAAAAATCTTATCATCTCTGGGTTTGAGTAGGTGCTCACCCACACACTTTGGCTGGTATTCTTCCACCCCCACTACCTTTCCTCTCCCCAAACAAACACCAAATAAGGGCTCTAAAAAACACAAGGGAAAGAAGCTGTCTCCTGGAGATCCCTCTCCAGGACTGGTGTCCTGCTTTTTTTTTTAAACATATTTATTGGAGTATAATTGCTTTACAATGGTGTTTTAGTTTCTGCTTTAAAGCAAAGTGAATCAGTTTTACATATACATATGTTCCCACAAAGCTGATCTCCCTGTGCTATGCAGCTGCTTCCCACTAGTTATCTATTTTACGTTTGGTAGTGTATGTATGTCCATGCCACTCTCTCACTTTGTTCACAGCTTACCCTTCTCCCTCCCCATATCCTCAAGTCCATTCTTTAGTAGGTCTGTGCTGTTTTATTTTTTCTCAGACCTGATTCCAGCTGAACATAAATCTCCTCAAGAAAGAAGATGGTTGAAGAAATCAAGATGGCAGAAGAGTAGGAAGCAGAGTTCACCTTCTTCCACAGAAACATTGAAAATACATCTACAAGTGGAACGATTCACAGGGAACAGCTACTGAGCACAGACAGAAGACCTCAGACATCCAAAAAGACAAGAAAACCTCTACATAACTGAGTAGGACAAAAGGAAAAAGAAAAAGAAGGAATCAGAACTCAGGACGCAGCTTGTGCCCCAGGGAGGGAGCTGCAAAGGAGGAAAGGTTCCCGCACCTTGTGAAGTCTCCTCACCAGCGGCAGGGAGATCAGCCTGGATGGAGGGGGAGCTTCAGAGCCTAAGAGGAGACAGCAGTAACCGATTTGTGAAAGGCAAAATGGAGAGTAACCTGAACAGGGGGGTGACACCACTACCCTGCACTCCCCAACTAGAGACACTCCTCTGTCGGAGTGAGGGGAGGTCAGGTACTGAAGCTCAGGCTCTGGAGGTCAGTCACAGGGAGAGGACCAGAGTTAGGTGTGGAAACAGCCTGAAGAGGCTGGGCTGTGGCAACGGAAGGTGTACTAGGAAGAAGCTTGGACCTGCCAGAGATGTAAGGCACCATTATTGGGAAGTGTATGAGGAGAGGGCAGGACTACCATAAGAGTCTCTTCCCCTGTGAGCACTCCCAGGAAACAAGACATTGCTACACTGCCTACAGGAGCTCGGGGGTGGGCGCAAGTCACTGCTGCCAACTTAGGCTCCAAAGGTAGGTACTGGCTGCCTCTTCCAAACCTGCAGGGAGATGCTAGGCCCTACCTCCACTGACCCAGAAGGGCATGGACAGCTCCTACCACTAGAAGTGCTGCCAGTGGGCCCCAGGACCTGCCCATACTGTCCTGGGAAGTCGTGGATAGCTTCTATGACTACAAAATCCAACAGTGGGTGCCAGGACCTGCCCTGCTGTCCTGGAAGTGTGGATAGCTCTCACTACTAGGAAATCCATCCGTGAGTGCCAGGACCTGTCTTATTGTTCTGGGAGAGTGAGGATAGCTCTTGCTACTAGGAAACCTGTCAGTGGGGGCTGAGGCCCACCCTGCTGTCCCAGGAGGTCACAGATAGCTTCCCCTCACTAGGAAGTCCATCCTGAGGTGTGGCTGAAACCACAGCTGAGGCCCAGGGGCTGTGTGACTAAGGAAGAAGAGCTGAAAATCTCTCCTCACACTGCACGAACTGCAGAGTTACTCCTCCACTGACAGCTTCCTAAAACCAGCACCTGTGAAACATCTGAAAGGACACCAAGGGCTCTTGCAGCTGGGACAGGTTGGGCTTTAGCAGCTGTGAACTTTGTGGGCATGTACATGTGAGGCTTGGGCCAGGCCAGAGTCTGAGCCTCATCCATATCTCCCACAGCAAATCCAGGTGCACAAGTACTGCAGTCCTGGGACCTGAACTCAGTGGATCTGCACTGGTGGTCTGGTGAAAACAACTCCTGAGAGAAACCAGGGCCAATTGCTGGCATACCCACAGTTAAGGTGGAACTGAGAGCAGTGCCAACAACAGTGTACTTTGAGAGCCTGCACAATGGGCAAAAGGGTACAACAAAGCACATTCACAGGTGAACAGCTACAGAGGACGAATACTTAGTAACTTCCTTCCCAGTGGGAGTGCTCCAATCTCACCTATCTTGCACACACAGATCAGAAACACAGTTAAGAAACAGATCTGGGGGCCTCTACTCCAACAATTAGGGTGAAGACCCTGCCCCTGACAAGACAGTAACAACCACAGAGCAAAGGGGAGCCCCTGCTTGATATCCAGAGCAGGCTAGGGTCACTAAAACACCAGTCAAACCCCTTATCAAGGGCATAACAGCCAGCGTAAGTAAGGGAAGAGGCAGCAGTCATCCATACCAAAAACAGCTCTCACACCAAAAACAAACCAAAAAACAAATTAAACCTATACAGGTCACACAGGGATATTCCCACATAAAAATAGCCCTCCAAGACAGTCTGTGGGGCTGTCATAGGGAGGAAGAACCCACAGAGCATTTGGCCTTGAAAGCCAGGGGCTTGAGTGCAAGAGCTCCACAGGGCTGGGGGAAACAGAAACTCCACTCTTGGAGGGCACACTCAAGTTCTCATGTGCACTGGGACCCAGCACAAAGGCATAGCTCCATAGGAACATGGACTAGACCTATGTAGGGGTCTTAGAGGGCCTGCTGAGGAGGTGGGGGTCGCCTGTGGCTTGCTGTGGGAGCAAGGGGTCTGGTAGCAGAGTACCCAGTGTATATTAATTGGTGTGAGCTCTCCCAGAGGTCCCCACTTTGGCAACAAATCCCAGGCCCACCAACCAGCCTACAGTCTCCAGTACTAGAATGCCTCAGGCCAAATAACCAGCAAGACAGGAAAACGGACCCACTCAGCAGCAGACAGGCTGCCTAAAGTTGTACTAAGCTCACAGCCACCCCAAAACACACCCCCTGATATGAACCTGCCCACCAGAGGGACACAACCCAGCCCCATGCTCCAGAGAGCAAGCACCACTCCCTCCCAACAGGAAGCCTGCACAAGTCCCTGGGTCAACTTCACCCACCATGGGGCAGACACCAGAATCAAGAGGAACTACAATTCTGAAGCCTGCGGAAAGGAGACCTCAAACACAGTAAGTTAGACAAAATGAGATGATGGAGAAATATGTTGTAGATGAAGGAGCTAGATAAAAACCTATAAGAACAAAAAAATTAAGAAGACATAGGCAGGTCACACCCCCTGCACCCAGAATGGAGCCCATGTTTCCACAGGCCTGGAACTCCTGGCTCAGGGTCTCTTCCCTCAACGATCATCGAATTACCCCGGAGCCCAAGGGGAGGGCAGCCTCACTGAGGCTGCCGGCTCTGGAGGGGCCCCAGCAGCTGAAGCCACGACAGTCCTGGGGACCGCGGGCTGATCACTCATCCTGGGGTAAGCCAGCTGCCATGTCATGGGGACACTCTAGCAGCCCTAAGAAGAGATCCATGTGGCAAGGAACTGATGCCTCCTACCTACAGCCACATGACCGTGTGGATGACAGACACTTGGTGCTCCAGCCAGGTGTCAGGGCTGTGCCTCTGAGGTGGGAGAGCCAAGTTCAGGACACTGCTGCACAAGAGACCCCCCAGATCCACATAATATCAAATGGTGAAAATCTCCCAGAGATCACCTTCTCAACACCAAGACCCACTTCCACTCAACAACCAGCAAGCTACAGTGCTAGACACCCTATGCCAAACAATCAGTAAGACAGGAACACAACCCATTCCATTAGCAGAGAGGCTGTCTAAAATTATAAAAAGAACACAGACACCACAAAACACACCAGCAGACATGGACCTGCCCACCAGAAAGATAAGATCAATCCTTATCCACCATAACACAGGCACTAGTCCCCTCCACCAGGAAGCCTACACAACCCACTGAACCAAATTAAGCCACTGGGGACAGACACCAAAAAAAACAGAAACTATGAACCTGCAACCTGTGAAAAGGAGACCCCAAACACAGTAAGTTAAGCAAAATGAGAAGACAGAGAAACACACAACAGATGAATGAGCAAGGCAAAAACGCACCAGACCTAACAAATGAAGGAAAAATAGGCAGTCTACCTGAAAAAGAATTCAGAATGAAGATAGTAAAGATGATACAAAATATTTGAAATAGAATGGAGAAAATACAAGAAACATTTAACATGGACCTAGAAGAACTAAAGAGCAAACAGTGATGAACAACATGATAAAAGAAATTAAAAATTCTCTAGAAGGAATAAATAGCAGAATAACTGAGGCAGAAGGACAGATAAGTGATGTGGAAGACAAAATAGTGGAAATAACTACTGCAGAGCAGAATAAGGAAAAAAGAATGAAAAGAATTGAGCACAGTCTCAGAGACTTCTGGGACAATATTAAACACACCAACATTCAAATTATATTGTTCCCAGAAGAAGAAGAGAAAAAGAAAGGGACTGAGAAAATATTTGAAGAGATTATAGTTGAAAACGTCCTTAACATGGGAAAGGAAACAGTTAATCAAGTCCAGGAACCACAGAGAGTCCCATACAGGACAAATCCAAGGAGAAACATGCCAAGACACATATTAATCAACCTATCAAAAATTAAATACAAAGAAAACATATTAAAAGCAGCAAGGGAAAAACAACAAATAAAACACAAGGGAATCCCCATAAGGTTAACAGCTGATCGTTCAGCAGAAACTCTGCAAGCCAGAAGGAAGTGGCAGAACATATTTAAAGTGATGAAGGAAAAAAACCCTACAAAAAAGACTACTCTACCCAGCAAGGATCTCATTCAGATTTGATGGAGAAATTAAAATCTTTACAGACAAGCAGAAGCTAAGAAAATTCAACACCATGAAACCAACTTTACAACAAATGCTAAAGGAACTTCTCTAGGCAGGAAATACAAGACAAGTAAAAGACCTACAATAACAAACCCAAAACGGTTAAGAAAATGGTAATAGAAACATACATATTGATAATTACCTTAAATGTAAATGGATTAAATGCTCTAACCAAAAGACATTGACTGGCTGAATGGTTACAAAAACAAGACCTGGGGCTTCCCTGGTGGCGCAGTGGTTGAGAGTCCACCTGCCAATGCAGGGGACACAGGTACGTGCCCCGGTCCAGGAGGATCCCACATGCCACGGAGCAGCTGGGCCCGTGAGCCATGGCCACTGAGCCTGCGCATCTGGAGCCTATGCTCCACAATGGGAGAGGCCAAAACAGTGAGGGGCCCGTGTATCACAAAAAAAAAAAAAAAAATACAAGACCTGTATATACGTTGTCTACAAGAGACCCACATCAGAGCTAGGGACACATAACACTGAAAGTGAGGTGATGGAAAAATATATTCCATGCAAATGGAAATCAAAAGAAAGCTGGAGTAACAATTCTCATATCAGACAAAATAGACTTTAAAACAAAGACTATTACAAGAGACAAACAAAGACACTACATGATGATGAAGGGATTAATCCAAGAAGAAGCTATAACAATTGTAAATATTTATGCACCCAACATAGGAGCACCTCAATACATAAGGCAAATGCTAACAGCCATAAAAGGGGAAATCGTCAGTAACACAATCATAGTAGGGGACTTTAACACCACACTGTCACCAATGGACAAAACACTGAATATGCAAATCAATAAGGAAACACAAACTTTAAATGATACATTAAAACTGATGGGCTTATTTGATATTTATAGGACATTCCATCCAAAAACAAGAGAATACACATTCTTCTCAAGTGCTCATGGAACATTCTCCAGGATAGATCATATCTGGGGTCACAAATCAAGCCTTGGTAAATTGAAGAAAATTGAAATCATATAATGTATCTTTTCCTACCACAGTGCTATGAGACTAGATATCAATTACAGGAAAATATCTATAAAAAATACAAGTACATGGAGGTTAAACAATAAACTACTTAATAACCAAGAGATCACTGAAGAAATCGAAGAGGAAATTAAAAAATAGCTAGAAACAAATGACAATGAAAACACAATGACCCAAAACCTATGGGATGCAGCAAAAGCAGTTCTTAGAGGGAAGTTTATAGCAATACAATCCTACCTTAAGAAACAAGAAACATCTCAAATAAACAACCTAACCTTACACCTAAAGCAATTAGAGAGGGAAGAAGAAAAAAAAAACCAAAATTAGCAGAAGGAAACAAATCATAAAGATCAGATCAGACCAAACGTAAGGTAGACAGCTAGTGGGAAGCAGCCTCATAGCACAGGGAGATCAGCTCGGTGCTTTGTGACCACCTAGAGGGGTGGAATAGGGAGGGTGTGAGGGAGGGAGACGCAAGAGGGAAGATATCTGGGAACATATGTATATGTATACCTGATTCACTTTGTTATAAAGCAGAAACTAACACACAATTGTAAAGCAATTATACTCCAATAAAGATGTAAAAAAATAAAAGAGCAGATCAGAAATAAATGAAAAAGAAATGAAGGAAACGATAGAAAAGATCAATACAACTAATATCTGGTTGTTTGAGAAGATAAACAAAATTGATAAACCATTACCCAGACTCATCAAGAAAAAAAGGGAGCAGACTCAAATCAATAGAAATAGAAAAGAAAAAGGAGAAGTAAAAACTGACACTGCAGAAGTACAAAGGATCATGAGAGATTTCTACAAGCAAATATATGCCAATAAAATGGACAACCTGGAAGAAATGGACAAATTCTTAGAAATGCACAACCTTCCGAGACTGAACCAGGAAGAAATAGAAAATATGAACAGACCAATCAAAGCACTGAAATTGAAACTGTGATTATAAATCTTCCGACCAACAAAAGGCCAGGACCAGATGGCTTCACAGGCGAATTCTATCAAACATTTAGAGTAGAGCTTACACCTATCCTTCTCAAACTCTTCCAAAATATAGCAGAGGGAGGAACACTCCCAAACTCATTCTACGCGGCTACCATCACCCTGATATCAAAACCAGACAAGGATGTCACAAAGAAAGAAAACTACAGGCCAATATCACTGATGAACATAGATGCAAAAATCCTCAACAAAATACTAACAAACAGAATCCAACAGCACATTAAAAGGATCATACACCATGATCAAGTGGGGTTTATTCCAGCAAAGCAAGGATTCTTCAATATACGCAAATCAATCAATGTGATACACCATATTAACAAAGCGAAGGAGAAAAAACATATGATCATCTCAATAGATGCAGAGAAATCTTTCGACAAAATTCAACACCCATTTATGATAAAAACCCTCCAGACAGCAGGCAACAACAAAGGCATTGTTCCCTTTATTATGTTGAGGGAACTTTCCTCAACAAAATAAAGGCCATATATGACAAACCCACAGCCAACATCATTGTCAATGGTGAAAAACTGAAGCCATTTCCACTAAGATCAGGAACAAGACAAGGTTGCCCACTCTCACCACTATTATGCAACATAGTCTTGGAAGTTTTAGCCTCAGCAATCAGAGCAGAAAAAGAAATAAAAGGAATCCAAATCAGAAAAGAAGAAGTAAAGCTGTCACTGTTTGCAGATGACATGAAACTATACATAGAGAATCCTAAAGATGCTACCAGAAAACTACTAGAGATAATCAATGAATTTGGTAAAGTAGCAGGATCCAAAATTAATGCATAGAAATCTCCTGCATTCCTATACAGTAATGATGAAAAATCTGAAGGTGAAATTAAGAAAACACTCCCATTTACCATTGCAACAAAAAGAATAAAATATCTAGGAATAAACCTACTTAAGGAGACAAAAGACCTCTATGCAGAAAATTAATAAGACACTGATGAAAGAAATTAAAGATGATACAAATAGATGGAGAGATATACCATGTTCTTGGATTGGAAGAATCAACATGCTGAAAATGACTCTACTACCCAAAGCAATCTACAGATTCAATGCAATCCCTATCAAACTACCACTGGCATTTTTCACAGAACTAGAACAAAAAATTTCACAATTTGTATGGAAACACAAAAGACCCCGAATAGCCAAAGGAATCTTGAGAAAGAAAAACGGAGCTGGAGGAATCAGTCTCCCTGACTTCAGACTATAGTACAAAGCTACAGTCAACAAGACAGTATGGTACTGACACAAAAACAGAAATATAGGTCAATGGAAAAGGATAGAAAACCCAGAGATAAATCCACGAACATATGGTCACCTTATCTTTGATAAAGGAGGCAAGAATATACACTTTAGAAAAGACAGCCTCTTCAATAAGTGGTGCTGGGAAAACTGGACAGCTACATTTAAAAGAATGAAATTAGAACACTCCTTAACACCATACACAAAAAATAACTCTAAATGGATTAAAGACCTAAATATAAGGCCAGACACTATCAAACTCTTAGAGGAAAACATAGGCAGAACACTCTATGACATAAATCACAGCAAGATCCTTTTTTACCCACCTCCTAGAGAAATGGAAATAAAAACAAATGGGACCTAATGAAACTTAAAATCTCTTGCACAGCAAAGGAAACCATAAACCAGACGAAAAGACAAACCTTCAGAATGGGAGAAAATATTTGCAAATGAAGCAACTGGCAAAGGATTAATCTCCACAATTTACAAGCAGCACATGCAGCTCAATATCAAAAAAACAAAAAACCCAATCCAAAAATGGGTAGAAGACAAAAATAGACATTTCTACAAAGAAGATATACAGATTGTCCACAAACACATGAAAGAATGCTCAACATCATTAATCATTAGAGAAATGCAAATGAAAACTACAATGAGATATCATCCCACACCAGGGAGAATGGCCATCATCAAAAAGTCTACAAACAATAAATGCTGGAAAGGGTATGCAGAAAAAGGGAACCCTCTTGCACTCCTAGTGGGAATGTAAATTTATAAAGCCACTATGGGGAACAATATGGAGGTTCCTTAAGAAACTAAACTTAGAAGTACCATATGACCCAGTAACCGCACTGCTAGGCATGTACTTGGAAAAAAACATAATTCGAAAAAATACTTGCACCCCAATGTTTATTGCACCACTATTTACAGTAGCCAGGAGATGGAAGCAACCTAAATGTCCATCAACAGAGGAAGGGATAAAGAAGATGTGGTACATATATACAATAGAGTATTACTCAGTCATAAAAAAGAAGAAAATAATGCTATTTGCAGCAACATGAATGGACCTAGAGATTGTCATACTGAGTGAAGTAAGTCAGACAGAGAAAGAAAATATCATATGCTATCAGTTTTACATGGAATCCAAAATTGTGTACAGATGGACTTATTTATAAAACAGGAGTCACAGATGTAGAAAACACACTTATGTTTACCAGCGGATAAGGTGGGGGAGGGATAAATTGGGCAATTGGAATTGACATATACACACTACTATATACAAAATAGATAACTAATAACCTACTGTATAGCACAGGGAACTCTACTCAATAGTCTGTAATGGCCTATATGGGAAAGCAATCTTTAAAAAGATTGGATATATGTAAATGTATAACAGATTCACTTTGCTGTACTCCTGAAACTAACATAAATTTGTAAATTAACTATACTCCAATAAAAATTAAAAAGAAAAAGACAGACGATGGCTATCTCTATGGGCTTGTTTCCATGTTGAAACTTATCTATGCTGAGTTTCAGCAGATCTATGCTGACATTAAACCTCTTTTAGAATGCCAAAGACTGTTAGCTGAGCTTTTCCTGAGAGCCATTTGAAGAAAGGTAAGGAAGAGAACAGGAGAAGGGTTTAGAAACCTTTAGAGAGGTACTATCACAGAGGGACTCAACATGCTGGGGGGGAACACTTACTTCTAACAGTCTTATACTGCCTGAAGGCTGTGATTCGATTCCCCAGCAGGCAGAAATAAAGACCCCTCTGTGAGTTTATCTCCCCACACCATTCCTGGTTCTGACTAGAACCCTCCTCAGGCACAGCAGTCCATTGAACTACAATATGCTGGATCCTACTGTGAGAATCTAGGATTTTATTTTGCAAGGTGACTTGTGGGCCTGGGCATCAGACAACTCCCTGTCACCTAAGCTCAAGCACTTCTGCTTGGGTGACCCCAAGCAACTTACCTAATTTCTCTATGACCTACTTTCCTCATCTGTAAACTAAGGTGATCATACTCTGATTCTTGTTGTATATTGACTATAATGTACCCAACTAGAGTGTTCAGTTTATGTGTGTACTCAGAAATGTGAATGTTTCTTTCCTCAGGTTTCACTGCTTATAGAATAGCTCCTGAGAAACATTCTGTAATTTTTCTTGGCCAACTCTTCTACATCTGCAGAATTGGGATGGGGTGAGGGAGAGACTGTCACTTAGAGGAGATGTGGGACTAAGCAGGATGAAGTAGTGGATTGCCAGGGGCATTTATTACATCTCAAGAGCAAATATAGGAAAAACCTGTAGTTGGAGAAACCAAACACCTGATGATTTTACCAGCTGGTTTGGAAGCCAGTTTTTGTTTCATCCCAGTTGGCTCCTCAGTTTGTTTTTGTCCAGAAAGTTAGGTTTGGAAGAACAGTGGAACACTGAACCCAGCCCATTTTCCCTAAGATGGAGAGGGAAATAAACTGTTCACTCTGAGTAACTCAACTATTCCTTACGTAAATCACAGACTGGGCACACTAGGCAGGAGGACCTTGTCACTTGCTACCCCTGCCAAGGTAAGGTATAGAATGGGACTCCAGTGCTAGTACTGAGCTCAGGTCCATTTGAGGTTAGGTACTCAGTGCCATGGGAAAGAAGACATAGAGAAAGGCGGACAAACACAGAGTCTGCCTTATGGTGTCCAAACTGACCACTCTACAGCTACCTTCATTTTGACCCTCTACTGACCCATGTGCACATGTGTATACATATACATACACACACTAGGATGCAGGGAGCTAGGAGGGAAGGAGACAAGGATTTTACACCCAGGAGAGATTTCCTGATGATATTTTGTCAGAGAGAATGGGATAGGGGATCCAGAGATTTTTCAGAATGGAAATGCTTTCACTTCACTTGTCTGAAATCCCCAGGCCTTGGTCAGCTGAGGCTTCCACCTCAAATGGTCAGGGTTATAGTCACCTGAAGGGCAGCTTCTCCTTACCAGGCTGAGAGAGCAATGGGGAGAGGAGGCACATGCACTTATCCAACTGCCTGAAAAGCTTAAAGTGCTGTATAAATGTCAGGAACAACAGTTTTTACTGCACTGATCAGGTTCTGCTTGTTGGAAATAAGGTCAGCCCTGAATATGATTTTGTTCCAAGTCAAATAAGTACCGTAGTTAACACTTGTTGTTGTTTTTCCCTTCTGACTTTAGGAAGTTCTTTGGAGAAAATGATGTTTCCTACAAGTTAGCTGGAAGTATTTTTAACATCTCCCAGATTAAATTGGAAATACTAGAATTTTGTCACTGAAAGACCCCTTTTAAATCCTTTAGAAAATCATCCTCATGTTATAGAGAAACTGAGGCACAGAGAAGGTACACATAAGGTTAGAAAATGAATCAAGTCTAAAGTCAGTGAATAAGGCCCAGGTCTAACAACAAAAGGCTCCTTTTAAAGAAATTAGGGTCATTCCCAGGTCCAGTCTCTTCCCCCAGAACCAGGAAGGAGAAGAGAGAATGGTTGGAAGGACCAACACTTACCTATTTAGCCCTCCTACACAATTCAGAAATAAATCTTCCAGATCCAGGGGGTCTGATGTAAGAGGCCCTGAATTAGAGTCAGATAGTAGTGAGATAAAAATTAAAGCAATGTTAACAGTAGTTCAAATTATAACAGATAATACTGACTTTGTATCTCAAGTTTTTACCCGGTACTAAATGCTTCACATGCAATCTCTCATTTCATCCTCACATTCATCCTACAGAGTGGGTCAAGATATCTCCATTTTATGATGAAAGAACTGAGGTTTAAAAAGGTTGAGTAACTTGTCTAAGGGCACATAGCTAAGGAGTGGGTGTGCTGGCTTTGGAAGCCAAGTCTGGCTAAACCCAAGTTCCAGGAGCTTAATTATTATAGTCTTCTGCATAGGGGCTCAAATGTCACCTCCATTTGAGAGTCACCTGGTCTTTCCATGGAAGACCTCTTTCTCCCTCTACTGAATTCCTGTGTCATAGCTTCCTGTCTTATTTCCTCCACAGACTATGAGCTTCTTGAGATTATAGGTTGTGCCTGTGTGTGTGTGTTTGTGTGTGTGTGTGTGTTGTATGTGATCAGCACCTAACACAGTGCCCAGCACATAGAAAGTACTTGTACTTGATAAATGTTTCTTGACTGACCAACTGACTGAAAGATGTTGCTGAAGATACTCAGTTTCACAGAGCATCTGTGAGAAAATGACAAGTGTGGTTCACATCCCTCTCTTCCTACAAGCTTGGAGTACAAAGGTCATCTTTAGGCTCTACCTGAGGGTATATCCTTGACATCAAGTCACTAGTGGTTAGAGACTTTCATATACCCCCTTTCCTCCTCCAACTCCAAGGAAACCCCCATCCTATCCTCACCTTCTCCTGGGGAAAAAGGAACCATCACAGAGTGGCCCTATGGCTGACAGAAGCAGGAGGGCTGACCTTATTCTAAACAGGAGGCTTTGGGTCACAAAATGCTCCCAGACCTCAATGGCAGGTGCTGGTGACAGGCTGATCATCACATTTGTCATGTCAGCCAAGTCACTGTGAGTCAGAACCGAAAATCTCCATAGAGAAATGAGAGACTGGACCCTACATTTTATGAACAGGGAAACTGAGACCCAGAGAGGGGAAAGGATTTTCCAAGTGCCACATGATTTTTAAATGGCCAAGCTAAGGCTGGACCCCTAGGTATCTTTTTACTCAGTATGGGACTGTTTCTGCCCTACCATTCTGCCTCTTTAATCAAAAGGCTTCCATCAGTTGCCATCTTAATGAAAAGCTTTTATTATAGGGCTCCTTAATGTAGATTTGAAAAATGGTACAATAATTCCATTTTCTAGGCCTGGACAGTGAACTCCCTCATGGAAAATTATCTTCAATAAAGAGGGAATTTTCCTATGAGGAGGGAGGAGGAGACGGTTCTAAATAAATCTTTCTCTTGCTCTTTTCAAGAGTCTTTCTTCATCTTTGTTTTTGGCAGTTTAATTGTGGTTAGACGTGGATATTTTTGAATTTATCCTACATGAAGTTCATTGAGCATCTTGGATGTATAGATTACTGTTTTGTCATCAAAATTGGGATGATCTCAACTAATATTTCTTCAAGTATTCTTTCTTTCCCTTTCTCTCTCTTATTGCCTTCTGGGACTCCCACTGTGTGTATATACCCTTGATGGTGTCCCACGTGCCTCTTTATTCTTTCTCATTCTTTTTTTCTTCCTGTTCCTCAGACTGGATAATGCCAATTTATCTATCCTTCAAGTTTATTGTTTCTTTCTTTTATCAGTTTAAATCTTCCATTGAGCACCTTTAATGAATTTTTTATTTCAGTTAACTTTTCGATTCCAGAAGTTTTATTCAGTTCTTCTTAAGACTTTCTCTTTATTAAGTCTATATTTAGTGAGACATTGTTCTAATAATTTTCTTTAGTTCTTTAGAAATGTTTTCTTTACATGTGCCATAATTTTTGGTGAAAAAATAACCTTTTAACTAATATAATGTGGCAACTCATGAAATCAGTTGCTGTCTTCCACAGGGTTTGTTTTTGTTGCTCTTATTTTTGTTGTTGTTTTTTTGCTTAGTGGCTCTCCTCATCTAACTCTGTAAAGTCTGTATTCTTTAACATATGTGGCCACTGAAGTCCCTGCTTGGATAACTTAATGATCAACTAATAAATGGATAAAAATGTCCTTAAATGCCTGGAACCAGTACATTTTCCAACTGTTGCCAAGGAGCTCAGTGTATACGTTGGAGCAAGGCTTCAAAATTCAGTCAGGCAGTTTTCAACTCTGCCTTAGCTTTCATGTTCATAGTGAAGTGCCTCAAAGTCAGCCAGAAGTGAGAGATTAAGACCTTTTAGTGTCTTTCCATTCAAATAAGGAAAAGAGCATAAATAAATGAAATAGAGAATATTAAAAAAAATAAAGAAAATCTGCAAAAAAACAAAAACAAAAAAAACCTTTGTTCTTTGAATAGGTAAAAAACTGGCAAACTTTTACCTCATGATGAAGAAAAAAAGAGAGAGAAAACTCAGATTACTAAAATCAGGGATAAAAGAGGGTGTATTAATAGCAATTTTACAGAAATAAAAAGAATTATAAGGGAATACTATTAACAATTGTATTGCAACAAATTAGTTATCCTAGATGAAATGGACAAATTCCCATGAAAACACAAATTATTGAAAATTATTCAATAAAAAATAGAAAACTTGAATAGACATATTACATATAAAGAGATTGATTTAGTAATCCAAAATCTTACTAAGAGAAGCCAAGGATAAGATGATTTCCTTATTGAATTCTACTACAGTTTTAAAGAGGAATTAACATAAATACTTCCTAAACTCTTCCAAAATAGTAGAAGAGAAAGGACCACTTTCCAACTCATTTTATGAGGCCAGTATTACTCTGATATAAAAATTAGATGAAGACATCATAAGAATATGGGACTACAGACTAATGTCCCTTATGAATATGATGTAAAAATCCTCAACAAAATACTAGCAAACAAAATATAGCAGCTTATAAAAAGGATCACACATCATGACAGAAGTGGAATTTATTACAGAAATGAGAGGTTGGTTCAACATATGAAAATCAGTCAGTGCAAATCACCACATAATAAAGAAAAAAACTATCAAATGGTCATCTCAATAGATAAAAAGAAAGCATCTGACAAAATCCAAGACCCTTTCATAATAAAAATATTCAACAAATTAAGAATAGAAAGGGACTCCCTCAATCTGATAAAGCGTGTCTACAAAAAACCCACAGCTAACATCATACTCAATGGTGAAATAGTGATATCTTTCCCCTTAAGATCTGGAACAAGACAATGATATTCATTCTGGCCACTTTTATTCAACGTTGTAGTTGAGATTCTAGTCAGAGCAATTAGACAAGGAAAAATAAAAGTTTTGCATATTAGGAAGGAAATAATAAAAGTATTTCTATTGTAGATGACATCATCTTAATAAATATACCCCCAAAAAGTAAACATTAGAGTTGACAAATTAATTCAGCAATGTTGGAGGATACAAGGTTAATATACAAAACTCAATTGAATACACTAGCCATGAACAATCTGAAAACTAAAAAATAGTAATTCAATTTATAATTAAATCAAAAAGAATAAAATAAGTGGGTACAGACTCAACAAAAGAAGTGCAAGGTTTGCCATCTTAATGAAAAGCTTTTATTATAGGGACACGGCAAAACATTGTTAAAAGAACTTAATACCTAAATAAACGGAAAGTAACCCCATGTTCCTGGACTGAAAGACTTAACGTTAAGATTGCAATACTTTCCAAACTGATCTACAGATTGAATGCAGTCTAATAAAATTCCAACTTTTTGCATAAATTAACAAGTAGATCCTAAAATTCATATTGAAATTCAAAGGACCCAGAAAAGTCAAAATAATATTGAAAGAGAAGAACAAATTTGGAAGACTCATATTCCTAATTTCAATTCTTACTACAAACCTATATTAATCAAGATTGTGTGGCACTAGCAAAAAGATACACACCTAGATCAATAAAATAGAATTGAGAGTCCGTAAACATGCTCTTACATTATTTGTCAATTGATTTTTGACAAAGATGCCAAGATATTTCAATGGGGGAAAGATTAATCTTTTCAACAAACGGTCCTGGGACAACTGGATATCCACATGCAAAAGAGGGAATTTGGATGCTTACCTCCTGCCATATACAAAAATTAACTCAAAATGGAACAGAAAACTACATGTAAGAGCTAAAACTAAATTAAAATTATAAAATTTCTAGAGAAAAACTGTTATGGGTTAAATTGCATTTACCCCCCAAAATACGTTGCACTTCTAAACCTCAGCATGTGACCATATTTGAAGATAAGGTATTTACAGAGATAGTAGTTAAAATGAGGCTATTAAGGTGTGCCCTAACCCAACATGACTGGTCTCCTTATAGAAAGGGGAAATTTGGACACAGAGACATACACACACAGAGATGATGTCACATGAAGATGACAACTGAGATCAAAGGATGCCTCTATGAGCTGAGGAATTCCAACAATTGCCAGCAAACCACCAGAAGCTAGGCAAGGGGCATGGAATGGAATTTTTCTCATAGATCTCAGAATGAACCAATCCTACTGACACCTTGATCATGGACTTCTAGCTTCCAGAACTGTGGGACAATACATTTCTGAAGTTTAAGCCACCCAATTTGTGGTGCTTTTTTACAACATCCCAAGTATACTAATACATAAACATAGGAGTAAATCTTCATGACCTTAAGTCAAGCAATGTTTTCTTACATATGAAAGCAAAAGAATTAGTGACAAAAGAAAAATACAGAAAAATTGGACTTCATCAAAATTTTTAAATTTTGTGAATCAAAGGACTCTATCAAGAAAGTTAAAAATAACCCACAGATGGAGAAAATATTTGGAAATCGTATATCTGATAAGAGCATAGTATTTAGAATATATGAATAAATTACAGCACAACCAGAAAAAAAGGTAAATAATCTAATTAAAAATGGGCAGAGGATTTAAATAGATGTTCCTCCAAAGAAGTATACAGTGGTAAATAAGCACAAGAAAAATGCTCAGCATCATTCTTTATTAGGAAAACACAATTCAAAAAGTGCAATGCAATGCCACTTCACACCTACAGTTATGACAGTAACAACAGCAAAAAAGTTTCTCCCTTTATGTAACTTATCTTTTCATCCTCTTGCTAGTCTTTTGCAAATCAAAAGTTTTTTAGAGAGGAACCAAGAGGGTGGAATAGAAGGACGTGCTCTCACTCCCTCTTGCAAGAACACCAAAATCACAACTAGCTGCTGGACAATCATTGACAGGAAGACACTGGAACTCACCAAAAAAGATACCCCACATCCAAAGACAAAGGAGAAGCCACAATGAGATGGTAGGAGGGGCGCAATCACAGTAAAATCAAATCCCATAACTGGAGGGTGGGTGACTCCCAGACTGGAGAACACTTACACCACAGAAGTTCACCCACTGGAGTGAAGGTACTGAGCCCCATGTCAGGCTTCCCAACCTGGGGATCGGGCAACAGAAGGAGGAATTCCTAGAGAATCAAACTTTGAAGCTTAGTGGGAATTGATTACAGGACTTCAACAGGACAGGTGGAAACAGAGACTCCACTCTTGGAGGGCACACAAAAAGTAGTGTGTGCATCGGGACCCAGGGGAAGGAGAAGTGACCCCAGGGGAGACTGAACCAGACCTACCTGCTAGTGTTGGAGGGTCTCCTGCACAGGGTAGGGGGTGGCTGTGGCTCACCGTGGGGACAAGGACACTGGCAGCAGAAGTTCTCAGAAGTACTCCTTGGCATGAGCCCTCCCAGAGTCTGTCATTAGCACCACCAAAGAGCCCAGGGAGGATCCAGTGTTGGGTTGCCTCAGGCCAAACAACCAACAGGGAGGGACCCAGCCCCACCCATCAACAGTCAAGTGGGTTAAAGTTTTACTGAGCTCTGCCCACCAGAGGAACAGTCAGCTCTACCCACCACCAGTCCTTCCCATCAACACTCTTAGATAGACTCATCCACCAGAGGGCAGACAGCAGAAGCAAGAAGAACTACAATCCTACAGCCTGTGGAACAAAAACCACATTCACAGAAAGACAGACAAGATGAAAAGGCATAGGGCTATGTACCAGATGCAGGAACAAGATAAACCCCAGAAAAACAACTAAATGAAGTGGAGATAGGCAACCTTCCAGAAAAATAATTCAGAATAATGATAGTGAAGATGATCCAAGACCTCCAAAAGAGAATGGAGGCAAAGATCAAGAAGATGCAAGAAATGTTTAACAAAGACCTAGAAGAATTGAAGAAAAAACAAACAGGAATGAACAATACAATAACTGAAATGAAAACTACACTAGAAGGAATCAATAGCAGAATAACTGAGGCAGAAGAACGGATAAGTGACCTGGAAGACAGGATGGTGGAATTCACTGCTGAGGAACAGAATAAAGAAAAAAGAATGAAAAGAAATGAAGGCAGATAAGAGACCTCTGGGACAACATTAAACCCAAGAACATTTGCATTATAGGTGTCAAAGAAGGAGAAGAGAGAGAGAAAGGACCAGAGAAAATATTTGAAGAGGTTACAGTCTAAAAGTTCCCTAACATGGGAAAGGAAATAGCCACCCAAGTCCAGGAGGCACAGCAAGTCCCATACAGGATAAACCCAAGGAGAAACACGCTGAGACACATACTAATCAAATTGGCAAAAATTAAAGACAAAGAAAAATTATTGAAAGCAGCAAGGGAAAAACGAAAAATAACATACAAGGGAACTCCCATAAGGTTAACAGCTGATTTCTCAGCAGAAACTCTACAAACCAGAAGGCAGTGGCGTGATGTACTTAAAGTGATGAAAGGGAAGAACCTACAACCAAGATTACTCTAACCAGCGAGGATCTCATTCAGATTCGATGGAGAAATCAAAAGCTTTACAGACAAGCAAAAGCTAAGAGAATTCAGCACCACCAAACCAACTCTACAACAAATGCTAAAGGAACTTCTCTAAGTGGGAAACACAAGAGAAGAAAAGGACCTACAAAAACAATCCCAAAACAACTAAGAAAATTGTCATAGGAACATACATATTGATAATTACCTTAAATGTAAAAGGATTAAATGCTCCAACCAAAAGATATAGAGTGGTTGAATGGATACAAAAACAAGACCCATATATATGCTGTCTACAAGAGACCCACTTCAGACCTAGGAACACAAACAGACTGAAAGTGAGGGGATGGAAAAAGATATTCCATGCAAATGGAAATCAAAAGATATCAAGAGTACCTATACTCATTTCAGATAAAATAGACTTTAACATAAAGAATGTTATAAGAGACAAGGAAAGACACTACATAATGATCAAGGGATCAATCTAAGAACAAGATATAACAATTATAAATATATATGCACCCAACATGGGAGCACCTCAATACATAAGGCAACTGCTAACAGCTATAAAAGAGGAAATCAAAAGTAACACAATAATAGTGGGGGAATTTAACACCTCACTTACACCAATAGACAGATCATCCAAAATGAAAACAAATAGGGAAACAGAAGCTTTAACTGACACAATAGACCAGATCGATTTAACTGATATTTATAGGACATTCCATTCAAAAACAGCAGATTACACTTTCTTCTCAAGTGTTCTCAGGATAGATCACATCTTGGGTCACAAATCAAGCCTCAGTAAATTTAAGAAAATTGAAATCATATCAAGCATCTTTTCTGACCACAACGCTATGAGATTAGAAATGAATTACAGGAAAAAAAACGTAAAAAACACAAATGCATGGAAGCTAAACAATACGTTACTAAATAACCAAGAGAACACTGAAGAAATCAAAGAGGAAAAAAAAATAGCTAGAGACAAATGACGATCCAAAACCTCTGGGATGCAGCAAAAGCCATTCTTAGAGGGAAGTTTATAGCTATACAAGTCTACCTCAAGAAACTAGAAAAATCTCAAGTAAACAATCTAACCTTACACCTAAAGGAACTAGAGAAAGAAGAACAAACAAAACCCAATGTTAGCAGAAGGAAAGAAACCATAAAGACCATACTAGAAATAAATGAAATAGAAACAAAGAAAACAGTAGCAAAGATCAATAAAACTAAAAGCTGGTTCTTTGAGAAGATAAACAAAATAGATAAACCATTAGCCAGATTCATGAAGGAAAAGAGGGAGAGGACTCAACTCAATAATATTAGAAATGAAAAAGGAGAAGTTACAACAGACACCGCAGGAATACAAAGCATCCTAACTGACTACTACAAGGAACTCTATGCCAATAAAATGGACAACCTGGAAGAAATGGACAAATTCTTAGAAAGGTATAGCCTTCCAAGACTGAACCAGGAATAAACAGAAAATATGAACAGACCAATCACAAGTAATGAAATTGAAACTGTGATTAAAAATCTTCCAACAAACAAAAGTCCAGGACCAGATGGCTTCACAGGTGAATTCTATGAAACTTTTAGAGAAGAGCTAACACTTATCCTTCTCAAACTCTTCCAAAAAATTGCAGAGGAAGGAACACCACCAAACTCATTCTATGAGGCCACCATCACCCTGAAACCAAAACCAGACAAAGATACTACATAAAAAGAAAATTACAGACCAACGTCACTGATGAATATAGATGCAAGGATCCTCAACAAAATACTCGCAAATAGAATGCAACAACACATTAAAAGGATCATACACTATGATCAAGTGGGATTTATCCCAGGGATGTAAGGATTCTTCAATATATGCAAATCAGTCAATGTGATACACCATATTAACAAATTGAAGAATAAAAACCATGTGATCATCTCAATAGATTCAGAAAAAGCTTTTGACAAAATTCAACACCGATTTATGATAAAAACTCTCCAGAAAGTGGGCATAGACGGAACCTACCTCAACATAATAAAGGCCATATATGACAAACCCACAGCAAACATCATTCTCAATGGTGAAAAGCTGAAAGCACTTTGTCTAAGATCAGGAACAAGACAAGGATGTCCACTCTCACAACTATTATTCAACATAATTTTGGAAGTCTTAGCCATGGCAATCAGAGAAGAAAAATAAATAAAAGGAATACAAATTGGAAAAGAAGAAGTAAAACTGTCACTGTTTGCAGATGACATGATACTACACCTATAAAATCCTAAAAATGCCATGAGAAAACTACTAGAGCTAATCAATGAATTTGGTAAAGTTGCAGGATACAAAATTAATGCCCAGAAATCTCTTGCATTCCTATAAACTAATGATGAAAAATCTGAAAGAGAAATAATGGAAACACTCCAATTTACCATTGCAACAAAAGAATAAAATACCTAGGAATAAACCTACCTAAGGAAACAAAAGACCTGCAAGCAGAAAACTATAAGACACTGATGAAATAAATTAAAGATGATACCAACAGATGGAGCGATATACCATGTTCTTGGATTGGAAAAATCAATATTGTGAAAATGACTGTACTACCCAAAGCAATCTACAGATTCAATGTAATCCCTATCAAATTACCAATGGCATGTTTTACAGAACTAGAGCAAAAAATCTTAAAATTTGTATGGAGACCCAAAAGACCCCTAATTGCCAAAGCAGTCTTGAAGGGAAAAAACAGAGCTGGAGGAATCAGTCTCCCTGTCTTCAGACTATACTACAAAGCTACAATAATCAAGACAATATGGTACTGGAACAAAAACAGAAACATATATCAATGGAACAAGATAGAAACCCCAGAGATAAACCCACGCACCTATGGTCAACTAATCAATGACAAAGGAGGCAAAGATATATAATGGAGAAAAGACAGTCTCTTCAATAAGTGTTGCTGGGAAAACTGGACAGCTACATGTAAAAGAATGAAATTAGAACACTCCTTAACACCATACACAAAAATAAACTCAAAATGGATTAGAGACCTAAATGTAAGATCAGCCACTATAAAACTCTTAGAGGAAAACATAGGAAGAACACTCTTTGACATAAATCACAGCAAGATCTTTTTTTTTTTTTGCGGTATGCGGGCCTCTCACTGTTGTGGCCTCTCCCGTTGCGGAGCACAGGCTCCGGAAGCGCAGGCTCCGGAAGCGCAGGCTCAGCGGCCATGGCTCACGGGCCCAGCTGCTCCGCGGCATGTGGGATCTTCCTGGACTGGGGCACGAACCCGTGTCCCCTGCATCGGCAGGTGGACTCTCAACCACTGCGCCACCAGGGAAGCCCGCAAGATCTTTTTTGATCCACCTCCTAGAGTAATGGAAATCAAAACAAAATTAAACAAATGGGACCTAATGAAACTTCAAAGCTTTTACACAGCAAAGGAGACCATAAACAAGACGAAAAGACAACACTCAAAGTGGGAGAAAATATTTGCAAATGAATCAACGGACAAAGGATTAATCTCCAAAATATATAAAAAGATCATGCAGCTCAATATTAAAGAAACAAACAACCCAATCCAAAAATGGTCAGAAGACCTAAATAGATATTTCTCCAAAGAAGACATACAGATGGCCAAGAAGCTCATGAAAAGCTGCTCAACATCACTAATTATTAGAGAAATGCAAATCAAAACTACAATGAGGTATCACCTCACACCAGTTAGAATGAGCATCATTAGAAAATCTACCAACAACAAATGCTGGAGAGGGTGTGGAGAAAAGGGAACCCTCTTGCAGTCTTGGTGGGAATGTAAATTGATACAGCCACTATGGAGAACAGTATGGAGGTTCATTAGAAAACTAAAAATAGAATTACCATTTGATCCAGCAATCTCACTACTGGGCATATATCCAGAGAAAACCATAATTCAAAAAGACACATGCACCCCAATATTCATTGCAGCACTATTTACAATAGCCAGGTCATGGAAGCAACCTAAATGCCCATCAACAGATGAATGGATAAAGAATTTGTGGTACATATATACAATGGAATATTACTCAGCCATAGAAAGGAACGAAATTGACTCATTTGTTGAGACATGGATGGATCTAGAGACTGTCATACAGAGTGAAGTAAGTCAGAAAGAGAAAAACAAATACCATATATTAATGCATGTATGCGGAACCTAGAAAAATGGTACATATGAACTGGTTTGCAGGGTAGAAGTTTAGACACATGTATAGAACAAACGTATGGACACCAAGGGGAGAAAACCACGGTGGGGTGGGGATGATGGTGTGCTTAATTGGGCAATTGGGATTGACATGTATACACTGATGTGTGTAAAACTGATGACTAATAAGAACCTGCAGTATAAAAAAACAAACAATAAAAAGATAATACTAAACTTTCTTTGGGTTATTTGTATGGAAATATGTTAATATAAATGTTATCAGACATTACATGAAATTTCTAAAAGTCTTATATGTTCTGGTATAATGTTATAAGTCATAATTCTAGTTATTAGTTTAAGTGTATATCTCAGAAATAACTAAATTTTCTTGTCAATTTCATTATTATGAACTTTCATCAAATGTTTAACTGTGGTCATTTTTAAGTCTTGTCATTCACAGACAGTTCCGGGTGTACTCTGATACTTTTGCAAAAATGTTCCTATAAAAGGGTTTCATCTTCAAGGAATTCATGGAAAAAACTCTGACAAGTACAGGTTTCTGGTAACTGACTATATTGCTGAACTGAATGAATAAGCATTTTCAGAACTCTAATGGAAAACTGATGAATTCATAGAAGTGCTAACAAAAGACCAAGATGAAAAAATAATTAATTACATGGGACTGAGTGAACTGATGAGCATGATTATAATTTTTGTGACTTTCTGTTTGAATAAGAAATAAAAAATCCCACAAGGACTAAGAGGCAAAAAATATACAAATCAATTTTCACTGCAAAGTAAAGGAGCTGTTACAGTGGAGGATTACTGGACTGAATGTCAATATTATGACATAGTATGAGTGTGTTTCGTGTTTGGTAATTGCAATCATTGTTGCTTTTGTTGTGGTCATCCATTTATAATGCTTGGGTCAGTTTATTCATCTCTTGTAAAAATAAAAATAAAAAATAAAGTTTTTTAATTTTCCGAAGATCCAATTTAATAGTTTTTCCTTTTATATATCACACTTTTGTTATCAAGTCTAAGAACTCATGGCCTAGCTCTAGATCTCTCCAAATTTTCTTCTATTTTTTAAGTGTTATAGTTTTACATTTCACTTTTAAGTACCTGATCTGCTTTGAGTTGTAAATGATATTGGGTCTTTAATTTTTGCTTTACACATGTTCATTGTTATTATATAGGGTTGCAATTAACTTTTGTGTATTGATCTTATATTCTCAACCTTGCTGAACTTTCTAGTCTTGGTTTTCCAAGAATGCTTTTATTTATTTCCCTTTATTCACAGGACACTGAATTCACAGTTCATTCTTTTATTTCAGCATTTGAAAAATATTCTGCCACTTCCCTTTGTCCTTCATGTTTTTTTGTTTTGTTTTGTTTTGTTTTTTGCGGTACACGGGCCTCTCACTGCTGTGGCATCTCCCGCTGCAGAGCACAGGCTCCGGACGTGCAGGCTTGGCTCACGGGCCTAGTCGCTCCGTGGCATGTGGGATCCTCCTGGACTGGGGCACGAACCCGCATCCCCTGCATTGGCAGGCAGACTCTCAACCACTGCACCACCAGGGAAGCCCCATCCTTCATGGTTTTTGATGAGAAATCTGCTGCCATTTAAATTCTTGTTCCCCTGGGGGATAGATCAAGATGGCAGCATAGGAGGATGTGGTATTCACCTCCCTCCATGCACACATCAAAATTACACCTACATGTGGAACAATTCTCACTATAAACTAACTGGAAACTGGCAGAAAGACTTCTGTACAACCAAGGTTGCAAGATAGATCCACATGTAATTGGGTAGGAAGGGAATGAAAGTGATCAGGTCAGGACTGGTGCACCTGGGAAGAGACTCAGAGGAAAAGAGAGAATACATGGGTGGAGATCTACCCTGGGGAGTAAGTGATTTGAGCCATAGATTGGGTGCCCCAGTCTTGGGGTCTTACACAGGGGAGATGAGCCTGCTTGGCCTGTTGGAGAGCTGGGACTTAAAAGAAGGCTGAGGGAAGCCTGGATTCTGCTCTTGAGGAGCATGTGAACCCTGGTTTGCCCTCCAGGCAGGGCAGAAAGGGTAGATTGAAACCACATGTCTGGCTGACTCCTTCCTGATGACCATCTAGCCCTGTGCCCTAGCCTGAGCCAAGCAAATACTCCAGCCCCACTTACTCCATGTCACAGTGTAGCACTGGATCTAGGGCTTCCACAACTTAAGAGAAAACTCGACCATGGGACAGATAGGTGACCTGGTCCCAGAGAAGACCCTGGGTGGTGCAGCAACAGCCGTTGTTGGCACTTATTCAAGCACTGCCTCAGAAACAGCCCAGAACTGTGACTGCAGCCACTCCACCACAGCTCACATGCCAATATACACCAAGAGTCCACACAGGATTGCCTGCCCCGTCCAACAAGAGGGTGGGGGCTGCAGAGGCTGTAAGGAGTTGCCAGCTGTGGGGGACAAAGGAGACTTGGACCCAGGGCTGTGTCTGAGCAAAGCAAAGGAAACAATTGCTGGTGCTGGCACAGGCAACACATCAGAGACAGCTCAGAACTCTCTCTGTGATCAACATGAGCTGAGAGCTTACATGGGTTCTCCTTGCCTCAGCACTCTCCCTCTCTGGGGCAAGGGTCCCAGTGCTGGGGAGGGGAAAGCATACACTTAAAGGAAACTGAGCCATCTCAGGCCAACCCTCAGGGCTGCTCCAGCAACTTGGGATCAGACCTCAGCCCAATCAGGTGGTGATAGCCATTGAGCAGAGGAGAAATCCTATCTAACACCTGGCTC
Organism: Grampus griseus; assembly: GCF_964374135.1. NCBI lineage: Eukaryota > Metazoa > Chordata > Mammalia > Artiodactyla > Delphinidae > Grampus > Grampus griseus. The sequence continues at coordinate 52,720,052 of NC_138999.1, forward strand.
CAGCTGTAGCCCTTCCATCTCCAGCCCCACCCCTTATGAAGGTGATAGCTCCCAGCACATCTTGAGGAAAGATGTGACTTGTATCCATGTCAAATTCAGCTCTCCTACCAAAAGCACTAGGCACACACAGTCTGTATAGAGATGCTCCCACATCAGAATACACCTTCAAGATCACAATAGGCAACAGTTTCACCTAAATTCATTAAATCAAAGGAAGTTAAGCAAAAGGAAAAGGCAAAAGAACTCATCACAATTGAAAGAGTGAGAGAAAAACCCTGAAAAAATAATGAAACAGAAATAAACAATTTACCAGATAAAGAATTCAAAACATTGGTAATAAGAATGTTAATTGGATTAGGGAAAATAATATATGAATACAGTGAGAATTTTGACAATGAACTGGAAAATATTTTTTAAAACCCAATCATAAAGGAAGAATTCAATAACTGAAATGAAAAGCACACTAGAAGGAATGAATAGCAGACTAAGTGTTACAGAAGAACACATAAGTGATCTGGAAAATAGAATAATGGAAATCAACTGTCAGAACAGAAAATTAAAAAAACAAATTTTTAAAATGAGAACAGTTTAAGAGATCTCTGTGATAACAATAAGCATATTAACATTCGCATTATAGGGTCAAAGAAGGAGAAGGGAGAGGGAAGGAGATCAAAAAGTATGTGATGAAATTATGGCTGAAAAATTCCCAAATCTTAAGAAGGAAACAGATCCAGGTACAAAAGCACAGAGGGTCCCAAACAAGTTGAACTCAAAAAGACCTACACTAAGACATATCATAATTAAAATGGCAAAAGTTAAAGATGAAGAAAGAATTCTAAAGGCAGCAAGAGAAAAAGAGTCATATACAAGGGAACTCCCATAAGGCTGATTTTTCTGCATGTAATTTGTAGATCAGGAGGTAGTGGAAATGATATATTCAGAGTGATGAAAGGGAAAAGCCTGCAACCTAGGATACGGTACCCAGCAAGATTATCATTTAGAATTGAAGGAGAGAAAAAGATCTTCTCAGGCAAGCAAAATTTTAAAAGTTCATCAATACTAAATCTGTATTAAAATAAATGCTGAAGGGCCTTCTCTGAGTGGAGGAGAAGTAAGAATCTATACAAAAAGGGAAAACCATGTAAAATGAACTAAAACTATGATAAACAGTTAAAGGATTAACATGAAGATTAAAAATATGACATCAAAAACACAAGATATGAGGAAGGGAGAAAAAACATAGATATTTTAGAATGTGTTTGAACTTAAATAACTACCAGTTTAAAACAAGAAGATATAGGTCAACATATATGAAACCCATGGTAACCAGAAACCTACAATAGATACACAAAGACTAAAAATAAAGGAACACAAACATAAAACTAAAGAAAAGCAGCAAACCATAAGGAAAGAAACAAAAAGAAGTAATGGTCAGAGCAGAACTAAAAAGACAACCTGAAAACAAGTATTAAATTGGCAATAAGTACATATCTATGAATAACTACTTTAAATGTCAATGGAATAAATGCTCCAATCAAAAGACATAGGGTGACTGGATAAAAAAGCAAGACTCATCTATATACTGCCTACAAGAGACCTAAAGACCTCAGACCTAAAGACACACACAGACTGAAAGTGAGGGGATGGGAAAAGACATTTCATGCAAACAGAAAGGACATGCAAGCAGAGGTAGCAATACTCAAATCAGACAAAATAGACTTTAGAACAAAGGCTAAAACAAAATATGAAGAAGGGCATTATATAATGATGAAGGGATCAATACAAGTAGAGAATATTATACTCTTAAGATATATGAACCCAATACAGGAGCACCTAAGTATATAAAGCTAATACTAACAGATATAAAGGGAGAAATATATAATAATACAATAATAGTAGGTGACTTTAACACCCAACTGACATCAATGGACAGATCATCCAGGCAGAAAATCAATAAGGCAACAGTGGTATTAAATGACACAATAGACCAGTTGGAATTAATAGATACCTACAGGATATTCTAACCAAAAACAGTGGAATACACATTCTTTTCAAGTGCACATAGAACATTCTCCAGGGTATGTCACATGTTAGGTCACAAAACAAGGCTTAACAAATTTAAGAGGATAGAAAATATATCAAGCATTTTCTCTGATCACAATGTTATGAAACTAGAACTCAATTACAGTAAGAAAAATGGGAAAAGAGCAAACACGTGAAGATGAGACAACATGCTACTAAAAACCAAAGGGGTAAAGGAGGAAATCAAAGAGGGAATCAGAAAATACCTCAAGTCAAATGAAAATGGAATCACAGCTCTCCAAAATATATGGATTCCAGCAAAAGCAGTTCTAAAATGGAATTTTATAGTGATACAGGCCTCCTTCAAGAAACAAGAAAAATCTCAAATAAACAACCTAAACTACCATATTCAACAGTTAGAAAAACAAGAAAAAAAAAGCCTGGAATTGGCAAAAGGAAGAAAATAATAAAGGTCAGAGAGAAAATAAATGACATAGAAACCAAAAAAAAAAAAATCAATGAAACCAAGAGCTATTTTTTTAAAGATAAACAAAATTGATAAACCTTTAGCCAGACTAACCAAGAAGAAAAAAGAGGGGATGCAAATAAACAAAATAAGAAATGAAAAAGGGAAAATAGCAACCAATACCACAGAGATACAAAAAATCATAAGAGAATACTATGAGCTATATCACAACAAATTGGACAACATAGAAGAAATGGACAAATTTCTAGGAGCATACAACCTGCCAAGAATGAATCAAGAAGAAACAGATAATTTGAAAAGACCAATCAGTAGAAGTGAAATTGAATTTGTAATAATAATTAAAAAAACTCCCAGAAAGCAAAAGTCCAAGACTGAATGGCATCACAGGGGAATACTACCAAGCACAGAATGAAGAAATAATTCCTATCCTTCTAAAACTACTCCAAAAAATTGAAAAGGATGCACCAATCCTAAATTCATTCTACAAGATCACCATTATCCTGATACCAATACCAGACAAAGACCCTACCAAAAAAGAAAATTTCAGGACAATATCTTTGATGAATATACATGCAAATATCCTCAACAAAATATTAATGAAATGAATCCAACAATATATAAAGTGGTCATACACCATAATCAAGGAGGATTTATTCCAGGGACTCAAGGATGGTTCAACATTCACAAATCAGTCAATGTAATATACCACAGTAACAAAAGGAAGGATAAAAATCATATGATCACCTCAATAGATTTAGAAAAAGTATTTGACACAATTCAATATCTATTCATGATAAAAACTCTCACCAAAGTTAATATAGAGGGAACATATCTTGACATTAGCAAGACCATTTATGACAAATCCACAGTTAACATCATACTCATTGGTGAAAACCTGAAAGGCTTTCCTCTAAATTGAGGGAAAAGACAAGGATGCCCATTCTCACCACTTCTATTTAACGTAGTATTGGAAATCCTAGCCATAGCATTCAGACAAGAAAAAGAAATAGATGGCATCCAAATTGGGAGGGAAGAAGTAAAACTCTCACTACTGTCATCTACATGATACTTTATATAGAAAACCCTAAAGTCTCCACCAAATAACTATTAGAACCAATAAGTGAATTTAGTAACATTGCAGGATACAAGATAAACATACAGAAATTTGTTACTTTTCTATACACTAATAAGAAACTATCAGAATGAGAAAGTTAAAAAAATAATCGTATTTAAAAATCACATCATAAAGAATAACATACCTAGGAATAAACCTAACCAAGGAGTTGAAAGATTTATACTCTGAAAACTATAAAACACTGAGGAAGAAAATTAAAGATGATACAAAGAAATGTAAAGATATCTGGTGCTCTTGTATTAGAAGAATTAATATTGTTAAAATGGCCAAACTTCCCAAAGCAATCTACAGATTTTATGTAATTCCTGTCAAAACACTCATGACATTTTTCACAGAATTAGAATAATAATCCTAAAATTTATATGGGACAACAAAAGATCCCAAATTGCCAAAGCAGTCTTGAAAAAAAAAATACAAAGCCGGAAGTATCACCCTCTCTGAATTACAAAGCTACAGTAATCAAAAGAGTGCGATACTGGCACAAAAACAGACACATAGAACAATGGGACAGAATAGACAGCCCAGAAGTAAACCCACACACCTATGGCCAATTAATCTATAACAAAGGTGGGAAGAATATACAACAGGGAAGAACAGTCTCTTCAATAAGTGGTGCCAGGAAAACTGGACAACTACATGTAAAAGAATGAAATTAGATCATTTCCTCATACCATACAAAAGTAAACTCAAATGGATTAAAGGCTGAAATATAAGACCTGAAAGCTTAAAACTCCTAGAAGAGAACATAGGCAGAACATTCTTTGACATAAATCATAGCAATATTTTTTTTGGATCTGTCTCCTCAGGCAAAAGATATAAAAGCAAAATTAAACAAATGGGAGGGCTTCCCTGGTGGTGCAGTGGTCAAGAATCCGCCTGCCAAAGTAGGGGACAAGGATTCGATCCCTGGCCCAGGAAGATCCCACATGCCATGGAACAACGAAGCCCATGCACCACAACTACTGAGCCTGAACTCTAGAGCCCGCAAACCACAACTACTGAGCCCGTGTGCCTAGAGCCCGTGCTCCACAACAAGAGAAGCCATGACAATGAGAAGCCCGCTCACTGCAACGAAGAGTAGCCCCCGCTCGCTGCAACTAGAGAAAGCCTGTGCACAGCAACGAAGACCCAACACAGCCAAAAATAAATAAATAAACAAATGGGACCTAATTAAACTTAAAGGCTTTTGCATAGCAAAGGAAACCATCAACAAAATGAAAAGACAACCTATGGAATGGGAGGAAATATTTGTAATTGATATCACTGCCAAGGGGTTAATATCCAAAATATATAAACAGCTCATACTACTGCATATCAAAAAAATCCAATCAAAAAATGGGCAGAAGACTTGAATAGACATTTTTCCAAAGAAGATACACAGATGACTAACAGGCACATGAAAAGATGTTCAACATCATTAATAATCAGAGAAATTCAAATTAAAGCCACAATGAGATATCACCTCACACCTGTCAGAATGGCTATCATCAAAAAGTCTACAAATAACAAATTTTGGCGAGGTCGTAGAGCAAAGAAAACACTTGTACACAGCTGGTGGGAATGTAAATTGGTGCAGCCACTGTGGAAAACAGTACAGAGGTTCTTTAGAAAACTATAAATGGAACTACCATATGATTCAGCAATTCCACTCTTGGGTATACACCTGGAAAAAATGAAAACAATAATTCGAAAAGATACATGCACCCCAATGTTCATAGCAGCACTATCTACAATAACCAATATGTGGAAGCATCCCAAGTGCCCATCAACAGAAGAATGGATTAAGAAGATGTGTTATGTATGTACAACGGAATACTCAGCCATACAAAAGAATGTAATTCTGCCATTTGCAACAACGTGAATGGACATAGAGAATATTATGCTTAGTGATTTAAGTCAGATATATCACTTATATGCGGAATCCAATAAATAGTTTGTTTTATTTAACAAACTAATATATATAGTAAAATAGAAACAGATTCATTGATATAGGAAACAAACTAATGGTTCCCAGTGGGGAGAGGGAAGGGCAGAGGTACAGGATTATGAGATACAAACTACTATGTATAAAATAGATAAGCAACCAAGAATATATTGTGCAGCACAGGGACTTATCACCATTATTCTGTAACATCTTTTAATGGAGTATAATCTAAAAATAATAAAGCACTATGCTGTACACCTGAAACTAATATATTATAATCCAACTATATTTCAATATGAAAAGAATTATTTCTGAACCATTGAAAATTTTTTATTTATCTAATAAAACCAGAAAAAATAAATTGAATAAAATTGTAACTTTCTTTAATAATTATTAAAATAAAATCAAATTCTTGTTCCCCTATAAGTAATATATTGGTTCCCTCTGGATCCTTTCAAGGTTTTTTTCTTTTCTTTAGTTTTCAAGTTTTAATTATGATTGTTTGTATTGGTCCTATTTGAGGTTCACTCAGTTCCTTGAATATGTAAGTTTATATCTTTCACCAAAATTTGGAAGTTTTCATCCATCATTTTCTCATATACTCTTTCACCTCCATTCTCTTTTCTCTCCTTCTGTGACTCAAATGATACAAATGTTATATCTTCTGTTTTTGTCCCAGTGGTATTATGGTTTTGTTCATTGTTTTCAACCTATCTTCCCTCTATTGTTCAGATTGCATAAATTCCACTAATCTGTCCTCAAGTTCACTGATTCTATCCTCTGTTATATCCTTCAATTTTGAGTCTATCCAGCATTTAAAAAAAATTCAGTTATTGTTGTTTTTTTTTTTTAGTTTTAAAATTATCATTCAGTTCTTTTTGATGACTTCTAATTCATTGTTGAGATTTTCTAATTTTTCATTTGCTTCAGGAGAATTTGTTATTGGCTGCTGAGGCATTTTTATGATGGCTGCTTTAAAATCCTTATCGGATTATTCCCAACATGTGATTTATCTCAGTGTTGGCATCTGTTGATTGTCATTTCTCAACAGAAATGTCGTATTAGTTAAAGTTTGATTTTCCTTGCTCTTGTATGATGGGTGATTTTTTATTTTATCATGGATATTTTGCATAGTATGTTAGGAGACTCTGCATCCTATATAAATGTTTTATGTTAGCAGGCAGTCACCCTGTTTAGGTTTAACATGCAGGTCCTGGACTACTTTTGTGGGCTGTGGCTTCAATGGCAATTTAGTTTTCTTTGTGGTCTTTATGGTACTATTTTACTCTTCTTGGTCTATCTGGTGCTGATGGAATTCCCATTTGTTTCTGATGTTGCTGCCTGAGGGGTGGAGAGAATCCCCCAGGCCAGGCTACCTGGTGAACCTAGGTTAAGGGGAAAATAGTCACTGTCCTGCAAGGAGGATGAGCATATCCCAAGCTGGGCCACTTGTTTTGCTAGGATAACCCTTGCGGGTACCACATAGTTAACTGATGTCTCTTAATAGTAGAGAGGAATTTGAAGCCTAGCAGAGAAAGAGAATGATTCCTTTTACTGCTTATTATTAGCAGGATTCCCAGTCAATCCTCTTTGCTGGTGCTGTTGGAATCACATGATGTTGTCAGAGGGACATCTGTTCCTTCTGGGAGAGGGTTAAACTTTCCTTGGCTGCTTTCTGTTGTTAGGTTTGGGGTCAGGAAATGCCAGGTCCATGTCACCATTTTTTCATGGGTTGGAGGATGCATGATGTCCTGCTGTTGTGCTATTTTCCTCCAATTCTATGATCCCTAGCCAGCTCACCTCTTCTTTCCACTTATAAAGTTCTCCTTTGGTTGTGTCTTATGTTATTTCCAGAATTTATAATTGTACTTTAGGGGAAGTACTTCTGGACCAGAAGACCCTGTAAAACATTTTTTAAAAGTCATTATTACCTGTCATAAAGATGAGTAATGTATTACTTCTGCCCTTAGGGAACAATAGGCTAGTCAGAGAGATAAGACAAGAATATAAATATAACAGCAGCATTTATTATGTTTCAGTTTACAGTTAACAAACATTAAGTTAATAAATGTTTAACATTTTATAACAACCTCTGAGGGAGGTACTAATATGTTGCCATTTTAAATATGCACAAGAAAACTTAAGCAACTTGCTCAATGTGACACAGCTAGTAGGTAGCAAAGTCAGGACTGGGACCTAAGCAGTCCGGCTTAAAAGCTACTACTCTTACCACTATACTAAGTTGGTTAACAACACAGAAAGGCAAATGAATAGGGTTCAGAACACCAAATGAACCTCCTGTGATGTGGAAAACAGGAGGAGGTGGCATTTAGGAAGTGTAATGAAGGATAAGTAGGATTTCAATGGGTGAAGGTGGTGGAAGTCTAGTTAGAGGGAAGAGCATGTATAAAGGTCCTGTGGTGGTAACAGTGGGGGCCTATTGAGGAATCAGCTAAAGCATCTAGTATATAGAGTGGTGAGAGTTAGGACTACAAAAATGTTTGGAGCTGTAAGATAGAAGGTTTTGAATGCCAGGTTGAGGAAGTCAGTATTAATTTCATAGGCAATAGTGACTTCACAAGAGGCATGGCCTGAACAGTTGGGTGATTTTAAAGAACATTCTGGTGGCAGCAGCTGAGAGTAGATGCATGGAGCTCAGTGGAGACTAGGGTTGAAGGCCTGACCTAGGACCATGGCAGCTGAGATGGAGAAGAGGTGATGGATTCAAGAAATATTTAAGGGGTAGAGTCAACAGAATTTAGTGAACAATTAGATATGGCAACTGAGCATAAGAAAGGAGTCAATGATGACTCTTTTTAGGAGTCTGACTGGCTGGTAATGCCATTAAGTGAAATGTTGAATTCTTCTGGCTTCAGGAAATGGAAAAAAGCAGTATAGCGTCCCCAGTATATCTGTATTTTGAGATGTGGACATTATTATTCTGTTGACAGGCAAATTTCTTTTCTCAAGGCAAACTTCCTTTCACCTTTCCTCATAGATCCTATTTCCAACTGTTATAATAACTTTCCTTTGCTCTCCTCTGGACATACTCTAATTTCTTGCACTCTTAGGATGCAAGACACAGGCAGACTGGTGAGGGTGGGGGTGAAGAGAAAGAGTGAGTGAAAGAGTAAGTGTGTGTTTGGGACAATGAGGCTACGGAATAAGGATATGACCTGAATTCTAACCTTAACTTAGAGAAGGCAATGAGGTAAAAGGCCTGTGGTTATCTTACCCAATCAGTACTGTTGTTTTCATGTCAGAGCCTTGTCCATTTTGACAAGGAATCAGAGGAAAATAAAATGGTAATGGAGCCTTCAGTGTTAAGACAAGGAACTAGGAGTCCCGGGGCCTAACTCCAGCTCAGCCTTAGGTCATCTGAGGGGACTTGAGAAATCCTTTTCCATTCCAGGTACTCCCCTCTGCTAAAGATGACATTCTATTAGGTTGAACTACATGAAATTGCCAGTACTCACCTAGTTTTGACTGGCACAAACAGCAATATCACATGGTTCAACTTAGTACTTTCCTCTATTGTCATCATATGCCTGCTTGCCTTACCACTTTCCCACAGTATGTATGCATGTGCAGTCACAGACATACACACACAGAAATACACACATACACACAATCACTAAATTGGAAGCTCCTTTATGATTGAAACAGTTCTAGATCTCTGAAAAAAAAGTTCCGTATTTGTAGTGTTTGCCAATTTCCATGGTGGTAATTACTCTCACCGCTGCCAATTTCATCTACCAATGTGATATCATTGAATGTGGAGTTGGAAAGAAATGTGCACAATCGGTTCTTGAGAGCTGGTACAAGCTGGCTGTAATACACCACTGCTTATCTCTACATCCATTTATAACACTTAGCACAAGACCTCAGACTTAGTATGAGGGCAGTAATTGTCAGTTTGAAGATGCAGCCTCCTCCAGAAGAACCCAAGCTGCACAGATAATGCCAGTAATAATGACAACAAGGGGCTTCCCTGGTGGCACAGTGGTTGAGAGTCCACCTGCCAATGCAGGGGACACGGGTTCGTGCCCCGGTCTGGGAAGATCCCACATGCCGCGGAGCGGCTGGGCCTGTGAGCCATGGCTGCTGAGCCTGCGCGTCCGGAGCCTGTGCTCTGTACGGGAGAGGCCACAACAGTGAGAGGCCCGCGTACCGCAAAAAAATAAAAATAAAAAAAATAATAATGACAACCATTTGGCACCTTGCTTTACAGTTTTCCAAATAACTTGTATATCCATTTCAGGAGGAAGACAGGAGGGAGACAGGACAGGAATTCATATTCTTACCTGATGGATGAGGAAGTTGGGGATAAACTGAGATTGAGGAGTTGGGAGAATCAAGAAAGTGAATTCCTTTAGTTACAGCAATTTTTCAAAATTAAAAAAAAGAAAACATACCCCCCCACATACACGTCAAAAATAAGATTTTAAAGTCACTGTATCCAATGACTGGGTTGTTACAATGTAGGATGTGGCTACTGGCTTTTCATAGGGCCCTGGCTTTGTGAGAGAGATGAGCTCATAGAGGGCAGACAACCAGTGCCAAAGCATTTGAGTACTACTATCACCTTGCATTTCTGTAGCCTTTTACAATTTTTTATAAAGTACTTTCACATTTAGTGTCTACTGCATTTTCCAGTAGGAAAATGAAGGTGGTCTCTGCTGAAGTACAGGATTGGTGGGAGGGAGGCTGAGTAGGCATTAATGGCCCCATTTAGCAGGTGAGAAAACATGCTCAAGGCTGATGACAGACCTATTCAGAATCTCAAGGACTTGCCTGTTACACACTCTGGCTGCTCCCAGCACAGGGCTGCCTCAAGACATTTTTTCAGCTTCCAGGTGAGTAGAGTCCTTCTTCAGACTGGCCTACCACTAAGCCCAGCCCCAGAAGTGGCATTATAAATACCCTACAAGTACTTGGCTTTAAGGCCTGAAGGCAGCCCTCAAGGTAGGGACCCTGAGGAAAGCATTTTGGTTAGTCCTCTGTTTGCACCCTGTATGTAGATACAGCTCACATGCTTACACAAACAGTTGTTGGGAACTCATAAAAGCCCAGCCTTGACACCAAGCACCAGCCACTGTTATCTTCTTCACACTCACCTGTTTGGTCCTCCTGTTCCTCACTTTCTTCCTCCCTTTGTACCTGGGCTTCTCATGCCTACTTTAAGCTCCTTACTTAGATGATGGTTTTAATCCTGATTATACAGCTCAGACCTTAGCATGCTCTTCCAGGTACAGCCCACTACAGCTTTCAGGCACCTCCAATTTCTGATAAAAGAAGTCAAACTTGTCATGCATTCTCCTTGAAGTCTCCAATCCTACCTTCCCTTGGGGTAGGACATGGGACCTTGATCCTAGATACTGACAGCCCTGGCTTTTCTGGGAGCCCCAAGTCCAGCCATCAACAGGCACTCACAGAACTCAATGGGAGAAACATGATAGGCCCATACTCTCACTTCCCCAGCAGCTTAGGCCTTCACAGAGGGTGACCAGGTTGACTAGATTCTCTCTCACTACAGGTCCACACCTACCAAGGATCCAAAGTGAGGCTGTCTATGTGCCAAGGATACAAGCCACAATGACAACTGAGATTGACCATCATCTGGGTAGGGCTCACATGGGCCAGGCACTGTACAGAGAAGCTTTATACACACCATCACTAATCCCCACAAGATACAGATTATTTCTTCCATTTTACAGATGAAGATGTTGAGGCTTAGAGAAGGTCTCACTTATCCAAGCTCACATAGCTGGAAGGTCGTGGAGCCAAGAAGAGTATCCAGGTCTGTTTGACTCCAAAACTCATACCACTTAGCTTCTTGTAGGTGTCCAGGAGTAATGAAAATGGACCCAGGTGAATTTGTCTAAAGAGTCTTGTTCTGGGACCCAAACTTGAAGAGGGCCACTAATACTGGAGTGCGTCCAGGAGGGATTGAGAAGGCTGGGGAAGGGGCTTAGATCAAGGACATATGAGGAAAGGTTGGAAGGACCTAGGGCTGTTTAGCCTGGAAAAGAGACAACTCCAGGTAACATGAATCAGGTCATGTCATTCTTTGCTCCCATCTAACTAAGGACAAGAGTCAAAGACTTTACAATGGTCTTCCCACCTCCCCTACTCCAACATTATCTCTGTGATCTCATTTCCTATTACTGCCCCCTTCACTCACTCCAATTCAGGCACACTGGACTCCTGATTGCTCCTGGTATTTATTATCTGCTCTCACCTCAAGGTTTTAGTTCTTCTCTCAAATGTCACCTGCTCAGTGAGTCCTCTCTTGACCACTCTATTTTATTTATTTAATTTTTTAACATCTTTATTGGAGTATAATTGCTTCACAATGGTGTGTTAGTTTCTGCTTTATAAAAAAGTGAATCAGCCATACATATACATACGTTCCCATATCTACTCTATCCTGCGTCTCCCTCCCTCCCACCCTCCCTATCCCACGCCCCCAGGCGGTCACAAAGCACCGAGCTGATCTCCCCGCGCCACGCGGCTGCCTCCCACCAGTTATCCACCTCACGCCCAGTAGTGTATATACGTCCATGCCACTCTCCCACCCTGTCACAGCTTACCCCTTCCCCCCATATCCTCAAGTCCATTCTCTAGTAGGTCTGTGTCTTTTTTCCCATCTTACCCCTAGGTTCTTCATGACCTTTTTTTTTTTCTTAGATTCCATATATATGTGTTAGCATATGGTATTTGTTTTTCTCTTTCTGACTTACTTCACTCTGTATGACAGACTCTAGGTCCATCCACCTCACTACAAATAACTCAGTTTCGTTTCTTTTTATGGCTGAGTAATATTCCATTGTATATATGTGCCACATCTTTATCCATTCATCCGATGATGGACACTTAGGTTGCTTCCATCTCCTGGCTATTGTAAATAGAGCTGCAATGAACATTTTGGTACATGACTCCTTTTGAATTATGGTTTTCTCAGGGTATATGCCCAGTAGTGGGAATGGGAGAAAATATTTGCAAATGAAGCAACTGACAAAGGATTAATCTCCAAAATTTACAAGCAGCACATGCAGCTCAATAACAAAAAAAACAAACAACCCAATCCAAAAATGGGCAGAAGACCTAAATAGACATTTCTCCAAAGAAGATATACAGATTGCCAACAAACACATGAAAGAATGCTCAACATCATTAATCATTAGAGAAATGCAAATCAAAGCTACAATGAGATATCATCTCACACCAGTCAGAATGGCCATCATCAAAAAATCTAGAAACAATAAATGCTGGAGAGGGTGTGGAGAAAAGGGAACACTCTTGCACTGCTGGTGGGAATGTAAATTGATACAGCCACTATGGAGAACAGTATGGAGGTTCCTTTAAAAACTACAAATAGAACTACCATACGACCACTCTATTTTAAATTGCAACCTCCTATCTTTCCTTTATTTTTCTCCATTGTACCTATCACCATCTGACATACTATAACTTTTGTTTATTTATTTTGTTTTATTCTCTGCCCACCTGTGGAAATAAGTAAGCCCCAAAAGGACAGGGATTTTATTTTTATCTTGCTTATTCACTGTCACACCCTCAGAACCTAGAACAGAACCTGGCATATAATAGGTACTCAATATTTGTTGAACCAAAGAACACCATCTGTGACTTCCGATCTGGAAGGACTGTTACAGGGCAAAGAGAGTAGATAGCAAACGGGATCTGTGTGGCTCCCAGGGACTAAGCTAGGCCTATTCCAGCTCAATATATGTAGGGACATCTTAGGTATTAAAATTGCCCCAGGATTCTATGTTAGGGGATATGAGCAGGAACAAGACAGATGTTGTAGGAGAAATTTAAGCATCAAAAAGGAAAGGGTAAGGAAAGGACCACAGCCTGAGATTCTGTGTTCTCCAACCCCTCATTTAAGGATGTAGAAACTGAGGCTCTGAGCAATCAAGTTTCTATCAGTTGCAGGCGAACTAAAGGGACTAAAATCTTGGTGTTCTAAATTCTAGGACAGTGGAATAATTTTTTTCTTCAATAAGGCAGTATTTTGTGGCAGGGTACTTTCTGGAAATATTTGTGTTTGTTTGTGTGTTGTCCCTCTATGTCCCCACTCCCCATTCTCCTGCTCCATGGAGGTAATCAGGCCTTTGAAAGACCTCTTGCAAGATGGATTTCACAGTATAGAAAGCCAAAGCAGACTGAAGTCACCGAATCTATCATTCTTTTATAAAAGTATGACAATCCCATTGAAGATATATAGTCATAAAGGAGAAGGAAAAGCCCAGAGAGAGAAAAAAATAAAAGAACAGAGATCCCTACCACTCCCAGCCCCACCTGGAAAGGGAGAGCTCCTGAGTCTGGGGCAGTAGAGAAACACAAGCACTGATTAGGGCAGTGCCTCAAAGATGGGGAGGAGATGGCTCTAAGGTACCCAGAAGGAGGCAGGACCTAGGACCTCAGAGCTCTCACCTTCCCTTCCCTCACTGCTGGCATGGAAAATGAGGGTATCAGTGGTGACTGGAATAGATTAGAGATTAGTTGTCCTTGCCTTAATTTCTGGGTAATCGAAGTACCCCTTGGATTCCAGTGCCACCCTTGAGTGGGTCCCCAGTCATGACAAACATGGAATTTTCTGCTTCCCTGCTAGGATGGGAGGTTTGGAGTCAGAATTCAGTTACTTTAAATAAAACAAACAAGGACTATTTCTTGCCCACAAGAAATTGTGGGAAACCTCATGAGGTTCTTGATGGGCTGGGAGAACCACTTAGAAAATATGCTCAGGCATCCAGGAGGAAGTGGAAAAGCAGGAGAGAAACTGAAGGAGCAGCCTTCAAGAGCCCATCAGACAGCAACTATTCTTCCAGAGAATGAGACTTTCCCACTGTGACTATTAAGTCATTTGCAATTAAGTAACTCTTCATGAGGCAATGCTCCAATTGATGGTGAAGGTCTGAGTGGACAGAGGTCAGTTCTCCAGGCTCATGTCTATTGATTCACTCTGCTATTCATCATTTTTCCCAGGCTGCTTATTAGCAGGTTTAAGTGGGAGGAGGGTTGGGCCCACCTGGCTGGGAACAATTCCCAGAGATCCAAGGCTTCAGGTGGGAGTGGGGGAAAGGGGTTGCTCCCTGGGCTCACAAGGGCCTCTGACCTGGGCTTGGAGCTGGGAAGTTAGGCTGGGCTCAGTGGGATAAGGAAGCAGCCAGAGGTCCCTTTTAGCTTTAGGATGCTCTGACTTTGGGCCTGCTGCTGGGAACATTGCTGGGATTCACCCCTAGCACCCATAATGTACATTGTAACAGCAGCTTCACTACAACAGAAATAGCAGGAGATTTGAAGTCTATTTATCTGGTTGTGTGAACTTTGACAAGGGTCTTAACGTTTCTGAGGTCCTGTTTTCTTATCTGAAAATGCAGATAACAACAATGTTGACCTCATACAGTTAAGGTAAGGATTACACAAGATAATGTAAAGTGTCTATGGCCTGGCACACATCAATGATATTATTATGTGTTTGGAAAATTATTATTATTAATCTTTCTCTTCCACCACATCTTCCACCCCAGCCTGCCCATCCTCTTTCCAACCCTGATTTGCAGTCAATGTTCTAGATCACCATGAGCAAGTCATTTCACTTCTCTATGCCTCCATTTCCTTAACTGTAAACTGGGTATAAAATAATCTGTTCTGCCCACCTGCTTCAGGGGCCTTTTAGAAGAAAATGGAGATAGAAGGAATTTGCAGACTAGAAAGTGCTACCACAGGTCACTTGCTCCTATTGGCTAGGTTTGGCTCCTGAAAGTCATGCAGGCCAAAGTCTAGGAATTATCCAGAAGAGGAACACAGTCAGTAGGGCCCAGAGCCCAGTCAGGGTGGGGGCAGTGGGGAGCTAGCAGCTTGCCCACAGCATCCTCCAAAAGTCTTGCACAAAGTTCTCTTCTCTGCAGGGTTTCCATCTGCTCTAAACAGAAACTGAGAACAAAGGAAGCCCATTTGCTAGGCACAACCCCAGCCCTCAAGCAGACCAGAAAATAGCACTAGAGCTGACTGAGCCAGTTTTCTTGATGATCTAAGGAAGATCTTAGGAGGTTCCCTCCACCAATGGCCCTCTCTAGTATTGCAAAGGACTCCCCAGGAGGTCACAGTGAAGGTAGCTATCAGTCACAGCAGAACAGGAAGAGGTGCAATATATCAGTCATGTCGGGTACCACAAAAAGAACTCCTCCCAAGGCCAACTGAGTTAGAATCAGTGTGGGAAGTGCTGGACTTATGTAGTTGACAAAGTTCCATTGGTCACTCTGAGGTAGCCCAATCTTCTGTCTTGCATACGGAAACTAGTCTAGTCAAATCTATGCCCATGCCACCCGCATATTATTGTTGGGGAAACTGAGACTCAGAAGGAGAAGGGATTTGCCCAAGTCCTCATAGATTAATGAGGGGCAAAGATTAGGGCAGAAGGCCCAGCCTCCCTGACTCCATGACTCCCGTGAATTTCCAATGGATGTAATAAGGCCTTCCCAGAAACTCTTGCTCCAAAAGCTCCCTGAGCAGCTACAACACTCTTCTTCCTTTCATGAGCAGCCCAGGGCGGACAATTCCATTTCTACACAGTATCAACTTCCCTCCCAGGATGTTCTCTTTTCTCTCTTGGAATTTGCTTCTATTTTGGCTTTGCTTGATTCACGAGGTCCTGAGGGCCATCAAGCTTATTATCTAGTCTGAAAAGGGGCCCCAGGGAGCCTAGCAACACTATCCACTGCACATTCAAGCAGCTGCTATTTCAGGCCTTCTGGCTGGTACATGGCAATTGGGCAGAACTCAAGGAAGCCCATCAACAGGTGCCAGATGCCCTTGCTTACCAGGAGCCAGTGGTAAGAGTTTGGATTAGAGAAACCTGAGCCATTAGCACAATCACCTTCTCCTGTTTGATGGCACAGGTAGGCCTTTATGTGGGTAATAGAAAAGGGAAGGTGATTACTGCCTAGGCTTGGACAGGCCTGGATATCACGATATGACACAGGTGACTGAGTTGTTGCTGTGACATCTGTTGACCCAGGTGACATCTGTTGCTGGTGCCAACAGATGAGCTGCCTTGCAATAAGGGGCAGAAGCCACATGCTCCCCAATCATTCCCACAGCTGAATAGGTGGGGCAGTCAGCTGCCTGGCCAGCATCTCTGCCCACAGGCCTGGGTAAAGGATGCTATTCCTTTCAGGTTGGTCTGAGAGTCCCACCATTAGATGCATCCTTTTG
Source organism: Grampus griseus (assembly GCF_964374135.1). Taxonomy (NCBI): domain Eukaryota; kingdom Metazoa; phylum Chordata; class Mammalia; order Artiodactyla; family Delphinidae; genus Grampus; species Grampus griseus. The sequence continues at coordinate 52,736,864 of NC_138999.1, forward strand.
CTGGAGCCATCAGTAGGAGGTCCACACCTCTGCCTCCTGGCTGGTGGGGAAGCCAGCACACTTACATGAACTGAGGCTAATTTCAGAAGTGCTAGCCAGCCCCCAGGCAGGTCTCAGGGCATGCATGGTGTGATGGAGAGCAACACATCATCAGACTGAGATGCAGGGAATGGCTTGGATGAACTGAAGTTTCCTCTACTTTCAGTTTCAGCTCTGGCTTCTGTTCCCCCTACTTGTTGACTCCCACACACCCCCTTGCTTTTTTTCATTTCCCTTCAAGGGCAAACCCAACAACCATGGGTCACAGGCATGTTGCTGTGGAACAAACCACAAGAATGCACTTTAGTGACTGGGGGTCCCTCTTGAACCCAGTTTATTAGCATTCAGCAAAAGAAATATTTGTTACAAACAGGCAGTGCATCAAGATATCCAGATGTCAATGAGAACTAGGATTGGAGAGATCACAATCCAGGCAATTCCATGATGTCTCAGGGATAGGGAAGGGGAAGTTAGGGCACATCCAGGGGCCATGCTCCCCTTTTTGCACTGGGAGAGAAAGAACTCTTACACCTGGGGTGAGGATGTACTGCAGTTTCTAATTTCTTCCCTTTGTCCCCCAGCCGTTTTATTTAACATGACCTAAATATACATTCCTGGTTTCTCCCCCCCCCCACCCCATATACATCAGGGAAAATAAGCACCAATAGTAACAAGAATAATAATTAAAGCCCTGCCTCTCAGTAGGCCCAACCCTCACACATATACACGCCATGTGGATTTTCTTCTTTGGAGTGACTATAGGATGGAAAAGTAGGGATCAGGCCAGCAAGCCATCACCCTAACAGTCACTATTCCCCAAAGTCCCATCCATGTGTGAGCTGGAGCAGGGCAGGGGAGTAAGAATGGCGGCAGAGGAAGAGATTCCCCCAAAGCAGCAAGAGGGGTCAAGGAATTCCCCAACGTCTCTTCTGGGTGAATATCACAATCAACTGAGCTCCTGGAAAGTCCCATGTAAGGGTTTCCTCAATGAGATGGTCAATTCCTGATGATTCAAGCATCACTTCCATCCATCTCCCCCAGCTTCTTGGGGAGAGGGGGAATAGTTGAAACCCCCTGCCCTCCTCACTGGGCGGAGAATGTCCCCAAAATGCTCCTTTGGAGAAACTCAACACGACAAATAGCAAAACGTGGGCACTCTGGTTTCAAAACTAGAGTACAAAACATAAAGAGGAAAGAGAGACAGAAGGTCTATACACGGGTAAGGGCAAGGTCTGAAAGAAAAAAATAAACCATAAACAACACACTGTCTACCAGGTTCCACATGCCTGAGTCACCTGGCATTTGTCTTAGTACCTGGGCATCTTCTGCTGTCCCTATCATGGAGGGAGGGTATGGACAGTACGATACATCAGGGATGGGGAGAGGGGAAAGAGCGAGAGTCCTGGGCAATTGAGATGCCAGCCCTCTGCACAAGCAGCAATTTTTGTGTCATCTTCGTTTTGTCTAAAACTGTAAACAGCACCGCTTAAAAATAAAATATATCAGAAAAGAACAATTGATAAACATTGTTTTCCATGAATATAAAATGCAAACAATACAAAAATAGATAATTGACTTTTGATATATATATATATATATATATATTAAAAACAACTTGGATGCAACATACACATGGGTAAACTTGAAGTCTCCCTGCTAACCCCCCTATGCCTCCCTCTAGCTATTGGGCCCAGGGGCCGAGGGTAGGTGGGGTGGTAGCACTGGCAAGGGTGGGAAAGTCACTGGCAGCAGGATGAGGGGAATGCACCCTGGGTGTGGGAAGCTACTTCCCTCCTTGGCACAGTACTGAGGGAGAAAGACTGGTTTTGACCAAAGCCTTTGGCCCAGGAGGCTCATGGACTGGTGCCCAAGCTGAGTCCAGACGATTGGGGCAGGCCCTAACTGAGCCCCAAGGCAGGACTTCCTTGAAGGTGTTAAAGCACTAAGAAACTGACAGCCCTGGGAGAGACCTTTTAGGTGGCCTTCTCTATCCAGTCACTGGTCCCCTGAAGACCAGTCTCATTTGAGAATTCTCAGGATCAGAGCTGACACTACATAAGCCTGCTTGCTGGGTAGCAAGATAAGAGCAGTCACCTTCTCTCAAGTCATATCTTCCCTTGAAGTCATATCCAAAAGCATTATCCCATGACCTTGCAGTGCAGAAATGGTGTTCATTTGTGGACTTTACATCTACACATTTAGTAGTCCGGGACATATTTGGTGTTAGCTAAGCAAACACTGGCATATGCTTGGGGAGAGGCCTGGAGCTTGACTGGCTCTCCCAGTGTCACCCTGTTCTGTCATCATGAGTCCCCAGCCAGTCTTCCTTCCTCTTCTAGGCTGCAGCTGGGATTCAGCCATGAACTGCTTGGATCTAGAGTGAGACTCAGAGGAGCCTGCTTCTGCAGCCATGCACCCTGACTGCCTTACTTTTGCTGGTGAGGATCCTGTCTCTGGGCTGGCCGGGACAGTGAAAGGACTTGCAGGCAACAATGTTCAAACCATGAGCTGATGCTCAGTCCTAAAACTTACTGTGATATGCGACCTTCCAAAGCCCAGCAAAGTATGTCAAGGCTATGACTGCCCCCTGCAGAGGTGGCACCTCTTGCTGCCCTCTTGTTACAGAGGGCAGCTCTCAGCCCTTGGCCAAAGGCTGACAACCTACTTTTTCTCTTCTCAGATAGACTCAGCAGGCTCTGGAGGTTGGTGATGGCTCTACTACCTGCTGTGGCTGGCACAGTCCACATATAAACAGCAGCTTAGGCTGCCATGAAGGACAAGCAGAGGCAGAAGAGGCAAGTGGTGGGTTTTCCCCTGTTGTAAAGGCATTTGGTGAGTGTTTCCTGCCTGCCAAACAGCCAGGCCAATTTCAGCCCCACTCTCATAGGTCAGCTTTGGTGAGAGGCCAGAATTTGGGCACTTCTCTCCTGGAATGCTGTGCTAGGGGTGAGGAGGGCCTTCCTCACCCTCTTTGATTCTCCAGCTCCATGACTAATGCATTTCTTCACAATGCAGACAAAGTCAGCCTGGAGAGATGGTCTGGGTCCCTTGAGTGTTGGTGTCAGTGCCATGCAAATTCATGTGGTGCTTCCAGGGGTACAGCTTCTACCATCCAGGTTTGCTCTTTGTGGTGAGGGGCACTGGGCCAACCCCAATCTGAGAAATGGTGACAAAGACCAACACAGACACATCCCTTGTCCAGGTGGCGGTTTGCCCACAGTCATCTTGACTTGGGGGGCCAACAGCATCTGTTCCTAAGCTAAGTTGCCATATCTTGGGAATAGCAAGAGCCCTGTTTACCACTTCTCTTAACTGGCATGGAGATGGGTGGGGGATAGGGACAGGGTCAGGGGAGCAAGGATCATAATTTGGGTCAACATATCCAGGTAAAAAATGTTCCATAACCATTTCCAATAAAGAAATTTAAAAGGACCCCTCTCATGTTGGTGATTAATGAGGTAGAGCCTAGCAAGATTAGCCTGTTGCGATGTTTTCCTGACAGCAACTCTTCCCCACAAATATTTCCAAGCTAGTTTAACATGAAAACTGTGTGAATGCAGAAGGGAGGGTGCCATTCATTCCATAAAGGGCTGCAATTACCACACAAATCAGTCCTTCAGCTTGGCAGAGTAAGGGCAGGTCACAGTCTTTTCTCTCAAGAAGCACGGTCCTTTGATGATGCTAAGAACTTGGCTAATTGGAAAATGAAAGGTCTTTAGAGAGCCTGGAACAGCAGCCTAAATGCCCTTGGTGTCCTGTCTCTTGGGAATGCTAGCATGGAGCCTCTTTACTGAATCCAGTGAAGGGGTAGGCAAGGCTTAAGGAAGTTTTTGTCTTTAAGGGGGAAGAAATTTTCCCAAAAGAAGCTGAGTTGCCATGAGCTCTGCAATGTATGAAATCCTCTCTCCTGATGGCTGGACAAATGAACCTCCTTTTTCTATCCTCTTGCAACCTGCAAAAACCCCAGCCCCTACAGCCAAACCTAATTTAGGCCACTTCTCTTCCTGTATATCAATTAAAAGAATGTGTTCCTTGTAATGAGATAATAAAAATTTCCTTTGGAGGAAAAAAGAACCAAAATTCAAAAGCATCTGCAATTCAGGCAGTTACAAGCTTGAAGAAACAAAGAAGGAAAAAATCCTATCATTCCAGAGCTCAAGACTTATGGCAGTGTCTACAATAGAACGCTATTTTGTCTTCTGTTTGCAACGAGATGAATTTGATCACTCCATTAAGGGAATTAACGTTTTTGTCTTCAACCCAAGCTGTAGCAGGCCAGGATAAAAGGCCCTCATCTGGTTATGATGCCAAAGTCCACAGCAATAGGCAGTGAGACACATGCTACTTGATCCTCTCTGAGGACAGCTAGCTGGGGCTAATAGATTATATCATCTGATGTAATGGTGGCAGCTATGCCAAGACCAAAGGAAGTAGGGGTAGGGGGATCTGTACCGTAATTTCACATTGCTAACAGCAAACAAGCTCCCTGTCCCCAAGTGGGAGGCAGTGTAGATGCGGCTGCTCATCAGTGGTTCATCATTCACTGGGTGGAGAAGTTGCGGAGGGTGCTAAGGGTTCAGTCTGTGTCAAGGATGCATGCTATATATATATATAAAATCACTACCTTGGCAACTGGAATAGGCACAAAATTACAGCATCCCAAACCCTGCACGGGTCACAAGAAAAAAACCCAAAAGCGAAAATTGAAGCACAGCAGCAGCAGCAGCAATCTCCCAGGGCAGATGTACTTGAGCTGAATGTGGCCACAGATGGCAGACAAGGGAAGTGGGGAAAAAAAAAGGTGAAAACTCATAGGAGCTTTCCTTGGCCAAAAGGATTTTCAAGTTAAACAGCAACCCCCACCCCCCACCCCTCTGCCCAACCCTGATCCCCATTCACATGCTCAGGCCCCACGCCCCCCACTCCAGAACTGATGATGACTACTCAGCTAGGTTTCCATTCATGGCAGTGGAGGAGTAGCTGGTGGGGAGAGAGGCACCTTGCTCAGCCCTCTCCTTTGACAGGTCAAGGCTGGAAGCCCCATAGTGAATGGGCTGAGGCTCTGGGGGCTCAGGCCGGACCCTGGGCAGCTGAGGGATGCCATGGGTAATGCCTACAGGCTTGGCCTGGGGCAGAGGGCTGGGGCTGAAGCCTCCAGGAATGGAGGAGCAACTGGGTTCATCAACAGGCAGCAGCACATCTCGAGGCCTGGCCCTCGGACTCTGGGAGGCCTTCCGCTGAAGGTTATAACAAGGGCCCATGGGCAGGGGTAGGTGCGAAGGTCGAGCTAGCTGAGACTTGGCTTCCCCAGGTGCCCTTGGCTCTGGCCCTGATACTGACAGCAACATTGACATGGCGACAGGAGATATGCAACAGACTGCCTGTCCATATAGAGACTGGCTGGAAGGCCCACCCAACTGGCTAGGACTTATTCCTGCAGGGCCTGACCCCACTGCGAGAGGACAGGGAGCCCAGGCAGGCCAGTCGTAGGTCCCTGGAGGTTCAGTATAGAGGGACAGGGGACTGTCTCGGCCCCATTCTTCCTCCTCTTCTTCATCTGAATCTTCTTGCTGAGCCTGAAGCTCATCAGACTCCATGTAGCCCTGGCCCAGGTGAGAATTGGAGAGCTCCAGCTCCAGGGTCTCAGCAGTGTCGAGGGAGCGGCTCCTCCTGTTGAGGGCCATGGCAGCAGGTGGAGGACGAGGGTGCATGCCAGGCAGTCCCAAGTATCGAGGGAGACTGCTCACACCCCAGGGTAGGCCTTGGTAGAATCGGCTGTGGTAGCTGTTGAAGGCGCGTTTCTGGTAGTAGCCCAGTTCAAAAGCTTCCAAGGAGGCTGCAAGGTCTTCATCATTGTGGAACTCAGGATTTTCTTCACACTTGCCTTCCCCATCCCGTTCCACATCAGCAATGTCAAAGGTCACCATGGGGGGCAGCTCAGGGAGGTTTTGAGTGAAGGATGAGTCAGAGTCAGAGCTGCAAGACATGCTGGAGAAGAGGTTCCCATTGCTGGTGAACTCCACAAGGGCCTGAGAGAAACTCACAGTGACATTCCCTTCCTTCTCAACCTCCTCTTCCTCTGGCTCCTCAGGGGGTGAATAAGTAGGGTAAGCCCTCCTGGGAGATCCTCCAAAATTTGCTTCTTGCATGTCTGGCTCAAACATAGCATCACTCTGGAAGAGCTGCATCAGGCAAGTACTTTGATCTTTCTTGGAGCAGGTTCCCTCGAAACGCTTCTCCAAAGGACGGAAGTCCCTCCAGTCTGGCTCACTGCTTGCAGTGGCAGGGAAAGCTGAGGTGGTTCCTCTGTGGGAAGTCTGAGAGGCCCCTGATGCCCCTTCCACCAGGCCCATCACTGATGGCCCTAAAGGCCTCATCTGATACTCCATGATGGGTTTCTCCTGCCGGACTTGGACCTCTCGGACTTGAGCCTCTCGAGCACGGACCTCTCGGCCACAGGCCTCTCGAGCTCGGGCCTCTCTGACATAAGCTTCCCGGGTGTGGGCCTCTCGAGCATGGGCCTCCCTGGTGTGAGTTTCTTGGGTGTAGGCCTCCCTGGTGTGAGCCTCTCGGGCACATGCCTCGCGGGCCTCTCGCTGCTCCCGCCGAAGCTCCCAATACAGCAACTGTTTCTGGATGGTCACTAGCCGTTCTTCCTCTGTCTCCATTGCCCCAGGTGGCCGAGAGGAAGAAAAGGGCTCAAAGTTCAAGAAGGGGTCAAACATCTCAGAGCTGTGACCATGGAGGTCATAAAGGCAGTCATCCCCAGGTGGGGAGTTCTCAAGACTATCATCTGGCTCATAGAACTCATAGAGGGCATCGCCACTATAGCTGTCTCGGGGCAAGCAATCCCTGCGGACAATCCCCAGGGCCTCACCTGAATCATCCTCAAGTCCAGGTGTGGTGGAGTCATAATAACCCTCATCACTATTGGGGGCAGACTCTTGCTGATCGCTCTGAGGAGTCAAAAGGTCCCCAGGGGCTAGGCCAGGATAAGACCTAACTGGGTCAAGGAGCATGTAACCAAGGTGGCCTGAGGATGTGGTGGGATGGTAGCCTGGATTTAGAATGGGCCTTGGGTACACCTGGGAACTTGTCCACAGATATTCTAAGTCATCGTCTTCTTCCTCCTTGACTTCCTCTTCTTCCTCCTCTAATTCCACCTCCTCTTCCTCTTCTTCCTCGTCATCATCATCAGCCAAGGCCATCTCCTCGCCCCCTCCTTGGTAGGTCACCAGGCAGGAACTTCGTTTGGTCCCATCTCGGTTGGCCCTCTGGCCTCCAGAGGCCATGCTGTCTGTCATACTGTCCATGTCCTGTTCTGCTATTATGTCACCACAACCTGTCAGTGAGTCAAAACTTTTCAGGGATGTGACATCCCCAAAGAGGAGGCTCAGCTGGTCCCCCACAGGGCCATTGGGTGGATTTACCTTTCCTGACACAACCTTCTCCCCTGTTTCTGGGCTATGGGGCTCCTCTGGGCCACTGGCTTCAGGGGCAGGTTTGGGCTGCAGGAGTGCTGAGGCACAGGCCTCCATGGTTTTTTCTGGATCTTTGCAGGCTGTCTGCCCAGTGGCTGCTGGAGAAGTCTCTGGTACTGAAGAAACTTTTGGCCCAGGGACATCTTGGGATTTGGCATTTTCCTTTCTTGGGGCTTGGAGGTTCTCAGTGTGGGACAGAAGGGCTGAGCTCACATGCTCATGAGGCCTGTCTCTGGCCCCCTCAGGCTCCTTGGCTCTTGGATCACTTTGCTCAGCCCCAGAGACCTTGCTCTTCCGGTGACGGCGGATACTGCTGAAAAAACCTTTCAGGCCTTTTTTTGGCTTGGGCACAAAGGGAGCCTTCTCAGCCCTAGCTTTCTCTGTGGCTCCAGCCACAGACGTCTTGCGTCTGGAGTCTGCCTCCAAAGATCCATGGGCACTCTGAGAGCCGGGAAGTCGGCAGGATGACTCAGGCAAAGGTAAGGAGAGGCCATCTCCTTCACTGACAATGTCTTCAGGGCCATGGACTGCTTCACTCAGGCCATCGTGGGTCTTGCTCTTGCTAAGACCCTTCTTAGAGCTGCCTTTCCCAGAACCTTTGCTTCGTCCCCCTCCAAAGAAACTAGGCAGGGTACAGATGCTCTTCTTGCCACCAAAGAGTTTCATGGCAGTTTTCTTCAGCCTACCTGGGCCAGATGAGGGTTGCTCTGATGCTGGCCCTTCTGTCATCTCAGCTGCCTTGCTCTTGGCTCCTTTCTCTGCCCATTGGTCCTGGGTATCCACAGAGACTGCTGTTCCCTTGGCCTGAGCAGCTTCATCCTTTTGGGTCTCCATGATGGTGGGGACAACTCAGGTATGTTCAGCTGAAAAATGCAGCCTTCTGGCTTCTGGGCACTGTTATAACATCATCACTCAGGAAGCATCACAGTTGGGGCTGAAGATGAGAGAGACAAAGACAGAGAGACAGTACTGGTGAGCAAGCAACCAGGCTGGGTTTGTTTTCACAGGTGTCTGTGGTTTCAGGCTTGAGTGGAACCAGAAAGTAAGAGAAAATGTAGGGAAAACCTTAATGCACTCCATATGCTTGACTTGCTGGGCCAGCCTCCTCTGGGCCCCAAGGCAGCAAAACCCTACACTGAGCAACAGGCAGCCATCACCCCTACCCCACTTGCTGGGTCCACTCACTTCAGGTCACCTTAAGCTCAGGGGAGCACTGGGCAGGGGGAACTGCAGATATGAAAAAGGCCCATGGTACTATTGGTCATGAGAGGGATTATCAAAGGGGGTGGAGTAGAGAGGCAGGAAAGGCAGAAGGGAAGTCAACTCTTATGATACAGAATTTTTGAAAAGCATCTGGCAAAATAGCCTACTAAGTATTCACTGGGTTCTGCAACATCCAGGCCTCAATTTCACATAAGCCAGGGCTCTCACTGACATTTTGCCTTGGGCTGGGTAGAAAAGTAGACCTGAAGTTTCACCTTCTTCCCCAGGCTCCCTAAATTGCCTGTAGGACCATGCTCATACCTGCAAAAGCTCAGAGTAGAAGCCTTGCATACCCACATTCCAGAGCTGCAATCCAGGATCAGCTAAGATGGCATGGTAGCCTTGGGGCAAGGTACTCGCTGGGATTCAGTATCCTCTGTCCAAGACACCTGGAAATACCTCCCTGTCATAGTGGTTATGTGAGGGGTAGGTCTAGGTCAGACTCTCTAGTGATTGTCCTGCTCGGAACAGATTTTAATGTGGCCCTCAGCAACTGAAACCTCCAAGTTCCACTTTAGAACCATGAGTCAGACTGTTTCTTCTCTGCTCCTTTCGTTACTTTGGCCCCCATCTAGCTCCCTATCTAGAAAGGGAACTCCTTGAAGGCACAACTCCACATGATTCATGTCCCTGGTCTGGGAGTTAGGCTCTCAACAGCTATTTAAATAAATAAACCTGGTGCAACAGGGCACTCTACTCAATGCTCTGTGGTGACCTAAATGGGAAGGAAATCCAAAAAAGAGGGGATATATGTATACGTATAGCTGATTCACTTTGCTATACAACAGAAACTAACAAAACATTAGTTTCTATATGCTAACATATAGTAAAGTAACTATACTCCAATAATTTTTTTTAATTAATAAATAAATAAATAAACAAACCTGGTGCAAGACACACCCTTCTGGTCTAAGCTCCCAATCCTCTAAATATCCAAATGTCACAGAGATGGAATAAAAAGAAGAGCTAGCCAGCACCTACCCCAACATATCCCCCTCCCCAACCCCATTGTCTGATGTATTGATTCCAGTGACTACAACTGATTGACAGCTGGATCAGTGACCAGCCTGCTAAAACCCAATGACACTTCCCTGGAAAGTCCCTCACCACTGTCCCCTCTCTGTAGGGTAGCCGCCAGCAGATAAGGAGCTTGGGTAGGGCAGGGAGGCAGAACAGCTGCTGGGAGCCAGAGAGAGAGAAGGAGAGGCAAGCAACACTGTTGTCCTAAGAGCAGCTAGCCAGCACATCAGCCCTGTGATTGGTTGCCACGGTAATAACACTCACACATTCACCTGCAGTGAAACTAAGGATCAGCACTGGAGGTGGAGAGAGCCTGGCAGCTACACTCTGGCCTCTGACCTCTGACCTCATTAGAGGAACCTTGCTGGAGTCCCTGATCTTGTCTAGCAAATATTAACTTTGTGCCTTGTGCCTTGTTTGGCCTGACACTTGAATCATCAATGTGATCCAGGCTTCCATCAGGGGCTCTGCAGAACTGAATATTAAACTAGGAGCAAGATAATGGCTGGTTATCCAGAAAATAAGAGAAAAAAAAAACCTCATCTGATCCCCTCTCTGCAGAGATCTGTATTGCCATTTGCTCAAGTTAGGTTTTTGTTTTTTTGATTCTGTGTGACATACTTTAACATGGCATTGTTCCAGCTCAGCCCTGTAACTGATAGGCCCACAATAGACAGTGCTACCCCTCAAATACACAATCATACACACATACACTCAGAGTCCTCTGCACCAGGGTCGTATGGGAATAAGGGCCCTATCATCTATCTGAATCGCTCATTTTCCAGAGCACAGATGTTTTTACCTCAGCCCAGAAATTACTGACAGTGTTGTCATTATGGTGCTGGGCATTGAGGAGATGGGGTGGCAATAAATGGAGTTATTTGTGAAATTCTACTCCCCTCTGTGGAATTCATGAAATGAACCTCTCCAGAACATTTGGTTAAATGATAGTTATTAAGCTCAGTGCTGCCAGAAGGGGAAACCCCAGTCCTTGCTTTTGGGGATCCCCTAGGCTAACAGGTAGAAAAACCTATATATAATAGTCTGAAGGCACAATATGATGCAGGCCTTAGAGAAGAGTCCCCATTATTGCTTAAGCAGAGTGTTGAAGTATCATTCTTCAGACCTTGTGATCATATCCCAGGATAAACTTGAAAGGCAGAAAGATAGCTCCTGGGCTCAGAAAAGCTGCCTTGGTAAGGAGGCATTCAATCTGGGCCTTGTTAGACAGGAGTGAGTAAAAACAGCAATTATTTAGGGGAAAGGATGGGCAAGACTAGTCATCAAGGAAGACCAAGGGCTAAGTGAAAAACCTTATGGGCTTACCCATCCTTGTGAATCAAAGGCTTAATTGTCCTACTGGTTTTGGAGCTGGAATTCTTGTGAACAGAAGAATTAGGCAGACTGAATCTCAAAGAGGGCTGCTTTCCAGAACCTTGATGCCTTGGCTTGAGGGTAGTCCCTTTGGGCTTTCTCTTGCCATTGCTTCTGTGCTCCATTGGAGTAGAGGCCAGCCCACTGCTCTCTACATTGTCCCCTTCCCTGTCACAGGGATCTGCAGTATGTTGTGGAAGGAGCCATGGGCCACAGGGCTGTGTTGCATACCATGCCAAGGGACCCTGACCAGGCCAAGGCACTCCTCTGAGCCTTGGGTGCTTGTGAAATGGAGATCAAAATATCTCCTCTATCTACCCCCTCTATCTCCCCAGTCCACTGCAGTAATGTGAGGTTAGATGGGATAATAGACACCAAAAGCACTTTGTAAACTGTAAAGTGCAAAGCAAATGAGAAAGGTTGGCATTACCATTATTTCAGGTCAGATCCCAGTTTCTTAGAAAGTAGTAGACCATGTGTAAAAGGCCACTCATTTGAGAAAGCCATTCACTACAGGAAGTCCAAGGGACTAGCTGCCTTGGCTCATGCTGAGGAAGAGCCAGGTGTGAGGGGATTTTAAAGACATGTTCCTGGATTTATACAAAGTCCTCCATTAAGGGCAGTTTAAAAAGCCCTCTGTGTATGTGGTGGGAGTGGGTGAACTAGGCAAGGTTGTATCCCTGGGAATGAAATTCTCTTCCTCCAGCTTCAGGCTTTCCTCCTAACTAGGCCCAGGGTTATCTTTGCTGGCAAGGACCAGCCTTGAAACTATGCTGTCTCCTACCTCCCTGCCTTGTCCCTCCCAGAGCCATGTACCCCACTCATAGTGTCTCTTCCCTGTATCCCCCTGCAAGACAGTAGGACAGGAGGTGGCAGGAATCACCCATAGCTAGTAGCCCCCTAGCCCAGCCCCACCTAGCCACTTCTGGCCCAGGCCCCTTCTCCATACACCTTACTACCTCACCAGGTCCCAATGCTGTCCTTCCCCAGTGGGCTATGCTGCCGTTACTCGGGGCCACAGAGTACACTGGTCAGGAGAGTGAGGTGGGGCAGAAGGCGAAGGGGACAGCAAAGGGACAGATTCTGCAGCTCCCCCAGGCTGAGGCTGGCTCCCTTCATGGTTCCTGCCAAGAAAGTGGTCCTGCTAAATGCACAGCCCCTCCACCCTTAGGTTCCTCAACCTGTATGGCTGTCTAAGTTTCAGGTGGACTGGTGGGTGAGGGAACCCTCTAAGGCTACTCTGTGGTCCCTGGCAGGGGCCACTTGCTACAGCTGTTGCTAGCATGGCCAGAATTGGGCTGTGGGCATCCCTGCTCCCAAGGCCAGCCTCAGGCCATTCTCGGACCAGTGAAAGGCTAGGGCAGAGCTAGGGCAGAGCTTCTTCCTTCTCCCCTCCTCTCAAAATACAGGCAGGAGACCAGTCACAAACCTGCCCCAGGAATCCTTCTCCATAAGGAGGTAACAGCTCCACCAAGTCTTAAACATTCTGCTCCCAGCCCTATTTCCTGGGGCCAGCTCAGCCAACTTAGAGAAGGCTGAGTTCAGGGAAGAAGTGTGTGGATTTACGCAGTAGCTCCAGAGGCATGGCCTCAACCAGTCATAGTTTCCCAGACCTCCTCCAAGAAGTTTTCCTGGGAGCAAGCCAACTCTGGGCCCATCCTGCCCTCATGTATGTAGAGGAGGGTGGTCTAAGGAAGGAGTAGTAAGGACAGGAAGCCCAGCCCCCCACTCCCTGAGAGTCAGCCAGTTCTGCACTGTAATCAGCTCTGCCTACCTGGGGGAAATCCAGCAAGTTCTTTCAGTTTCCCCAACTGGTAAATGATGCTATTGAAAGTGCCTACCTCTTAAAGCTATTTTAAGGAACAAAACCGATGTATATAAAGTACCAAATAAAATACATTATATAACAGAGGCTCAAAAACATGGCGACTAGTTTTATATGTATTTTATTCAAACTATAGTTGGACAGTTTCTAGCAGCAAAACTACCTCAGTCAGGGTTGACTAAAGTGCTCCCCAGTGCTCTAAGGGTATGTCACCAAACCTCCTTGGGCCTCAGTTTACCCAAATGGTAAATGAGAGTGACTGTACAGTTATCTCACAGGAGGCTTTACTTGTTCTTTTAGCCAACCTTTGACATTCAGGAACTCAAAATGTTGCCTCAAATCAGCTACTGGCTAACAGCTCTGGATTATCTGGGAATTTCAGGTAGCCAGGTTCTCTAGCCCAAGCCAGAAAGGTCAACAATTCAAACTCAGCTAAAGTACCAGCATCAAAGGAAATGCAAATCAACGGATGTCCTTTATCCACTCACGGTACTTACCAGCTTACAAAGTGTTCCCTACTTCCTCACTCCCCATTTCTCCTTCCCAGAAATCCATTAATCAGGCCTGGTAGGGGATGGTAACTCCTTGTCACAGAAAAGGAAACTGCCTAGGCTTGGGAAAAGACTTGCCTAAGGTCACACAGTGGGATGATGACAGAGCCACACCAGTTTCCAGGCCTCTTTGAGTCCCAATTCTATGCCATTCTGCTGTACCATTCTGGCCCCTAATCAAAGGAAGAAGACTGAGAGTAAGGACTGTGCAGGTTCCCCTCACACCTGCAAGAGCCATCATCTCCCCCTCCCATCACACTCCTGTCCCAACCCAGCTGAGCCTTCTCTGAAGCATTTCCAGTCCTCACTGGCTGCCACTATTTTGGCTCCACCTAGCACATTCCAGAAAGCCTGCTGACTTCAGAATCCAAGAGCTGCCAACCCAGCCTGTGGCTGTTCTCCTCATCAGCAACCCCATCATCACTACTCCCAAACCGTGGAATATGTTCCTCTACTCCTCTTTTCCTTGGGAGATAAGTTTGAGGGGCCAAAAAAAAAAGGTCCAAACAGAAACCTGCCAGTGGGGACAAAGATAAAGGTAAAGATAAAACGGGGACAAAGAATTTGAGCTATTATTTAAGGAAAATGATCTTTGAGATTTGGAATTTGAATCAACCATTTCTAAAGCCCATAGCCAAAGTCTACTCTCAAAACCATTTTTTCCAGGACCTGAAGGAAGGGCTGTCTAGCTTGGTATTCTTTGGTGGAGCTGTAAAAGCTGCTGGCAGAGCCCCACCCAAGCTATCCCTGAAACCACTCCTCTCCTAATGTGCAGGCTTCCTGAAGGGCACCTCTTCTCAAGGGGGCATCCCACCAACTCTAGATGCAGCACAGACCCCAAACTGGGCCCTCTAGCCCCTGCTCCTATTCCCCCACCACTAGTCTGTTAAATGAATTAACATACTCAGCCTTGGGCAATTCATTCTGGCAGGCCTCAGTCTGCCTTTTCATTTCTCTCAATGCACCCTCCTTCATCTTATACAGTAGTCACCATATCTAGCACAGAGCAGGAGCTCAAACAACGTTGGTTCAACTGAATTCTAATTTAGCTGGAGTTTGTCAGCCCAGAACTAAAATGCCAGCTTCATCTCTTTCAGGCTGTGGGATATGAGAAAGTGGCCTAACCTTTCTGAAACTCAAACGCCTTATCTATAAAATGAAGAAAATGCTACCTACCATCTAGAATTGCAGTAAGGATTAGAGATGATAAATGTAAAAGACAGATTATTTGCCATGTACCAAGCAGATGTTCAATAACGTGCCCTTGTGATAGGGCCTCTTGCAGCTACCTTCTCCACTCCAGCTCGTCAGATTCCCCCCCACTCCTCCCGGTCCTATGAGGATGACAAAAGCGTCTTAGCAGAGTTTCCTCTGGTTCCTCCCTGCCATGACACTGAAATCCCACCCCGTGTCTCCCCACTTCCATCTCATCCATCCTGCACACCCTTGCCAGATTCATTTTCTTACAATCCTGATTTCAGCACATCACTCCTCTACTTACCAAATATTCCGCATTGCCTACAGGATCAAGGCCAAACCCCTTTGCCTGACTTTCAAGACTTGCTCTCTGCATGCCCTTTGCAGGTTTCCTAGGCTCATTTCTCTGCCCCTTAGCTTCAGCCTCAAATATACAGGGGCTTCTCCAGTCTGGGAGGTGTGGTCACCCAGACACTGCCTCTCCCTAGAAACAGGCCTTCCTGGTGAATGTTCTTGATGCTCTGTCTTTCTCCTCAGGCTGCTGAGGCTGCCTACCCAACTTGCCTGGAACGGTGGGGGCTCTGGGAGCCACCTACTTGCCACTACCCTCTCAGGCTCCCAACCCCCTTAGAGAGGAATGTATCCAAGGAAGGTGTCATGCCTGCATCATAAGGCTTCCACTATGTCAGTACTAACCCAGCAAGGGTGAGATCAAAGACAGGCACTACCTCCTTCCATCCCTGTTCAGATGAAGAACAAGAGAGGAGTTAACCCCAGGGAAACAGATGTGACAAGGAAGCCGAGGAAAGCCTGCAGAGGAGCAGCTGGGTGGAGTGAACAATAGAGACTCCTGACTTTCCTATGTATCCACCCCTCTGTATGCACCATACCCTATGTGAGAGACCAGGTAAGGAAACTGAGGTTTGGCGGAGGGGGCGGGGAATCAGGATCAGTGTGCTTAGAGAAAGAAGCCTAGAATTGGGGGGCAGGAGCTTTGTGCTCTCATGTAACCTTGGGCAAATAAATCCCTTCCCTGTTCTGGGCCTCTGTTTTCCCATGTAGAAATGGGAGATTGGACCGGGGATCTGCTTCCCCCAGGATGCATGAGAAGCTGGGGAAAGGGCGGTCCTGTGTCCAGTTTTCTAGTGGCTGCTGAGTCAGGAGGCATGTTGAGGGAATGGGATGTTGGGTATCTTAGGCTTCACTGGGAGGCCTGGACGCCTAGCTGGTTGGATCCACTGCAGAACAGAGGTGTACTGTGGCCCAGCCTCACTCCTCATGCCTCTCACTTCTACCCCCTACAAGCCCACCCAGCACTTTACTCTTTCTGAATGCAGGAGGCCTAGCCTATGAATATTTCATACATATACAGAGAGGAGGGGGACCACAACTGTCTGGGCCTAGCCCTCTCTCTCCGGAAGGAGCTGCAGCCCCCCGAAAGGGAGGGCTGAGGAGTACTGGCTAGAGAAGAGGGGTTAGTATCTGCTTCGAAACCCAGCAAGGGGAAAAAAAACCCTGTAGGAGATGAGAGCAATGAACGCTCTGCAGCAAGAAATGTAGATCAAAAGGTTGCAAAGCTCCCCCACCCCCACCCCCTGCAGCACCACCATGGCTGCCTCTGACTCCACCAAGCTCCCTTGGGCCATTTCCTCCATTGTTCATATTATCTCCTAATCCCAAAAGGGGAGGTGCAGGGGAGCAATGCACCCTCACTCGGCTGGCACCTGCACCTCTGCAGTGGTTCTGGTTTCCCTGCCTGCCTTGCTCGCGATATACTTACACACGCACAGGTTTGAAAAATAGACCAAGGAGAGGTGAAAAGACTGTGATTATTTAATTCAGAGAACAGAAGTTGGAGGTGGAAGAGATGGTTTAATGCCCATGAAATCTCCAATGAATTGTTAAGCAGAAGAGCAATGGTGGCCAGCTGCTCTCAACCCCACCCCCCAACACACACACACACACACACACACACACACACACACACACACACACACACACACACACACACACACACACACACACACACACACAGTTGGTTTAAGCATAGCATGAGAGGCTCAGGTTAGATCTGAGAAAGAACTTCCTGGCAATGAGATGGGTAACTCAGGAATGAATGACACAGGAAGGCTATGAAACGCCTCCTCCGAGGGCTTTACTTTTATCACCTAGTCTATCTGCCAGGTCAGGATTTGAGGCAGGGGCACTGATGAAATAACACTGGGCATGCCCTCTTATAGCCCATCTGTAAATGAGGGGGCTGGAAGCCCTTCTCCCTCTTTGATTCTACAAGCAAGCCAGACTTGTTGCTATTTCTCTCATTCCCTTCATCCCCTGGTTCAGAGATTGTAAATGTAACAGTTCTTGAGGAATTTTTAAAACCTCCACTATACTAGGAGAGAATCACTGGACTGCCAACTTCTTTCAATTACCTCCCTTCCTGAAACTTTCAGCCCCTGACAGGCTGTAGACCAAGACTAAAACGCAAGAGACATGCCAGGGGAGGAGTTCCTAGCAAGCTAACTTAGCATCCCTTCACTCTTGATGAATGGGTGAGGTAAGATGAGGGGTTAGTTAATGCAATTTGTGCTGATTTGTGTTGAATGGAGGCTGCTGGAGACAGTGGGATACAGTGGAGTCACTGCACAGGAGGCAGCAGCCTCTCCCTAAATGCTGTGTGACGTTAAGCAAGTCCCTGCTGCTTTCCAATGCCTCAGGATTCCCATCTGTAAACACAGGTGTCCAAACTGGTGCTCCGTGAAGGCCTGTCCAGCTGGGAGAAAAAGGATCAGCAGAGGCCTGAGGGACACTTAGCCTCCACCATGTTGGTATGTAGGCTCCAGGCTCCCTCCTTTCCCCCAACCCCCTGCAAGGCCAAAGAGAGGCTGACAAGATACAGTTTCCCTCTAGAGATAGCCTGCCCCCCAGTTCTTTCAGATCCAAAGGTGGCCTCTTACCTGCCCAATTTATGGTGCTCTTCCTATCCCTTTCTAAGACCCCATTCTAAAACCCTTTCTAAAATCCCATTTTATTGTGGCATGTCTGCACACCAAAAATATCAAAACCTCCCAATTCCCCATTCTTTGATGGCCCCTTCCTCCATTCCCCCAAGATCAGATCCTCATTCCACAACCTGGCATTTGGGAACACCACCACCACTGGGCCCCAACCTCCTTTCTACCTTACAGTATCAACCAGAAAAGACTGTCACTGCACTCAGCCTGCTTGCAAGCCACCCGCTCCTACTCGTAATTTTGCTTATACCACTATCCTTTGCCTAACCAAACCCCTCTAATTTCTGGAGGCTTCCCAGGACAATTCCCCTATATATACAGATCTCTCATCTCTCTCCATAGTAGTTTGCCTCTAGACTCATGAATCAGCAACCAAAGGTAGTGTAGTCTGGGGACTGGGCAGTCCAGGTCCTGAGCTTATTGAAGGGAGACATCATGATTTATTTACTTTTAATTTTAGATGTAACCCACCCCCTTCTCAATCTTCATTAAGTATACTCAATAAATATCTGAGCCTTCAGTATCATTTTTCTAATCATTTTCATATGAACCAGGACAAGTGCCAGTGGAGAGGTAAAGGTCTCCAAAGCTTTACAGATGGCAAGTCCTTCCGGAGCATTCATTAACTGCTATGCATTGCTAGGCTTTGAGGGGATTGTGGCTGAGATCCAGGTTTCCTTTACCCCCCTGAGAGGTTCCAAAAGAACCCAAACATCCATGATATCAGGGAGACAAAGTAGAGGCAGGGAAACTCAATTATTATTTGTCTCCTATTATAATTTAAGCCCCAAAATGCCCAAGGGATGCAGGCAGCCTGGAGGAGTTCTGAGTTCTGAGAAAGAAGAGGTCATCATGGACTGCAAGAGACAGGCAGGAAAGGCACTAAGGAGATAGGCCCAGAGCTGAGAGGGAAGAGAATTTGGACAGTGCAGGGTGAGTGGGTTTGGGTGTGGGGAGGGAGTTATATAGGGCAGGTATGTTAGATGGCTGTTGGTTTGAGGCAGTGCAGAGGACATGTCCAGCTCTGGGCCGGGGATGCGCAGCTGCAAGTAGGGGGACTGTACTGGTGCTTGGTCAAAGTGAGAGGAGGTGACTGTAGTGTAGTATCTGCAGTCCTGGCTAGTGTCACAAAGGTCCCCAGCTAGCCTTCCCTTAAGTGAGTGATTTATTGGATCTCACTGTCTCCTCTCAAAGGTGCCTAGGCTTTGCCTGGGCCCTGCAGCCCACAGAGTTCTCCACCCTCAGAGGTGGGTCAAATGTCCAAGAAGAGCCTTTCAAGCCCCTAGGTAGCTCCCTCCCTCTTGTTCCTCAGAAAGGCCTAGAGTCTATTGCCAGAGGCACACAGCGGTGGATGGGGCCGAATGAGCGGAGCTGCACTCGGGGAGGGGGCTCTGCTGGAATCCCCAAGGGGTGGGGTGCAGAGTCCAACAGCGCAGCACCCTCCACCCAGCCCAGATGAATGCAGCAGGCAGGCAAAGCTGCAGAGGGAGATGTTAGTGTGTGAGGGGCAAAGGCTCACCTTGACCCCGCGGCCCGTGCCAAGACAAGTCTGGCCAAACCGAGGCCGGCTCTGTGGAGCCAGTCCAGCTGCCGCCTGGGCTGTGGCGCGCCTGGAGGGCACAAACCCTCACCACCTGAAAGCCTAGGCAAAGTCCAGCGGTCACCAGTGTCAAAGGTGTCTGCAGCAGACAATGACAGCAGCCTGGCAGCCTGGGTATTTTAAGTAACTGCGAAGTTGGAGGGTTTGGCTGCCTCTCTAGCTCTCTCACACACACCCAAACGGTTCGTTCCCTACTACAATAATTGCTCCCTCGGCCTCTGGCACAGAACACCCTCCCCCCCACATACACACACACACCCCACCATGCTTATCGCTATTTTTAAACCGTTGACTGGAGAGAAAAACGCGGCCAGTGCCCTCCAAGGGGAGAGGAGGCGAGGGGCGGGGGGCGGGGTAGGTGGGGGACACAAAGCGGCCTTGCAGCTCTAACCCAAGGACTAGCTTGAGCTGCTGCACTAACGCAAGGTACAGCGAGAGCCGGGTTGCCAGCCCGCCTGCCCGCGGAGGCGGGGGGGGGGCGCCAGATGCGCCTGGAGGCCCAGGAGCAGGGGGCGCGGCTGTTGGGGCCTCAAGGCCGACGTTCCAAAGGGAAGTGAGCAGACCACAGGCCCAACTGAGTTCCCCTAGGGAGGAGGCAGACAATGTAGATACCCCAATCCACGCCAAAGTAAGTACCCGTCGGGCCCAGCCTAGCGCGCTGGCTTCGTCCCTAGAGGACAGGGAGAGGCAGGAGATGCGCAGGGCAGGGGAGGGGAGGGGAGGGGAGGGGAGGGGAGGGGCGGGGCGGGGCGGCAGACGAGCCGCTGGGGTGAGCAATACCCGCGTAACACAGCTGTTCCAGCTAATGTGCTACAACAAAGCTGTAAAGCTCCTGGCCTACAAATGCACCGCTGGGAGTGCTGGTTGGCTGCTCCCCTCCCGAGACCGCAGGGCAGCACGTGCGGGCCCCATCCCCGCCTCCCCCGAGAGCCCCAAGGCATGGCCCAGGATAGCCCGCCGGCCTGCCCACCTCTTCTCCGCCTCTAGCCGCGGTCGCTTGCGCCCAGGGGACACTGCTCTGGCCCTCACCGGACAGTCCTCAAAGCGGGTTTCAAAGGGGAGCGCAGAGCGGTCCGGATGCCGACCAGCCCAGCCCTTAGAGCTCCTCTCCAGGCGGCCAGAGCGGAGCACGCGAGACTGCATTGGACGGCGGGCAGGCGGAGGCTCCTGGCCGCGCGCAATGCTTACCCGGCCCGGTCCGGTTTCCAGCCCGCTTATTGTCTTTTGCGCCTCCCTGGCCGGGGCTGGAACCTTGGCTGCCACGGCTGAGAGTGTCGCCACAGCCACCCCTGCCGCCGCCGCAGCTCCAGTCACCTCCTGCACCGGCTCCCCTACCCCAAGCTCTGGGCAGCTCCCCCATACCCTTCCCCCCGGACTCCACAGCCACAGGGTGGGGCATCGGCGCCCTGATTGGCAGGCGTATGGCCCAATCGCCACGGTGAGAAGGCGTTTCCCGACTCGCCCACTGTTTTCCTTGGTGCGTTTCTCTTTAAATGCAAATAAGCGCGGGCGTGGTGTTGGCAGGGGACGTAGAGGCTGCAGAGCCCCTCGCTGGGACTCCCCACTCCCCCCTCCACGCCGGGCTGGTCGCTGCTTGGCGACACCGCAAGCTCTAGGGGCCGGTCCCGCCCGGATGGGGCTCGCTGGAGCCTTGGAGCTCGGTTTCGATTTTGCATGCGTTCCCATTTCCGTGGCCGCGGTGCAATAGCGCTGCGGCGCCCTGGCCGCCACCCGGCAGTTTATTCCAGAGCAAGAGGCCGGCGGGGAGAGGCGGGGGCGGAGAGGTTGGGGACTACAAAGCCCCTTGGCACCTTGCCGGGCCCATCCTTAGGCATAGAAACAGGGCCCCGGGGCACGCGCCCCTGGGCCGCGCCGAGGGACTCACCTGCCAGGAAAGCGAATTGCAGCGCCCGCGTCCCAGCTTCCTCCGCCTCTTTGGCACGCTGGAGCCTTAAGAGACCATAGAGTCCAGCTTCCACCAGTTACTGAAGGGCCTGCTGCTGCCCAGAGAAGAGAAAGTGCTTCCCCAAGGTCACCTACCCTGCCAGCGACTGGGGCAGATTTGGAGTTCAGAACCCAGGCTCCCAGTCCAGGGCTGCTTTCACTTTTCTCTGTAAAGACCTGTTTTCATGATTGACCCTCACCCAAATTTCCCAACTTTTACGGAACTTGAGGGGATCCCCAAAGTCTCTAGTGGCCTCCTCAACCTTTTAATGGTGAGCTAGGCTTTGTGCAGTTTCCTGTCCCTGAAAAATATGGATATTTAGAGAAAAATCTTGTCTGGGCCCAGACTGGAGGTCAAAGTTGAAGGTGGAGTGAGGAGGCCTGTACTAGCTTTGCCGCTGATGTGTCAGATGTGGCAGGGGGCCAGCCTTGAACTTCGGTGGTCTCTAACTAGCCTGAGGGCATTAAGTGGCATTGGTGGCTGCCAGGGTCAGGTGAGCAGAGGAAACAAAGAATCCAGTTCTACCACTAGCTCAAGAATATCCAGAAGGCCCAGCCCTAAAACGCTGTGAAAGTCTAAAAAGCAGGGGGTTGGGGGTGGAGGTGGTAAAGTTGAGGAGAGGGGAGGGGTTAGAGAACAATGCTTGCCATTTTTGCATTGCAGGAGGAGTGTTCTCTGCTGCTCTATTGGGTCCTGTCTGCCTTGAAAAGATCCAGCTGCTAAACTAGTAAGAGGAGGACTGCTGCCCCTGCATGTGTGGGGCACAGGAAGTGACATGGCTGCTAGAGCTGGGATCTGGCTCCTACTCTGCCTCAGAGTTGCTGTATGACCTTGGCCAGTCCGTTTTCTTCTCTGGGCCAGTCCATTACCCCATCTCCACAAGGAGGGAGTAAGACTGTTCAAGCTCATTGATGTCTTCCAACTCGGACAGTTCAACTCAATTCTTTTTATAATATTATGTGACTTTCCATGACATTCTATACATGGCCAACAAAAATCAGTATTTGAACATCAGACCTCCTCTCCTAGTCCTAGGTCCAAATAAATGTCAGGGAGGAGGGGGCTGTGGCTAACTCATTGTGCAACTTTGTTGGGCAAGTGCCTTCTTCTCCCTAGCCTCAGTTTCCCCATCAGAATGGCTGGACTATAATGTTTCCCTGGTGCTGTGCTTTCCTGCTTTGCAAAGTCCTGATTCTCATTTATTGGACCTGATTTGGAGGTGTCTTTTTTTTTTTTCCCAGCACCTCCTTCATAGGCTTTCTCACTGCCTCGTGCCTCTGGTTGCCTGCCATCTGTTCCCTTTTCACCCAGAACCTTGATTCACTGGAGTAGACCAAAGATTACAATTTGGAGAAGACAGTTTCCAAATCTGGAGCCCAGGTAAACACAGGGCCAGGACAGTCTCAGCTGTGGTAACAGGGAGAAGAGACGTACAAAGTAGTCAAGTGGTGGGCTTGAAATAACCCTGAGGTGAGGGGGCACTGTTGCACGGCTCCTGTCACAGGAGCTAGTCCTCCATATCCTCTGTCCAGCTACCAAACATTCTGCCACACCAGTCAGATTTGGGACTGATAGATATTTGATGTTGGGCTGGGCCCAAAATAAATAGGGATTGATGAAAATGAAAGTAGTCTTTGACATGCTAAAGAGGTCTCAGCTGGGTGCCCTTCTTCTTGGTCCTGATATTTCTAAGTCTCAGGTAGAGATTGTGTATGTACACATTAAGGTAGGAGGGATATTGGGGGGGGGTGGCACAGCTCCTTGTTTGTATAGCCCACTCCTCCCCAGGGACAATGTATGGCAAGACCAAGTATGGGCATAAACTTGTACCTCAAACTGCCTTCTTGAAGAGGGTACCCTCCAGGCCCCCATTACACATGCTGAGTGATACGTGATCAACTTGTTTGGTCACTACAGGGGCTGGTGGTGGGGAGCAAGAATACTTTCTCGTCTTAAGTTTATTCACCTACAAAGTGGAGATAATCACTCTGCTGCTTAATACCTTGTTTCTGTGGTGAAAAGCCCATGAGAACAGATGTGCAGGCTGTGTGGAGGCAACTCTATAAACTCAGGTAGACAGACTGATTCACATGACTACACTGCTCATTTCTTTCTTCACCAAATGTTCCATGGGCACCTCCTCTATGCCAGGCCTGGTGATAGGCATTGGGAGGAGTGGGTACAGTGGTAACATTCTGGGAGAAAGGGGACTCTGGCGATGGAGTTCTGAGAGGAGCTGAAAGCTAGACGTCTGGCAAAGGTGATCTGGAGCATTGCAGATGAAGAGGTTCCTTCCCTCCAGGGTAGGGAAGGGCATCAGAGAAAAGTTCCATGGAGGATGGCCTTGAGGATTATGTCAAGTCAGAAAAGTAGGGAAAGGATTCCTGCCCAATACAAAGCCCATCAGTCTGAGAGAGTATGGTGGGTTAAGCAAAAGCTAGGATTCTGGACATCTGGGGCTGAGTATTTGTATATAGAGAGAGGAAGAGCTGGAAACTGGGCTGGAAAGATAGGTCTGGAATGAAAGTGTAAAAGACCATGGCTGTCTGGCTAAATTGAGGCTCAGCTAGCTAAGTTTGTCCTTCCCATGGAAGCAAGCTAAATAGTGTAGTGGCACTGCTACCAGACTGCCTGGGCTGGGATGCTGGCCATACCACTTTGGAGCAGTGTGAACTGGGCAGGTTAATTCCCCTCTCTGAGTTTCAGTTTTCTCTTCTGAAAAAAAGTAATAATAGGAGTGCCCATGTCACAGAGTTGTGGTAAGAATTAAATGAGTATTACACGTAAGTACTCAGTACAGAGCCTGATACATACAAAAACTCTCAATAAATGTTAGCTGCTGCTACTGTATTATTATTGTTGGTCTACTTCTGATTCAGTGTACAGCTCTTCAAAGTTATAGAACTAATTTTGAAACCATTTTTTCATATAAACACACAAGAGCCTGTGACTCTTTATACAGAGATTTTTTTAAACTTGCTTATTTTATTGAAATATACTTGATATACAATGTTGGGTTAGTTTCAGGTGTTTAGCAAAGTGATTCAGTTATACAACATATATATCTTTTTTTTCCCAGCTTCTTTTCCCTTATAGATTATTGCAAAATGCTGACTCTAGGTCCCTGTGCTATACAGTAGGTCCTTGATGGTTATCTATTTTATATATAGTAGTTAATCCCAAACTCCTAATTTATCCCTCCCCCCAACTTTCTCCTTAGGTAACTATAAGTTTGTTTTCTATGTCTGTAGATCTGTTTCGGTTTTGTATATAAGTTCATCTGTATCTTTATTTTTTTTAAGGTTCCACATATAAGCGATATCATATGATATTAGTCTTTCTCTGTCTGGCTTATTTCACTTAGTATGATAATCTCTAGGTCCATCTGTATTGTTGCAAATGGCATTACTTCATTCTTTTATATGGCTGAGTAATATTCCATTATATAAATATACCACATCTTCTTTATCCATTCATCTGTTGATGGACATTTAGGTTGCTTCCATGCCTTGGCTATTGTAAATAGTGCTGCAATGAACATTGGACTACATGTATCTTTTCGAATTATGGTTTTCTCTGGATGTATGCCAGGTGTGGGATTGCTGTATCACATGGTAGTTTTTTTTTTTTTTTTTTTAAGGAACCTCCATACTCTTCTCCATAATGGTTGCACCAATTCACATTACCATCACCAGTGTAGGAGAGTTCCCTTTTCTCCACACCCTCTCCAGCATTTATTGTTTGTAGACTTTTTGATGATGGCCATTCTGACGGGTGTGAGGTGATACCTCACTGTAGTCATTTCTCTAATAATTAGTGATGTTGAGCATATTTTCATGTGCCTTTTGGCCATCTGTGTGTCTTCCTTGGAGAAATGTCTATTTAGATCTTCTGCCCATTTTTTGATTGGGTTGTTTGTTTTTTTGATATAGAGCTACATGAACTGTTTGTATATTTTGGAGGTTAAACTCTTGTCGGTTGAATGATTTTCAAATATTTTCTCCCATTCTGTAGGTTGTCTTTTGGTTTTGTTTATGGTTTCCTATGCTGTGCAAAACCTTTTAAGTTTAATTAGTCCCATTTGCTTATTTTTGTTTTTATTTCCATTACTCTAGGAGACAGATCCAAAAAGATATTGCCATGATTTATGTCAAAGAGTATTCTGCCTATATTTTCCTCTAAGAGTTTTACAGCATACAGTCTTACATTTAGGTCTTTAATCCATTATGAGTTTATTTTTGTGTATGGTGTTAGAGAATGCTCTAATTTCATTCTCTTACATGTAACTGTACAGTTTTCCCAGCACCACTTATTGAAGAGACTGTCTTTTCTCCATTGTGCATTCTTGCCTCCTTTGTCATAGATTAATTGACCTTGGCACATGGGTTTATTTCTGGGATTTCTATCCTGTGACATTGATCTATATTTCTGTTTTTTGTGCCAATACCATACTGTATTGATTACGGTAGCTTTGTAGTATAGTCTGAAGTCAGGGAACCCGATTCCTCCAGCTCCCTTTTTCTTTGTCAAGAATGCTTTGTTATTTGGGGTCTTCTGTGTTTCCATACGAATTTAAAAAAGTATTTTATGCTAGTTCTGTGAAAAATGCCATTGGTAATTTGATAGGGATTGCTTTGAATCTGTAGATCGCATTGGGTAGTATAGTCATTTTAACAATATTGATTCTTCCAATATAAGAACATGGTATATCTTTCCATCTGTTTGAGTAATCTTCGATTTCTTTCATCAGCATCTTATAGTTTTTGTAGTGTAGTTCTTGTGCCTCCTTAGGTTGGTTTATTCCTAGGTATTTTATTCTTTTTGATGCAATGGTAAATGGGATTGTTTCCTTAATTTCTCTTTCTGATCTTTCATTGTGAGTGTATAGAAATGCATCAGATTTCTGTGTATTAATTTTGTATCCTGAAACTTTATGAAATTCATTGATGAACTCTAGTAGTTTTCTGGTAGCCTCTTTAGGATTTTCTATGTGTAATGTCATCTGAAAACAGTGACAGTTTTACTTCATCTTTTCCAATTTGGATTCCTTTTATTTCTTTTTCTTCTCTAATTGCCATGGCTAAGACTTCTGGAACTATGTTGAATAAAAGTGATGATAGTGGAAATACTTGTCTTGTTCCTGATCTTAGAGGAAATGTTTTCAATTTTTCAACATTGAGTGTGGTGTTAGCTGTGGGTTTGTTATATATGACCTTCATTATGTTTAGATACATTCCCTCTATGACCACTTTTTGGAGCGTTTTTATCATAAATTGATGTTTAATTTTATCAAAAGCTTTTCCTGCATCTTTTGACATGATCATATGGTTTTTATTCTTCAGTTTGTTAGTGTGGTGTATCACACTGATTGATTTGTGGATATTGAAATTTCCTTGCATCTCTGGTATAAATCCCAGTTGATCATGGTGTATGATCCTTTTAATGGATTACTGCATTTGGTTTGCTAGTATTTTGTGGGGATTTTTGCATCTGTGTTCATCAATGATATTGGCCTGTAATCTTTTTTTCCTGTGGTATCTTTGTCTGGTTTTGGTGTCAGGGTGATGGTGGCTCCATAGAATGAGTTTGGAAGTGTTCCTTCCCCTACAATTTTTTGGAACAGTTTCAGAAGGATAGGTGTTAACTCTTCTCTAGATGTTTGGTAGAATTTGCCTGTGAAGTCATCTGGTCCTGGTGTTTTGTTTATTGGGAGTTTTAAAATATAGATTCAATTTCAGTACTTGTAATCATTCTGTTCATATTTTCTGTTTCTTCCTGGTTCAGTCTTAGAAGATTATACCTTTCTAAGAATTTGTCCATTTCTTCTAGGTTGTACAATTAATTGGCATATAGCTGCCTGTAATAGTTTTTTTATGGTCCTTTGTATATATGTGGTGTTGTTTGTAACTTCTCCTTTTTCATTTCTAATTTTATTGATTTGAGCCCTATCCCTTTTTTTCTTGATGAGTCTGGCTAATGGTTTATCAATTTTGTCTATCTTCTCAAAGAAACAGCTTTTAGTTTCATTGATCTTTGCTATTGTATTCTTCATCTCTATTTCATTTATTTTTGCTCTGCTATTTATGATTATCCATCTACTAACTTTCGGTTTTGTTTGTTCTTCTTTCTCTAGTTGCTTTAGGTGTAAGGTTATGTCGTGTATTTGAGATTTTTTTGTTTCTTGATGTAAGCTCGTATCACTATAAACTTCCCTCTTAGAACTGCTTTTGTTGTATCCTGTAGGTTTTGGATCATTGTGCTTTTGTTTTCATTTGTGTCTAGGTATTTTTTTATTATTATTCTTTGATTTCTTCAGTGATCCATTGGTTATTTAGTAGCATATTGTTTAGCCTCCACATGTTTTGTGTCTTTTGCAGTTTTTCTCATGTAGTTGATTTCTAATCTCATAGTGTTGTGGTTGAGAAAGTTTCTTCATATGATTTCAATTTTCTTAAATTTACTGAGCCTTGCTTTGTGGGTCAGCATGTGATCTATCCTGGAGAATCCATGTGTACTTTATTAGAAGGTGTATTCTGCTGCTTTTGTATGGAATGCTCTATAAATATCAATTAAGTCAATATGGTCTAATATGTCATTTAAGGCCTGTGTTTCCTTATTGATTTTCTGTCTGAAATATCTGTCCATTGATGTAGGTGGGGTGTTAAAGTCCCCCAATATTATTGTGTTACTGTTGATTTCACCTTTTATGGCTGTTAGAATTTGCCTTATATATGGTATGCTCCTATATTTGGTGCATATATATTTACAATTGTTATATCTTCTTTTTAGGTTGATTCCTTGATCATTATGTACTATCCTTCCTTGTCTCTTGTAACAGTCTTTATTTATTTATTTATTTATTTTGTGGTACGCGGGCCTCTCACTGTCGTGGCCTCTCCCATTGCCGAGCACAGGCTCCAGACGTGCAGGCTCAGCAGCCATGGCTCATGGGCCCAGCCGCTCCGCAGCATGTGGGATCTTCCCAGACCGGGGCATGAACCCGTGTCCCCTGCATCGGCAGGCAGACTCTCAACCATTGCACCACCAGGGAAGCCCACAGTTTTATTTTAAAGTCTGTTTTGTCTGATATGAGAACTGCTACTCCAGCTTTCTTTTGATTTCTATTTGCATGGAATACCTTTTTCTGTCCCCTCATTTTCAGTCTGTATGTGTCTCTAGATCTGAAGTGGGTCTCTTGTAGTCAGCATATATATGGGTCTTGTTTTTGTATCCATTCAGCCAGTCTATGTCATTTGTTGGAGCATTTAATCCATTTACATTTAAGGTAATTATCAATATGTATGTTCTTACTGCCATTGTGTCCATTGTTCTGGATTTTTTTGTAAGTCTTTTTTCTTCCTTTCTTCTTTTGTTCTCCTCTCTTATGATTTGTTGACTATCTTTAGTGTTGCATTTGCATTCCTTTTTCTTTTTTGTGTGTATATCCATTGTAGAGTTTTGGTTATAGGTTTCTGAGGTTTTGTTATAGCAGTCTATATAGATTCATGATTGTTTTAAGTTGCTGATCTCTTAATTTCAAATACATTTCAAATATCCTGCATTTGTACTCGCCTCCTCTCACAATTGCTGGTTTAGATATATTTGTGTGTGGATGATTTCCTACTTTTACTGTATGTTTGCCTTTACCATTGAGCTTTCCCATTTTGTAATTTTCTTATTTCTAATTTTGCCCTTTTCTTTTCCTCCTAGAGAAGTTAATTTAACATTTCTTGTCAAGCTGAATTCTTTAGCTTTTGCTAGTCTGCAAAGCTTTTGATTTCTCTGTCAAATCTGAACAAGAGCCTTGCTGCATAGAGTATTCTTGGTTTTAGGTTTTCCCCTTTCATCACTTTAAATACATTGTGCCACTCCCTTCTGGCTTGCAGTGCTCCTGCTGAAAAATCAGGTGATAACCTCATAGAGATTCCCTTGTATGTTATTTGTAGCTGTTCCCTTGTTTCTTTTAATATTTTCTCTTTATCTTTAATTTTTGTTCATTTGATTAGTATGTGTCTTGGTGGGTTCCTCCTTGGGTTAATCCTATATGGAACTCTCTGTGCTTCCTGAACTTGGTTGACTGTTTCCTTTCCCATGTTAGGGAAGTTTTCAGCTATCATCTCTTCAGATATCTTCTCAGGCCCTTTCTCTCTCTTCTTCTGGGATGCCTATAATGCGAATGTTGGTGCATTTGACATTGTCCCAGAGGTCTTTTAAAGTGTCCTCATTTCTTTCCATTCTTTCTTCTTTCTTCTATTTCATAGCAGTGATTTCCACCACTCTGTCTTCCAGCTCACTTATCCATTCTTCTGCGTCATTTATTCTGCTATTGATTTCTTCTAGTTTGTTTTTCATTTCAGTTATTGTATTCTTCAACTTTGTTTGGTTGTTCTTTATATTTTCTAACTCTTTGTGAAAATTTTATTGTAACTTATCACTCTGTGCATCCATTCTTTTCCCGAGTTATTGGATCATCTTTATGGTCATTACTCTGAACTCTTTCTTGGGCATATTGCGTAACTCCATGTTAGTTATTCTTCTGGGGTTTTATCCCATCCTCTGCCATCTCATTTTGTCTCGATTTATTTTTGTATTTTTATGTGTGGAAGGTTAGTTATGTTTCTCGACCCTAGAGAAGTGGCCCTTTGTAGAGTATGTCCTATGTATCCCAACAGTACACTCCCCTCTTGTCACCCATGGGCCAGGAAACAACTGGTCCCAGAGCAGGTTCTAATCTGTATTTGCGGATTCAGTTCTGCAGTGTCCTGGATAGTAGCTTTCTTGCTTCTTGTGTTTGCCTCTGGTGGGTGAGGCTGGTCTAGATGTTTGTGCAGACTTCTTGGCAGGATTGGCTGATGCCTGCCCACTGGTGTGTGGAGTTGGTCCTTGGCCCTCTAGTGGGCAGGGCTGTGTCGAGGGGCATGTCTAGAGTCAGCTTTGGGCTTGGAAAGTCTTTAGCCAGCCTGTCTGCTGATGGGTGGGGCTGTGTTCCCACCCTATTGGTTTTTTGGCCTCTGGCATCCCAGGGCTGGAACCAACAGGCTGTTGGGTGGGGCCAGGTTTTAGTGCCAAATGGCAACCTCCAGGAGAACTCACACTGATGAATATACCCTGGTACCCCTGCCTCCAGTTTTCTTGTCCCCACAGTGAACCATAACTCACCCCTGCCTCCCGAGGAGACACTCCAAGACCCACAGGTAGGTCTGGCCCAGGCTTCTATGAAGTCACTGCTTTTGCTCTGGGTCCTGGTGTGCATGAGACCTTGTGTGCACCCTCCAAGAATGGATTCTCTGTCTCCCCCAGTTCTGTGGAGCTCCTTCACTCAACCTCCCCTGGCCTTCAAAGCCAGATGCTCTGGGGGCTCTGACATAGTTACTGACATAGTTTGTGCCTCATTTCCTTCAAATGTCTCTCAAATGTCACCTTATTAGTGAAACCTTCCCTGGATACTTGAATATAAAATAGCAATCCCCATTCCTAACCCCTTTACTCTCCAATCCCTTAATTGGCCTCTTTTTCTTACCCATAGCATTTACCACTTTCTGGTATATTATTTTTATTGTTATTTATTTGTTTTTATTGTCACTTTTTAACTTTCTATTTCCCATCATTATAATGAAAGCTCCATGAGGGCTGACAATGAACAAAATACATAAGTAAAGTATATAGTATGTCAGATGGCAATAAATGTTATGAAGAAAAATAGAGCAGGAAAGGGGTAGAAGGAGTATTGGTGGGAGGGTGCTGCTTTAAACAGGGCAGTTGGGGTAGGCCTCACTGAAAAGGTGAAAGTCAAACAAAGATCTGAGGGAACTGAGGGAGCAAACTATGAGACTATCTGGAGGAGAAGCATCCCAGGCGGAAAGAACAACAAGTACAAAGATCCAGAGGTGGGAACATGCTGGAATATTAGAGGAAAAAGAAGGCAGGCAGTATAGCTAGAGTAGAGTGATTGTGGAGAAAAGTGGTGGGAGAGGGGGTCAGAGAGAACATGGGAGGCAGATGGCATATGACTTTTTGCATTATTTTAAAGACTTTAAACTTTGCAGATTTTGAGCTGAGGAGTTGGCATGGTCTTAGTGAAATGTCTAGGGAGCTGTAGCAGCAAGGAAGGAGGAAGCAGTGAGATCAGGACAGAGGCCCCTACAGTGATCCAGGTGAGAGGAGGGTAGAGGCACTAGAGGCAGTGAGAAGTAGTTGAGTTCTAGATGTATTTGGAAAATAGAACTGGCCAGACTTGGTGATGAAGGGTGTGAGAGAAAGAGAAGAGTAAGGAATAGGAGCTTTCAGAACTCTGAGAGGGAGGGATTGGCAAGGTGAGACCAGAACCAGGAGAGCTGACTCTCCCAGAAGCCAGGGGAGACACAGGGGTTTTATAAAAGGTAATATTACCAAGAGTGTATGTGTCAGATGCTGCCCAGAAGCACAGCAAGATAAAAGTAGAAAAGGTGCCATTGGATATGGATCTGAGTAGTCACTGGTGATGTGGGCAAGGCCAGTTTGGAGCAGACATGAGGGTGTATGCCAGACTGCAGTGGAGTGTCAAGAATTTGGTCTGCAAGGAAAGGGAGAATGTATGCAGCTTCCTTGCTCTAGAAGTTTGTCTGCAAAGAGATAGTAGGTAGAGGGGGTTCTTGGGTTCAGGTTGTTTTTACAAGATGGAAAGATATGAGCTTGTTTATATGCTGAGGGGGAAAACCAATCAAGGTGAAGATATAGGAAACAGGATAATTGATGGGTGGGAGGCCCTGGATGTGGTTGGGGATGGGAACCAGAGCCCCTACAGATGAGTGGGCCTTGGCTGGGAGGAAAGACTAAGACAAGAGGGAAGGATGTGTGGATGCCATAGAATGTGTTGTTATGGAAAGTTGATGATATCACATCTAATGACCTCTACCTGCTCTGGGAAGTGGAAGGCAAAGTCCCCAAAGTGAGAGGAAAAGCAGTAACTGGGGAGGTTCAAGGAAACTTGCTATTATTGGACAAAGTTTGAAATAGTTACTGTAGAGAATGGGAAAGTTGATAAAGACCTTTTTGTTATTATTATTTCTTCTATAGTGTTCATCAGTCCAGGCTTAGGAGAGTACAATGGCTTGATCAAAAGTTTGTGTGTTACTGGATGAGAGATTGAAGTGATTTAATGAACACAGGGTCAAAGATAGACAGAGAAGGAAGTGAAGACAGGGGAGGGAAACAAATGAAGAGAAGGTAGGAGATAACATAGTCCTTAAAACACAGAGCCTGGCACAGAGTAGATCTCAGTAAATATTTGTTGTGTGAAAGAATGGGAGATTCTGTGGGGTCAAACCATAAGTTTCCAGGAATGTAACTTCTGGAAACAGGCAATTCTAGCTAGAAAGGAGGACCAGCATTTCCAGGTGAAACCAAGGGAGCAGGTGGTAAAATGGAGGGTAGATGATGTTGTGAGAGTCAAGGAGGTGAAGGAACTGCAGGTGAAGGCATTGGATGAGTCACTTGAGCAGACCTTGCCATCAGCCCAGGCTCCACTTTTCTACTGGGAGGAGGCAACCTCTACTGGGAGGAGACTGGCAAAGTAGGAGCTAGCAAGTAGACTAGTTTCTGGAAGCCAATGTCGACTGTGACTGTAACTCAGAAGGTACCAGGATGAAACAGATGGTTGTTCGTCTTACATCTTCATCAAGAAGATGGCTTGAACATGGAAGAGCAGGGTTCCCTGAGGCTAGGAGAGCAATGAAACCCCTTTAGAGTTTGGAAATAACCAAAAAAATAGAGCAGGGAGAGGGAGAGCTCTGCTCCTCCCATATGTCCAGACCCTCACTTTGGACTTGCCCCAAACCCTTTAGCCTATCCTCAGTGCCTGGGACCGCCACTGTTCCTTGCTTGCTGCATTACTCCTGAGTGCCCATTCTATCATGGGGATAAGGGCTGGGGCCTCTGACAACTAAAGGGCTGCCACCATTCTCAGTAAGAGAGAGCCCTGTATATCCACTGCCCAGGCCTATGAAATGAAGTCAGGGCTTGCCCCCGTCTTCCCCAGTGCTCCCACTCACATATGAGGCAGAACATGGTATCCTGTGAAAGCCCTGTCTTAGACAAGAAGCCTCATGGGTTCTAGTTCTGGCTCTACCATTGCCTCACTGTGTGACCTTGGGCAACTTTCTTCCCTTCTCTGGGCCTTAGTTTCCACATCTGTACAAAAACTGTTCTGCCTACCTCAGAGTTATAATAGAAGTAAATGAAATAATGGATGTGTAAATGTTTTGTAAGCAGTCAAATGCTCTGGGCCCACAAGAGAGTGGTTAAATTAATGCTGCCGGAATAAACCTAAGCATATATGGTCAATTAATTTATGACAAAGAGCCAAGATATACAATGAGGACAGGACAGTCTCTTCAATAAATGGTGTTGGGATGACCATTTATGGAAAGTTGATGATATCACATCTAATGACCTCTACCTGCTCTGGGAAGTGGAAGGCACATGCAAAAAAAGTCACATGCAAAAAAATGTCACATGCAAAAAAATGAAACTGGAGAGTCACATGCAAAAAAATGAAACTGGACCTCTATTTTACACCATACACAAAAATTAACTCAAAATGGATTAAAGACTTGAACATAAGACCTGAAGCCATAAAACTCCTTAAAGAAAACATAGGTGGTAAGCTCCTTGACATCAGTCTTGGCAGTGATTTTTTTGGGTTTGACAACAAAAGCAAAGGCAACAAAAGCAAAAATAAACAAGTGGGACTACATCAAACTAAAAAGCTTCTGCACAGCAAAGGAAACTATCAACAAAATGAAAAAGCAACCTACCAAATGGGAGGAGATACTTGCAAACAATATATCCTATAAGGGGTTAATATAAAATATCAAAAGAACTCATACAACTCAACATCAAAAAAACAAACAACCTGATTAAAAAATGGGCAGAGGACCTGAATAGACATTTTTTCAAAGAAGATACAGGTGCACAACAGGTACATGGAAAGGTGTTCAATATCACTAATCATCAGGGAAATGCAAATTAAAACCAAAATGAGATATGACCTCACCCCTGTTAAAATGGCTGTTATCAAAAAGATAAGAAATATCAAATGCTGGCAAGGATGTGGAACAAATGGAACCCTTGCGAACAGCTCATGGGAATGTAAATTGATGCAGTCACTATGTAAAAAAGTATGGAGGTGCCTCAAAATTAAAAATAGAACTCCCATATGATCAAGCAATCCTGCTTATGTGTATTTATCCAAAGAAAACAAAGACACTAGATATGTGTTCACTGCATATGTGCACACTAGATATGTGTTCACTGTTCCATGTTCACTGCAGCATTATTTACAATAGCCAAGACATGGAAGCAACCCAAGTGTTCAAGAATGGATGAATGGGTAAAGAAAATGTGATGTGCGCACACACACACACACACACACACACACACACACACACACACACACACACTGGAATATCATTTGGCCATAGAAAATAATGAAATCTTGTCATTTGCAACAATATGGATTGAACTGGAGGGCATTTTGCTAAGTGAATAATTCAGAGAAAGACAAATACTATATGATTTCACTTATATGTAGAATCTAAAATTAAAAAAAAAAAGCGAGCTTATACACACAGAGAACAGATTGGTGGTTGCCAGAGCAGGGGTTGGAGGTGGACAAAATGGGTGAAGGGTGTCAAAAGGGACAAACTTTCAGTTATAAAATAAATAAGTCATGAGGATGTAATGTACAACATGGTGAATATAGTTAATAATACTGTATTGCCTATCTGAAAGTTGCTAAGAGAATAGATCTTAAAAGTTCTCATCACAAGAAAAAAATTGTAACTGTGTGGTGATAGATGTTAACTAGATTTGTTGTGGTGATTATTTCACAATATACACAAATATTGAATTCTTATGTTGTACACTTGGAACTAATATAATGTTGTATGTCAGTTATATTTCAGTAAAAAATGTAATTGTGCCAGATTTGCCCTGGGAAATCAGGGAACATGTTCTCTATGCATTCAGTAAGTCATTCCTATGACTATGCATGCCCCATTCTAAGGACTGAAATCTTCAAGTCCGAAAGACCAGGATATTCAGGGCCCTCTCCAGTCTAGTCCCCAGCCTAGCTCTTGTTGAAACACATTGAACTTGAACCAGACTAAATTGGTTACCCAAACTGCCCTGCTTTTTCCCACTTCTATGTCTTTGCTCACTGAGTTCCCTCCACTAATACCTTTTCTTTCCTTTCTACTAATTAAAACACTTTACACCCTTCAAGGCCAAGATCAAACACTACCTCTTCCATTATCCTTTCCCTCAAGTTAGCAGCTGAAGGGGAACTCTGTGGTTTCTGCAGTACAGTGGACCATTTGCACTTTGGATCTTGTCTTTGTGGGCCACCTTTCTGAATAAAGGGAAAGAATTTTCCCATTGCAGGAAAGAATGCAGACTGGTCAGTGGCATGTGCAGAGCAGATCCAGCCCTAGGCTAATGGCAATTCCAGGAAGGGAGGGAGGGAAGGAGAGAGGGAGAGAAGAAAGAAGGAAAAAAGGGAAGTTAGGAGGAGACAGGGAGAGAGGGAGAGAAGGGTTAAGATTCAGCTTTCTTGGAAGCTGCATTCCCACTTGTTCAGTTTACAGTCAAGATCTAACTGGGAAAACAAATTACCTGGAAACTGGTGGTTGTAATGGAGGGTTTGGGGAGGCTAGGTTATTATCTGGGGGCAATGCCAATAAGAGACTAAAGGCCAAGGGTGACATTTCATTCTAGGAACCTCCTCCTCGCACCTCCTAGGGAAATTTGCCTCAGAAGATTCATCATCAGAATTTGAGATGATCCATTTTCACTCCAGGCCTGTTGTCTGGATGGGGAAGAAACCAAGGCAGCGGGCCTTAAAGTTTCTGCCCACAGCAGCACAGGCAACTGGAAGAACAACAGCTCAGAGAGGTCTGGAGAGCTGAGCTGCCAATAACATGGGCACTTAACTTTGAAAGTTTCTCAGTCTGCTCATCTGGGAAATGGGGCAAAGAGTTTCAGCTCTTCCTCTGCCTAGAATTTGGTATACTCCTACATCCTAGTCAAATGCAATTCTTTTGATATGCCCAGAGTTATCTACATACTTTCAAGTGTCAACCAGAGAATTGGTGTTCCAGATGGCACAAGGGAGGCCACCCTGGCCAGGCCCCATTTGAAGGGTGTACTTTCCTGGGGTCCTAAAGTAGATGGAGCTGCTGAGCTTGACTCCTAATCTCCTAAACCCTGACTAAGGGGATGGGGAGCAAAGTGAGGAGTGCAATCCCAGATAACTCACCCTCAGGAACCCAGATTGAAAGAAAGGTAGAAGAGACCTGCAGCTCACTGCCCTAAAGTCTGTGTTTACAGTCCAGTCCTTCAGTTCTCTTGCCCCTTGGAGAAAAACAGTTGCACTGCTCTCCAAAATGCTTTATGCATTTGAAAGTCTGGAAGCTGAGTGGGGCAGGACCATGGGGATAGATGTCCAGTATTCTTGCCTTCCTTCCTAAAGTCTCTTAGGCACTAGGAGCTAGGGAGAGTGGGAGAGGTAAGAATGGGGAGAGGCAAGTCAGTTCAAGACCCCATTCCCTGCCTCCCTTCCTGCATGATGGGAGATATTTATGTAGGGGTGTGGGGGGTGGGTCTGTCAAGGCAGCTCCCAGGAAAAGCTCCAAACATCTAAAGTACTCCCCATATACAGATTATCTGGGCTTGCATCCTCTACCCCTTCACCTTGTGTCTTTTTCACTGCTCATACACATCCTCACCCATAGTGGTTTAGGAGATATAAAAGAAGGTACTGTGGAAAGATGAAGATTTAGCAAAATTGAAGGTGCCTGGATCTGGATTTGGGTGGTTATATGTGCTGATTGAGGCCCTGGTTGCCTGGACCAGTTAGGAGGACTAAGCACTGCAGGCTGTGTTTCCCAGGCTCTCATATTAGTTGACTTCTAGTTTTCCTCAGTGAAACAGACATTGAAAGCAGATTGAAGGACAAGAATGAGGGAAAGGAGAGGGTATTTCTTCCTTTTCTCTTGTTTGGATACCCATGATAAGCCTGTGATTCTACTTTCTATCAGGTGACCCCTGTCCCTAGAGTCTGGCCATACCTCCTCCCTCACCCCTCCAACCTAAGGGTGATGTTGGCCTCCTGCTGTCACTAAACTCTGAGTTAACTTCCTGTCCTTCTTAGATTCTCTGCCTATCACCTATGTAACTTCCTGTCCTTCTTAGATTCTCTGCCTATCACCTATGTAACCAATTATTCTCTGTGTTAAATTCGTTGTGACAAATATTTGGTAGTTTGTTTTCCTAGTTTCCTATATAAAATAGACTAGTGTAATTGCAGCCTATGATTCAAGGTGAGTGAATGGGAGACTCCTTGGTCACTTGACTCAAATAGGGTATTGGGCAACAGCCCCTGAAAAGGGTGAAGCCCCTTTACTTCGCCACAACCCGGTGTCAGTAGATTGGCTGTGGACCCAAGTTTGGTTTGGTGACAATAGCAGCCAGAGATTCAATGGAGATACAGGGCTGAGCAAGATGATGCTACCCTTATACCTACCTGAATTCTTCAGGACTTGCTTCTAGGACATTACAGCTCCAAATTCTCTCAAGGATCTTAGTGGGGATGTATAGGCCATTG
This sequence comes from Grampus griseus, assembly GCF_964374135.1. NCBI lineage: Eukaryota > Metazoa > Chordata > Mammalia > Artiodactyla > Delphinidae > Grampus > Grampus griseus. Next base: position 52,774,815 of record NC_138999.1, read on the forward strand.
GGTTAGTTTTCTCTTTCAGTGGCTAGGCTCCTATGCCTGTTGAATGCCAGATCACTCTAATCCTTCCCCATGGCCAACCAGACCCGTTCCCCCGGTGAACTTCCCCACCCCACACACACATCAACACAACAGCCCCCAGGATTTATTTTGTTGAGGATTTTATTGTGGAGGATAATACAGGAGAGCAGCTTCAGACGAGTGGGTAGAGCTGTAGTGCCCTCAAGCTACCTGGGTCCCCAGGTGGTTTTTTGGAGGCATTGTGTGTTTCTGGGCAGGCTGCAAGGTTACAGTTGGTGTTTAAGATAGCTAATCAACACAGGAGGAATATCCAGCTGGTCGATGGCTTGTGGCTGGCTGGCGTGGCGCAGGGCTCTGCGGATGACTAAACGAGCCTGTGATAGTAGTGACCGTGGAGTGGCTACAGGAAGGAAAAACAGGTCATGAGAAGCAATTCTCAGTGTAGTTCTCCCACCCAAGCTTACATCCATCCTGCCCTGGCTACTGCAGCCCTAATTGCTCTCTCCCTTCTAAGAAATGTCCCCTCCCTTCCCTCAATGCATGGTACCTATGGGGACACACTGAGGCCTAGAGAGGGCATGTTCAAGGCCACAAAACAGTCATGGGCAATGCCAGAAGAAGAAACTGGACTAGTGCTATCCCCTACCTCATCTTAGTGATCCCTTCCCTAAAAAGGAATCTGTAACCTCTTCTCCACTGGGGCCCCAGGGAAGAAGATGATGTTTTCTCCAACTCATCCCAGAAGGATTAGCTTGGGGGGTGATTTGGGGCCCTCGGCCCTCCAAGCCAGGAGGCCTATTAGAGCTGGGCTGCATGACACTCACCTCGGGCCTGTAGCAGCAATGCAGTGCCCTTATCATATTGTGAGTTCAGGTCCAGGGAGAGAGATGGAAGGTAGATGTTAGCACCAAAATCAATTAACAGCCGGATGTACTCTGGCTCACAATTATGGTGCAGGCAGATTTCGAGGAGGGTGCGGGACCGTGGGACTCGAGTCAGTAGGTGCTGGTCAGTACAGTTGTAGTCAGGGTCTGCCCCATGGAGCAAAAGCAGGCGGAAACAATCAAGGTGACCGTAGACTGCAGCCAAATAGAGGGGTCCAGAACATGAAGCTATGTTCGATGCCCAGACTGGTAGTTTTGCCTTAACGTTGGCCTCTGCACCATGACCCAGGAGCTCCTGCAGGATGGCAACAGCACCATCACGGGCAGCTGTGAGCACAGGAGAGCAGTTGTTGTAGATGCTACCACCAGGACAAGCACCAGCTTCCAAAAGCACACGCACACAGTCCAGATGGCCATGACTGACGGCGGTAAAAAGTGGTGTCTGTGCCTTGACGTCCAAGCTGTCAACATCAGCACCATGTGCCAGGAGGACCTGCAAGCAGCTAAGGTGGCCATAAGAAGCAGCCAAGCGCAAGGGTGTCCCAGGGATGCCCCAGCCACTTCTACTGTTGATGAATCGTTTATAACGCTCCTGGCGCAAAAGCTGGTCCAAGGTATAAGAGTCATTGTTGTACACTGCTTGATTGAGAGCCTGCTTCTCCCCCGTGTCGGTGTCCTCCTCCTCCTTATCGGGCTGCAGGAGGGAGAAGATTTTGGTGATGTCCATGAGGTTCACCTTGGCTAATTGGAGCAGAACTATTCTCATTATGAGCAGGAGGATATGCCAGATCTGTGGATGACAAAAACAGGAGAGACTGAGGGCTCCCATCAAAAGCCTGGATGCTTGGCCCCCATCTTTCACCATCAGGCTCTTCAATCATGGGTCCCTTGCTTCTAACTCCTACTCCATCTTATTTCAGACCCCAGAGATGGCTGCCAAAATAGATCAGGCCATTTCACAGCCTGATGCCTTTGCATATGCTCTTCTGCCTTCCCTTCAAACTCCTACTTCTGGGAAACCTTCCATAATCTCCTCCTACTCTGCTCAGGGATTCCAAAGGATTACAACTAGGCTTTAGCTATGAATTTTCACATCACATTTCCACTTATCTGTGCTTCATCAGTGCATAAACTCCAGGGTGAGGACTCCTGTCTCCATCTTATTTTTTTTTTTTAAAGAAGATGTTGGGGGTAGGAGTTTATTAATTAATTTATTTATTTTTGCTGTGTTGCGTCTTTGTTTCTGTGCGAGGGCTTTCTCTAGTTGTGGCAAGCGGGGGCCACTCTTCATTGTGGTGCACGGGCCTCTCACTATGGCGGCCTCTCTTGTTGCGGAGCACAGGCTCCAGACACGCAGGCTCAGTAGTTGTGGGTCACGGGCCTAGTTGCTCCGTGGCATGTGGGATCCTCCCAGACCAAGGCTCGAACCCGTGTCCCCTGCATTAGCAGGCAGACTCTCAACCACTGTGCCACCAGGGAAGCCACTGTCTCCATCTTATTATTCCTCCACTCCCAGTAGAACCTACATCATGGCTGGGGTGTTGGTAGATACATCTTCCTTGGTTCAGAATGTGTGGACTAATGAGGTGGTTCTGGTCTGGTAATTGCTAAGCCAACAGAATGGTGTTTTGTGGTGTCAAGCTGTCATCCCTGAGCATTCTGACATCAGTCTCATGGGGCAGGCCCTCAACTCTACCTCTCAACCTTTTAGATGAGATTCAGCCTCTTCAGAGCCCCTCGTATGTGACCTCCCCTCAGACGCAGGCCCCATGCTTCAGGCAACAGGGTTGCTCAGGAAATGGATGTTGAATGGCATTCACTGATTAAATAAAGAGGTGACATTAAAAGTAAAAGTAAAAGGGACGTCAAGTAAAACATAGTCAAAGAGATAGTAGGAAATAGTTGAGGTTTCCAGGACAAGTCCTCCTCTCTGTTGACAACTAGTTTTTCCACCAGGACCATTTCAATCCAGGAGTCCCTTTGATTGCCAGCATATTTTTGGAAACTATGGCTTCCCAGTCTCTCCGAGTCAAGCCTTTTCCCATCCTCTCTGTTCCACCCAGCCTGGAGCCTTGCCTCAACCCTCAACTCTTCTCTCCTCATTATCCCCAGGCCCTACAAAATCACCCATGGCCCAATGACTGACTCAACCTAAACCCTTGGCATTTCTAGTCCTGTTCCTAATGCTCCAAAATCAGTCACTCATCTCAGTTGGTAATGTCATCAGGGTAAGCTGGTAGGGTTTTCAGAGGTTGAGTCTCCCTCTTCTCCCATACCCTGCAGCCCTGGGCTCAGGACCTCACACCTCCTTTTATTCACTGTCCACCTCCACCCCTCTTTGTTAGCCTGGGACCTCAAATACACACCTCATAGAATAAACTTTGAGGTGGGTGGGTGGGGTCTCCCTCAACTTTAGCCCCCCTGCCACAAGTCAGCATCAACTCCATATATGGTCTTTTATTTACTCACTTTTGGGGTACAATTATAAGAAGATAATTTTAGAAATCAGGCAGGCCTAAGTTTGCAACTCAGCACCCCCATTTCCTATCTGAGTAAGCTTTGGGAAAGTCTATTCCCTTCTTTGGGATTCAGTTTCCTCATTTATAAGACAGAAATGATAGTCCCTGCCTCATGGGGCTGTTAAGAGAAAGAAAGCTACCATATACTAGATCTTCAAGGGTGAGCTTCCTATGTGCCTTCAACCTCTCCCCTGGCTCCTCCCCCTCAATCATCTTTGGAAACAAAACACTTCTATGGTCCTTTGTCCTACTCTAGCTACCTTTCTTTTCTTCTCTCTCTTTTTCACCAAACATCTCCAAAGCGTTGTCTACCATCCATTTCCTCACCTCCAATTCCACCCTCTGCAGTCTATCTCCATCCATCCTCAATCACACAGAGATATTTCTTTAAAAGTCATCCTTGTGGTTAAATCTACTGGCTGTTTCTCAGCTCTTTCCTTTTCTGACTTTTCTGGGACATCTGTCTCCACTGACCACTTCATAGGAGGCTTCCTGGCCTTCCTTGGCTTCCTGGCCAGCACACTCTTCTGATTTTTCTCCCCTGAAATAGTTTTGTTCCCCTTGTTCTCTCCTTTTTCTAGAGCTGTAGCTCTCACCTTTATCAGGATGATTTCAAGCCTACCACTCCAAGTCCCCCAGCTCTCTCTTCAGCAAAAGGTATGTATTCACTGAGTTCTTTCAAGTACTTCAAAGTCAGCAGTATCACACCACCACTACTACTATCACCATCACCAAACTAGATCCACATCTCAGTTCTTCATCATCCAACTGGTCAACCAAACCAAACGCTCAAGACTAATGTCAGGCCTCTTATCTCATTGTTCCACTCGCATCTAATTGGTCATCAAATCTAGGATTTTACTTCCTAGAGGCCTCTATAAGCAACCCGATTGCTAGTGCTTTATCCAGACCCCCATCATCTTTTGCATCAACTGTTGTAGTAGTCTCCTAGCTAGTTTATCTTTTCAATAATTTCTCCACATTTTGGCTAAAGTGATCATTTAAAAGTACAAATCCTCTCTGTGCCAATCTTCTATTTTAAATCCTTTAATCACTCCCCTTTCTTTCAGAGTATAGCCCAGATGCCTTGCCAGGCTCACAGGTCCTTCATGAGAAAACCTTGGCCAATATCTCCAGCCTCATTTCCTACCACTCCTCTATTTATACCCCAAGATTCACTGATAAGGGAAGAGAAATGATGGCTGTTGATATACATCATGCTTCCTTCTGTCACATGTAACTCCTTCTAACGGGTTAGTTCCTTGAGTCTTTGCTCTTAATAGTACTATAGCAGTCATCACACTATATCATAACTCCTTCTATATAGGTCTGTTTTGCCCCCAGTGCAGATTGGGAAGCCATATATGGAAGTGGTAAAACATGGTCTAGGATTCTGCTTCAATCTCAGCTCTACCAATTAGTAGTTGTGTGATCTAGGGCAGATCATTTAATCTCTCTGTGCCTATTCCTTCATCTGTAAAGTAGTATGATAGTAGTATCTGCCTCAGAGGGTTATTGTTAGGATTAAATGAGTTAATATCAATACATCTTAAATGTTTAGAATACCACCTGTATGTAGTACTCAGTAACTATTTTCACTATAATTATTATTATTACTTAGGTATCTAATTTCTATGGCTGTTGCTCCCTCCTGAGGTTAAAGCTCTATAACTTCAGAGATGGAATGCACATAATAAATTATTTCCTTTAATTTCCTCAATTTAGAGATGGGAAAACCAAGGCTTAGAGGAGAGCAGAGACTTTTTACTAAGGTCACATGGCTGTTATTGACAGTTGTCTCATTAGCAAGAACTCAGCCACCTGAAAAGTAAACACATACCCCTCCCCCTTGCCTCAAACAGTCATATTGTAGCTCTCAGGATCCTCAAGTTTGAGGGTCATACTGGATTCCAGGATCTCAATCATAGGTTGCTTTACAAATCATTTCTTCTGACAGCCAGTAGGGATTCTCTCCTTACTATTTTATTTGGGGGAGTTGTGTTCAGAGAAATGAAGAGGAAAGGGAGTGTGAAGGGAAATGCTGAAGCTCTCACCAAGGTCATACGATGAGCCCACTTCAGAGCCCATATAATGAGCCTCCAGAGAGAGAACAAGGCATGACCCCAGCTACCTTGGGCACTTGAGTGAATTGTGCCTCATCTCATTAGATAGGATAAAAAACCTACCTCATCTTTTGTCTAATCTCACCGTACTGTGGTTTATTAATCAAAGAGTTTCTATGTGTGACCATTTTGTGCAAAGATCCTCGTCCTGCTCCCCAAAGTGCAGGGGTTTTAAACCCTTTTTCGGTGGCATTGGCCCCTGTGACAATCTGGCTAAGTCTCTGGTCCCCTCTCAGAATGATTTTTAATACATAAAATATATAGAATTAAAGGAAACCAATTATATTGAAATATAACTATCAAAATATTTTTAAAACTGCGTGATATGGTAATAGAAGTTCTTTACCAACACGTTAAATTACAAGATCTACTAATAATTTCTAAGTGATTATGAGTATAAATGACATTTCCAGATCTCTGCTGCAACTGTAATATGATAGGGAATATCTATGATTTCTTCTGGTGACCAAGTTACAGGAACTAGTAATACTACTGCCATTTGCTGCCTGCATTCATCCTTGAAGGAAATAGTAAATTTCAGTTAGAGATTAGGGGAATAGAAAGGTGATTGTTTGCCCCATCTGTATTTTTGGACCCTTTGAATTCTATCTAAGGCCCTCTTGGAGGGGGGTCTGTGAATCTAGGTTAAGAACTCCTACGGGAGAGTGGCTGGTTTCAGCGGGCCCTAGAATAGTATGCCAGGCATTAGTAGACTATTTTTAGTACTCATCTTCCCCCCCACACACACACACACTGAGGAGCTCTGCCCTTCTGCCCTGAGCCCACCCTGCTGCATCTACACACAGACTCACAAGTACTACACAGGGACACAAAGACAAAACTTCACCCTCCCTGTATTGCATAACCGCAGCAATTTCCCTCAAGAAGTAGGCCCATTTGAACCCCAGAGCCTAGGCAGACACAGTTTCCTGTGACAGATGCAGCAGGAAACCATCCTTCCCTCTGCGGGAAGCTTTCCCCACTAACCTCCCAAGCATCCCCAGAAACAAGACCCAGTGGAAACGGACTACTAAGGGTGGTGATCACAGGTCCACTGGCTGGCAGCCCTTAGGGTTCACTCGTCCCTGACAGCATCATCACGTCCTAAGCTCCAGGTACTCACCGGGCTGCCCCTACCCCTCTGCGAAGCACTTGGCCCTGGTGGCACCTCCAAGGGGAGCCCCCTACTGCCCCGGGGGCTGGTGCAGGCTGGGCCCTCAGTTTCCACTGTTAACAACACCGCCTAAAGGGCTGGCTGAACAGGTCCAGAGGGCTAATTTTAGGTTACCCTCCACCCTCCCTCCCAGGGCCGTATTATCTTACTAATGCCATACTGGGAGAGATCCCAGTGAGAGGAGGGCCATCCTCAGGGAAGTCCTGGAAGGACTGACAGGAAGGTGTCTGGCTGGGTCAGGACTCAGGCTCCTAGTGTGTCCTAGGGTACCCCTCCCCACCATTCATATGGGCTACAAGGCCAGACTCCTGTGCTGTGAGTGTTCTCATCCTTTCACCAAGGGGCCTGAGGAGGCCTGGTCTCCCTTAGCGCACCTTCCTCTGGCCCAGGCCTCTTCTTTTTCTCTCCCTAACTTAGCCACTCTGGAGTTCCTTTTTCCTTTTTTGAAGGACCCAGCAACACATTGCTCTCTCCTTCCCCCACCCCAATGCCCCCACTCCCAAGAGTGAGGAGGATGGTGGGAAGCAAAGACCTCCATACTGGTACATATATCAACAAGGTTTTCTAAAATTTAAAAGGCCTGATCATTTATAAATGCCTCCCCAGTCCACCAACCTACCAGGCTCAGCTTGAAGAAAATACCCATAGCCTCTACACTCTTCTCACACCTAAGGGATCAAACCAGATTCATGTGTCCAGCACTGGGAACTTTGTCAAAGCTCAGGTCTTAAATGTATTGTTTTAGCTCCCTGGTTGCCATGAAATGAAGGAAGTGGTAGGGAGCTACCTTTAGAAATAGTCACATTATTTACTTTAGATGTCACCCAAAAGAAAGTGGAAGCCAGCTCTTTCTTCCCTGGGGGAGGAAATGCCAGCCTAGCATTTGGTATACAAACTACATTACAAACCATCTGATCATGTCTAAGAAACACTTTATGGAGAAACTATCAAGAAGCCACTATGTGTAAGGTTCCAAATGCAGGAAGAACACAAAGAAATGTAAAATATAGTATCCCTGAAAGAGTTTAGAGTTTATTAGGAAAAACAGACACGAAAACAATTGTATTTCTCATAATGCAAAAATGCCAGAACTAAAAGCTGTCTATGGTTATCTTGTGTCCTTGTCAATCTCCCAGATTAGTCTGGGGGGGTTACTGCAGGGTTCTATGTCCCTACATCCACCAAACCCAATAGTAACTTGAATTTTCCTGCAAAGAGATTCCAGTCTATATAGAATATTGATCCCAAGGCCTCAGAGTCCCTTTCTTTCCCTTCCAGTCATCAAGGAAGAGAAGGTTCCAGTCAGGAAAAAAGAAAAGCCAGTGAGGGAATGAGATATGTGTTGGGATAAAGCACTGGCAGCCCTGTTTCACATGATTACTTTGGTGTTAGAATCTGCATATTGAAAGGAAATTTCCACATTTCTGAGAGATGTTTAATGACTTCTGCTTAAATGCTTCCAATAATAGGGCACTCTCTACATCCAGAAGTAACACATCTCATTATTGAACAGCTCAGCTAGTCCTTCTTTTTGCTAAGCCTATATCTGCATCTATAAAGCATCCCTGAGGTCAACTGCTGATCCTATCTTCATTTACCCTTAGGACCTCAGAGAACACAGTTACTTTCTTTGCCTCAAAACAGCCCTCTAGGGATCTGAACCCAGGTATCTTATCCTTCATGTCACCTTATCTCAGTGAAAACAGCTCAGCTCCTTCAAGTATTTATTTCAAGCTGGTATCTATCCAGTCACTTCCCAAGTATTGTCTACCACACTCCTGAAGTGGTCATGCAGCCTGCTTGCACATTAACAGCACCAGGGAGTTCACAGGAGGTCAGATGACTTCTTAGGAAAGTGTCAAGTGTGTCTCAGTGTGATCAATGACTCTGACTATCAGAAACATCAAAAAGCATATCTGTTTCACCTCAGTTTGAACCAGTGGCCTGTAGCTGTTTATTATGAGGTTTCATGCAAACCTGATTAGCAGCCAATAAACAAGCTATTATGATGCAGTATTATTCTTGAAATAAAAGATTAGTAGGATTTTTTAATAGAAAATTTTGGAGATAATTGTATATTAACATACAGTTGTAAAAATAATACAGAGATCCCCTGTAGACTTTACTATTTCCTCCAGTAGAATTTTGCAAGACAATGCAGTGCCACAAGTAGGATATTGACATTGATACAATCCACCTATCTTATTCAGATTTCCCAAAGTTTACCTGTAGTCGTGTGTGTGTGTGTGTGTGTGTGTGTGTGTGTGTGTGTGTGTTTACTTCTGTACAATTTTATCACATAGTAGGCTCTTGCATATACCACCACAGACAATATACAGAATAGTTCTATCACAATAAGGATACCTCAGATTTCCTTTTTATAGCCATATCCACTCCTTTCCCACTCTCCCTCCTTGGTCCCTAACCCCTGGCAACATCTAATCTCTTTTCCATTTCTATAATTTTGGCATTTCAAAATTATATAAATGAAACCATACTTTTCTTAAAAAAGTATTTTCCATGTCTCTATTTGACTTTTAAAAAAATTATTTATTTTTGGCTGCGTTGGGTCTTCGTTGCTGCATGCAGGCTTTCTCTAGTTGCAGTGAGCTGGGGCTACCCTTCATTGTGGTGTGCGGGCTTCTCATTGCAGTGGCACAGGCTCTAGGCGCAAGCTTCAGTAGTTGTGGCACATGAGCTTGGTAGCTGTGGCTCACGGGCTCTAGAGAACAGGCTCAGTAATTGAGGTACACAGGCTTAGTTGCTCTGCAGCATGTGGGCTCTTTCAGGACTGGGGATCGAACCTGTATCTCCTGCATTGGCAGGTGGATTCTTAACCGCTGCACCACTAGGGAAGTCCCGAAACCATACCTTTTGAAAGTAGCTTTTTTTCATCCAGCATGCCCTTGGGACTCATCCAAGTTGTCGCCTGTATCAAGTTTTTGTTTTTGTGGTATGTATGTACCATGATTTTTTTAACCATTGACCCAGTGAAGGACATCTGAATTGTATGTAGTATTTGGCTATTAAGAATAAGGCTTCTATGAACATCTGTGCATAGGTCTTTATCACTCTAGTAATATCATAGGCCTTATTGAGTAAAGTGATTACCCTAACCCTAACCCTAAAGTGATTACTCCCACTTTACCCTTCTGTGTCAGAATTCCTTTAGCTATACTAGGGCCTGTGGCTTTTAATATACTTTTTAGAATAAGCTTGCCTATGTCTACTAAAAAAAAAAAAAACTTGAGATTTTGGTAGAAACTGTGTTAAGTCTATGTAACAATTTTAGGAGAATTGACTGCTTTACTGTGTTGAACCCATGCACATGGTATGCTTTTTTTTAATTGTTATTGGAGTATAGTTGATTTACAATGTTGTATTAGTTTCTGCTGTACAGCAAAGTGAATCAGTTATACATATACCTATATCCACTCTTTTTAAGATTCTTTTCCCATATAGGCCATTACAGTGTCTTAAGTAGAGTTCCCTGTGCTATACAGTAGGTTATTATTAGTTAACTATTTTATATATAGTAGTGTGTATATGTCAATCCCAAATCTCCCAATTTATCCCTCATCTCCCCCCACTTTCCTCCCTGGTAACCAAAAGTTTGTTTTCTACATCTGTAACTCTATTTGTATTTTGTAGATAAGTTCACTTGTACCCTTTTTTTAGATTCCACATACAAGCAATATCATATGATATTTGTCTTTCTCTGAACATGGTATGTTTTTACATTTATTTAAGTCCTTAATTTCTTTCATCACATTTTGTAGTTTTCAGCATATGTATCATGTACATATTTTGTTAAGTGTATACCTATGTATTTGAATTTCTTTGGATAAATTATAAATTACATTGGGTTTTGATTACATTGGGTTCATGTAGAAATTTGATTTTTTTGTGTGTGTGTATATTGATTTTATATCTTGCCACAGTGCTGACTTCACTAGTTCCAGTGTTTTTGTTTTTGTATATTCCTTGGGAATTTCTATGTAGTCAATCATGTCATCTGCAAATAGGGACATAGGGACAGCTTTATTTCTTCCTTTCCAATCTGAATGCCTATTTCCTTTCCTTGCCTTTTGCAGTGGCTAGAACTTCCAGAAATATATTGAATAAGAGTGGTGAGAGTGGACGTCTTTGCTTTTTCCCAGTCTTGGGGGGAAGCATTTAGTCTTTCATCATTAGGTATGATGTTAACTGTAGGTTTTTTATAGATGCCCATTGTTTTATAGACAAAAACCTAGGTTCACGAAATTCCCTTCTATTCATATTTCACTGAGAGTTTATATCAGGAATGGATGTTGGATTTTGATAAATGCTTTTACTGCATCAATAGATGTGGTCATGTAAGTTTTCTTCTTTAACCTGTTCCTATGGTGGATTATGCTCATTGATTTTGAAATGTTGAATCAGCCTTTCATCCTTGGAATAAATTCCACTTGGTAATGGTGTATAATTTTTTAATGCATTGTGGGATTAGGTTTGCTAATGTTTTGGCAAGAAATTTTATGTTTAAGTTGATGAGAAATATTGGTGTGTAGATTTCTTATTTTATTTTTCTTCTCTCTTTGATTTTGGTATCAGGGTAATACTGACCTCCCAAAATGAGTTTAGAAGTCTACTCTTTTCTTCTGTTTATGGAAAAGATTGTGTAAATCCATAAGATTGGTGCTAATTCTTTAAATGTTTTGTAGAATTCTCCAGTGAAACCATCTGGGCCTTGAGATTTTGGGGGGAGGGGAGCTTTTACATAATGAATTGCAGTTCTTTAATGGGTATAGAACTATTCATATCAGATACTTCATCTTTATTAAAGTTTTAGTAGTTTGTGGGTTTTGAAGGTCAATTTTCTCTAAATTGTCATATTTATAAGTGTGAAGCTGTTCATAGCATTCCCTTTTACAATTAATCAATTATTTTATTGTGGATATATATTTACCATTTTACTCACATTAAAAACATTATTTTTTGGTTTTATGTTCTGTTTTATGTATTGTTTTATGTTCACAGCAAAATTGAGAGGAGGCAAATAGATTTCCCATATGCCCCACCCCTATGCACAAATAGCCTTCTCCTTTATCAACATCCCCCACCAGAGTGGGCTATTAACAATTCATGAACCTACATCAACACATTGTAATCACGCTAAGTCCATAGTTTGCATTAGGGTTCATGCTGCTCGGTGTTGTACATTCTATGGGTTTGGACAAATGTATAATGATATGTATCCATCATTACAGTATCATACAGAATATTTTCATTGCCTAATAATTACTCTGTGCTCCACCTATTCATCCCATCCCCATCCAAGCTCAGGCAACACTGACTTTTTATTGTCTCCAAAGTTTTGCCTTTTCAAGAATGTCATATAGTTAGAGTCATACAATATGTAGCCTTTTCAGAATGGCTTCTTGCACTTAGTAATATGCATTTAAGTTTGTGTTGACCTAAAACAAATAGACTACCAAATATTTCTCCAGCCAAAATGGCTTTCTTCAACATCAGCAGAGAATTGTAATTTGGGGTCTGTAATCATGGTGAGACATGTGCAAGTCCCCCCACAGCAAGGAAAGAAGCACACTTTTTTAAAAAACACCTTTATTGGAGTATAATTGCTTTACAATGTTGTATTTGTTTCTGCTGTATAACAAAGTGAATCAGATATATGTATACATATATCCCCATATCCCCTCCCTCTTGCATCTCCCTCCCACCCTCCCTATCCCACCCCTCTAGGTGGTCACAAAGCACCGAGCTGATCTCCCTGTGCTATGTAGCTGCTTCCCACTAGCTATCTATTTTACATTTGGCAGTGTATACATGTCAATGCTACTCTCTCACTTCGTTCCAGCTTATCAATCCCCGTCCCCATGTCCTCAAGACAATTCTCTACATCTGCGAATTTATTCCTGTCCTGCCCCTAGGTTCATCAGAACAATTTTTTTTTTAGACTCCATATATATGTGTTAGCACATGGTATTTGTTTTTCTCTTTTTGACTTAATTCACTATGTATGACAGACTCTAGGTCCATCCACCTCACTACAAACAATTCAATTTTGTTTCTTTTTATGGCTGAGTAATATTCCATTGTATATATGTGCCACATCTTCTTTATCCATTCATCTGTCGATGGACAACTAGGCTGCTTCCATGTCCTGGCTGTTGTAAATAGTGCTGCAATGAACATTGTGGTACATGTCTCTTTTTGAATTATGGTTTTCTCAGGGTATATGCCCAGTAGTGAGATTGCTGAGTCATATGGTAGTTCTATTTTTAGTTTTCTAAGGAACCTCCATACTATTCTCCATAGTGGCTGTATTGATTTACATTCCCACCAACAGTGCACTAGGGTTCCCTTTTCTCCACACCCTCTCCAGCATTTATTGTTTGTAGATTTTTGATGAAGGCCATTCTGACTCCTGTGAGGTGATACCTCATTTTACTTTCGATTGGCATTTCTCTAATGATTAGTGATATTGAGCATTCTTTCATATGTTTGTTGGCAATCTGTATATCTTCTTTGGAGAAATGTCTATTTAGGTCTTCTGCCCATTTTTGCATTGGGATGTTTCTTTTTTTGATATTGAGCTGCGTGAGCTGCTTGTAAGTTTTGGAGATTAATCCTTTGTCAGTTGCTTCATTTGAAAATATTTTCTCCCATTCTGAGAGTTATCTTTTCGTCTTGTTTATGGTTTCCTTTGCTGTGCAAAAGCTTTTAATTTTCATTAAGTCCCATTTGTTTATTTTTGTTTTATTACAATTTCTCTAGGAGGTGGGTCACAAAGGATTTTGCTGTGATTTATGTCATAGAATGTTCTGCCTATGATTTCCTCTAAAAAGAGTTTTATAGTGTGTGGCTTTAGATTTAGGTCTTTGATCCATATTGAGTTTATTTTTGTGTATGGTGTTAGGGAGTGTTCTAATATCATACTTTTACATGTAGCTGTCCAGTTTTCCCAGCACCACTTATTGGGGAGGCTGTCTATTCTCCATTGCATATTCTTGCCTCCTTTATCAAAAATAAGGTGACTATATATGTGCGGGTTTATCTCTGGGCTTTCTATCCTTTTCCATTGATCTATATTTCTGATTTTGTGCCAGTACCATACTGGCTTGATTGCTGTAGCTTTTTAGTATAGTCTGAAGCCAGGGAGCCTGATTCATCCAGTTACATTTTTCTTTCTCAAGATTGCTTTGGGGCTTCCCTGGTGGCACAGTGGCTGAGAGTCTGCCTGCTGATGCAGGGGACACGGGTTTGTGTCCCAGTCTGGGAAGATCCCACATGCCACGGAGCGGCTGGCCCATGAGCCATGGCCGCTGAGTCTGTGCATCGGAGCTTGTGCTCTGCAATGGGAGAGGCCACAACAGTGAGAAGCCCACGTACTGCAAAAAAAAAAAAAAAAAAAGATTGCTTTGGCTATTTGGGGTCTTCTGTGTTTCCACACAAATAGTGAAATTTTTGGTTTTAGTTCCATGAAAAATGCCATTGTTACATTAATAGGAATTTCATTGAAACTGTAGATTACTTTGGGTAGTATAGTCATTTCCACAATGTTGATTAATCCAATCCAAGAACATGGTATATCTCTCCATCTCCTTGTATCATCTCTAATTTCTTTCATCAGTGTCTTATAGTTTTCTATATACAGGTCTTTTTTCTCCTAGGGTAGGTTTATTCCTAGGTATTTTATTCTTTTTTTGCAAAGGTAAATGGGAGTGTTTCCTTAATTTCTCTTTCAGATTTTTCATTAGTTTATAGGAATGCAAGAGATTTCTGTGAATTAATTCTTATTTTTTGTGGTACGTGTGCCTCTCTCTGTTGTGGCCTCTCCCATTGTGGAGCACAGGCTCCAGACGTGCAGGCTCAGCAGCCATGGCTCATGGGCCCAGCTGCTCCATGGCATGTGGGATCTTCCTGGACCAGGGCATGACCCCGTGTCCCCTGCATCGGCAGGCGGACTCTCAACCACTGGGCTGCCAGGGAAGCCCCCTGTGCCTTAATTTTGTATCATGCTACTTTACCAAATTCATTGATTAGCTCTAGTAGTTTTCTGGTAACATATTTAGGATTCTCTTTGTATAGTATCATAACATCTGCAAACAGTGACAGGTTTACTTCTTCTTTTCTGATTTGGATTCCTTTTATTTCTTTTTCTTCCCTGATTGCTGTGAAGTTGAATAATAGTGGTGAGAATGGGCAACCTTGTCTTGTTCCTGATCTTAGTGGAAATGGTTTCAATTTTTCACCATTGAGAACGATGTTGGCTGTGGGTTTGATATATATGGCCTTTATTATGTTGAGGTAAGTTCCCTCTGTGCCTACTTTCTGGAGGGTTTTTATCATAAATGGGTGTTGAATTTTGTTGAAAGCTTTTTCTGCATCTATTGAGATGATCATATGGTATTTATCCTTCAAGTTGTTAATATGATGTATCACATGGATTGATTTGCGTATACTGAGGAGTCCTTGCATTCCTGGGATAAACCCCTCTTGATCATGGTGTTTGACCCTTCTAATGTGCTTTTGGATTCTGTTCGCTAGTATTTTGCTGAGGACATTTGCATCTATGTTCATCAGTGATATTGGCCTGTAGTTTTCATTCTTTGTGACATCTTTGTCTGGTTTTGGTATCAGGGTGATGCTGACCACATAGAATGAATTTGGGAGTGTTCCTCCCTCTTCTATGTTATCGAAGTGTTTAAGAAGGATAGGTGTTAGCTCTTCTAAATATTTGATAGAATTCGCCTGTGAAGCCATATGGTCCCGGGCTTTTGTTTGCAGGAAGATTTTTAATCACAGCCTCAATTTCAGTGCTTGTGATTGGTCTGTTTATGTTTTCTATTTCTTCCTGGTTCAGTCTCAGAAGGTTGTGCATTTCTAAGAATTTGTCCATTTCTTCCAGGTTGTCAAGTTTATTGGCATATAGTTGCTTTTAGTAATCTCTCATGATCCTTTGTATTGCTGCAGTCAGTTGTTACTTCTCCTTTTACATTTCTAATTCTATTGATTTGAGCTCTCTTCCTTTTTTTCTTCATGATTCTGGCTAATGTTTTTATCAATTTTGTTTGTCTCCTCAGAGAAACAGCTTTTACTTTTATTGATCATTGGTATTGTTTCCTTCTTGTTTTTTTTCATTTATTTCTGATCTGATCTTTATGATTTCTTTCCTTCTGCTAACTTTGTGGTTTTTTGTTCTTCTTTCTCTAATTGGTTTAGGTGCAAGTTTAGGTTCTGTATTTGAGATGTTTCTTGTTTCTTGATGTCGGATTTTATTGCTATAAACTTCCCTCTTAGAACTGCTTTTGCTGCATCCCATAGGTTTTGGATCATCGTGTTTTCATTGTTATTTGTTTCCAGATATTTTTTGATTTCCTCTTGGATTTCTTCAGTGATCTCTTGGTTATTAAGTAGGGTAGTGTTTAGCCTCCATGTGTTTGTAGTTTTTACAGATTTTTTCCTGTAATTGATATCTAGTCTCATAACATTGTGGTCATAAAAGATACTTGATGAGATTTCAATTTTCTTAAATTTACTAAGGCTTGATTTCTGACCCATGGTATGATCTATCTTGGGGAAAGTTCCATGACCACTTGAGAAGAGAGTGTATTCTGCTGTTTTTGGATGGAATGTCCTATACATATCAATTAAGCCCATCATTTTTAATGTATCATTTAAAACTCTGTTTCCTTATGTATTTTCATTTGGGATTATCTGTCCATTTGTGAAAGTGGGGTGTTCAAGTCCCCTGTTATGACTGTGTTACTGTTGATTTCCCCTTCTATATGGCTGTTAGCATTTGCCTTATGTATTGAGGTGCTCTTATGTTGGGTGCATAAATTTTACTATTATTATATCTTCTTCTTGGGTTGATCCCTTGATCATTATGTAGTGTCCTTCTTTGTCTCTTGTAATAGTCTTTATTTTAAAATCTAGTTTGTCTGACAAGAGAATTACTACTCCAGCTTTTATTTGATTTCCATGTGCATGGAATGTTTTTTCCATCCTCTTGCTTTCAGTTTCTATGTGTCCCTAGGTCTGAAGTGGTCTCATGTAGATAGCATATATACAGGTCTTGTTTTTGTATCCATTCAGTCAGTCAATGTCTTTGAGTTGGAGCATTTAATCCATTTACATTTAAGGTAATTATCAATATGTATATTCCTATTACCATTTTCTTAAATGTTTTGGGTTTATTGTAGGTCTTTTCCTCTCTTGTGTTTCCTGCCTAAAAAGTTCCTTCAGCCTTTGTTGTAAAGCTGGTTTGGTGTTAGCTTAGCTTTTGCTTGTCTGTAAAGGTTTTAATTTCTCCATCAAATCTGAATGAGATCTTTGCTGGATAGAGTAATCTTGGTTGTAGTTTCCTCCCTTTCATCACTTTACATATGTCCTCCCACTCCCTTCTGGCCTGCAGAGTTTCTGCTGAAAGATCAGCTGTTTACCTTATGGAGATTCCCTTGTATGTTATTTGTTGTTTTTCCCTTGCCACCTTTAACATTTTTTCTTTGTATTTAATTTTTGATAGTTAGGTTAATATGTGTCTTGGTGTATTTCTCCTTGGGTTTATCCTGTATCGGACTCTCTGCATTTTTTGGACTTGATTAACTGTTTCCTTTCCCATATTAGGGAAGGTTTCAACTATAATCTCTTCAAAAATTTTCTCAGTCCCTTTCTTTTTCTCTTCTTCTTCTGGGACCCCTATAATTCGAATGTTGGTGCATTTTATATTGTCCCAGAAGCCTCTGAGACTGTCCTCAATTATTTTCATTCTTTTTTCTTTATTCTGCTCTGTGGTAATTATTTCCACTATTTTATCTTCCATGTTACTTATCTGTTCTTCTGCCTCAGTTATTCTGTTATTGATTCCTTCTAGAGAATTTTTAATTTCATTTATTGTGTTGTTCATCACTGTTTGTTTGCTCTTTAGTTCTTCTAGGTCCTTGTTAAATGTTTCTTGTATTTTCTCCATTCTATTTCCAAGATCTTGGATCATCTTTACTATCATTATTCTGAATTCTTTTTCAGTAGACTGCCTATTTCCTCTTCATTTGTTTTGTTTGGTGGGTTTTTACCTTGCTGTTTCATCTGCTGTTTGTTTACCTGTCTTCTCATTTTGTTTAACTTACTGTTTTTGGGGTCCACTTTTCACAGGCTGCAGGTTCCTAGTTCCCGTTGTTTTTGGTGTCTGTCCCCCATGGCAAATTTTGTTTCAGTGTGTTGTGTAGGCTTCCTTGTGGAGGGGACTAGTTCCTGTGTTCTGTTGGATGAGGCTGGTTCTTTTCTTTCTGGTGGGCAGAACCACGTCCGGTGGTGTGTTTTGGGGTGTCTGTGACCTTATTATGATTTTAGGCAGCCTCTCTGCTAATGGTGGTGTTGTGTTCCTGTCTTGCTAGTTATTTGGCATAGGGTGTCCAGCGCTGTTGCTTGCTGGTCGTTGAGTGGATCTGGTTCTTAACATTGAGATGGAGATCTCTGGGAGAAGTTTCACCATTTGATACTACCTGGAGCCAGGAGGTCTCTCGTGGACCAATGTTCTGAACTTGGGTCTCCCACCTCCAAGGTACAGGCATGACACCTGGCCAGAGCACCAAGACCCTGTCAGCCACATGGTTCAGAGGAAAAGGGAGAAAAAAAAGAAAGAAAGAAAAATAAATAAAATAAAGTTATTAAAATAAAAAATAATTATTAAAACAATTAAACAGTAATTTAGAGAAGAATAAAAGAACGAATGAAAGAAAGAGAGCAACCAAACCAAAAAACAAATCCACCAATGATAATGAGCACTAAAAAGTATACTAAAAACACCCAAAACAAATAAAACGGACAGAGAGACCCTAGGACAAATGGTAAAAGCAATGCTATACAGACAGAAACACACAACGAAACATAAACATGCTCACTGACAAAAAGAGCAAAAGTAAAAAAATATATATATTGTTTCTCCCAAAGTCCACCGCCTCAATTTTGGTATGATTCCTTGTCTATTCAGGTATTCCACAGATGCAGGGTACAGCAAGTTGATTGTGGAGATTTAATCCACAGCTCCTGAGGCTGTTGAGAGATTTCCCTTTCTCTTCTTTGTTTGCATAGCTCCTGGGGTTCAGCTTTGGATTTGGCTTTGCTTCCACATGTAGGTCACCTGTGGACATCTGTTCTTCACTAAGACAGGATGTGGTTAAAGGAGCAACTGATTAGGGGGCTCTGGCTCACTCAGGCCTGGCGGAGGGTTAGGTACAGAAGGTGGGGTGAACTTGCAGCGGCAGAGGCCGGCGTGATGTTGCAACAACCTGAGACATGCTGTGTGTTTTTCCGGGGAAGTTGTCCCTGGATCATGGGACCCTGGCAATGGAGGGCTGCACAGGATCCCTGGAGAGGAGGTGTGGATAGTGACCTGTGCTTGTACACAGGCTTCTGGGTGGCTGCAGTAGCAGCCTTAGCGTTTCATGCCCCTCTCTTGTGTCTGCGCTGATTGCCGCAGCTTGCGCCCATCTCTGGAGCTTGTTTATGCAATGCTCCGAATCCCTTCTCTTGACCACCCCAAAACAATGGTCTCTTGCCTGTTAGGCAGGTCCAAACTCTTTCCTGGACTCCTTGATGGCTAGCTGTGTCGCAGTAGCCCCCTTCTGGCTGTGTGCACACAGCCAACCCCAGTCTGCTCCCTGGGTTCTGAATTCTGAAGCCTGAGCCTCAGCTCCCAGCCCCCACAAGTCCTGGTTGGCGGGTGAGCAGACAAGCCACTCGGGCTGGTGAGTGTTGGCCAGCACTGACCCGCTGTGCTGGAATCTCTCAGCTTTGCCCTCTGCACCCCTGTTGCTGCACTCTTCTCCGTGGCTCTGAAGCTTCCCTTCCGCCACATGCCCCAATCTCCACCAGTGAAGGGGCTTCCTAGCGTGTGGAAACTTCCTCCTTCACAGCTCCCTCCCAGAGGGGCAGGTCCCATCCTTCTTTTTGTGTGTGTGTGTGGTATGCGGGCCTCTCACTGTTGTGGACTCTCTTGCCATGCAGCACATTCTCCAGACGCACAGGCTCATGGGCCCAGCCACTCTTCAGCATGTGGGATCTTCCCGGACCAGGGCACGAACCCATGTCCCCTGCATCGGCAGGTGGATTCTCAACCACTGTGCCACCAGAGAACCTCCCCATCCTTATATTTTTGTATCTGTTGTTTTCTTTTGCACTACCCAGATATGTGGGGAGTTTCTTCTCTTTGGGGAAATCTGAGGTCTTCTGCCAGTGTTCAGTAGGTGTTCTGTAGGAGTTGTTCCATAGGGAGATGTATTTCTGATGTATTTGTGGGGAGGAAGGTGATCTCCACATCTTACTCTTCTGCCATCTTGAAGGTCTCCCCCAGTACCATGCTGACTTGATTACTGTAGCCTTGTAGTAGTCTGAATTGGGGGAGCCTGATTCCTCCAGCTCCATTTTTCTTTTTCAAGATTGCTTTGGCTCTTCAGGGTCTTTTGTGTTTCCATACAAATTGTGAAATTTTTTATTCTAATTTTGTGAAAAACGCCACTGGTAGTTTGATAGGGATTACATTGAAATTGTACATTACTTTGGGTATTATAGTCATTTTCACAATGTTGATTATTCCAATCCAAGAACATGGTATATCTCTCCATCTCTTTTTATCACCTTTAATTTCTTTCATCAGTGTCTTATAGTTTTCTATGTACAGGTCTTTTGTCTCCTAGGGTAGGTAGTCTATTCTTTTTGTTGCAAAGGTAAATTTGAGGGTTTCCTTAATTTCTCTTTCAGATTTTTCATCATTAGTGTATAGGAATGCAAGAGCTTTCTGTACATTAATTTTGTATCCTGCTACTTTACCAAATTCATTGATTAGCTCTAGTAGCTTTCTGGTAGCGTCTTTAGGATTCTCTATGTATAGTATCGTGTCATCTGCAAACAGTGACAGCTTTACTTCTTTTCTGGTTTGGATTCCTTTTATTTCTTTTTCTTCCCTGATCACTGTGACTAAAAGTTCCAAAACTATGTTGAATAATAGTGGTGAGCGTGGGCAACCTTGTCTTCTTCCTCATCTTAGTGGAAATGGTTTCAGTTTTTCACCTTTGAGAATGATGTTGGCTGTGGATTTGTTATATATGGCCCTTATTATGTTGAGGTAAATTCCCTCTGTGCCTACTTTCTGCACGGTTTTTATCATAAATGGGTGTTGAATTTTGTCGAAAGCTTTTTCTGCATGTATTGAGATGATCATATGGTTTTTATCCTTCAATTTGTTAATATGTTGTATCACATGGATTGATTTGCGTATATTGAAGAATCCTTGCATTCCTGGGGTAAATCCCACTTGATCATGCTGTATGATCCTTCTAATATGCTGTTGGATTCTGTTTGTTAGTATTTTGTTGAGGTGTTTTGCATCTATGTTCATCAGTGATATTGGCTTGTATTTTTCTTTCTTTGTGACATCTTTGTCTGGTTTTGGTATCAGGGTGATCGTGACCTTGTAGAATGAGTTTGGGAGTGTTCCTCCCTCTTCTAATTATGGAAGAATTTGAAAAGGATAGGTGTTAGCTCTTCTCTAAATGTTTGAAAGACTTTGCCTGTGAACCCATCTGGTCCTGGGCTTTTGTTTGTTGAAAAGTGTTTTAATCACAGTTTCAGTTTCAGTGCCTGAGATTGGTCTGTTTATATTTCTATTTCTTCCTGGTTCAGTCTCAGAAGGTTGTGCTTTTCTAAGAATTTGTCCATTTCTTCCAGTTTTTCCATTTTATTGGCATATAGTTGCTTGTAGTAATCCCTCATGTTTCTTTGTATTTATGCGGTGTCAATTGTTACTTCTCCTTTTTCATTTCTAATTCTGTTGATTTGAGTCTTCTCCCTTTTTTTCTTGATGATCCTGTCTAGTGGTTTATCAATTTTGTTTATCTTCTCAAAAACCAGCTTTTAGTTGTATTGTTCTTTGCTATTGTTTCATTCATTTCTTTTTCATTTATTTCTGATCTGATCTTTATGATTTCTTTCCTTCTGCTAACTTTGGGTTTTGTTTGTTCTTCTTTCTCTGATTGCTTTATGTGTAAGGTTAGGTTGTTTATTTGAGATGTTTCTTGTTTCTTTAGGTGGGATTGTGTTGTTATAAACTTTCCTCTTAGAGGTGCTTTTACTGCATCCCATAGGTTTTGTGTCATCATGTTTTCATTGCCATTTGTTTCTAGCTATTTTTTGATTTCTTCTTTGATAGCTTCAGTGATCTCTTGGTTATTTTGTAGTGTATTGTTTAGCCTCCATGTGTTTGTATTTTTTACAGGTTTTTTTCCTGTCATTGAAATCTAGTCTCACAGCATTGTGTTCAGAAAATATACTTGATAGGATTTCAATTTTCTTAAATTTACCAAGGCTTGATTTGTGACCCAAGATATGATCTATCCTGGAGAATGTTCCATTAGCACTTGAGAAAAATGTGTATTCTGTTGTTTTTGGATGGAATGCCCTATAAACATCAATTAAGTACATCTTGTTTAATGTGTCACTTAAAGCTTGTGATTCCTTATTTATTTTCATTTTGAGTGATCTGTCTATTGGGAAAAGTGGGGCGTTAAAGTCCTGTACTATGATTGTGTTACTGTCAATTTCCCCTTTTATGGCTGTTAGCATTTGCCTTACGTATTGAGGTGCTCCTATGTTGGGTGCATAAATATTTACTATGTTATATCTTCTTCTTGGATTGATCCCTTAATCATTATGTAGTGTCCTACTTTGTCTCTTGTAACAGTCTTTATTTTAAACTCTATTTTGTCTGCTTATTTGCTACTGCAGCTTTCTTTTGATTTCCATTTGCATGGAATATATTTTTCCATCCCCGCACTTTCAGTCTGTATGTCCTTAGGTCTGATGTGGGTCTCTTGTGGACAGCATATACATGCATCTTGTTTTTGTGTCCATTCAGCCAGTCTACATCTTTTAGTTGGAGCATTTAATCCATTTACATTTAAGGTAATTATTGATATGTATGTTCCTATTACCATTTTCTTATTTGGTTTGGTTTTGTTTTTTTAGACCTTTTCCTTTTCTTGTGTTTCCTGCCTGGATAAGTTCTTTTATCATTTGTTGTAAAGCTGGTTTGGTGGTGCTAAATTCTCTTAACTTTTGCTTGTCTATAAAGGTTTTAATTTCTCTGTCGAATCTGAATGAGATCCTTGCTGAGTAGAGTAATCTTGTTTGTAGGTTTTTCCCTTTCATCACTTTAAATATGTCCTGACACTCCCTTCTGGCTTACACAGTTTCTGCTGAAAGTTCAGCTGTTAACCTTATGGGGATCCCCCTGTATGTTATTTGTTGTTTTTCCTTGCTGCTTCTTTATATTTTTTCTTTGTATTTAATTTTTGATAGTTTGATTAATATGTGCCTTGTCATGTTTCTCCTTGGATTTATCCTGTATGGGACTCTCTCTGCTTCCTGGACTTGATTAACTATTTCCTTTCCCATATTAGGGAAGCCTTCAACTATAATCTCTCCAAATATTTTCTGTCCCTTTTTTTTTTCTTCTTCTTCTGGGACCCCTATAATTCGAACGTTGGTGCATTTAATGTTGTCCTAAATGTCTCTGAGACTGTCCTCAATTCTTTTTAGTCTTTTTTCTTTATTCTGTCCTGTGGTAATTATTTCCACTATTTTATTTTCCAGGTCACTTATCTGTTCTTTTGCCTCAGTTATTCTGCTATTGATTCTTTCTAGATTATTTTTAATTTCATTTATTTTGTTGTTCATTGTTTGTTTGCTCTTTAGTTCGTCTATGTCCTTGTTGAACGTTTCTTGTATTTTCTCCATTCTATTTCCAAGATTTTGGATCATCTTTACTATCATTACTCTGAATTCTTTTTCAGGTAGACTGCCTATTTCCTCTTCATTTGTTTTGTTTGGTGGGTTTTTACCTTGCTCCTTCATCTGCTGTGTATTTCTGTGTCTTCTCATTTTGCTTAACTTACTGTGTTTGGTGCCTCCTTTTTGCAGGCTACAGGTTCATAGTTCCTGTTCTTTTTGGTGTCTGACCTCAGTGGGTAAGGTTGGTTTCATGGGTTGTACAGGCTTTCTGGTGGAGGGGACTGGTGCCTGTGTACTGGTGGGTGGTGCTGGATCTTGTCTTTCTGGTGGGTAGGACTGTGTCTGGTGGTGTGTTTTAGGGTGTCTGTGAACTTACTATGATTTTGTTCAGCCTCTCTGCTGATGTGTGGGGTTGTGTTCCTGTCTTACTAGTTGTTTGGCATGGGGCATCCAGCACTGGAACTTGCTGGTCATTGGGTGGAGCTGGGTCTTAGTGTTGAGGCAGATATCTCTGGGAGAGCTCTTGCTGATTGATATTACATGGGGCCTGGAGGTCTCTGGTGGTCCAATGTCCTGAATTTGGCTCTCCCACCTCAAAGATTCAGGCCTGACATAAGGGTGGAGTGCCAAGACCCTGTCAGCCACACCATAGATGAGTGGCTTATTATTGAGGATATTTAACCACACAACAAACAGCCAGATGAAGAGATTCATAGGCTGAGGTTGAGAACAAAGAAACTTCAATCCTCTTGGAGTTTAGAGCCCAGCACAGTGGCACATGGAGGCATTCTGCTTCACCAACCTGGAAGCTCTCTGAAACCCCTCCTTTTGGATTTTAATGGTGGTTTCACTACACAGCCATGATTGATTAAATCCTTAGTCATTGGTGATTAATTCAACCTCCAGAACCTTTCTCCTCCTTCTGGGTAATCAGGGTGTCGGCCTGAAAGTTCCAACCGTCTAATCAAGTTGGTTTCAGAACACTTTTATAGAGGGGAAAAGGAAGTTTGGAAGGCTATAGTAAACAGAATTCATCACTTTTCATTGGCAGAGTCCTTGCCAGGAAAAAAGTCCTCTTCTTCCTATTGGGCTCTGCTATCCTCACAGGGCATGAGAGCTCCCCCTTCTTGTCTCCCAACTATTTAATTGAGGGTTCTCTTGTTTTACTTTTACAGTTCTTCCATGTCTTTTTATCACTTAATATCTCATTTATTTTCAGTTGTGGATTACTTTCCATTGTTTGGATGTTCCACAATTTATTTGTGAATTCACCTACTGAAAGACATTTTGGTGGCTTTCCAGTTTTGGCGATTATAACGCTGCTAGAAACATTTGTATGTGAGTTTTTGTGTGGATATAAGTTTTCAATTCCTTTGGGTAAATTCCAAGGAGTGCAGTTTCTGGAATGTATGGTAAAATTATGTTTAGCTTTGTAAGAAACTGCCAAACTGTCTTCCAAAGTGGCTGTACCATTTTGCATTCCCACCAGCAATGAACAAGGGCTCCTATTATTCCAGATCCTTCACAGCATTTGGTCTTAGTGTTCAGGATTTTGGCACTTCTAATAGGTGTGTAGTAGTATCTCATTTTTTTTATTTTGCATTTCCCTGATGAATATGATGTAAGCATCTTTTCATATGAATATTTGCCCTCTGTATATCTTTTTTGGTGAGGTGTCTGTTATGACCTTTGTCCCATTTTTTAATTGGGTTGTTTGTTTCCTTATTGTTAAGTTTTAAGAGTTCTTTGTGTAATTTGTATAGAAGTCCTTCATCAGATGTGTCTTTTGTGAATATTTTCTCCCAGTCTTTGGCTTTTCATTCTCTTAAAAGTGTCTTTTGCTGAGCAGACTTAAAAAAATTTAACTAAGTCTTGCTTGTCAATAATTTCTTTCATGGATCATGCCTTTGGTGTTGTACCTAAAAAGTCATTGCCACACCCGAGGTCATCTAGGTTTTCTTCTAGGTTATCTTCTAGGAGTTTTATAGTTTTCCATTTTAC
Organism: Grampus griseus; assembly: GCF_964374135.1. Taxonomy (NCBI): domain Eukaryota; kingdom Metazoa; phylum Chordata; class Mammalia; order Artiodactyla; family Delphinidae; genus Grampus; species Grampus griseus. The sequence continues at coordinate 52,800,328 of NC_138999.1, forward strand.
ACGTAGGTCTGTGATGCATATTTAGTTAATTTTTGTGAAAGTGTAAAGTCTGTGTCTAGACTCATTTTTTTTTGCATGTGGATGTCCAGTTGTTCCAGCACCATTTGTTGAAAAGACTATCTTTGCTGCATAGTATTGCCTTTGCTACTTTTTCAAAGATCAGTTGACTATATTTATGTGGGTCTATTTCTGAGCTTTCCATTGATCTATTTGTCTATTCTTTGCCAATAACACACTGTCTTGGTTACTGTAGATTTATAGTAAGTCTTGAAGTCGAGTAGTGTCTGCTCTCCATTGTTCTTCTCCTTCAATATTGTGTTGCTTATTATGGGTCTTTTGCCCCTCTATATGAAATTTATAATGACTTTTAAATCAGTTTGTTGATATTCACAAAATAACTTCCTGAGATTTTGATTGAGATTGCATTGAATCTATATATCAAGTTGGAAAGAACTGACATCTTGACAATATTGTGTCTTCTATCCATTAACAAGAACTTTCTCTCCATTTATTTCATTCTTGATTGATTTCATTCATCAGAGTTTTGTAGTTTTCCTCATGTAGATCTTGTACATATTTTGTTAAGTCTATCCTTATGTATTTGATTTTTGGGTGCTAATATAAATGGTATTGTGTTTTGGATTTCAAAATTATTCTTATTCATTGCTGGTATATAGGCAAATGATTGGCTTTTGTATATTAATCTTGTGTCCTGCAAGCTTGCTATAATTGCTTATTAGTTCCAGGAGTTGTTCTGTCCATTCTTTTGGATTTTCTACATGCAGTAATGTCATCTAGTACAAAGACAGTTTTATATCTCCCTTCCAAATTTTATACATTTTATCTTCTTTTATTGTCTTATTACATTATCTAGGACTTCCAGTATGATGTAGAAAAGGAGTGGTGAGAAGAGATATACTTGCTTCTTGCCAATCTTCGTGGGAATGCTTTGAAGTTCTTACCATTACATATGATCTTAGCTGCAGGTTTTTCACAGATATTGTTTATCAATTTGAGGACGTTCCCCTTTACTCATGTTTTAATGAGTTTTTGCCATAAATGAGTGTTTGATATTGCAAAGGCTTTTTCTGCATCTATTGATATGATGATGTGATTTTTCTTTTTCAGTATGTTGCTATGATGTATTGCATTAATTGATTTTCAAATGTTGAACCAACCTTGTCATCATTCCACTTGTTCATGTTGTATTATTCTTTTTATACATTGATTTTATTTGCTAATATTTTGTTAAGGGGTTTTGCATCTATGTTCATGATAGATATTGGTCTGTACTTTTCTTATGAAGTCTTTGCCTGGCTTTGGTATTAGGATAGTGCTGGCCTCATAGAGTGAGTTAAGAAGTACTCCCTCTGCTTCAATTTCTGGAAGAAATTATAGGTAATTGGTATAATTGTTTTCACTTAAGTGTTTGGTAGAATCCACCAGTGAACCCATCTGAGACTGGTGATTTCTGATTTGGAAGGTTATTAATTTTTTTAGAAATTATAATTGACATAAAATATCATATGAGTCTCAGGTATACAAGATAGTGATTTATCAACATGATAGGTCTAGTTACCATCTGTCACCAGACAGGGTTATTACAATATTATTAACTATATTCCCTATACTGTACTTTACATCCCCATGACATTTCTTTTATAGCTGGAAGTTTGTACCCCTTAATCCCCTTCATCCATTCACCCATCACCCAACAACCCTCCCCTCTGGCAACCACCAATTTATTCTTCATACCTATGAGTCTGTTTCTGTTTTAGTTTGTTTGTTTGTTCATTTGTTTTGTTTTATAGATTCCAAAACATATAAGTGAAATCATACAATATTCATCTTTCTCTGGCTTATTTCACTCCACTCATATTGTCATAAATTGCAATATTTCATTCTTTTTTATGGATGAATAATATTCCATTATTTATATATCCCACCTCTTCTTTATCTATTTGTCTATCGATGGACACTTAAGTGGCTTCCATATCTTAGCTATCGTAAATAGTACTGCAATTAATATAGGGGTACATATATCTATTTGAATTAGTGTATTTTTATTTCTTTGGATAAGTACTCAGAAGTAGAATTGTGGATTACATAGTAGTTCTATTTTTAGTTTTTTGAGGAATCTCCATACTGTTTTTCATAGTGGCTGTACCAATTTACATCCCCACCAACAGTGTATGAGGGTTCCCTTTTCTCCACATGCTCTCCAACACTTGTTTCTTGTCTTATTGATAATAGCCATTCTGACAGGTGTGAGGTGGTATTTCATTGTGGTTTCAATTTGCATTCCCCTGATGATTAGTGATACTGAATATATTTTCATGTGCCTGTTGGCTATCTGTATGTCTTGCTTGGGAAAAAAAATCTATTCAGCACCACTGCTTATTTTTTAATAGAGTTGTTGGTGTTTCGATATGGAATTTTTTATATATCTTGGATATCAACCCCTTATTGGATATATTGTTTGCAAATATCTTCTCCAATTCAGTAGGTCACCTTTTTGTTTTGTTGACAGTTTTCCTCACTGTGCAAAAGTGTTTTTGTTTGTACTGTCATTTGTTTACTTTTTCTTTTGTTGCCATTGCCTGAGAAGACATGTCCCCAAAAATATTGCTAAAACCAATGTCAGAGAGCATACTGCCTATGTTTTCTTGTAGGAGTTTTATGGTTTCAGGTTTTACATTTAAGTCTTTAATCCATTTTAAGTTTATTTCTGTATGTGGTGTAATGAAGTGGTCCTGTTTCATTCTTTTGCATGTAGCTGTCTAGTTTTCTCAACACCATTTATTGAAGAGACTGTCTTTTCCCCATTGCCTCCTTTGTTGTAGATTAATTGAGCATGTAAGTGTGGGTTTATTTCTGGGCTCTCTATTCTGTTTCATTATTATTTCTTTTTTTTTTTTTCTATACGTGGGCCTTGCACTGTCGTGGCCTCTCCCGTTGCGGAGCACAGGCTCCAGATGCGCAGGATCAGTGGCCATGGCTCACAGGCCCAGCTGCTCCACGGCATGTGGGATCCTCCCGGACCGGGGCACGAACCCACATCCCCTGCATCGGCAGGCGGACTCTCAACCACTGCACCACCAGGGAAGCCCTCATTATTATTTCTTGATTAAATGTTGAAATAGATATATGCCTATTCAGATTGTCTATTTCTTCTTGTGTGAATTTTTGTTGATTTTGTCTTTCAAGGGATTGGTCTGTTTCATCTGGGTTATCAAATCTCTGGGCATACAATTATTCATAATATTCTCTTACTATCCTTTTATTGTCCAATTAATAATTTGCATCTTCTCTCTTCTTTGCATAATTAACTTGGCTAGAGGCTTAGCAATTTTAGTAATCTTTGCAGAGTACCAGCTTTTGGTTTTGTTGATTTTCTTTATTGAATTTCTGTCTTATTTGATTTTTTGATTTTCCTCAATGTCTGCTCTAATTTTAATTTTTTTTCTTCTCCTCTCTTTGGTTTAATTTGCTCATTTTCTCTAGTTTCCTAATGTGGAATCATTTGTTCTAGATCTTTCTTGTTTTCTATTCAATGCTATAAGTTTCTCTCAATGCATTACTTTCACTGCATCCCATGAATTTTGATAAGTTGTATTTTAATTTTCACTTAGTTAGAAACATTAAAAAATTTCTCTTGAGGCTTCTTCCTTGACCCATGTGTTATTTAGAAGTGTGTTGTTCAATCTCCTAGCATACTGGGCTTTTCCAGCTATATTTTGATTATCAGTTTCTACTGTAATTCTATTGTGGTCTGAGAATAAACTTTGTTTAATTTCTATTCTTTTATTTATTTTTCCAGCTTTATTGTGATATAATTGACATACAACATTATGTAAGTTAAAGTATACAATGTGATGATTTGATACACATATATATTGTAGAATATCTACCAAAATAAGGTTAGTTAAAACATCTTTTACCTCACATAATTATCATTTGTTGTTATGGTGAGAACATTAAAACTCTATTCTCATAGAAACTTTCAAGTATAGAATATAATATTGTTAACTGTATTTAACATGCTGTACCTTAAATCCCCTGAACTTATTCATCTTGTAATTGCAAGTTTGCACACTTTGACCAATGTCTCCCAATTTGCCCCATCCCTCAAACCCTGACAACCACCATTCTACTGTTTCTATGAGTTTGATGTTTTTAGATTTCACATTTAAATGAGATCATTCAGTATTTGTCTTTGTTTGTCTGAGTTATTTTATTTAGCATAATGCCCTCAACGTCCATCCATGTTGTCACAACTGGCAGGATTTCTTTCTTTGAAATGGCTGCATAATATTATATATCTGTATCTATATTTAAAATATTTTCTTTATCCATTTATCTTTCAGTGGACACTTAGGTTGTCTCCATGTCTTGGCTGTTGTGAATAATGCTGCTATGAACATGGCAGTGCAGATACATCTTTGAGACAATGATTAAATTTCCTTTGGATACACACTCAAAAGTGAAATTACTGGATCATATGGTAGTTCTACTTTTAATCTTTTGAGTAACCATACCATTTTTCATAGTGGCTCTACTAATTTACATTCCCACTAGCTGTGCACCAGGATTCCCTTTCTCCACATCTTTGCCAGCATTTTGCCATCTTGTCTTTTTGGTAATAGTCCTTTTGAAACATGTGAAATGATATCTCATTGTGGTTTTCATTTGTATTTCCCTGATGATTAGTGACATTGAACACATTTTCATGTACTTATTGCCATTTGTATATCTTCCTTAGAGTCATGTCTCTTCAAGTCCTTCACCCATTTTTTTTTTTTTTTTTTTTTTTTTTTTTTTTGCGGTACGTGGTCCTCTCACTGTTGTGGCCTCTCCCATTGTGGAGCACAGGCTCCAGACGCGCAGGCTCAGTGGCCATGGCTCATGGGCCTAGCCGCTCCACGGCATGTGGGATCTTCCCGGACCGGGGCATGAACCCGTGTCCCCCGCATCGACAGGCAGACTCTAAACCACTGCGCTACCAGGGAAGCCCTGCCCATTTTTAATCAGGTTCATTTTGGGTTTTTTTTGTTGAGTTGTAGTGTTTCTTTATATATTTTAAGTACTAATCCCTTATCAGATATATGCTTTACAAATATTTTCTCTTATTCTATGTTTTACCTTTCCATTCTGTAAGTAATGTGTTTTGATAGACAAAAGTTTTTAAATTTGGTGAAATCCAATTTATATATCTTTCCTTTTGTTATCTCTGCTTTTGATGACATGTACAAGAAATAACTGCTAAATCAAATATCATGAAATTTTCCCCTATATTTTCCAATTCTATTCATTGGTAGTGGATATCATTTTACCAGTACCACCTGTTGAAAAGACCATCCTTTCTCTATTGAGTGATCTTAGCACTGTTATTGAGAATCACTTGATCATATATATGAGAGTTTACTTCTTGACACTCTACTCCATTAGTGCATTTGCCTATCTTTATGCAAGTACCACATTGTTTTGATAACTGTAGCTTTCTATAATTTATGAAATCAGGAAGTGTGAGGTCTCCAGCTTTGTTTTTCTTTTTCAAGATGTTTTTGTCTCTATGGGGATACTTAAAATTCCATATGAATTTTTGGATGGAATTTTCTCTTTCTGACAAAAAATGTCTCTGGATTTTGATAGGGATTGTACTGAATCTGGGGTAGTATTGACATTTAACAAAATTAATTCTTCCAATCCATGAATATGAATGTCTTTCCATTTGTGTCTTATTTCTTTCAGCATTCTTTTGTAGTTTCAGTGTACATTTCTTTTACCTCCTTTGTTAAATTTACTCCTAGGTATTTTATTATTATACATGCTTTTGTAAATGGAATTGATTTCTTAATTTCCTTTTCAAATCATTCATTGTTAGCATATAGAAATCCAACTGATTATTTGCATGTTGATTTTTGTATCCTGCAGTCTTGCTGGGTACATTTATAAGTTCTAACACTATATTGTAAATTCCATTTATTTTATATCTTTATGTCTTCAAACATAGACAACAGATTATTTTGCCTCTTCCTTTCCAATTTGGAGCCTATATATATATATATATATATATATATATATATATATATATATATATATATATATATATATATATATATATATAATTTTTTTTTCTTGCCAATAGCTCTTCCTAAAACTTCCAGTACAATGCTGAGTAGAAATGGTGTAAGCAGGAACTATTGTCTTGTTTCTGACTTTAGAGAAAAAGTTTTCACCATTGAGTATGATGTTCACTTTGGATTTTTCATATATGACCTTTATTGTGTTGAGATAGTTTCCTTCTATTCCCAGTTTATTGAGGTTTTTTTTTAATCATAAAATAGTGTTGAATTTTTTTCAAATGTTTTTACTTCATGAATTGAAATGATCATGTGATTTTTCCCCTTTCATTTTATTAATGTAATAGGGAAGAACATATCTGACTCCATATTAGAGCCGTTCTTTTTACTTTAACCTTAATTTAAGCTTTGTACTCTGTTGCCTGTGCTTAGGCTGTCTCTGCACCTTTTGTAAGAGAATGTTGCCTATATCTTGAAATATACAAAATAGCCTGACCATGACCTGACCTGAACAGAGAATAGCATTTGTCTTGTTGGAGGTTTACAGGAACATTGTGACCTGACTGTGACTTGACCTACATGGACAGCTGCAAGAACAAAGGATCCGACACCAAGAAGTTTGCAACAACTAACTACACTCCTCCCTCACCTTGCCTTTAAAAGGGCTTTGCTGAAAGCCTTCGGGCGTTTGGGCTTTTTAAGGCATGAGCTATCCGACTCCTTGCATGGCCCTGCAATAAACCTTTCTCTGCTTCAAACTCTGATGTTTTGGTATTGTTTGGCCTCACTGTGCATTGGGCACACAGACTTGCATTTGGTAACGTTAATGTGACATATTATACTTATTGATTTTAGTATGTTGAACGATTTTTGTATTCCAGGAATGTATCCCACTTGGCTATAGTGTATGTGCTTTCAATGTGCTGTTGAATTGTTTGCTAGTATTTTGTTGAGGACATTTACTTCAATATTCAAAAAAGAATATTGGCCTGTACTTTTCTTATAGTGTCTTTGTCTGGCTTTTGTATCAGGGTAATGCTGGCCTCATAGAATAATGTAGTAGGTGTTCACTGCTCTTCAAGTTTTTCATAATCGTTTAAGAAGAATTGAATTAATTCCTCTTCAAGTGTTAGAATCCACCAAGATTGCCATTTTGTACTGGGTTTTCTTTGTTGGGAGGTTTTTGATTATTGATTCAATATCCTTAGTAGTTATGGGTCTATTCAAATTTTTCTTTCTTCATGATTCATTCTTGGTAGGTTGTGTGTTTCTAGGACCTTGTTTATTTCATCTAAGTTATCCAAGTTTTTGGTATCCTCTATTATAATCCATTTCTATAAAATTCTATAATTAGAATATAGAAATGTATGGAAAATTTATAAAATTAGTAGTAATCCTATTAAATTCTATATTTTAGATATAAAAATATATAGAAAATTCTATAAAATTGGTAGTAATTCTATAAAACCAGTAGTAATGTCCACTCTTACTGATAATGTGTCATTTCACTCTGGCTGTTCTCAATAGATTTTTTTCTCTCAATATGTTTTGTCTTTAGTTTTTAGAAGTTTAATTATGATGTGTCCTGGCATGGATTTCTTTGGGTTTATTCTGTTTGGGGTTTGCTCAGCTGAAATCTGTAAGTTTGCACTTTTCACCAAATTTGGGAAGTTTTCAGTCATTATTTCTTCACATACTCTTTCAGCCCCATTCTCTTTCTACTTTCCTACTCCAATTCCAAAGATACGAATGCTGGCTTAAAAAAAATGTTACACAGAGGCTTCCCTGGTGGTGCAGTGGTTGGGAATCCACCTGCCAATGCAGGGGACATGGGTTCAAGTCCTGGTCCAGGAGGATTCCACATGCCATGGAGCAGCTGGGCCTGTGCACCACAACTACTGAGCCTGCACACCACAATCACTGAGCCCACACACCACAGCTACTGAAGCCCACACGCTTGGAGCCCATGCTCCATGGCAGGAGAGGCCACCACAATGAGAAGCCCACACACCTCAACGAAGAGTAGGCCCCCCTCGCCACAGCTAGAGAAAGTCCACGTGCAGCAACAAAATCCCAACACAGCCAAAAATAAATAAAATAAGCAAACAAACAAAAAATGTTACACAGGTCCCTGAGGCTCTATTTATTTATTTGTTTATTTTAAAAGTCAATTTTCTATGTTTTTCAGATTGGGTAAATTCTATTAACCTGTCCTTAAGTTCACAGATTTTATCCTGTTATCTTTATTCTACTAGGATACCATCCAGTGAAGTGTTTTTCTTTCTTTTTTTTAATATGAAGTGAGAGAGTAGCATTGATATGTACACTACCAAATGTAAAATAGATAGTGGGAAGCAGTTGCATAGTACAGGGAGATCAGCTCTGTGCTTTGTGACCACCTAGAGGGGTGGGATAGAGAAGGTGGAGGGATGCTCAAGAGGGAGGGATATGGGGATTTATGTATACATATAGCTGATTCACTTTGTTATACAGCAGAAACTAACACAACATTGTAAAGCACTTATACTCCAATAAAGATGTTAAACAAATTTATTGTATTTTTCTGTTGTATAATTTCTGTTTGGTTTTTTTTAAAAAAATAACTTCTATTTCTTTGCTGTGACTTTTTATTTTTCATTTGTTTTCAAATAATTTACTTGCCTTTTTATTAGTATTTTATGATGAGTTATAAAATCCTTTTCAGATAATATGATTCATCTCAGTGTTGATGTCAGCTGTCTTTTCTTATTCAAATTGTGGTTTTCCTGGCTGGAAAATGACTTTCTATTGTATCCTGAACATTTTAGTTTTGTATGTCAGGAGACTCTGGGTCCTATTTAAATCTTTTTTAGTAGGCAGTCACCTTAATTTTAGCATGCGGATTCTGGCCTACTTCTGTCAGCTGTGGTTCCAATGGAAGTTTAGGTTTTAGAACGTTTGTGGTGCTATTTTTCTGCCTGATTTATCTGGTGTCACCAGGGCTCCCACTGGTTTCTGCTTGTGCTACCTCAGAGGGTGGAAGGGCTTTCACCAGGCCTGTTGCCCAGTGTCTCTCACTGGGGGATGGAAATCTCAGGTCTGCAAGAACAAAGAGGCTTCCCTGGCTGGTCATTTACTTTTACAGGGTCCTCCCTGCCTGTGGAAATGGAGAGAGCTTCCTGGGATGAGCACTTGTTGTGGCAGGTCATCTCTTTTTGTTGCCTCCTGGCTACTGCAGTGTCTCTGGGTGAGAAAGGGCAGAGATGAGAGTCCTTCATTTAGTTTATTATTATTAGTGGGGAATATGGTCTTGATCAATCCTCTTTGCTGATGCTGCCAGGCTCACCTCCTGTTAGAGGGAATCCTGTTCAATCTGGGGGAGAAATGATCCTCCCTGGGCTGCCTTCTGTTGTTAAGTTGGAGGTCAGGAAATACCCAAGAGAAGCCTAGAGAAATGAGGGAGACTTTCAAATGTGCTGTGACTCACATATACCCAAGTGACATTTTCCACTTAAAGAATTGACATTGTCAGTTCTCAATTATTTGGTTCCTTGCTTCTGTGTGATAGCTTCTATGTTTGATGGGAAACCTGAAACTTCTAGGTTCAGTTTGACGGGATTTACCAATTTATATATGAAAAGCACCTCCAAACTTATAAAGTGCTTTTGCAGCCACAACTTCCCTTGATTTCCACAATCACAGTGTGAGACCAGCAAGATTGAGATTATTCTTATTTTGCTAATAAGAAAACATAGTAAGTTGGGAGACTGAGACTCATCCAGAAGTGATTTCTCATTCAGAGCCTTCCATTGATACTTTTCCCCTTGTGAAACCAGACCTTTACTGGGTGACAGGAGGCTGTGGAAATAGTTGATTTAAGGGGACCCAGCTTGCCATGTCCTCGGCTGCAACTAACACAGTAGGTTACCATGGAACTATAGAGTGGATAAATTCCAAGTTCAAGCTTATGTTCCATATAAAGTACCCTGAGAATTTGGAAATCAAATTACCCTTAGAGAATCTGTTGGTAAAAAATCTTCCCAGGTAGATGAAATTACCCATCTGAACAGGTCACCTCAGGGGAGAGGGTATCATATCAGAAAGGAGGTTGATAAATTCCAATAGAGGGAAATGGGGTGTAATCCACAGAGGTAAGATTGAAATTTGATGTAGAAAGCTGTAGCCTGACCAAACAATAGGGAGTTGGTTGAATAGCTCATATAGTGAGATACAATGTGATCATTAAAAGTGAGATCAATTTATATATAGAGATAGAAAGGTGTTCAAAATATATAAGCAAGAAACATATAGGAGTGTATAGTATGATCTGATTTTTATTCTATATGCATGCATGTAGATTTACCTCTGCATAGAGGAATTATGAAGTCTTTTTTTGGTTCTCTATATTTTAAAAACATTCTATAATGAACAAATGTTTCTCAGTTAATTATAAAAGAGCCATAGCCTAATCCACTTGTTATGAACTGAATGTTTGTGCCCACCAAAATTCATATGTTGAAATTCTCCCTCCCCCAATATGATAATAGGAGATGGAACCTTTGGAGGTGATTTGGATTAGATGAGATGATGAAAATTGAACCCTCATGAATGGGATCAGTGACATTTTAAGAGTCATGAGAGAGCATGCTTCTCTGCTCTCCACCATGTGAGGATACAGTGAAAGATAGATGTCTAGAAAGCAGGCTTTCATCAGACACCAAATCTGCCAGGTCTTGGGCTTCCGAGCCTCCAGACCATGAGAAATAAATGTTTGTTTTTTATAAGCCACCCAGTGTTTGGTATTTTGTTATAGTAGGCTAAGTGGACTGACAGAAATTGTATTGTAACCTTATTGTATTGTAACTTGATTGTCTAAAGACAATGTGTCAAGAATAAGAAGGGTGTTGAATGTATTGAAGAAAAAGGAAGCCTAAGACTAAGAACTGGTTAGTTTAATTAGTAGCAACAGGGCTGAAATTAGAAGGAGCCTGACTAATGTATTTTGATTGATTTTTTAAAATTTGCCAGGCACTTAACCAGGTAGTACTTCACATGTTAGCTCAGTTAATCTGCATAACCACTCTGTGTGGAAGGTATGATTATTACCCCCACTTTCCAGATGAGGCCTCTGAGGCTCACAGAGGGGAAGTAACTTGCCCAAGGCCATACAGCTAATAAATGGCAAAGCCAGGACTAGAACCCAGATCTCCTTGTGTTCTACCTGCTGGAGGCCCTGAGCATGTAATTTCCAGAGAGGGAGGCTCTGCTTTGGGGCAAGGAGAGATCACTGGCCTCTTTTGTGGCCTGGAGGAAATAACCCCTGAGTTCATGAGGCTCCATGTGTGAATATTCTTGTTGGATGGGAGGTGGAGAAAAGAGAAGGGACCCTGGAGGGGGTGAAGAGCCAGATCCCTGGATAGATCTATCCCCCAATGTGAATTAACAAACATGTTCAGTCAGTATGCTTTTGTGAGTTAAGTGGGTGTCAGTCTTTTCCTCCCATCTCATCAATGCTAGATAGACTCTGCACTCCACAGTGCTGTCAGAACCAGGCATTCTCTCTGATACCTGTTTTGTCTTATTTTAACATCAACATTTAACCTACCTGCAGATTCTGTCTTTATAAAGAGGTTCATCCATTAAGGCTAGGTTAGGGTACCTTTTTTTTAAGGTACGCCACCTTTCCTTTAATTTGTAGCTATTACACAGTAAACTCACACACATAAATGATTGAAGGTTTTAAATTCTAGACCAAAAAACTGTATCAACCAACATCTTCAAATCGGAACACAAGTGCAGAAGGGAGCCAGTGAGCCATTTAGCACTGGACTAAACAAATGACAGTGAACATTCTAACGGGGTCACACACCCATACCCCACTGGTATGACAGGTTCAAGATAACACACAACAGGAAGTTTAAAGTCAATCATATACACTGTTGTACCTTGGAAAGTTCAGACTTGATCTGCTGTGACAATCATTCTGTTAACCTGGGGCTAATGAAAAGTCAGGTTCTCAAAGAACCTACACAGCCTGGGTTCTGATTTATACATCAGTTGCATGACGTTCATGCAGGTATATGGCTAACAGTATCACACTACAGGTAACAATGGTCATATATTTGAATACTGCTTTTAAAGCTGCCTGATCAATACACCCCAGCAAAAAGGACAATTACTTCACCATCACTTTGGTTTATATCTCTGGCTTAACAAGTCCTAAAGTCCCCATGGCACTTAGCTGGACAATATCAAAGTTAGAGGTCTAGCACTAAAACAGTTTTTTATTCTTGAATAAATTCTCTTCATCTGAATGCCCAAATGACCTGTCCAACCAGATGCTACTGAAGTTGCAGTAAACACATACACATACACAAATACTCTTACTATGAGTTACATTCCAAAAAGACTGAATTTATTACCTGTTCCTAAGCCTGAGGCACTGTTAACTAGAATACAGGACATGTTATGTTTCAAAACTAGTATACATGCTCTGCATTTCTATTGGCATTCACAAAATACAGAAATAACCCTGTCTGCAAATGTGAGGTAGTGGCATGGAAATACTTTATATGAACTGGTGTGGCCAACTGCATGTGAGGTAGGATCAGAGACATGAGTCTTTTGACAGTGATCACCTAGTGACTTTGGTGTACATAGTCTCATGTGACTGGTGGAAGGGGGTCCAATGATGTTTCACCTACAAAGAGGCAAAGAAGGAACTCAGGACTCAACAGCCTTAGAGACATATATTAATAGGAGAGAATACCACCTACCATCCTTGACACTTTAAAAGAAAACCCAGGACCACATAACCTAGAAGAGAAAATTGTTGACATAGAAAGTACACAACTCAGAGCATTCTAAAGGAAAGAATTTCTACCAGTGTAAAAGACAGCCTTAAAAGAAAATATGTCAGCCATAATACTACCTGGAAAAGAGGACCTTTTTTGGACCTTATTGGAGCACATTCAATCTTAATTAATTGGTATGCTTGTCATCCTGGACTAGCATATACTCCTTCAGCTTAATTGGCCAGGTGTATTTCTATATTACCTTCTCTTTCCTCCTCCATTCCCCCCACCTTCTCCACAACTGGGATTCTACAAGGGCTAGTGTAGAGCTCTCTAAAGAGTCAGAGTACAAAGCCACGAAAGTGGTTGAAAAGCAACAAAGCTTTGGAAGAGAAAGAGGCTTTTAGGTCACCCCCAAAGCTTTAGAAAATGCCAGGGAAGAGGGCACCAGGCTTGACACAGAAGCTGTTGGTTTCACACAGGCCAACTTCTGAATATGTTTTTGTTTAGCCCCAGCAAGACACATGGGCCTAAATTAGCTTTCAAAGCGCACTTGCCTTTTGTGAAGACAAGTCACAAATCACAGAGCATGTAACACACTTTTACTTGCACTGACATCTAAAGGAGACATGGGCTGCTGTGACTGGTGATGAAACCAATACTTCCTATTTAAGGGGAAGGCACAGACTGTCAAGTCTCACAGCCGGGGAATCAGAGAAGACATGTTCTGTATGGCTTGAAAATCACTTTTTTTTTTTGCATTGGAAAAGCTTCTGTTACTGCCATCAAATGCTTCGAAAATGGAACTGCCTCTAAAAGGGAAACAAACTAAGAGTCCTTTACAACCCCAAATCTTTTCCCTTGTCCTTTTTTTGTTTGGCGTCATCTAATAGCTAAGCCATTTCTTCACATTATGTTTAAAAAATAACCGAATAGGAAAAAAATTTAAGGCTTAATCCATGTCTACTTTTTGTTTATAAATGTCTATATAAAAACTCAGGTCTAGATTTGGCACTTAGAAGAAAGTAACCAGATTTGGTTACAATCACATCTGCCTGTATCATACATAGAATTCTGGGAGGGTGAGGCCTGAGGGTGGGGGAGAGATTTGGTACAACAGATATCATTAAATCATATACTTTGGAAACTGAGAGAGAAAGTGAGAATAATCTTCCTAGGAAGAAACCAATCTGAAGTATAGTATACCCCTTTTGAGACAAGTATTTTTTTTCTTACAGGAAATTTACTTTTCCCTACACAACTGTTTTTATAAAATGCCACTTTATAAAATGCTCTCAGAAAGATTTCCCAGTGGTACATCAAAGCTTAATAGCATCAAGAAAAGGTGTTATGTGTTTAATAAAATTCACTATGTAACAAAGATCGGACATAGTTATTAAACTTCTCTGTCTGCTAAATTCAGGCCAAGCTTAAATATTTACAAATCTGGTTTGAAAGTAACTCATAAAAAGACTTGGATTCCTTCTGGTTGGAAGTGTTCAAGGAAAGATCTTGCATTCAGTGAAATGTGAAGTGTTTCTTAGACAAAATATGTCCATGCATGTTGACAGGCATGACAACTGACTTGGTAGTAATTTAGCAGTTTCTAGGGTGACTTTCCAAATGATACCTGTGCCTAATATATGTACCATAAGCTTTACGTTCTTGCCCAGTTAGTGCCAAATAGAGTTTCATGCTTTCTTTCATACAGCAAACCCCATCCTTGAATTTCTTCTTTAAAAAGCTGTTACTTAGGTTTGTTATTTAGGATTGTTTTAGTTATTACCATGAGGAATCTGTTATTCTATAAACTAATACTTAATGAATTTTTAAGAAAGGTGTTCATGTAGAATCTGAGCATGGCCACACTCCCAGGCACAGAGCCTGACTCATGCTTGGAAAAGATAAGGAGTGACCCCAGGCCCATGTAAGCTGTGCAGGAAACAGGCAGATGTCAGGCTCATGGATGAGACAGTGGCAGGTGGTTAAATGCCTTCCTATTTAAGTCAGGCAGTCACATGAGAATGGAATTTTCTGCTCAGGGAACTGGAAGGGTAGGGCAGTGGCAGAGGGCGTCACATTTCTTTCACAGCATAGGTGCTATATGAGGGTATGAAATGAAAGCCATTAATAGATGATATTTTCTAGTACACCCAGTAACTTTCCTTCAGGAGCCTCCCCTCTATTGCTAGGCTCCTGACTACAGATAGCTACTGGGTTTTTGCCAGTGCATAAATATTTGGATTCTACTGAACTTTTTTCCTCCTTCAGATTTACAAATCCAACTGTAAAACAGGGAGGTGTTATGTGTTGAGAGTAAATAGGGGATTTTTACAAGGTTTTCCTTAGTTCCATGTATGTCATATACAGGTAACATAGGACATGCTGGGGAATAAAAATAATAAAAGACCAAACAAATTGACTGGAATAGAAGTGTTGCTCTTCACCACTTCTCATTCTAGAACTATATTGAAAAGAACTTGTCACTAATGATTAATTTTGTTTTGGATCTAAGAAATAAGGTTTGGTACTATGTGCCACCCTTGTACAGGTCTGTAGAAATAAATCTGAGACCCTTAAGCTAACTTTTTATAGGATTTGCAAAGGTCATTTGCCTTTTTTATTTCTCTGAAAAGACCTTAACACACTATCAGAAACATCATACTAGTTAATAGACTATAAAATTCAGATTGAGATATGGGAGAAAGCCCTGGGTATAAAGCAAGATCCAGAATAAACTCATTTGTAGCAGATGATTGGTATTGTCATCCTCTTTGATAACTTCCTTCACAAAGCCAGGGTTTAGATGGAGCTTTCAGATCAAAATGACTTGTACAAATCCCAATTTTTTTCCAGAAGTAAGAAGTAAAATGACAACTGGCAACATCTGATGATTTATGTTATACAAGCCAAAGACCAAACAGTGGAAAGAGGGGATGAGAAGATACAATAGGAAATCACATTGATGTTTTAAAATTATAGGAACAAGGCAGCTATCAAGGAGAGATAAGTAGAAAAATGGCCCCTATTTACATATAAAGAAAGATAACCAAAATGACTTAGAGTTCTTCCTCTAAATAGGAATATTTTTTTATGTCCATAGTTTAGCTAGGGGTAAGAAATCAAGGAACTATCCTTGGTCTTCTCTGCTACTTCTAACACTTCGATTAAAAGATCCCTCTTTCTTATAGAGAAAAGTAACAAATGAGGTGATCCTTCAGAGATGTCTGTATTTACAAATGGATATGGTAGTAACAGAGGTGGCTTTTTCACTAAGACATCTAATTTTTTAGCTTAAACCAGACATATGGTATACAGAATAGACATCTTAGGTGAAGACATGGATGCTATTGGCAATGGGAGTTCTGAAAATGCTGACAATATGTACTGAACGACCCAAACTACCCAAGACTCACCTTACCCCAGCATGTGGAAGTAGATAAACTATGACTGGATATCCAATAGGAAAGTGTACAGCGTGCATCAACCCCAAATGGGGGAAAGTTTGGTGTTTAAACAACACATCCCCTTCTCCCTGGAGTATTTGGGCATGCTTTAAGAATAGACTTTTTTCAAAAGTCTACATTAGCACAAGGTGTTAAGACTACCAGATTTTAAAAGTAGTGCCAATTATGTCTAAAAATCCACAAACTTGATGTGATGTCTAGGGAAGTAAAACCACTGGACTTCATAAAAAGACCTAAGAAGAGGGACTTCCCTGGCAGTCCAGTGATTAAGATTCCATGCTTCCACTACAGGGGGAACGGGTTTGAAACCTGGTCAGGGAACTAAGATCCCACATGCCACGCGGTATGGCCAAAAAAAAAAAAAAAAAAAAAAAAACGACCTAAGAACAGTCCTGTTTTAGGAAAACTTAGATGAGCACATATGCCATGTGCAAGCCAGGGTTTAAAGCACTGAGATTTTCAGTTGTCTCCTGAACTGATGTTGAGAATGCTATTGATCAATATTATTAATTCAGACCTCACTATTTTGGAATTGATCATTTTAGAATGTAGTGGATTTAAGTTTATCAATGGGCTATCTATGAAAAAGGGATTTGGCTGAGACCTAACCAGGGTGTGAGTTGGGGAAAACAAGTGTTGTAACTTAAGAAAACTATTTTCTTATATGTTCTAAACCACCAAGCACACATGGATCTTTTTTTTTTTTTTTTTTTTTTTTGCGGTACGCGGGCCTCTCACTGCTGTGGCCTCTCCCGTTGCGGAGCACAGGCTCCGGACGCGCAGGCTCAGCGGCCATGGCTCACGGGCCCAGCCGCTCCGCGGCACGTGGGATCCTCCCGGACCGGGGCACGAACCCGTGTCCCCTGCATCGGCAGGCGGACTCTCAACCACTGCGCCACCAGGGAAGCCCGAAAAGCAATATTTTTAAAGCTAAATCCCATTCTAAAATAATAACATATTCTTTCTCTTGTCTATATTCTGGCCTGCTTGACATGCATATACTGGTTGCTTAACTAGTAAAGGCCCTAAATCCCCTTCCAGACTCTTAACTGGGAGGAGGGGTGCCCTGGCCCTGCCCATTTAATCCAATCAGAAAAGCAGCACAGCCTTTTTTGAGACAAGGATCATTGTGGGTGTTGCAGTTGCACCTAATATGGAAGCAGATGAATAGCTCACTGTTGCTTAGAGAAACCTGCCTCCTTGGTGATGGCCTTAGAGAGTCCTGTGTCTTCAGAGATGCCTGTGGTCCCAGAGAAGCTCATGGCCCCAGAGACGCTGATGTCTTCATAGAAGCCCATAGCCTCAGAGGTTCCCGTGTTGCCAGAGATGCCTGAGACCCCAGAGATGCCTGTGTCTCCAGAGAAGCCGACATCCCCAGAAATGTTTATGGCCCTAAGGCTGCCCATGGTCCCATAATAGTCAGGGTGGAGGTCTGCACACTGGATTTTTACTTGATCCATCTGAACTCGAAGGCCTCCTTCCCTAGAAAGAGTGCCACTCTCCATCAAGGTATTCAGGTCTCCATCAATACCCATAAAGCTGAGAGGATTGGTTAAAGGAGTTCCCAGGTGTTGAGATGATAAATGCCCTAATTGAGAGCAGGTACAGAATTCTTCTTGTGGCTCATCATGGTCTTTCACTTTCTGTCATGGGAACAAGGAATGGTTGAAAAGAATTAGAAACTGGAGTAAAACTAGGCAAATATCACATTGACCTATACGGATCCTGCCTGCTGTCACTTATATGGTAGCAAATGACCTTTTGCCCCCTCCTCATCCTCAAACATCTTTTATTCATCACTTGACATAGTGCTTTAAAAGCCCTACTACTAAAGACCCTCAAGGGTCTTGTATATATAAAAGTTCCCTTTTCTGATAAATGCAATTTTATTACTGGGAGCAGGGAGGGCAAGGGAAAGGATCACTAACATTTATTGAATACCTCCATGTGCCAGGCACTTTACATATAGTGTTTCCTTTCATACTTAAGAATCTTATTAGTTAGGAATTAGCTGTATATTACAGATGAGGAAACTGAGGCTCAGAGAATTTAAGTCACCCCAAATTCACACATTTAGGAAGTGGTAGAGCTGGGATCTGATCCTGCCTCTCCTTAATGCCAAAGTCTATGATCTGTCTACTACTTCATGCTATCTCCAATGGATATTTTCACCTTCAGGGATAAAACAATGACTCACTGATGCTTTACAACAGTGATTCTTAACTTTTTGTGGGTCATAGACACCTTTGAAAATCTGAAGAAAATGATGGACCTTCTCAGAAAACTGCATGAATTCACATATGAGTGGATGAGATGGCACACAGTTTTTAGGTATAATTTCAGGGGTTTCACAGATCCCCTGAAGGGCATCTGTGGACATCTATGGGTTCATGGACTCCAGTTAAGAGCTCCTGCCTTAGGGTATAAGCATACCACTCTTATTTTCCTGGAAATCACAAAATCACACACACACACACACACACACACACACACACACACACACACAGTGATAACCCTTGGAGAGAGAAACTGAATGGGTAGGTGGCTGGGAGAGTTTTTTCAACATTCCATTTTGTACATTTTTCTATTCTGTATATTCTAACTTTATACTTGTACTGCCTTTTTTTTTTTAAATGTCAACAGGGTTATCTGTTGGGCTGCTTTTGTTTATCTTCTCTGTATTAAAAAAGGAATGTTAATAATAGTTATTATTTTATTATTTTTTTGCGGTACGCGGGCCTCTCACTGTTGTGGCCTCTCCCGTTGCGGAGCACAGGCTCCAGACGCACAGGCTCAGTGGCCATGGCTCACGGGCCCAGCTGCTCCGCGGCATGTGGGATCTTCCCGGACCAGGGCACAAACCCGTGTCCCCTGCATCAGCAGGCGGACTCTCAACCACTGCGCCACCAGGGAAGCCCAATAGTTATTACTTTAAAAGGAAGCCTTACTTACTTTTGAACTTTAGAATCAGAAAGTGATCTGATTCTATCTAGAATGAATCTGATTCTCTTAGGAATTAGGCAGGAATAAGTGAAAGGGCTGGGTTTAGAATAGGACACCTGCTCGGGAGACCTTGTGGAGAAGGTTGCTAATAGGTAAAAAAGGAGGCAGGAGACATTAGGAAAAAGGTTTCCTACTTCTCAGTTCTGCCTAGGGCTTGACCTTCCTGGGGCTGCTTGTTTCCTTTGTTTCCTATGATTTTAAGTTATGCTTCAGTTTTTTCCTTCCTCTTCCCCTTCTTCTTTTTTTTTTTTAATGGAAACAAGTAATTAACTGACTGTTACCTGCCAAGAGGACATTCAAAAGTTTAGGATCTGATGTAATCACAATACATTTATTTTCACAATAAAAGGATATTTGTTTACTTACAGTGAGCAGAAAAGCTATGCCTTATCTGGTCAAAAGGAGTTTCACACCCAGTACCTAAACAGCACACCCTTTCCAAGAATTCTTTTCTAAAAAATATCCCTCCCCTCTACTTCAAACACACCCCTAGGAACCTCTGGATTCCAGAAGCAGCTCAGTATTTTCCATTTATTGAAAGGAAATCCCTGTTGACTTGTTTAACCTCTAATTAAAAACAAGTGTGTGACTTTAGTTTTGCTGGTACAACGAGCAGAGTTTATAATCTACATGGGAAGGAAATCAGATTTTTTATAAGGTTTTCCTAATTGGAAATATAACAATTTCATTGTTCTCATTAGTACACCCAAGAAGTTATACTTATTGATGGATAACAAATACTTGTATTACTTCCCTGTCATTCCCTCTTGTTCCTCCTAATAATTCCATCCAGATCCAAAAAGGGAACCAATCCACTTGTTTAACTGAGTGTTATATTTGCCACTTAATATGGAACGTAAAAAAAGAGTTGTGCCTTAGAGCTTTATAGACACAGGATGCTTGGAATGCAGAGAGTATAACAAGCCAGTCAGGCAGCTTCTCACAAGTACCAATTCAACTCTCAGTGGATTGGGCCTACTCAGAAGGGGCAAGAGGTTCTCATTTTGAGATTTAACTCTTCACCTTTTCTAGTTTGTGCACATCTACTTCCAGCATTGATCTCTGCTTCTTAATTTCCAAGAGGCTCTCTAGCATACTCTGCTTGGGCTGCAGCCATTTGTCAAAGTAGTTATACATCCCACACCAGAACCTTGAATAAACAAAAAGAAAAAAAGTGGGTTAGCTTAGCTGGAGAAATAGATTATTTATGTTTTCCTCATGTCAAGAAAATATTAGCCTGGTAGGTAGGCAGATCTCAAAAGTAAGGTAACTTTGATGACATTAAAAAGACTGGACATGCTCATAATTTAAGAGTAAAGTTCCTAGCAGAAAGATCTCTGCTGAAGACAGGCTTCCTAAAGTCGTACTGAGCTCACAGCCATCTCTAAACTCACCCCTTGACATGGCCCTGCCCCCATAGGGACAAGACACAACTTCACCCAACAGTGGGCAGGCACAAGCCCCAGGACCAACCTTAACCACCAGGGGGCAGACACCAGAAGCAAAAGGAGCTACGATACTGCAGGCTGCAGAAAGGAGACCACAAACACAGAAAATTAGACAAAATGAGATGGCAGAGAAATATGATCCAGAAGAAGGCACCAGATAAAAATCCAGAACAGCTAAGTGAAATGGAGATAGGCAATCTCCCTAAAAATATAATTCAGAGTAATGATAATAAAGATCTCAGAAAAAGAATGGAGGTACAGACAAAGAAGATATAAGAAATGTTTAACAAAGAGCTAGAAGATTCAAAGAACAACTAACAGATGAACAATACAATAATTGAAATGAAAAATACACTAGAAGGAAATCTATAGCAGAATAAATGAGGCAGAAGAATGAATAAGTGAGCTGGAAGACAAAGTGGTGGAAATCACTGCCACAGAACAAAGAATGAAAAGAAATGAGGACAGTCTCAGAGACCTTTGGGAAAACAGTAAATGCACCAATATTTGCATTATAAGGGTCCCAGAAGGAGAAGAGAGAGAGAAAGGGTCTGAGAAAATATTTGAAGATATAATAGCTGAAAACTTCCCTAACATGAGAAAGGAAATGCTCATTCAAGTCCAGGAAGTGCAGAGTCCCATACAAGATAAACCCAAGGAGGAACACAGCAAGATACATATTAATCAAACTGACAAAAATTAAAGACAAAGAGAAAACATTAAAAGTAACAAGGGAAAAGCAACAAATAACATACAAGGGAATCAAAATAAGGTTATCAGCTGATTTTTCAGCAGAAACTATGCAGGCCAGAATCCAGTGGCATGATATATTTAAAGTGATAAAAGGGAAGAACCTACAACAAAGAATACTCTGCCCAGCAATGCTCTTATTCAGACTTGACAGAGAAATCAAAAACTTTACAGATAAACAAAAGTTAAGAGAATTCAGCACCACCAAAAAAGCTTTACAACAAATGCTAAAGGAACTTCTGTAGGAGGAAATGAAAAGGCCACAACTAGAAACAATAAAATTACAAACGGGAAGGCTCACCAGTAAAGGCAAACAAGAATTTGGTAAAGCTGCAGGATACAAAATTAATACACAGAAATCTCTTGCATTCCTTTACACTAACAATGAAAGTTCAGAAAGAGAAATTAAGGAAACAATCCCATTTACCATTACATCAAAAATAATAAAATACCTACAATAAACCTTCTTAAGGAGGGAAAAGGCCTATACTTTGAAAACTATAAGACACTGATGAAAGAAATTGAAGATGATGCAGACAGATGAACACATATACCATGTTCTTGGACTGGAAGAATCAAAATTTTGAAAATGACTATACTACCCAAGGCAATCTATAGATTCAATGCAATCCCTACCAAATTACCAATGGCATTTCTCACAGAACTAGAATAAAACATTTTAAATTTGTATGGAAACACAAAAGACCCCAAGTTACAAAATCAATCTTGAGAAAGAAAAAGGGAGCTGGAGGAATCAGGCTCCCTGACTTCAGACTATACTTCAAAGCTACAGTCATCAAAACAGTATGGTACTGGCACAGAAACAGAAATATAGATCAATGGAACAGATAGAAAGCCCAGAAATAAACTCATGCTCCTATGGTCAATTAATCTATGACAAATGAGGCAAGAATATACAATGGAGAAAAGACAGTCTCTTCAATAAGTGGTGCTGGGAAAACTGGACAGCTACATGTAAAAAATGAAATTAGAACATTCTCTAACACCATACACAAAAATAAACTCAAAATGGATCAAAGACCTAAATGTAAGGCCAGACATTATAAAAGTCTTAGAGCAAAACAAGCAGAACATGCTCTGACATGAGATTAGCTCAAGTTGGTGGAGTATAAGGATGTAAGCTCACACTTTTTTATGAGAACACCAAAATCACAACTAACTGCTAAACAAACATTGACAAAAAAATTCTAGAACTGACCAAAATGATACCCTATATCCAAAGACAAAGAAGAAACCACAATGAGATGGTATGATGGGCACAACTGTGATAAAATCAAATCCCATTCCCACCAGGTGGGTGACTCACAAACTGGAAAACAATGAAACCACAGAAGTTCTCCCACAGGAGTGAAATTTCTGAGCCTCACATCAGGCTTCCCAGCCTGGTGGTCAAGCACTGGGAGGAGGAGCCCCCAGATGATCTGGCTTTGAAGGCCAGCAGGGTTTGATCTCAGGAATTCCACAGGACTGGGGGAAACATAAACTCCACTCTTGGAGGGTGCACACATGGTCTCGTGTGCACCAGGACAGAGGGGAAAAAAGCAATGACCCCATAAAGACTGGGCCAGACCTACCTGCTAGTATGGGAGCATCTCCTGCAGAGGCAGGGGGCAGCTGTGGCTCACTGTGGAGACAAAGACACTGGCAGCAGCAGTTCTGGGGAGTACTCACTGGTATGAGCCCTCCTGGAGGCTGACGTTAGTCCTATCCAACAGCCTGTAGGCTCCAGTGCTGAGATACCTCAGGCCAAACAACCAACAGGACGGGAACACATCCCCACCCATCAGCAGACAAGCCTCTTAAAGTTTTCCGGAGCATGGTCCTGCCACCAGAGGGACAAGACCCAGCTCCACCCACCACTGGGCAGGAACCAGTCCCTCCTATTAGGAAATCACAGCAATCTCTTTTTTGATCCACCTCCTAGAGTAATGAAAAAGAAACAAAAATAACAAATGGGACCTAATTAAACTTAAAAACTTTTGCAAAGCAAAGGAAACCATAAACAAAACAAAAAGACAATGCACAGGTTGGGAGAAAATATTTGCAAACAACGTGACCGACAAGGGGTTAATCTCCAAAATATACAAACAGCTCATGTAGCTCTATGTCACAAAAACAAAACAACACAATAAAAAAAATGGGCATAATATCAAAATAGACATTGCTCCAAAGAAGTCATACAGATGGCCCAAAAGCACATGAAAAAATGCTCAACATCACTAATTATGAGAGAAATGCAAATCAAAATTACAATGAGGTATCACCTCACACTGGTCAGAATGGCCATCATCAAAAAATCTACAAACAAATGCTGGAGAGGGTGAGGAGAAAAGGGAACGGTCCTACACTGTTGGTGGAATGTAAATTAGTACAACCAATATGGAGAACAGTATGGAGGTTCCTTAAAAAATTAATATAGAAGTACCATATGATCCAGCAATCCCACTCCTGGGCATATATCCAGAGAAAACCATAATTCAGAAAGATACATGCACCCCAATTGTAATTGCAGTGCTATTTACAATAGCCAAGTCATGGAAGCAACCTAAATGTCCATTGATAGAGTAATGGATAAAGAAGATGTGGTACATATATACAATGGAATATTACTCAACTTTAAAAAAGAACAAAATAGTGCCATTTGCAACAACATGGATGGACCTAGAGATTATCTTATTAAGTGAAGTAAGTCACACAGAGAAAGACAAATAACATATGATATCACTCATATGTGGAATCTAATTTTAAAAATGATACAAATGAACTTATTTACAAAACAGTTTCACAGATTTCAAAAACAAACCGATGGTTACCAAAGGGGATACATGGGGATGGGGAGGGATAAATTAGTATCCTAGGCTTATCATACACACACAACTATATATAAAATAGATAACCAACAATGACCTACTGTACAGCATAGGGAACTCTACTTAATATTCTATAATAACCTATATGGGAAATGAATCTGCAAAAGAATGAATATATGTATATGTATAACTGAATCACTATGCTGTACACCTGAAACTAATACAAAATTGTAAATCACCTATATTCCAATAAAACAAACAAAAAAACAAAGAACCTGAATCATTTTTTCAAATAAGAGATACAAATGGACAATAAGCACATGAAACTATCGTCACTACTCATTGGGGAAATGCAAACTAAAACCATAACATATCATCTCATACCCAATAGAATGGCTACTATTTGAAAAAACAAAAACAAGTGTTGGCAAGAAGGTGGAGAAATTGGAACTCTTGTGCACCACTGTTGGACTGTAAAGTGCTACAGCTTCTATGGAAAACGCTATGGTCATTCCTCAAAACAATTTAAAATAGATTAACCATATGATCCATTAATTCCACTTCTCAGTATATATCCAAAAGAATTTGAAAATAGGGTCTCAAAAATACTTTTACACCAACATTCATGGCAGCATTATTTACAAGAACCAAAAGGTGGCAGTTATCCAAGTGTCTATAAATAGATGAATGGATAAACAAAATGTGATATGCAATCAATGAAATATTACTCAGCCTTAAAAGAGAATGAAACTTCTGACAGAAGGTTCATATGGATGAACATTGAGGACATCATACTAAGTGAAATAAGCCAGAGATGAAAGGACAGATAATATATGGTTCCACTCATATGAGGGATCTAGAGTATTCAAATACACAGAGACAGAAAGTAGAATGATAGTTGGCAGGGGATGGAGTGAGGCGGAAATCGAAAACTGTTTTAATGGATACAGAGATTTCAGTTTCGTAAATGGAAAATTTCTGGAGATTGATTGAACGATGCTTAACATTACTTAACATTACTGAACTGTACACTTAAAATATACTTAACATTACTGTTATATACTTAACATTACTGTTAAGTATATACTTAACATTACTGTTAAGTAATGTTAAGTAATGTTAAGCTTAACATTACTGAACTGTACACTTATATACTTAACATTACTGAACTGTACACTTAAAAATGGTTAAGATGGTAAATTTTGTGCTATGTGTATTTTACCACAATTAAAAAAAGTAATAGGGCTTCCCCGGTGTCGCAGTGGTTGAGAGTCCGCCTGCTGATGCAGGGAACGCGGGGTCGTGCCCCGGTCCGGGGGGATCCCGCATGCCACGGAGCGGCTGGGCCCATGAGCCATGGTCGCTGAGACTGCGCGTCTGGAGCCTGTGCTCCGTGGCGGGAGAGGCCACAACAGTGAGAGGCCCGTGTACCGCAAAAAAAAAATAAAAAATAAAAAAATAAAGAGTGATCCCCAAAATGCTTTACCCAGGTTCTTCAAAGGATAACTAATATAATATCACAACTAGGATGATATTGATACAGTAAAGATAACAATTCCCTCACCATAAGGAGTACTTCTATTGTACTTTTATAGCCACACACACCTCCGTACCCTCTATCCTCCACCCTGTCCTTAACCCCTGGTAACCATTAATCTTAACCATTAATTTTGTCTTTTTAAGAAATTTATATAAATGGAAGCATAAAGTATGTAACATTTTGAGATTAGATTTTAAGATTCATCACAATTCTCTGCAAGGTCTTGCATGTATCAATAGTTCATTCCTCTTTATTGCTGAGTAATAATCTCTGGCATTGATGTACCAGAGTTATTTTTACCTATAAACAATTTACTTGTTGAAGTAAATTTGGGTTGTTTTCAGTTTTTGGCTATTATGAATAAAATTGCTATGAACATTAGTGTACAGGTTTCTGTGTGAACAAAGTTTTCATTTTTCTGGGATACATGTCCTGGAGTGCAATTAGTGCAATTGTTAGATCATATGGTAGTTGCATGTTTAGTTTTTTAGGAAAGTGAAAATCTGTTTTCCATAGTGATTATACCATTATACATTACTGTTATATAAATGAGCTAAAGATGGTCTCTGCATAATGGCTCTATATTGTTTACTCCTTCATAGAAGGCTGGGACCTGTTAGCTGCAAAGCCCATCAGTACCAAACTCAAAATTTTACCCATCCAATTGTTTTAAACATAGCCCAAATAAGCAGTTTTTAGCTATTTAAAGCCTACTTGCTTTGCATACCCTGAGAAACTGCACTCAGTATCTGCAAGCCATAGAAAAGATGAATTTCTGCGCAATAACTGAACAGGTGCTCTGAACCACTAGACATGTGTTGAATTCTGCCAGAGGGTGCTTCTCACCAGGGCACTGCCTAAATATGAGGTAGAAACTTAAACTTCTGGGGGAGATGAAATGGAAGGCAGGACCCTATGAAAGAGGACTAGTGCCCACTAGAGGGCAAGGCAGCACGATACCATCATGATAGTGATGAGGTTATATTACCCTCTGCTTTCCTGGTACCTACTTGCAAAAGTTAGATATAGAAATGGCACAAGGGCAGGGCCAAAAAGGAGGGGCTGGTTCTCAGTTGGATAAAGAGATATATCCTTTCCTTTTTCCTGAGGCCCAGTCTCTCCTTAAAGACCTAACCCTGGAATCAAGTAAAAAAGGGGCTGCCTGTCTATATAGAATAGATCTGGTGAGGAACAAGCTTCACCTTATGGGGGCTGAAGTTAAGCAATTGGTTGCCAGAATTGGTGGCTCAAAATGGAAAAAAATGGTGTCCCTACTAATTAGTGTGAAAGGTGGGAATGACCAACGGAGAAGGCTTTGGACCCCAGTCTATATATACCTTTTGATACAGATTTTTATGGCTTGGAGGGCTAACCATCCTATGTTAGACCTCATAAAGGCCTAGGAAGACTGGCAATAGAAAATGTTAACTGAGGCCAAATATCTCCTCCATCAGCTGGGACGTTGGAGTGGACTTACTATGTAATATAGGATGCAGTATGGCATGAAGTATGATGACTCTGCAAGTCCAGAGGTGACTTAATTAGGTCCTGAGTCTACCTAGTTGTTTGTCAGGAGGGCTCCTCTTAAGTATAAGTTCTTTTTATGAGCCATGACAGCTAATGCTAAAACAATTGAAGAGGTCAGAGCTGCCCTACATTTAAAAGAAACTCATGAAAGACCAACTCAGAGTTGTGTCACTTGTTAACTCTACAAACAATACCCTATTTGGCCTAAATTGAAATTGCTATCAACAGTGATGCCTCTTTCCTCTAGGCTAAACAAACCAATTACAACCAGGTCCGTGCTTAAGTGTGAACTATGAGATGAACAAGAGAGGTTATACTGGATCCAAAGAAACAAAGGGAATCCAAATTGGATTATCTCTGGTAAACTGGTGGAGTAATTACAATATTTACTAGGGTTAGATTACAATCCTCAAAATGCATCACTTTCAAAGACAGCTACCCCTGCAAAGACTACTTCTGATCTCCTCCAGTGGCAGGCACCAGCCCCCATATAGGGATCTGGCAGTCACAGAAGGGGTGGTTGTAGAAGCTGGCCCCTTCTAGTAGACAATCACACTTTCAACATATTAACTATAGTTTTTATTTTTTTGATATTGAGCTGCATGAGTTGTTTGTAAACTTTGGAGATTAATCCCTTGTAGGTTGCATCATTTGCAAATATTTTCTCCCATTCTTTGGGTTGTCTTTTTGTTTTGTTTATGGTTTCCTTTGCTGTGAAAAAGCTTTTGAGTTTAATTAGGTGCAATTTGTTTATTTTTGTTTTAATTTTCATTACTCTAGAAGACTGATCAAAAAAGATATTGCTGGGCTTCCCTGGTGGCGCAGTGGTTGAGAGTCCGCCTGCCGATGCAGGGGACACGTGTTCGTGCCCCAGCCCGGGAGGATCCCACATGCCGCGGAGTGGCTGGGCCTGTGAGCCATGGCCGCTGAGCCTGTGCGTCTGGAGCCTGTGCTCTGCAACGGGAGAGACCACAACAGTGAGAGGCTCGTGTACTGCAAAAAAAAAAAAAAAAAAAAAGATACTGCTGCGATTTATGTCAGACAGTGTTCTGCCTAAGTTTTCCTCTAAGAGTTTTATTGTGTCTGGCCTTACATTTAGGTCTTTAATCCAATTTGAGCTTATTTTTGTATATGGTATTAGGGAGTGATCTAATCTCATGCTTTTACATGTACCTGTCCAGTATTCCCAGCACCACTTATTGAAGAGGCTGTCCTTTCTCCACTGTACATTCCTGCCACCTTTATCAAAGATAAGGTGACCATATGTGTGTGGGTTTATCTCTGGGCTTTCTATCATCTTCCATTGATCTATCTTTCTGTTTTTGTGCCAGTACCATACTGTCTTGATTACTGTAGCTTTGTAGTATAGTCTGAAGTCAGGGAGCCTGATTCCTCCAGCTCTGTTTTTCTTTCTCAAGATTGCTTTGGTTATTCAGGGTCTTTTGTGTCTCCATACAAATTTTAAAGTTTTTTATTCTAGTTCTGTGAAAAATGCCATTGGTAATTTGATAGGGATTGCAGTGAATCTGTAGATTGCCTTGGGTAGTATAGTTATTTTGACAATATTGATTCTTTGAATCCAAGAACATGGTATATCTTTCCATCTGTTTGTGTCATCTTTGATTTCTTTCATCAGCGTCTTAGTTTTTGGAGTACAGGTCTTTTGCCTTCTTAGGTAGGTTTATCCCAGGTATTTTATTCTTTTTGATGCAATGGTTAATGGGATTGTTTCCTTAATTTCTCTTTCTGATCTTTGGTTGTTAGTGTATACAAATGCAACAGAATTCTGTGTATTAACTTTGTAACCTACAACTTTACTGAATTCACTGATGAGCTCTAGTAGTTTTCTGGTAGCATCTTTAGGATTGTCTATGTATAGTATCATGTCATCTGCAAACAGTGACAGTTTTACTTTTCTGTTTCTAATTTGGATTCCTTTTATTTCTTTTTCTTCTCTGATTGCTGTGGCTAGGACTACCAAAACAATGTTGAGTAAAAGTGGGGAGGGTGTACATTCTTGTCTTTTTCCTGATCTTAGAGGAAATGCTTTCAAATTTTCACCATTGAATATGATGTTAGCTGTGGATTGGTCCTATATGGCTTTTGTTATTTTGAAGTAGGTTCCCTCTATGCCCACTTTCCAGAGAGTTTTCGTCATAAATTGGTGTTGTATTTTGTCAAAAGCTTTCTCTGCATTTATTGAGAGGATCATATGTTTTTTAGTCTCCAATTTGTTAATGTGGTGTATCACACTGATTAATTTGTGCATACTGAAAAATCCTTGCATCCCTGGGATAAATCCCACTTGATCATGGTGTACAATCCTTTTAATGTATTGTTGGATTTGGTTTGCTAGTATTTTGTTGAGGATTTTTGCACCTATGTTCATCAGTGATATTGGCCTGTAATTCTCTTTTCTTTGGTATCCTTATCTAGTTTTGGTATCAGGGTGATACCATAGAATGAGTTTGAAAAAACCAAAAAACTCAATCAAAAAATGGGCAGAAGACCTAAATAGACATTTCTCCAAAGAAGATATACAGATGGTCAAGAGGTACATGAAAAGATACTCAACACCACTAATTATTAGAGAAATGCAAATGAAAACTACAATGAGGTATCACCTCACACCAGTCAGAACGGCCATCATTAAAAAGTCTACAAGCAATAAATGCTGGAGAGGGTGTAGAGAAAAGGGAACCCTCCTGCACTTTTGGTGGGAATGTAAATTAGTACAGCCAGTATGGAGAACAGTATGGAGATTTCTTTAAAAACTAGACATAGAGCTACCATATGATCCAGCAATCCCACTCCTCAGCATATATCTGAAGAAAACCACAGTTCGAAAATATACATGCATCCCGATGTTCACTGCAGCCCTGTTTACAATAGCCAAAACATGGAGGCAACCTAAATGTCCATCTACAAATAAAGAAGATGTGGTACATGTAGACAATGGAATATTACTCAGCCATTAAAAAGCATGAAATAATGCCACTTACAGCAGCATGGATGGGCCTGTAAATTATCATACTAAGTGAAGTCAGACAGAGAAAGACAAATATGATATCACTTATATGTGGAATCTAAAACAAAAACCAAAAAGCAAATGAACTAATTTACAAAACAGAAACAGACTTACAGACATAGAGAACAAATTTTTGGTTACTAGGAATGAAGGGTCGGGGCAGTGATAGACTGGAAGTTTTGGATTGACATATATACACTACTATATTTAAAATAGATAACCAACAAGGACCTACTGTATAGCATAGGGAACTCTGCTCAATATTCTGTAATAACCTAAATGGGAAAATAATTTGAAAAAAGAAGAGATATGTGTATATGTATAATTGAATCATTTTGCTATACACCTGAAACTAATACAACATTGTAAATCAACTATAGTCAATATAAAATGAAAAAAAATTAAATAACTATTGTTTGGGTTTCAAGATCTAAACAGCACTGGCTGGCTTTATTGGCCACGTTTTTCCAAACCTCCCTTATCCCAGAAATCACTCATGTTTTAAAGGGACCCCTTGACTCCCCACCCCACCCAAGAGGTGATCAGCTTGAGAGGAAGAATAATTAAAATAGTAATTACCCACTTTATTAAAATTGGCCCAGTTCTACAAAAAGAAGTTTCTGCTCTGGTTGTAACTGTCACCCCCTATACAAAGACTATCCATTTTCCTATTATGGGAATGGAGCTCTTCAGTCAGCAAGTATTACATGGAACAAGTTTAAGTGGTAGGCATTGCATGGTAGAAAACAGTTAATCATCCATTACTGGTGCAGGTGGTAAATATGACACAGTATCAGCTAAGACAAGGCA
The DNA here is from genome assembly GCF_964374135.1 of Grampus griseus. Lineage (NCBI taxonomy): Eukaryota > Metazoa > Chordata > Mammalia > Artiodactyla > Delphinidae > Grampus > Grampus griseus. The sequence continues at coordinate 52,831,588 of NC_138999.1, forward strand.
CTGAAGGATTATGGCCTGACTTAAAGATCCCAGTAGGAAGCCTCACCTGTAAAAGGGTGCTATCAGGTGATCCATCCAGAACACCAAGGTATGCTGACTAGGAATATCCTTGTTGAAGTGAATCTGTGAGGTCTGGAAGAGGAGACTGCTTACTCAAATGTGCAGATCAGGTAAATATGACACCACCAAAGGAAATTAATAAAGTTCCAATAACTGACCCTAAAGAAATAGAGATCTATGATATGTCTGGCAAAGTATTCAGAATAATGTTCTAAAAGTTTAGTGAACAACAAGAACACACAAACAACTAAATAAAACTAGGAAAACAATCCATGAACACAATGAGAAATGCAATAAAGAAATAGAAACAAAAAAGTATATTCTAGAGCTGAAGAATACAATGACTGAACTGAAGAATTCAACAGAGCTTCAACAGCAGTCTGAATTAAGAATAAGAAAGAATCAATGAACACAAAGATAAATCATATGAACTTATCCAGGCAGAGGAGCAAAAAGAAATAAAAAGTATGAAGAAAGCCCACTGGATTTATGGGAAAAACCAAAAGAAACAAAAAATGCATTATGAGAATCCAGGAAGAAGAGAAAGATAAAGGAACAGAAAATATATTTAAAGCAATAAAGGCTGAAACTTACCAAATATATTGAGAGAAATGGACTTCCAGATTCATGAGCCCCAAAAGGCCCCCAAAAGTTTGAACCCTTTTGACACCAAAAGCAAAGGCAACAAAAGCAAAAATAAGCAAGTGGGACTATATCAAACCAAACACGTTTCTGCACAGCCAAAAAAAACATCAACACAATGAAAAGGCAACCTACCAGTTGAAAGAAAATATTTTCAAATCAAATATTTGACATGGGGTTAATAGCCAAAATACATAAAGAACTCATGCAACTCAGCAGCGACCAAAAAAAAAAAAAACCCCATTTAAAAAATGGGCAGAGGCTCTGAATAGGCATTTTTTGAAAGAAGATATACAGGTGGGCAAAAGGCACATGAAAAGATGCTCAACATCACTAATCACCAGGCAAATGCAAATAAAATCCACAATGAGATATCATCTCACATATGTTAGAATCACTGTTATCAACAAGACGAGAAGTAACAATTGTTGGCAAGAATGTGGAGAAAAAGGAACACTTGTGCATTGTTGGTGGGTTAGTTGGACCACTATGGAAAACAGTATGGAGGTTGCTCAAAAAATTAAAACTAGAATTCCCAGATCCGACAACTCCACTTTTAGGTATATACCTGAAAGAAATAAACTCACTATTTCAAAGACATATCTGTACCCCTATGTTCACTGCAGAATTATTTACAATAGCCAAGACATGGAAATAACCCAAGTGTCCATTGATGGATAAATAGATAAAGAAACTGTGGTGTATATATATATATATATATATATATATATATATATATAATGGAATCTTATTCAGTCATAAAAAAGAGGAAATCCTGTCATTTGTGACAATATGGATGAACTTTGAGGGCATTATGCTAAGTGAAATAAGTCAGTGGAAGACAAATACTGTACGCTCTTACTTGTATGTGAAATCTTAGAAAATAAAACTTAAACCTAATACTAATACACTATTAAATGTCAATCAAATCTCAATTTAAAAAAGAAATGGGCAAACAATTTGAATAGACATTTCTCCAAAGAAGATACACAAATGGGTAATAATTACATGAAAAGAGGCTTAATACTAACCATTAGGTAAATGCAAATCAAAACAATGAGATACAATTTCACACTCATTTGGATGGCTATTATAAAACAAACACACAAAGTAAAACAGAAAATAACAAGTGTTGACAAGGATATTGAGAAATTGTGCCCATTATGCAATGCTGGTAGGAATGTAAAATGGTGCAGTTATTATAAAAAACAGTAAGGAAGTTCCACAAAAAATTAAAAATAGAATTACCATATGATCCAGCAATTTCATCTCTGGGTATATGCCCAACAGAATTAAAAGCAAAAACTCTAACTGATGTTGTGCAACCATGTGGATAGCAGCATTATTCACAATAGCCAAAAAGTGGAAGCAACACATCCATCAACAGATAAACTGACAAACAAAATTTCATGTAAACATACAACGTAATATTATTGACCCTTCAAAAGGTAGGAAATTACTTTTTATTGAGGTTTAGATGACGTAAAATGTTATATAAGTTTCAGGTATACAATATAGTGATTCACAATTTTTAAAGATTATATTCCATTTACAGTTACCATAAAATAGTGGCTATATTCCATGTGTTGTACAATATATCCTTTTAGCTTATTTATTTTATACATAGTAGTTTATACCTGTTAATCACATACCCCTATCTTGCCCCTTCCTCTTTCCCTCTCCCCACTGGAAACCACTAATTTGTTCTCTATATCTGTTAGTCTGTTTCTTTTTGATATATTCACAAGTTTGTTTTATTTTTTAGATTCCACATAGAAGTGACAACATACACTATTTGTATTTCTCTGTCTGACTCCTTTCACTAAGCATAAAGCCAACCAGGCCCAACCATATTGTTGCAAAGGGCAAAATTTCATTCTTTCTTATGGGTGAGTAGTATTCCATTGTGTGTGTGTCTATATATGTATATATACACATATATACCACATATTCTATTTAAAAACATTTTTTATTGGAGTATAGTTGATTTACAATGTTGTGTTAATTTCAGGTGTATAGCAAAGTGAATCAGTTATATATATATATATATATACATTCTTTTTCAGATTCTTTTCCCATATAGGTTATTAAACAATATTGAGTAGAGATCCCTGTGCTATATAGTAGGTCCTTGTTGGTTATCTATTTTATATAGTGTGCACATGTAAATCACAGTCTCCTAATTTATTCCTTCACCCCATGTTTCTCCTTTAGTAACCATAAATTTGATTTTGAGATCCGTGAGTCTGTTTCTCTTTTATAAATAAGTTCATTTGTATCATTTTTAAATTAGATTCCAGATAGAAGTGATATCATTTGACATTGGTCTTTCTATGTCTGACTTACTTCACTTAGTATAATAATCTATAGGTCCATTCATGTTGCTGTAAGTGGCATTATTTCGTTCTTTTTTATGGCTGAGTAGTATTCCATTGCATATATGTACCAATCTAGGTTTCATAAAAAAATTTTATAAGAGTATAGTTGATTCACAATGTTGTGTTAGTTTCAGGTGTACAGTAAAGTGAATCACTTATACACATACATATATCCAGTTTTTTTTTAGATTATTTTACCGTATAGGTCATTACAGAGTATTGGGTAGAGTTCCCTGTGCTACACACTAGGTCCTTATTAGTTATCTGTTTTATATATAGTAGTATGTATATGTCAATCTCAATCTCCCAATTTATCCCTCCCCACCTTCCCCCCTGGTAACCATAAGTTTGTTTTCTACATCTGTGACTCTATTTCTGTTTTGTAAATAAGTTCATTTGTATCATTTTTTTAGTTTCCACATATAAGTGATATCATATGGTATTTGTCTTTCTCTGTCTGACTTCCTTCATGCAGTATGACAATCTCTAGGTCTATCCATGCTGCTGTGAATGGCATTATTTCATTCTTTTTTATGGCTGAGTAATGGTATATTGTATATATGTACCACATCTTCTTTATCCACTCATCTGTCAATAGACATTTAGGTTGTTTCCATGTCTTGGCTATTGCAAATAGTGCAGCAATGAACATTATTATGCATGTATCTTTTCAAATTATCTGTTTTTCTCCAGATACATGCCCAGGAGTGGGATTGGTAGATCATATAGTAGTTCTATATTTAGTTTTTTAAGGAACCTCCATAATGTTCTACAAAATGGTTGAACCAATTTACATTCTCACCAACAGTGTAGGAGGGTTCCCTTTTCTCCACACCCTTTCCAGAATTTATAGTTTGTAAATTTTTTGATGATGGCAATTCTGGCTGGTGTAAGCTGATATCTCACTGTAGTTCTGATTTGCATTTCTCTGATAATTAGTGATGTTGAGCATTTTTTGATGTGTTTTTTGGCCATATATCTGTCTTCTTTGAAGAAATGTGTATTTAGATCTTCCACCCATTTTTTGATTTTTTTTTCATATAAGTGCATGAGCTCTTTGTATATTTTGGAGATTAATCCCTTGTCAGTCACTTCACTTGCAAATATTTTCTTCCATTCTGTGGGTTGTCTTTTCATTTTGTTTATGGCTTTCTTTGCTGTATAAAAGCTTTTACGTTTAATAAGGTTACATTTGTTTATCTTTGTGTTGATTTTCATTACTCTAGGAGATGGATCAAAAAGACATTGCTGCAATTTATGTTAGAGAGTATTCTGCCTATGTTTTCATCTAAGAGTTTTATAGTATCCGGCCTTAAACGTAAGTCTTTAATCCACTTTGAGTTTATTTTTGTTTATGGTGTTAAAGAATGTTCTAATTTCATTCTTTTACATGTAGCTGTCCAGTTTTCCCAGCACCACTTATTGAAGAGACTGTCTTCACCATTGTATAATCTTGCCTCTTTTTATTGAAGATTAACTGACCATAGGTGCGTGGGTTTATCTCTGGACTTTCTATCCTGTTCCATTAATCTATATTCCTGTTTTTGTGCCAGTACCATACAGTCTTGATTACTGTAGCTTTTTGGTATAGTCTGAAGTCAGGGAGCCTGATTCCTCCAGCTCCATTTTTCTTTCTCAAGGTTGCTTTGGTTATTCAGGGTCTTTTGTGTCTCCATACAAATTTTAAAGTTTTTTTATTCTAGTTCTGTGAAAAATGCCACTAGTAATTTATAGGGATTGCAATGAATCTGTGGATTGCCTTGGATAGTAGAGTCATTTTGAAAATATTGATTCCTCCAATCGAAGAGCATGTTATATATTTCCATCTGCTTGTGTCATCTTTGATTTCTTTTGTCAGCATCTTATAGTTGTCAGAGTACAGGTCTTTTGCCTCCTTAGGTAGGTTTATCCCTAGGTATTTTATTCTTTTTGATGTGATGATAAATGGGATTGCTTCCTTAATTTCTCTCCCTGATATTTTGTTGTTAGTGTATAGGAATGCAACAGATTTCTGTGTATTAATTTTGTATCTTGAAAATTTACCTAATTCATTGATGAGCTCTAGTAGTTTTCTGGTAGCATCTTTAGGATTTTCTATGTATAGTATCATGTCATCTGCAGTGACTGTTTTAGATACTCTTTTTCAATTTGGATTCCTTTTATTTCTTTTGCTTCTCTGAATGCCGTGGCTAGGGCTTCCAAAACTATGTTGAATAAAACTGGCAAGTGTGGAATCCTTGTCTTTTTCCTGATATTACAGGAAATGCTTTCAATTTTTCACCTTTGAGTCTAATGTTCACTGTGGGTTTGTCATATATGGCCTTTATTATGTTGATGTAGGCTCGCTCTATGCCCAGTTTCTGGAGAGTTTTTATCATAAATGGGTGTTGAATTTTCTCAATAGATTTTTCTGCATCTGTTGAGATGATCATGTGGTTTTTATTCTTCAGTTTGTTAATATGGTGAATCACACTGATTGCCAATATTGAAGAATCATTGCATCACAGGGATGCATGGTATATGGTCCTTTTAATGCATTGTTGGATTCGATTTGCTAGTATTTTGTGGAGGATTTTTGCGTCTGTGTTCCTCAGTGATATTGGCCAGTAATTTTCTTTTTTTTTTTTTTGTAGTATCTTTGTCTGGTTTTGGTATCAGGGTGATGGTGGCCTCGTAGAATGAGCTTGGGAGTGTTCCTTCCTCTTCAATTTTTGGAAGAGTTTAAGAAGGATAGTTGTTAACTCTTCTCTAAATGATTGATAGAATTTGCCTGTGAAGCCACCTGGTCCTGGACTTTTGTTTGTTGGAATTTTAAAATCACAGTTTCAATTTCACTACTTGTGATTGGTCTCTCATGTTTTCTATTTCTTCCTTGTTCAGTCTGGGAAGGTTGTACATTTCTAAGGATTTGTCCATTTCTTCTAGGTTGTCCTTTTTATTGGCATACATTTTCATATAGTAGTCTCTTATGATCCTTTGTACTTGGGTGGTATCAGCTGTAACTTCTCCTTTTTCATTTCTAATTTTGTTGATTTGAGCCCTCTCCTTTTTGTTCCTGATGATTCTGACTAAAGGTTTATCGATTTTGCTTATCTTTACAAAGAATCAACTTTTACTTTCATCAATCTTTTCTATTGTTTACTTTGTCCCTATTTCATTTATTTCTGCTCTGATCTTTATGATTTACTTCCTTCTAAGAACCTTGTGTTTTTTGTTCTTGTTTCACTAGCTGCTTTAGGTGTAAGCTTAGGTTGTTTATTTAAGATTTGTCTTGTTTCCTGAGGTAAAATTTTACTGCTACGTACTTTTCTCTTAGAACTGCTTTCACTGAGTCCCGTAGGCTTTGGATCATCGTGTTTTTGTTCAAATCTGTGTCTAGGTATTTTTTGATTTCCTCTTTAATTTCTTCAGTGACCCATTGGTTGCTTAGTAGTATATTGTTTAGGCTCCATATGTTTTTGTTTTTTAGAGTTTTTTCCCCCTGTAATTGATTTCTAATCTCATAGTGTTGTGGTTGGAAAAGGTGCTTGATATAATTTCAGTTTTCTTAAATTTACTGGGGCTTGATTTATGCTTCAAGATCCTCAGAAATGTTCCATGTGCACTCATGTGTTCCATGAGAAGAAAGTGTATTCTGCTTTCAGATGGAATGTTCTATAAATATCAATTAAGTCCATCTGGTCTAATGTGTCATTTAAGGCCTATGTTTCCTTAGTGATTTCCTGTCTGGATGATCTGTCCATTGGTGTAAGTGGGGTGTTAAAGTCCCCCACTATTATTTTGTTGTCAATTTCTCCTTTTATGGTTGTTAGCATTAGCCTCATATATTGAGTTGCCCCTATGTTTGGTACATATATATTTGCAACTGTTATATCTTCTTCTTGGAGTTATCCCTTGATCATTTTGTAGTGTCCTTCCTCGTCTCTTGTAACAGTCTTTATTTTAAAGTCTATTTTATCTGATATGAATATATTGCTTCTCCAGCTTTCTTTTGATTTCCATTTGCATGTACACTGGTTTCCATCCCCTCACTTTCAGTCCATATTTGTCCCTAGATCTGAAGTGGGTCTCTTGTAGACAGCAAATATATGGGTCTTATTTTTGTATCCATTCAGCCAGTCTATGTCTTTTGGTTGAAGCATTTAATCCATTTACTTTTAAGGCAATTATCAATATGCATGTTCTTATTACCATTTTCTTAATTGTTTTGAAATTTATTTTTTAGGTCTTTTTCTTCCCTTCATCTTTTGTTCTCTTCTCTTGTGATTTAAGGACTATATTTAATGTTGTGTTTGGATTCCTTTTTATGTTTTGTGTGTGTATCTATTTTAGTTTTTTGGTTTGCAGCTCCTATGAGGTTTTGATATAGCATTGTATACATATACAAGTTAGTTTTAAGTTGCTGGTCTCTTAATTTCAGATGCATTTCCCATTTCCTGCATTTCTACTCTCCTCTTCTCATTGTTGCTGGTTTTGATGTCATATTTGTGTATGGATGATTGCTTACTTCTACTGTATGTTTGCCTTTACCATTGAACTTTCCTATTTGTGATTTTCTTTTTTTTTTTTTTTTACTATTTTTTAAATTTAAATATAGTTGATTTACAATGTGTCATTCTCTGTTGTAAAGCAAAGTGACTCAGTTTTACACATATAAACATTCTTTTTTAAAATATTCCTTTCCATTATGGTTTATTCCAGGAGGTTGGATATAATTTCCTGTGCAATACAGTAGGACCTTGTTGTTTATCCATTCTAAATGTAATAGTTTGCATCTACCACCCCAAATTCCCAGTCCATCCCTCTCCCTCCTTCCTGCCCCTTGGCAACCACACAGTCTGATCTCTATGTCTGTGAATCTGTTTCTGATTTGTAGATAGGTTAATTTGTGTCATATTTTATATTGATATATATGTGATATCATATGGTATTTGTCTTTCTCTTTCTGACTTACTTCACTTAGTATGATAATCTCTAGTCACATCCATGTTGCTGCAAATGGCATTATTTTGTTCTTCTTTATGGCTGAATAGTATTCCATTGTATATATGTACCACATGTTCTTTATCCATTCATCTGTCAATGGACATTTCGATTGTTTTCACATTTTGTCTATTGTGGATAGCACTGCTATGAACATAGTGGCACATGTATCTTTTGGAATTATAGTTTTGTCCAGGTACATGCCCAGGAGTGGGATTGCTGGATCATATGGTAATTCTATTTTGAGTTTTCTTAGGAACCTCCATACTGTTTTCCATAGTGGCTGCACCAACTTACATTCCCATCAACAATGTAGGAGGGTTCCCTATCTCCACACTCTCTCCAGCATTTGTTATTTGTAGGCTTTTTGATGAAGATAGAATAATGGAAATTACCCAGTCAAAATAGCAGACAGAAAGTAAAATGAATAATAAAATGAAAGCAATATAAGAGACCTGTGGGATAATATAAAGCATCCCAATCTATGTATAATAGGGATTCCAGAAGGAGAAGAAAGAGAAAAGGGAATTGAAAATGTATTTGAAGAAATTATGGTAGAAAACTTCCCAAATGTAAAGAAGGAAACAGATATCCAGATACAAGAAGCACAGAGGTTTCCAAACAAGATGAACCTAACAGACATATGCCATGACATAGTATAATAAAAGTGGCAAAAATTAAAGATAAAGAGAGGATTATAAATGTGGCAAATGAAAAACAAAGAGTTAATTACATGGGAACCCCCACTAAGGCTGTCAGCTGATTTCGCTACAGAAACACTGCAGGGTAGAACAAAGTGGCAAAATACATTCAAAGTCTTGAAAGGGAAAAATCTGAAACCTAGAATATTCTATCCAACAAGATTATCATTTAGAATAGGAGGAAAAATAAGGAATTTCTCAGACAAGCAAAAACTAAAAGAATACAACAATACAAAACCTATCCTAAAAGAAATATTGAAAAATCTTCTCTAAATAGATAAGAAGCAAAAAGATATAGAAAGAAGGAAATAATAATTTGAAAGTAAATCAAATTAGCCAGTACATAGATCAAATAGAGAAAAAAAACCTATTTGTGAAAGTGATCATAAACACAAACAACATCAAAAGGATGAATATGAAGATGTAAAAAAGGAAATAAAAATCATAAAATGTGGGAAAGGAGAGTACAAAAATGCAGGCTTTTTTAGAATGTATTTGAGCCTGTATGACTATCAGTGTAAAGCAAGAAGATATAGGAAGGGCTTAACATACATGAAAAACAGGGCAACAAAACATAAAAAGCATACAGTATATTCATAAAAGTCAAAAAGGAGAGAATATGTGCATAAAATAAAGGGAAATCTTCAAAACACAAAAAGAAAGACAAAAAGAGAAAGAAAGGAACAAAGAAGAAACAAAGAATCAACAGGAAAACATGGTATAAAATGGCAATAAATACACATATATCAATAATTACTTTAAATGTCAATGGACTAAATGCTCTAAACAAAAGACACAGAGTAGTAGATTGGATGAAAAAAAAAGAAGAAAAACAAGAGCCAACAATATCCTGCCTACAGGAGACCCACCTTAGGGCAAAGGACACACACAGGTTGAAATTGAGGGGATGAAAAAAGATATTTCATGCAAACTGAAATGAAAAGAAAGCAGGAGTTGCCATACTCATATCAGATAAAATAGACTTTAAAGCAAATGCTATAAAGAAAGATAAAGAAGGACACTATATAATGATAAAAGATCAATAAAAGAAGAGGATTTTACAATCATCAACATATATGAACCTAACACAGAAGCACCCAAATATGTAAAACAAATACTAACAGACATAAAGGGAGAAACTGATTGGAATACAATAATAGTCGGAGTTTTTAACACCTCACTCACATCACTGGACAGATCTTCTAGAGAGAAAAATCAATAAGGCAACAGAGATCCTAAATGATACAATAGAAAAGTCAGACTTAATTAATATTTTCAGGACATTACATCCAAAAAAAAAACCACATTCTTTTCAAGTGCACATGGAACATTCTCTAGGATTGACCACATACTAGGGCACAGAAATAACCTCAACAAATTTAAGAGTATAGAAATTATTTCAGTCATTTTCTCTGACCACAACAACATGAAATTAGAAATCAACCACAGGAAAAGAAATGAGGAAAAAATGGCCACATGGAGACTAAACAACATGTTACTAAAAAAAAAAAATGGTTCAACATGGAACTCAAAAAAGAAATTAAAAATTACCTTGAGACAAATGACAATGAAAACACCACCATACAAAATCTATGGGATGCAGCAAAAGCAATTCTTAGGGAGAAGCTGATAGCAATACAGGCCTTCCTCAAAAAACAAGAAAAATCTCAAATAAACACCTAATCTACCACCTAAAAGAATTAGAATAAGAAGAACAAACAAAACCTAAAGTCAGCATGAAGGAAATAATAAAGATTAGGGAGGAAATAATAAAATAGAGATAAAAAACAATAGAAAAAAATCAATAAAATCAAGAGCTGATTCTTTGAAAGGGTAAACAAAACTTACAAACCTCTGGCTAGGCTCACCAAGAAGAGAGAGAACCCAAATAAACAAAATAAGAAATGAGAAAGGAGAAATATCAAATGATACCCTAGAAATACGAAAAAAAAAAACATGAGAATACTATGAACAATTACATGCCAACGAATTTGACAACTTAGAATGGAGAACTTTCTAGAAACATAAAGCCCACCAAAATTGAATCAAGAAGAAATAGATAATTTGAACAGACAGATCACTAGATGTGAAATAGAATCTGTAACAATTAAAAAAACCAATTCCCGGGCTTCCCTGGTGGCACAGTGGTTGGGAGTCCGTCTGCCGATGCAGGGGACACAGGTTCATGCCCCAGTCTGGGAAGATCCCACATGCCATGGAGCAGCTAGGCCCGTGAGCCATGGCCGCTGAGCCTGCGCGTCTGGAGCCTGTGCTCTGCAACGGGAGAGGCCACAACAGTGAGAGGCCCACATACCGCAAAAAAAAAAAAAAAAAAAAAACAATTCCCTACAAACAAAAGTCCAGGACCAGATGGCTTCACATGCAAATTCTACCAAACATACAAAGAAGAACTTATACTGATTCTTCTCAAATTGTTCTAAAACACTGAAGAGGAGGGAACACTCACAAAGACATTCTCTGAAGCCACCATCACCCTGATACCAAATCCAGACAATTATACCACCAAAAAAAGAAAATTACAGCAAAAATTCTCAGCAAAATATTAGCAAACTGAATCGAACAACACATAAAGAAGATCATAACCCATGACCAAGTGGGATTCATCCCAAGCTCACAAGGATGGTTCAACATATGCAAATCAATTAATGTAATACACTACATTAACAAAAGTCAAAATCCCATTTCTGATTTTCTTGTTTCTAGTTGTGGCCTTTTTTTTTTTTTTTTGTCTCCCTCCTAGAGAAGTTCCTTTAGCATTACTTGTAAAGCTGGTTTGGTGGTGCTGAATTCTCTTAGCTTTTGCTTATCTGTAAAGCTTTTGATTTCTCTATCAAATCTGAATGAGAGTCTTGCTGTGTACAGTATTGATTTGAGGTTTTCCCCTTTCATCACTGGAAATATATCATGCCACTCCCTTCTGGCCTGCAGTGTTTCTGCTGAAAAATCAGCTGATAACCTTATCTTGATTCCCTTGTATGTTATTTGTTGCTTTTAACATTTTTTCTTTCTATTTAATTTTTGTCACTTGGATTAATATGTGTCTTGGCATGATCCTCCTTGGGTTTATCTTACATGGGACTCTTTATGCTTGCTGGACTTGAGTGCTTCCTTTCTCATGTTAGGGAAATTTTTGGCTATAATCTCTTCAATTATTTTCTCAGGACCTTTCTCTTTCTCTTCTCCTTCTGGGACCCCTATGATGCAAATATTGGGGCATTTAATGTTGTTCCAGAGGTCTCATTTCTTTTAACTTTTTTTCTTTATTCTGTTCTGTGGCAGTGATTTCCACCACCCTGTCTTCTAGCTCACTTATTCATCCATCTGCCTCAGTTATTCTGCAATTGATTCCTTCTAGTGTATTTTTCATTTCAATTATTGTATTGTTTATCTCTGTTCTTTAAATCTTCTAGCTCTTTGTTAAACATTTCTTGTATCTTCTCGGTCTGTGCCTCCATTCTTTTTCTGAGATTTTGCATCATCTTTATTATAATTACTCTGAATTCTTTTTCAGGTAGATTGCCTATCTCCTCTTCATTTAGTTGTTCTTGTCTGAAACCTATTTCTCTCTCATCTCATTTTGTCTAACTTTCTGTCTAACTTTTTTTGTTTTCCACAGTGCCTGCAAAAATTTACATTCCCACCAACAGTGAAGTAGGGTTCCCTTTTCTCCACATCCTTGCCAACATTTGTTGCTTGTGACATATTTTTTTTTTTTTTTGCGGTACGCAGGCGTCTCACTGTTGTGGCCTCTCCTGTTGTGGAGCACAGGCTCCAGATGCGCAGGCTCAGCAGCCATGGCTCACAGGCCCAGCTGCTCCGCAGCATGTGGGATCTTCCCAGACTGGGGCATGAACCCTTGTCCCCTGCATCAGCAGGCAGACTCTCAACCACTGCACCACCAGGGAAGCCCCACAATTTTTAAATCTATGCTCTATTTATAGTTATTATAAAATGTTGGCTATATTCCCTGTGTTATAAAATGGTCAACAGAGTTTTTACAAGGGTTCTAAGACCATTCAATGTGGAAATAATGGTCTTTTCAACAAATAGTGCTGGGAAAACTGGATATCCACATGCAAAAGAATAAAGTTGACCACACACAAAAATTAACTTGAAATGTATTAAAAACCTAAATATAAGAGCTAGATTATAAAATTCTTTGGAGATAAATAAAGAAAATCTTCACAACATTGGATTTGACAATGATTTCTTGGATATGACACCAAAAGCACAGACAACAAAAGAAACAAATAGGTGAAATGGACTTGATCACAATTAAGAAATTTTGTGTATGAAAGGGCACTATCAAGAGAGTGAAAAGACAAAATAGAGAGTGGGAGAAAGTATTTGCAAATCATATATATGGTAAGGGATTAATATACAGAATATATAAGGAATTGCTAAAGCTCAACAACAAAAAAACAAACAATCCTATTAAATAATGGACAAAGGACATAAGTGCCTCTCCAAAAAAGGTATACAGATGGCTAGTGAGCACAATTAAAGATGCTTACCATCACTGATTGTGAGGGAAATGCAAATCAAAACAATAATGAGATACCACTTCACACACGTTAGGATTGCTGCTATCAAAAAAATTGGAAAAAAGAAGAGTCAACAAAGATATGGAGAAATTGGAATACTTGTGCATTGCTGGTGAGAACAGAAAACTGCAGTCACTGTTGAAAACAGTTTAGCAACCCTTCCAAAAGTTAATCATAGAATTACCATGTAATCCAGTAATTCCACATCTAGGTATATCCTCAAAATAACTGAAAGCAAGGACTCAAAAAGGATATTTTTAAACCAATGTTAATAGGAGCATTATTCACAAGAGCCAAATATGGAAACAACCATATGGCTATCAACAGGTGAATGATTAAACAAAATGTTGTACAGACATACAAAGGATATTATTCACCCTTAAAAAGCAATAAAGTTCTGGGAGAGTGGACAAGATGGGGGAGTAGGAAGACCATAAGCTCACTTCCTCCCAAGGGCACAATAAGATTACAACTATTTACAGAGTAACTATCAATAAGAATGACCTGAAGACTAGAAGAAAAGATCTTTTACAAATAAAGGTATAAAGAAGGAACCACAATGACACAGGCAGAGGGGTCGAGATACAGTATAGTCAAAACTCATACACCCAGGTGGGCAACACATAAATGGGAGGATAATCAGAACTGCAGAGGTTCTCCCCAATGAGCGAGGGGTCCAAGGTCCACATTGGGTTCCCCAGCCTGAGGGTATTGCACTGGAAGACAAATCCTAGAATATCTGGCTTTGAAGGCCAGTGGGGCTTACTTTCAGGAAAGACAGAGAGCTGTGGAAAAAAGACTTCACACATAGAGGCTGCACACAAAATCTCACACACACCAAAACCCAAGGCAGCAGCAGTAATTTGAAAGCAGTCTAGATTAGACCTACTTGCTGATCTTGGAGAGCCTTCTGGAGAGGCAGGAGGCAACTGAGACTCACCCTGGAGAGACAGATGTTGGTGGCAGCCATTTTGGGGAGCTCCTTCTACTACAGGGACACTGATACTGTCAAGCAGTATTTTGGAATCCCCCCCTCCAGCAGATTAGAGACAGGACTCCACCACACTGACCAGCTGGTCCTCACCAGTCCTGGGATGCCCCAGACAAAGCAGCTGCTGTACGATTCCCTGAGCACCAAGTCTCCACTTGATCCTGCCCCACCCACAAGAAGGCCCAGGACCCGGCCTCAACTACTAGTGGGCTGGCACTAACCCCAGGACCCCTGAGGCCTGCAACCAGGAAGAAACTCAGCCCCACACTTCAACAGGCAGATACCAGTTCCAGGACCCTTGGGCCCTGCAGCCAAAGATCCCAGGACATGGCTCTGCTCACCAGTGCTATCCTCAAGATCCTCTGGGCCCTGGCCTTGCCCATCAATGGGCAGAAACCAGCTCAAGGAAACCTGGGCCCTGAAGGCAGAGACTCTAGCACATGATGGCACCCACCAGTGGCCAGACATCAGCCCCAGGACCACCTGGAACCCAAACTGGCCAACCAACGAGCTGACACAAGCTCTGAGACATTTTGACATTGCAGCCAGAGACTCCAGGAACTGCTTCTGTATACCAGTGGGCTGAATTAGCCCCAGGACATGACCTCATCCACCAGAGGACCAACACCAGCTCTGGGATAACTTGGAACCCACAGCCAGCCAAGTCAGAAAACAGCCCCACCCATCAGCAGGCTGACACTAGCTCCAGGACCCACAGCAGCACATACAGCCATCCTGGGACAAATTCCACCCACCAACGGGCCAGGAGTAGCATTGGGACCCTCCAGAGCATTGCACCCAACTGCCTCATGACCTGGCTTCACTCACCAGCAGACTAGCAACAGGACTGGGACTGCCCAGGACATGCAGCCAGCCATGCCAGGACCTGCCCACACCCACCACCAGCTAACAGTCTTTGCACTAGGCAGGACCTGGCAACCAACTGGACTGTGGGCCATCCAGTCAGGGCTACAAGCACATCCACAGTAGTAAACCTGCTACAACAGAAGGACAAATGCAGGCCATGTAGAAGGTAACCTTAGAACATATAGCACTAATGACCAGAGGAGAGTGTGCTGATGGAACCCATAGCATGTCTCCTACATAAGGCCACTTCTCCAAGAAATGTAACATGCCAAATATATAGAAATAAAACCAGCAAATTACACAAAATGAGACAACAGAGGAACATGTTCCAAACAAAAGAACAAGATAAAATACCAGGAGAACTAAGTGAAGTGCAGATAAACAACTATCCCAATAAAGAGTTCAAAGTAATGATCATAAAGATGCTCAAAGAACTGGGGAGAAGAATAAATGAACACAGTGAGAAGTCATAAGTTTCTAAAAAATGGTAAGAAAATATTTTTAAAAAAGCAGAGCTGAAAAATACAATAACTGAAATAAAAAAAAATAGACTGAGAGGAACCAACAGTAGATTCAATGATATAGTGGAAAGGATCAGTGAACTAGAAGAAAGAGTAGTGTAAATCACTCAAGCTAAACAACAACAAAAAATAATTTAAAAAAATGAGGACAGGACTTCCCTGGTGGTCCAGTGGTTCAGACTCCATGCTTCAACTGCAGGGGGCATGGGTTTGATCCCTGGTTGGGGAAGTCCCACATGCCACGTGGTGTGGCAAAAAAAAAAAAAAAAAAGACACTCTAAGAGACCTCTGGGATAACATCAAGCATACAAACACATCCTCATTATAGGGGTCCCAAAAGGAGAAGAGAGAGAGAGGAAGTTGCAGAGAGTATGTTTGAAGACATAACAGCTAAAAACTTCCCTAACCTGGGAAAGGAAACAGACATCCAAGTCCAGGAAGCACAGAGAGTCCAAAACAAGATGAAACCAAAGAGAACCAAACAAAGACACATTGTAATTAAAGTGGCAAAAATTAAAGAGAATGTTAGAATCAGCAAGGGAAAAGCAACTAGGTATGTACAAGAGAAATCCCATAAGGCTATTACTTGACTTTTCGGCAGAAAGTCTGCAGGCCAGAAGGCAGTGGCATAATATATTTAAAGTAAATATAGGAAAAGAACCTGTAACCAAGAATACTCTACCTGGCAAGGCTATCATAAATATATGAAGGAGAGGTCAAGAGTTTTACAGAGAAACAAAAGCTAGAAGAGTTCAGCACCATAAAACTGGCTTCAGAAGAAATGTTAAAAGGACTTCTCTAAGTGGACAAAAAAAGTCACAATTGGAAATATGAGAGAAAAATATCTTTGGTAAAGTAAAATATGCAGTAAACGTAAGTAGATCAACCATTTATAAAGCTAGTAGGAAGGTTAAAAGACAAAAGTAGTAAAATCATCTGTTCCACAATAAGTAATTAAGGGATACACTGAAGAAAAAGCTGTAAAACATGATTCCTAAGACATCGAATGTTGGAGGGTAGTAAAAATGCAGGGTTATGAAATGTGTTTGATCTTAAGAGATCATCAACTTAAAATATCATACATGTGTGACCCAGCAATCTCACTCCTAGGCATATATCCAGAGAAAACCATAATTTGAAAGGATGCATGAAACCCAGTAGACTATTTACAATAGCCAGGACATGGAAGCAACCTAAATGTCCATTGACAGAGGAATGGATAAAGGAGATGTGGTACATATATACAATGAAATATTACTCAGCCATAAAAAGAAATGAAATAGTGGATGGACCTAGAGATTGTCATACAGAGTGATGTAAGCCAGAAAGAGAAAAACAAATATCGTATAATATCACTTATATGTGGAATCTAGAAAAATGGTACAGATGAACTTATTTGCAAAGCAAAAATGGAGTCACAGATGTCGAGAAAAAACTTATGGTTACCAAGGGGGAAAGGGGGGGTGGGACGAATTGGGAGATTGGGATTGACATATATACACTACTATGTATAGAATAGATAACTAATGAGAACCTACTGTATAGCACAGGGAACTCTACTGAATGATCTGTGGTGACCTAAATGGGAATGAAATCTAAAACAGAGTGGATATATGTATATGTATAATTGATTCACTTTGCTGTAGAGCAGAAACTAACACAACATTGTAAAGCAACTGTACTCCAATAAAAAATATCACATATATGTATATGTAGATTTCTATATATAAACCTCATAGTAATGACAAACCAGAAACCTATAAGTGATACATATGCAGAAAAACAGAAAGGAATCCAAAAATAACACTAAAGATAGTTATTAAATCAAAAGGGAAAAGAGAAAAAGGAAAAGAAAGACAAAAAAAGTCCTAAAAAATGTGAGTGGACTAAATGCTCTGATCAAAAAATACAGAGCGACTGAATGGATAGAAAAACATTACCCATCCATATGCTGCATACAGTAGAATCACTTCAGATGTAAAGAAACACATAGACTAAAAGTGAGGCAACGGAAAAAGTTATTCCATGCAAATGGAACTCAAAAGAAAGCTGGGGTAGCAATACTCTTATCAGAGAAAAGACATTTAAATAAAGACTATAACAAGAGATAAAGAAGAACATTACATAATATTGATATCAATCTAAGAAGAAACTATAACAATGGTAAATATATATGAACCAAAAATAGGAACACCTAAATATATAAAGCAAATATTAAGAGACATAAAGGGAGAAATTGATAGTAACACAATAATAGTAGGAGAATTTAAACTCCACTTACATCAATGCACAGATCATCCAGATGGAAAATTAATAAGGAATCACTGGCCTTAAGCAACACATTAGACGTATGAATATATATATATATATATATATATATATAACATTCCATCCAAAAGCAGCATAACAAACATTATTTTTAAGTGAACATGGAACATTCTCTAGGAAAGAGCACATGATAGAACACAAAACAAGATTCAGTAAATTTTAGAAGACTGAAAACATATTAATCATCTTTTTCAAACATAATGCTGAGTCTAGAAATCAATGATAAGAAAAAAATGCAGAAAAGACAAACATATGGAGTTTAAACGCTATGCTAATAAAGAACCAATGGGACACTGAATAAATCAAAGTGTAAATTAAAGAAATACCTAGAGACAAATGAAAATAAAAACACAGTAATTCAAAAATTATGGCACACAGCGAAAGCAATTCTAAGAGGAAAATTTATAGTGATAAAAGCCTACCTCAGGAAACAAGATAAATCTCAAATAAACAGCCTAATATTATACCTGAAGGAAACAGAAAAACAAGAACAAACAAAACCAAAGTTAGTAGAAGGAAAGAAATAATAAAAGTCAGAGTAGAAATAAATGAAATAGAGACTGAAAAACAATAAAAAGATTAATGAAACTAAGTGCTGGTCATTTGAAAAGATTTTAAAAAATGATAAAACATTAGCCAGACTCATCAAGAAAAAAAGACAGAGGGCCCAAATAAATAAGTTCAGAAATGAAAGAGGAAAGTTACAACAGATATCACAGAAATACAAACTATCATAAGAGATTACTACGAACAATTATTTACCAATAAAATGGACACCTAGAAGAAATAAATTCCTAGAAATGGACAGTCTCCCAAGACTGAAGCAGGAAGAAATAGAAAATATGAAAAGACCAATTACCAGTAATGAAGTTGAACCAGAAAAAAAACAAGAAAAACAAAAAATCAATGAAACAAACAAACAAAAAACAACTCCCAACAAATGAAAGTCCAGGGCCAGAAGTCTTCACAGGTGTATTCTGTCAAACATTTAAGAGTTAACATTTATCTTCTTCAACTATTCCAAAAAAATAACAGATGAAGGAATGCATCCAAACTCACTTTATAAGGCCAACATCACCCTGGTACAAAAACCAGAAAAAGACACCATAAAGAAAGAAAATTACAGGCCAATATCACTGATGGACATAGATGTAAAAATCCTCAGTAAAATACTAGCAAATAGAATCCTACAGCACATTAAGAGTATCATACACCATGATCAAGTGGGGTTTATCCCAGGAATGCAAGAATACTTCAGTATATGCAAATCAAACAATGTTATACACCATGCTAACAAACTGAAGGAGAAAAACCATATGATCTTCTCAATAGATGCAGAAAAAGCTTTCAATAAAATTAAACACTGATTTATGATTAAAACCCTCCAGAAAGTAGGCATAGAGGGAATGTTCCTCAATATAACAAAGGGCATATATGACAAACCCACAGCCAACATCCTCAATGGTGAAAAACTGAAACCATTTCCACTAAGATCAGGAAAAAGACAAGGTTGCCAACTCTCACCACTATTATCCATAGTTTTGGAAGTTTTAGCCACAGCAATCAGAGAAGAAAAAGAAACAAAAGGAATGCAAATCAAAAAGGAAGTAGTAAAGCTGCCACTGTTTGCAGATGACATGATACAATACATAGAGAATCCTAAGGATGCCACCAGAAAACTACTAGAGCTAATCAATTAATTTGGTAAAGTAGCATGGTACAAAATTAATGCACAGAAGTCTCTAGCATTCCTATACACTAATGATAAAAAAATCTGAAAGTGAAATTAAGGAAACACTCCCATTTACCATTGCAACAAAAAGAATTAAATACCTAGGAATAAACCTACCTAAGGAGACAAAAGACCTATATGCAGAAAATTATAAGACACTGATGAAAGAAATTACAGATGATACAAATAGATGGAGAGATATACCACGTTCTTGGATTGGAAGAATCAACATTGTGAAAATGACTATACTACGCAAAGCAAACTACACTTTCAATGCAATCCCTTTCTAACTACCACTGGCATTTTTCACAGAAATAGAACAAAAAATTACACAATTTGTATGGGATCACAAAAGACCCCGAACATACAAAGCAATCTTGAGAAAGAAAAACAGAGCTTGTGGAATCAGACTCCCTGACCTCGGACTATACTACAAAGCTACAGTAATCAAGGCAGTATGGTACTGGCACAAAAACAGAAATATAGATCAATGGAACAGGAAAGAAAGCCCAGTGATAAAGCCAACCACATATGGTCACCTTATCCTTGATAAAGGAGGCAAGAATATACAGTGGAGAAAACACAGCCTCTTCAATAAGTGGCGCTGGGATAACTGGACAGGTACATGTAAAAGTATGAAATTAGAACACTCCCTAACACCATACACAAAAATAAACTCAAAATAGCTTAAAGACCTAAATGTAAGGCCATACACTGTCAAACTCTTAGAGGAAAACTTAGGCAGAACACTCTATGACATAAATCACAGCAAGACCCAACTCCTATAGAAATGGAAATAAAACCAAAAATAAACAAATGGGACCTAACGAAACTTAAAAGCTTTTGCACAGTAAAGGAAACCATAAACAAGACTAAAATACAACCTTCAGAATGGGAGAAAATATTTGCCAATGAAGCAACTGACAAAGGATTAATCTCCAAAATTTACAAGCAGCTCATGCAGCTCAATATCAATAAAACAAACAACCCAATCCAAAAAAGGGCAGAAGACTTAATAGACATTTCTCCAAAGAAGATATACAGATTGTGAACAAACACATGAAAGAATGCTCAACATCATTAATCACTAGAGAAATGCAAATCAAAGCTACAATGAGATAACATCTCACACAAGTCAGAATGGCCATCATCAAAAAATCTAGAAAACTAGAAAAGGGAACACTCTTGCACTGTTAGTGGGAATGTAAATTGATACAGCCACTATGAAGAAGAGTATGGAGGTTCCATAAAAAACTAAAACTAGAAGTACCATACGACCCAGCAATCCCACTACTGGACATATACCCTGAGAAAACCATAATTAAAAAAGAGTCATGTACAAAAATGTTCATTGCAGCTCTATTTACAATAGTCAGGCTGTGGAAGCAACCTATGTGTCCATCAACAGATGAATGGATAAAGAAGATGTGGCACCTATATACAATGGAATATTACTCAGCCATAAAAGGAAATGAAATTGAGTTATTTGTAGTGAGGTGGATGGACATAGAGTCTGTCATACAGAAAGAAGTAAGTCAGAAAAAGAAAAACAAATACCATATTCTAACATATATATGGAATCTAAAATAAAATGGTAATGAAGAAACTATGGGCAAGATAGGAATAAAGACACAGGCCTACTAGAGAATGGGCTTGTGGATATGGGGAGGGGGAATTGTAAGCTGTGACAAAGTGAGAGAGTGGCATGGACATATATACACTACCAAACGTAAAATAGATAGCTGGTGGGAAGCAGCTGCATAGCCCAGGGAGATCAGCTCGGTGCTTTTTGACCACCTAGAGGGGTGAGATAGGGAGGGTCGGAGGGAGGGAGATGCAAGAGGGAAGAGATATGGGAACATATGTACATGTGTAAATGATTTACTTTGTTATAAAGCAGAAACTAACACACCATTGTAAAGCAATTATACTCCAATAAACATGTTAAAAAAAAAGTGAGTCTCTTGAAGACAGCATGTAGTCAGATGCTTTTATCCCTTTTGCCAACTTTTGCATTGTAATTAGACAGTTTAGTCCATTTATATTTAAAATAATTACTGGTAGGAAGACTTCTGCTACTTTGCTGTTCTTTTCTTTGTATCTTACACCTTTTTTTGTTCCTTAGTTTCTTCATTACTATTTTGCTTTGTCTTAAATTGAATGTTATGTGTATCATTTTGATTTTCCTCTCCTTTCCTTTTCTGTATGTTTTAGTTACTCTCTTATTGTTAACATTGGCCGTTACAATTCACATCTTAAATTCATAACAATCTAGTTTTAATTCATGCCAATTTTGCTTCAATAGTGTACAAAATCTCTGCTTATATAGAGCTCCATTCTCCTCTTTATGTTATTGCCACAAATTACATTCTGTATATATTATACCCATTAACAAAGACATAGTTATTTAAGGGGGAAAAATCAGAATTATGAACCAAGAACACAATAATGTTGGCTTTTATATTTACCTAATTAGTTGCCTTTACTGGTATTGTTTATTTTTTGTTTGGATTAGAATTACTATATAATGTCTTTCAATTTCAGCCTGAAGTTTACTTTACAGCTTTTCTTATAGTTCAAGACTACTAATGATGATCTCCTTCAGCTCTACTTTATCAAGAAATATCTTAATTTCTCCTTCATTTTAGAAAGATCTGCCAGATACATAATTCTTGGTTGACAGGTATTTTTCTTTTAGCATTTTAAATACACCATACTACTGCCTTCTGTCCTCCATGGTTTATAATGAGAAATCAGCTGTTAATATTATTGAGGCTGGGTCCCTTGTATGTGGTGAGTAGCTTCTGTTTTGTTGCTTACCCGATACTCTCACAGTGTGGACCGCTTTGAATTCATCCTTCTTTTTGTTTATTGAGCTCTTTAGATGCACAGATTCATATCTTTCATCAAATTTAGGATTTTTTGGGGGGTGTTATGTTTTGAATATTTTTCCTTCCCATTTCTTTAGTTTCTTTCCTTCTGGGACTGTCGTTGTGTGTTTGTTGGTATGCTCATGGTCTCCCACAGGTCCCTTATGCTCCCCACTTTTCATTATTGCTTTTCTTTCTGCCTCTTAGAGTGGGTAATTTCAGTGAACCTATCTTTGAGTTAAGTAATGCTTCTGACTGCTCATATCTGTTGTTGAGTACCTCCAGTGAATTTTTCATTTCACTTATTGTACTTTTCATCTCCAGAAACTCTTATCTGATTCTTTTTTTAAAATAATTTCTCTCTCTTTATTAATACTCATTATCTCATGAGATTTCATTTACCTCTTTTCCTTTAGTTCTTTTAGCATATTTAAGACAATTAATTTAAAGTCTTATCCTAGTAAGACCAATGTCTGTGCTTCCTCATGGACAGCTTATATTTGTTTCTTTTTTCCTGTGAATGGGCCATACTTTCTTGCTTTCTTCCATGCATCATTTTTTGTTGAAAACTGGACAGTTGAATAACATAATGTGATAATTTCAGAAATCAGATTCTCCCCCCTCTTTAGAGTTTGTTGTTGCTAATTGTTGTGGGTTGTAGTTTTCTGATTACTGGCTTTTGAAAACTATTTTTGTCTAGACTGTATTCATTGTCATCAGTCATGACTGAATTCTCTTTCCATTAGCTTAGTTGTCAACTAGTGATTTGCAGAGATTTCTTTAAATGCCAAAAATAAAAATAGTCTCCTGTCTGTGCAGATTGACTCTGTATTGGTGTATACCTTCAGTGCTTAACCAGATCATTTATAACTCTTCCTTAACCATCACTTCCTGCTTGGGCAGAACCTAGAAGTCAGCAACAGATGAAAGCTTAAGGTCTTGTCAGATATTTTCTGAACATGTGTCCAGCCCTGGTCATGTACCTGGCTGTCTACTTTCCCTTGTATATACGGGAGCTTTTCAGTGCCCTTATTTTCCCATGTATCTCCTTGCCAAGCCTCCTCCTAGGCTTTTCAGTCTGTCTGCTGTTTGCCCCATATATTATCCCTTCCCTCAGGTGGCTGTGGATGGTATATTTGCCTTTAAATTTTTTGACAATGCCAGGAAGGCCACTCTAGCCCTGAAAAAGTTCTGAAGTGGACAAAAAAAGCTCCTGAACTCATCCAGGAGGAGCTACCAGGGAGGTCAAAATATACAACAACAATAATTTAATAACGAGGTCTGTGTTGTCCCCTCTGGTACCAGAAAGCCACACTGTTAATGTGAACTGCCATTCCCAAAGTTTCTGGTAAGCTGGAGAGTGAGACTGGAAGGCAGGTAATTCAAAATGTTATAATACTCTTTTACCAAAATTTAGCAGGTTTTTCTTTGATTAAGTCTTCCCCTGATTGTTGTAAGCTTTTGCTTAGATTTTGAAGTTTAAAATAAGTTGATTATTGCCTGCTTAATCATTGCTTTAGTGAGGGGACAGAGTTTTGGAGATCGCTACTTCAGACCCATCTTTGTTGCTTCCAGGTTTTAGCGTCTATGAATTAGGTTGCTATAAACATTTTTGTGCAGGTTTTTGTGTGGACATAAATTTTCAACCCCTTTGGGAAAATATCAAGGACCACAGTTGCTGGAATATATGATAAGAATATGCTTAGTTTAGTAATAAACAATGAAACTATCTTTCAAAGTGTCTATACAATTTTGCATTCCCACCAGCAATGGAAAAAAGTTCCTGTTGTTCCAGAGCCTTCTCAGCATTAGGTTCTGATATTTTGGCCATTCTAATAGGTATGTAGTGGTATCTCATTGTTTCATTTTGCATTTCCATGATGGAATATAATATAAGCATCTCTTCATATGCTTATTTGTCATCCGTATACCTTCTTTGGTGAGGTATCTGTTATGATCTTTGGCCCATTTTCTAATCAGGTTGTTTGTTTCCTTATTGTTGAGTTTTAAGATTTCTTTATGTAATTTGTATAGCAGTCCTTAATCATATTTGTGTTTTGTAAATATTTTCTCCCTGGTTTTGGCTTCTCATTTTCTTAAGTGTCTTTAGTAGAGCACAAATTTTTCTTCTTAATTTTAATGAAGTCCAGCTTATCAATGATTTCTTTCATGGATTGTGCCTCTACTGTTTTATCTAAAAAGTCACTGCCAGACCTTCAAGATGGTGGGAGAGTAAGACGCAGAGATCACCTTACTCCCCACAAATACATCAGAAAAACGTCTACATGTGGAACAACTCCTACAGAACACCTACTGAAAACTGGCAGAAGACCTCAGACTTCCCAAAAGGAAAGAAACTTCCCACGTTCCTGGGTAGGGCAAAAGAGAAAAGAAAAAACAGATACAAAAAAATAGGGACAGGACCTGCAACACTGGGAAGAAGCTGTGAAGGAGGAAAAGTTTCCACACACTAGGAAGCCCCTTCACTGGCAGAGACAGGGGGTGGCGTGGGGGAATCTTCAGAGACACAGAGGAGAATGCAGCGATAGGGAGGGGTGCAGAGGGCAAAGTGGACAAATTCCCACACAGAGGATTGGTGCCAACCAGCACTCACCAGCCCAAGAGGCTTGCCTGCTCAACCGCCAGCCAGGACAGATGGGGTCTGGGAGCTGAGGCTCAGCCTTTGGAGGTCACATCCCAGGTAGAGGGCTGGTGTTGGCTGCATGAACATAGCCTGAAGGGGGTTAATGCACTACAGATAGCCAGGAGGGTGTCCGGGAAAAGGTTTGGACCTGCCAAAGAGGCAAGAGACCATTGTTTCAGGGTGCGCCAGGAGAGGGGATCCAGAGCACCACCTATACGAGTCTCAGAGATGGGCAGAAGCTGAGGTTATCAGTGCAGACACCAGAGACTGGCATGAAATGCTAAGGCTGTTGCTGAATCCAACAAGAAGCTTGTGCGCAAGCACAGATCACTATTCACAACTCCACTCCCAGAAGCCTGTGCAGCCCACCAATGCCACGGTCCCGCGATCCAGGGGCAACTTCCCCGGGAGAAAACATGGCACACCTCAGGCTGTTACAATATCATGCTGGCTTCTGCGACCACAGGTTCAACTCGCATTCCGTACAGCTCCCTCCCCACAGCCTGAGTGAGCCAGAGCCCATTAATCAGCTGCTACTTTTTTTTTTTGAACATCTTTATTGGGGTATAATTGCTTTACAATGGTGTGTTAGTTTGTGCTTTAAAACAAAGTGAATCAGTTATACATATACATATGTTCCCATATCTCTTCCCTCTTGCATCTCCCTCCCTCCCACCCTCCCTATCCCACCCCTCCAGGCTGTCACAAAGCACCAAGCCGATATCCCTGTGCCATGCGGCTGCTTCCCACTAGTTATCTACCTTACGTTTGTTAGTGTGTATATGTCCATGACTCGCTTTCGCCCTGTCACAGCGCACCCTTCCCCCTCCCCATATCCTCAAGTCCGTTCTCCAGTAGGTCTGTGTCTTTATTCCTGTCTTACCCCTAGGTTCTTCATGATATTTTTTTTCTTAAATTCCATAAATATGTGTTAGCATACGGTATTTGTCCTTTTCTTTCTGACTTACTTCACTCTGTATGACAGACTCTAGATCTATCCACCTCATTACAAATAGCTCAATTTCGTTTCCTTTTATGGCTGAGTAATATTCCATTGTATATATGTGCCACATCTTCTTTATCCATACATCCAATGATGGGCACTTAGGTTGCTTCCATCTCCGGGCTATTGTAAATAGAGATGCAATGAACATTTTGGTACATGACTTTTTTTGAATTTTGGTTTTCTCAGGGTATATGCCCAGTAGTGGGATTGCTGGGTCATATGGTAGTTCTATTTGTAGTTTTTTAAGGAACCTCCATACTGTTCTCCATAGTGGCTGAACCAATTCACATTCCCACCAGCAGTGGAAGAGTGTTCCCTTTTCTCCACACCCTCTCCAGCATTTATTGTTTCTAGATTTTTTGATGATGGCCATTCTGACTGGTGTGAGATGATATCTCATTGTAGTTTTGAATTGCATTTCTCTAATGATTAATGATGTTGAGCATTCTTTCATGTGTTTGTTGGCAGTCTGTATATCTTCTTTGGAGAAATGTCTATTTAGGTCTTCTGCCCATTTTTGGATTGGGTTGTTTGTTTTTTTGTTATTGAGCTGCATGAGCTGCTTGTAAATTTTGGAGATTAATCCTTTGTCAGTTGCTTCATTGGCAAATATTTTCTCCCATTCTGAGGGTTGTCTTTTGGTCTTGTTTATGGTCTCCTTTGCTGTGCAAAAGCTTTGAAGTTTCATTAGGTCCCATTTGTTTATTTTTGTTTTTATTTCCATTACTCTAGGAGGTGGGTCAGAAAGGATCTAGCTGTGATATATGTCATAGAGTGTTCTGCCTATGTTTTCCTCTAAGAGTTTGATAGTTCCTGGCCTTACATTTAGGTCTTTAATCCATTTTGAGCTTACTTTTGTGTATGGTGTTAGGGAGTGACCTAATCCCATACTTTTACATGTAGCTGTCCAGTTTTCCCAGCACCACTTATTGAAGAGGCTGTTATTCCTACACTGTACATTCCTGCCACCTTTATCAAAGATAAGGTGTCCATATGTGTGTGGGTTTATCTCTGGGCTTTCTATCCTGTTCCATTGATCTATCTTTCTGTTTTTGTGCGAGTACCATACTGTCTTGATTACTGTAGCTTTGTAGGATAGTCTGAAGTCAGGGAGCCTGATTCCTCCAGCTCCTTTTCTCATTCTCAAGATTTCTTTGGCTATTCGAGGTCTTTTGGGTTTCCATACATATTGTGAAGTTTTTTGTTCTAGTTCTGTGAAAAATGCCAGTGGTAGTTCGATAGGGGTTGCATTGAATCTATAGATTGCTTTGGGTAGTAGAGTCATTTTCACAATGCTGATTCTTCCAATCCAAGAACGTGGTATATCTCTCCATCTATTTGTATCATCTTTAATATCTTTCACCAGTGTCTTATAATTTTCTGCATACAGGTCTTTTGTCTCCTTAGGTAGGTTTATTCCTAGATATTTTATTCTTTTTGTTGCAATGGTACATGGGAGTGTTTTCTTGATTTCACTTTCAGATTTTTCATCATTAGTATATAGGAATGCCAGAGATTTCTGTGCATTAATTTTGTATCCTGCTAATTTAACAAATTCATTGATTAGCTCTAGTAGTTTTCTGGTAGCATCTTTAGGATTCTCTTTATATATTATCATGTCATCTGCAAACAGTGACAGCTTTACTTCTTCTATTCTGATATGGATTCCTTTTATTTCCTTTTCTTCTCTGATTGCTGTGGCTAAAACTTCAAAAACTATGTTGAATAAGAGTGGTGAGAGTGGGCAACCTTGTCTTGTTCCTGATCTTAGTGAAAATGCTTTCAGTTTTTCACCATTGAGGATGATGTTGGCTGTGGGCTTGTCATATATGGCCGTTATTATGTTGAGGAAATTTCTCTCTTAGCATACTTTCTGCAGGGTTTTTATCATAAATCTGTGTTGAATTTTGTCAAAAGCTTTCTCTGCATCTATTGAGATGATAATATGGTTTTTCTCCTTCAATTTGATAATATGGTTTATCACATTGATAGATTTGCGTATATTGAAGAATCCTTGCATTCCTGGAATAAACCCCACTTGATCATGGTGCATGATCCTTTTAATGTGCTGTTGGATTCTATTTGCTAGTATTTTGCTGAGGATTTTTGCATCTATGTTCATCAGTGATATTGGCCTGTAGTTTTCTTTCTTTGTGACATCCTTGTTTGGTTTTGGTATCAAGGTGATGGTGGCCTTGTAGAAAGAATTTGGGAGTGTTCCTCCCTCTGCTATATTTTGGAAGAGTTTGAGAAGGATAGGTGTTACCTCTTCTCTAAATGATTGCTAGAATTCACCTGTGAAGCCATCTGATCCTGGGCTTTTGCTTGTTGGAAGATTTTTAATCACAGTTTCAATTTCAGTGCTTGTGATTGGCCTACTCATATTTTCTATTTCTTCCTGATTCAGTCTTGGCAGGTTGTGCATTTCTAAGAATTTGTCAATTTCTTCCAGATTGTCCATTTTATTGGCATAGAGTTGCTTGTAGTAATCTCTCATTATCTTTTTTATTTCTGCAGTGTCAGTTGTTACTTCTCCTTTTCCATTTCTAATTCTATTGATTTGAGTCTTCTCCCTTTTTTTCTTGATGAGTCTGGCTAGTGGTTTATCTATTTTTTTCTATCTTCTCAAAGAACCAGCTTTTAGTTTTATTGATCTTTGCTATTGTTTCCTTCATTTCTTTTTCATTTATTTCTGATCTGATTTTTATGATTTCTTTCCTTCTGCTAGCTTTGGGTTTTTTTTGTTCTTCTTTCTCTAATTGTTTGAGGTGCAAGGTTAGGTTGTTTATTCGAGATGTTTCCTGCTTCTTAAGGTGGGCTTGTATTGCTATAAACTTTCCCCTTAGTACTGCTTTTGCTGCACCCCATAGGTTTTGGGTCATTGTGTCTCCACTCTCATTTGTTTCTAGGTATTTTTTAAATTTCTTCTTTGATTTCTTCAGTGATCACTTCATTATTAAGTAGTGTATTGTTTAGCCTACAAGTGTTTGTATTTTTTACAGATCTTTTCCTGTAATTGATATCTAGTCTCATGGCGTTGTTGTCCGAAAAGATACTTGATACAATTTCAATTTTCTTCAATTTACCAAGCCTTGATTTGCAACCCAAAATATGATCTATCCTGGAGAATGTTCCGTGAGCACTTGAGAAAAATGTGTATTCTGTGGTTTTTGGATGGAGTGTCTTATAAATATCAATTAAGCCCATCTTGTTTAATGTATCATTTAAAGCTTGTGTTTCCTTATTTATTTTCATTTTGGATGATCTGTCCATGGGTGAAAGTGGGGTGTTAAAGTCCCCTACTATGAATGTGTTACTGTCAATTTCCCCTTTTATGGCTGTTAGTATTTGCCTTATGTATTGAGGTGCTCCTATGTTGGGTGCATAAATATTTACAATTGTTATACCTTCTTCTTGCATCGATCCCTTGATCATTATGTAGTGTCCTTCTTTGTCTCTTCTAACAGTCCTTATTTTAAAGTCTATATTGTCTGATATGAGAATTGCTACTCCAGCTTTCTTTTGGTTTCCATTGGCATGGGATATCTTTTTCCATCCCCTTACTTTCAGTCTGTATGTTTCTCTAGGTCTGAAGTGGGTCTCTTGTAGGCAGCATATACAAGGGTCTTGTTTTGTAACCATTCAGCCAATCTGTGTCTTTTGCTGGGAGCATTTAGTCCATTTACATTTAAGGTAATTATCGATATGTATGTTCCTATTCCCATTTTCTAAATTGTTTTGGGTTTGTTATTATAGGTCTTTTACTTCTCTTGTGCTTCTTGTCTAGAGAAGTTCCTTTAGCATTTGTTGTAAAGCTGGTTTGGTGGTGCTGAACTCTCTCAGCTTTTGCTTGTCTGTAAAGGTTTTAATTTCTCCATCAAATCTGAATGAGATCCTTGCTGGGTAGAGTAGTCTTGGTTGCAGGTTTTTCTCCTTCATCACTTTCAGTATGTCCTGCCACTCCCTTCTGGCTTGTAGGGTTTCTGCTGAGAGATCAGCGGTTTACCTTATGGGGATTCCCTTGTGTGTTATTTGTTGTTTTTCCCTTGCTGCTTTTAATACACTTTCTTTGTTTTTAATTTTTGACAGTTTAATATGTGTCTTGGCATATTTCTCCTTGGATTTATCCTGTATGGGACTCTCTGTGCTTCCTGGACTTGATTAACTATTTCCTTTCCCATATTAGGGAAGTTTTCAACTATAATCTCTTCAAATATTTTCGCAGTCCCTTTCTTTTTCTCTTCTTCTTCTGGAACCCCTATAATTCGAACGTTGGTGTGTTTAATGTTGTCCCAGAGGTCTCTGAGACTGTCCTCAGTTCTTTTCATTCTTTTTTCTTTATTCTGCTCTGCAGTAGTTATTTCCACTATTTTATCTTCCAGGTCACTTATCCGTTCTTCTGCCTCAGTTATTCTGCTATTGATCCCATCTAGAGTACTTTTAATTTCATTTATTGTGTTGTTCATCGTTGCTTGTTTCATCTTTATTTCTTCTAGGTCCTTGTTAACTGTTTCTTGCATTTTGTCCATTCTATTTCCAAGATATTGGATCATCCTTATTATCATTATTCTGAATTCTTTTGCAGGTAGACTACCTATTTCCTCTTCATTTGTTAGGTCTGGTGCATTTTTATCTTGCTCCTTTAACTGCTGTGTGTTTTTCTGTCTTCTCATTTTGCTTATCTTACTGTGTTTGGGGTCTCCTTTTTGCAGGCTGCAGGTTCGTAGTTCCTGCTGTTTTTGATGTCTGTCTCCAGTGGCTAAGGTTTGTTCAGTGGGTTGTGTAGGCTTCCTTGTGGAGGGGACTAGTGCCTGTGTTGTGGTGGATGAGGCTGGATCTTGTCTCTCTAGTGGGCAGGTTCACGTCTGGCAGTGTATTTTGGGGTGTCTGTGGCCTTATTATGATTTTAGGCAGCCTCTGCTAATGGGTGGGGTTATTTTCCTGTTTTGCTAGTTGTTTGGCATAGGTTGTCCAGCATGGTAGCTTGCTGGTCATTGAGTGAAGCTGGGTGCTGGTGTTAAGATGGAGGTCTCTGGGAGTTTTTCGCTGTTTGATATTATGTGGAGCTGGGAGGTCTCTTGCTGACCAGTGTCCTGACGTTTGCTCTCCCACCTCAGAGGCAGAGCCCTGACTCCTGGCTGGAGCACCAAGAGCCTTTCATCCACACAGCTCAGAATGAAAGGGAGAAAATGTAGAGAGAATTAGTAGAAGTATGAAGAAAGAAAGAAAGAACGAAAGGAGGGCAGGAAGGAAGGAAGAAAGAAAGAAAGAAAGAAAGAAAGAAAGAAAGAAAGAAAGAAAGAAAGAAAGAAAGAAAGAAAGAAAGAAAGAAAGAAGCAAAGAAGGAAGGCAAGAAGGAAAGAAAGGAGGGAGGGAGGAAGGAAAGAAGGAGGGAAGGAAGGAAAAAAGACAGAAAGAAAGAAGATACAGTAAAATAAAATAAAGTATAATAAAGTTATTGTATTAAAAAATAATTATTTAGAAGAAAAAGAAAAAAGGGACAGATAGAACCTTAGGACAAATGTTGGAAGCAAAGCTATACAGACAAAATCTTACACAGAAGCATACACATACACCCTCACAAAAAGAGGTAAAGGGGAAAAAAATCATAAATCTTGCTCTCAGAGACCACCTCCTCAATTTGGGATGATTCGTTGTCTAAAGGAGGGAAGGAAGGAAGGAAGGAAGGAAAGAAAGAAAGAAAGAAAGAAAGAAAGAAAGAAAGAAAGAAAGAAAGAAAGAAAGAAAGAAAGAAAGAAGAAAGAAAGAAAGGAAGAAGGTAAAGTATAATAAAGTTATTAAAATTAATTATTAAGAAAAAAATTTAAAAAAAAACCATGGACGGATAGAACCCTAGGACAAATGGTGGAAGCAAAACTATACAGAGAAGATTTCACACAGAAGCATACACATACACATTCACAAAAAGAGGAAAAGGGGAAAAAATCATAGATCTTTCTCTCGCAGCCCACCTCCTCAATTTGGGATGATTCGTCGTTTATTCATGTATTCCACAGATGCAGGGTACATCAAGTTGATTGTGGAGCTTTAATCCGCTGTTTCTGAGGCTGCAGGGAGAGACTTCCCTTTCTCTTCTTTGTTCTCACAGCTCACATGGGCTCAGCTTTGGATTTGGCCCTGCCTCTGCGTGTAGGTCGCTGGAGGGCATCTGTTTTTTGCTCAGACAGGACGGGGTTAAAGGAGCCACTGATTCGGGGGCTCTGGTGCACTCAGGCCGGGGGAGAGAGGGGCAATGCGTGCGGGGCGGGCCTGTGGCGGCAGAGGCCATCATGACGTTGCACCAGCCTTAGGCCTGCCATGCGTTCTCCCAGGGAAGTTGTCCCTGGATCCCGGGAACCTGACAGTGGCGGGCTGCACAGGCTCCATGGAAGAGCGGTGTGGATAGTGACCTGTGCTCGCACACAGGGCCCTTGGTGGCGGCAGCAGCAGTCTTAGTGTCTCCTGCCTGTCCCTGGGGTCCGTGCTTTTAGCCGCAGCTCGCACCCGTCTCTGGGGTCCGCACTTTTAGCCGTGGCTTGCGCCCATCTCTGGGGTTCGCGCTTTTAGCCACGGCTCGCACCCGTCTCTGGAGTTCCTTTAAGTAGCGCTCTTAAACCCCTCTCCTCAGGCACCAGGAAACAAAGAGGGAAGAAAATGTCTCTTGCCTCTTTGGCAGGTGCAGACTTTTCCCCGGACTCCCTCCCGGCTAGCCGTGGTGCACTAACCCCTTCAGGCTATGTTCAAGCTGCCAACCCCAGTCCTCTCCCTGCGCTCCGACCGAAACCCGAAACCCGAGACTCAGCTTGCAGCCCCGCCCGCTCCGGCGGGTGAGCAGACAAGTCTCTCGGGCTGGTGAGTGCTGGTCGGCACCGATCCTCTGTGCAGGAATCCCCCTGCTTTGCACTCCGCACCCCTGTTGCTGTGCACTCCTCCATGGCTCCGAAGCTCCCCCCTCTGCCTCCTGCAGTCTCCGCCTGCGGAGGGACTTTCTAGTGTGTGGAAACTTTTCCTCCTTCACAGCTCCCTCCCACTGGTGCAGGTGCCGTCCCTATTCTTTTGCCTCTGTTTTTTCTTTTTTTCTTTAGCCCTACCCAGGTACGTGGGGAGTTTCTTGCCTTTTGGGAGGTCTGAGGTCTTCTGCCAGCCTTCAGTAGGTGTTCTGTAGGAGTTGTTCCACGTGTAGATGTGTTTCTGGTGTATCTGTGGGGAGGAAGGTGATCTCCGCGTCTTACCCTTCCGCCATCTTCAAGGTCCCCCCAATCAGCTGCTACTTTAACCCCATCCTCTCTGAGCAAAGAACAGATGCCCTCAGGTGACCTATATGCAGAGGCAGGGCCAAATCCAAAGCTGAAACCCAGGAGCTGTGTGAACAAAGAAGAGAAAGGGAAATTTCTCCCAGCAGCCTCAAGGGTAGCAGATTAAAACACCACAGTCAACTAGATGTACCCTGCATCTGTGGAAAACCTGAAAAGACAATGAACCATTCCTAAATAGAGGCAGTGGACTTCAGGAGGAAATATATACACACATTTTTTTTCCCTTTTTCTCTTTTTCTGAGTGTGTTTCTATATGTTTCTTTGTGTGATTTTGACTGTATAGCTTTGCTTTTACCATATGTCCTAAGGTTCTCTCTGTCTGTTTGTTTTTTTTTTTTTGTATAGTTTTTAGTGCTTGTTACTATTGGTAGATTTGTTATTTGGTTTGATTGTTCTCTTCCTTCTTTCTTTGTTCTTTTTTCTTTTTAAAATTACTTTTTAATTTTTAATATTACTTTTAAAATCTTATTTTAATAACATTATTTTATTTTTTTCTTTCATTCTTTCTTTTTTTTTTTCTCCCTTTTCTTCTGAGCCGTGTGGCTGACAAGGTCTTGGTGCTCTGGCTGGGTGTCAGGGCTGTTCCTCTGCGGTGGGAGAGCCAAGTTCAGGACATTGGTCCACCACAGATGTCCTGGCTCCATGTAATATCAAACCATAAAAGCTCTCCCAGAGATCTCCATCTCAACACTAAGACCCAGCTCCACTCAACGAAGAGCAAGCTACAGTGCTAGAGAGTCTATACTGAAAAACTAGCAACAGAGCACAACAACTCCACCCATTAGCAGAGAGGCTACTAAAAATCAACATGTCACAGACACCCCAAAACCCACCACAAGATGCCATCCTGCCCAACAGAAAGACAAGATCCAGCTTCATCCACGAGAACACAGGCACTATTTCCTTCCACCAGGAAGCCTACACAACACACTTAACCAATCTTAGCCACTGGGGGAAGACACCAAAAACAATGGGAACTATGAAACTACAGCCTGCAAAAAGGAGAAGCCAAACACAGTAAGTGAAGCAAAATGAGAAGACAGAGAAACACAACAGTTGAAGGAGCAAGGTTAAAACCCACCAGAGCAAAAAAATGAAGAGCAAATAGGCAGTCTACTTGATAAAGAATTCAGAGTAATGATAGTAAAGATGATGCAAATCTTGGAAATAGAATGGAGAAAATAACAGAAACATTTAAAAATGACCTAGAAGTACTAAAAAGCAAACAATGATGAACAAGATAAATGATATAAAAAATTCTCCAGAAAGAAATTATACCAGATTAACTGAGGCAGAAGAAAGGAAAAGTGACCTGGAAGATAAAATAGTGGAAATAACTACTGCAGAGCAGAATAAAGAAAAAAAATGAAAAGAATGGAGGACAGTCTCACAGACCTCTGGGACAAGAGTAGATGTACAAACATTCCAATTATAGGGGTCCCAGAAGAAGAAGAGAAAAAGAAAGGGGTTGAGAAAATATTTGAAGTGATTATAGTTGAAAACTTGCCTAATATGGGAAAGGAAATAATTAATCAAGTTCAGGAAGTGCAGAGAGTCCCATACAGGATAAATCCAAGGAGAAACACAACAGGACACATATTAATCAAACTATTAAAAATGAAATACAAAGAAAAAATATTAAAAGCAGCAAGGGAAAAGGAACAAATAACATGCAAAGGAATCCCCATAAGGTTAACAGCTGATCTTTCAGCAGAAACTCTGCAAGCCAGAAGGGAGTGGCAGGACGTATTTAAAGGGATGAAAGGGAAAAACCTACCACCAAGATTATTCTACCCAGCAAGGATCTCATTCAGATTCGATGGGAAACTAAACGTTTACAGACAAGCAAAAGCTAAGAGAATTGAACACTAACAGCTTTACAACAAATGCTAAAGGAACTTCCCTAGGCAGAAAACACAAGAGAAGGAAAAGACCTAGAATAACAAATCAAAACCAATTAAGAAAATGGTAATAGGAACATACATATCGATAATTACCTAAAATGTATATGGATTAAATGCACCAACCAAAAGATGTAGAGTAGCTGAATGGATACAGAAACAAGACAGGTATGTATGCTGCCTACAAGAGATGCACTTCAGACCTAGGTACACATACAGACTGAAAGTGATGGGATGGAAAAGGATATTCCATGCAAATGGAAATCAAAAGAAAACTGGAGTAGCAATTCTCATATCAGACAATATAGACTTTAAAGTAAAGACTATTAGAAGAGACAAAGAAGGACACTACATAATGATCAAGGGATCAATCCAAGAAGAAGATATAACAATTGTAAATATTTGTGCACCCAACACAGGAGTACCTCAATACATAAGGCAAATGCTAAGAGCCATAAAAGGGGAAATTGACAGAAACATAATGATAGTAGGGGAGTTTAACACCCCACTTTCACCAATGGACAGCTCATACAAAATGAAAATAAATAAGGAAACACAAGCTTTAAATGATACTTTAAACAAGATGGACTTAATTGATATTTATAGGACACTGCATCCAAAAACAACAGAATACACTTCCTTCTCAAGGGCTCATGGAACATTTTCCAAGATAAATCATATCTTTGGTCACAAATCAAGCCTTGGTAAGTTTAAGAAAACTGAAATCATGTCAAGTATCTTTTCTGATCACAATGCTATGAGACTAGGAATCAATTACAGATAAAAATATGTAAAATATAGAAACATGGAGGCTAAACAATACACTACTTAATAACCAGGATATCACTGAAGAAATCAAAGAGGAAATCAAAACATACTGAGAAAGAAATGACAATGAAAACACGATGACCCAAACCCTATGGGATGCAGCAAGAACAATTCTAAGAGGGAAGTTTATAGCAATACAATCCTACCTCAAGAAACAAGAAATATCTCAAATAAACAACAACCTAACCTAACAACTAAAGCAATCAGAGAAAGAAGAACAAAAGAACCCTCAAAGTTAGTAGAAGGAAAGAAATCATAAAGATCAGATGAGAAATAAATGAAAAAGAAAGGAACCAAACAATAGCAAAGATCAATAAAACTAAAACCTGGTTCTTTGCGAAGATAAAAAAAAATGATAAGCATTAGCCAGACTCATCAAGAAGAAAGAGAGAAGACTCAAATAAATAGAATTAGAAATGAAAAAGGAGAAGTAACAACTGACACTGCAGAAATATAAAGGATCATGAGAGATTGCTACAAGCATCCTTATGCAAATGAAAGGGAAAACCTGGAAGAATTGGACAAATTTTGAGGAAAGTACAACCTTCTGAGACTGAACCAGGAAAAAATAGAGCATATAAACAGACCAATCACAAGCACTGAAATTGAAACTGTGATTAAAAATCTTCTAACAAACAAAAGCCCAGGATCAGATGGATTCACAGGCAAATTCTTTCAAACATTTAGAGAACAGCTAACACCTGCCATTCTCAAACTCTTCCAAAATGCAGCAGAGGGAGGAGCACTTCAAAACTCATTCTACGAGGCCACCATCACCCTGATACCAAAACCAGACAAAGATGTCACAAAGAAAGAAAACTACAGGCCAATATCACTGATGAACATAGATGCAAAGATCATCAACAAAATACTAGCAAACAGAATCCAACAGCACATTAGAAGGATCACACGCCATGATCAAGTGGGGTTTATCCCAGGAATGCAAGTATTCTTCAATATATGCAAATCAATCAATGTGATACACCACATTAACAAACTGAAGGTTTAAAAACCTATGATCATCTCAATAGATGCAGAAAAGCTTTTGACAAAATTCAACACCCATTTATGATTAAAAACCCTCCAGAAAGTAGGCAAAGAGGAAACTTACCTCAACATAATAAAGGACATATATGACAAGCCCAGAGCCAATTTCCTTCTCAATGGTGAAAAACTGAAACAATTTTAACTAAAATCAGGAACAAGACAAGGTTGTCCACTCTCACCACTGTGATTCAGCATAGTTTTTGAAGTCTTAGCCTGAGGAATCAGAGAACAAAAAGAAATAAAAGGAATCCAAATAGGAAAAGACGAAGTAAAGCTGTCATTATTTGCAGATGACATGATACTGTACATAGAGAATCCAAAAGATGCTACCAGAAAACTACTAGAACTAATCAATGAATTTGGTAAGTAGCAGGATACAAAATTAATGCACAAAATCTCTTGCATTCCTATACACTAATGATGAAAAATCTGAAAGAGATATTAAGGAAATACTCCCATGTACCACTGCAATGAAAAGAATAGACTACCTAGGTATAAACCTACACAAGGAGACAAAAGACCTGTATGCAGAAAACTATAAGACAGTGATGAAAGAAATTAAAGCTGATACAAACAGATGGAGAGATATACCATGTTCTTGGATTGGAAGAATCAACATGCTGAAAATGACTCTACTACCCAAAGCAATCTACAGATTCAATGCAATCCCTATCAAACTACCAATGGCATTTTTTGCAGAATGAGAACAAAAATTTTCACAATTTGTATGGAAACACAAAAGACCGTGAATAGCCAAAGCAATTTTGAGTACGAAAATCGGAGCTGGAGGAATCAGGTTCCCATACTTCAGACTATACTACAAAGCTACAGTAATCAAGACAGTATGGTACTGACACCAAAACAGAAATATAGATCCATGAAACAGGATTGAGAGCCCAGATATAAACCCATACTTATGGTCACCTTATTTTTGATAAAGGAGGCAAGATTATACAATGGAGAAAAGGCAGCCTCTTCAAAAGGTGGTGCTGGGAAAACTGGACAGCTACATGGAAAAGATGAAATTAGAACACTCCCTAACACCATACACAAAAATAAACTCAAAATGGGTTAAAGACCTAAATGTAAGGCCATACACTGTCAAACTCTTAGAGGAAAACATAGGAAGAACACCCTATGACATAAATCACAGCAAGATCCTTTTTGACCCACCTCCTAGGGAAATGGAAGTAAAAGCAAAAATAAACAAATGAGACCTAATGAAACTTAAAAGCTTTTGAACATCAAAGGATACCATAAACAAGACGAAAAGACAACCCTCAGAATGGGAGAAAATATTTGCAAATGAAGCAAGTGACAGTGGATTTATCTCCAAATTTTACAAGCAGCTCATGCAGCTCAATATCAAAAAAACAAACAGCCCAGTCCAAAAATGGGCAGAAGTCCTAAATAGACATTTTTCCAAAGAAGATATACAGATTGCCAGGAAGCACTTGAAAGGGTTCTCAATGTCACTAATCATTAGAGAAATGCAAATCAAAACTACAATGACATATCATCTCACACCGGTCAGAATGGCCATCATCAAAAATTCTACAAAAAATAAATGCTGGAGAGCGTGTGGAGAAAATGGAACCATCTTGCACTGTTGGTGGGAATATAAAGTGATACAGCCACTATGGAGAACAGTATGGACGT
This sequence comes from Grampus griseus, assembly GCF_964374135.1. NCBI lineage: Eukaryota > Metazoa > Chordata > Mammalia > Artiodactyla > Delphinidae > Grampus > Grampus griseus. Next base: position 52,870,627 of record NC_138999.1, read on the forward strand.
TTCTTAAAAAACTAAAAATAGAACTACCATACAACCCAGCAATCCCAATACTGGGCGTATACCCTGAGAAAACCATAATTCAAAAGGAGTCATGTACCACAGTGTTCATTTCAGCTCTATTTACAACAGCCAGGTTATGGAAACAACCTAAGTGTCCATCGACAGATAAATGGATAAAGAAGATGTTGCACATATATACAATGGAATATTAGTCAGCCATAAAAAGAAATGAAATTGAGTTATTTGTAAAGGTGGATGGACCTAGAGTCTGTCATAAAGAGTGAATTAATTCCGGAAGAGTAAAACAAATACCATATGCTAACACATTTATATATGGAATGTAAAAAAAAGAAAAGAAAAGAAAAAGGTCTTTAGAACCTAGGGGCAGGACAGGAATAAAGATACAGACGTAGATAATGGACTTGAGGACACGACGGGGGAAGGACCAGCTGGGATGAAGTGAGAGAGTGGCATGGACTTATATATACTTACAAATGTGAAATAGACAGCTATTGGGAAGCAGCTGCATAGTACAGGGAGATCAGCTCGGTGCTCTGTGACCACCTAGAGGGGTGGGATAGGGAGGGTGGGAGGGAGATGCAAGATGGAGGAGATATGGGTATATATGTATATGTATAGCTGATTCACTTTTTTATAAAGCAGAAAGTAACACACCATTGTAAAGCAATTATACTCCAATAAAAATGTTTAAAAAATTAAAAATAAAAATAAAAGTACCAAAAAAATTTCATTGCCATACCCAATGTCATCTAGGTTTTCTTTTGTGTTATCCTCTAGGAGTTTTATAGGTTTTCATTTTACATGTAGACATCTGTGATCAAGTTTTAGGTAATTTTTGTGAAGGTGATAAAGTCCGTGTCTAGATTCCTTTTTTTTTTTTTAAGTTTGTATGTGGATGTCCAGTTGTTCCAGCAGTTGTTCAAAAGTTTATCTTTGCTCCACTGTATTGTATTTGCTACTTTGTCAAATATCAGTTGATTAAATTTATCTGGGTCTATTTCTGGGCTCTCTATTCTGTTCCGTTGATCTATTTGTATATTATTTTGCCAATAGCACACTGTCTTGGTTACTGTAGGTTTATAGTAAAAAAAAGTTTATAGGTTTATAGTTGAAGTTCAGTAGTGTCAGCCCTCCATTTTTCTTATCATTCAATATTGTGTTGGTTAGTATGGGTCTTTTGCCTCTCTCTATAAACTTCATAATCATTTTCTTGATATTTATAAAATAACTTGCTGGGATTTTGACTGAATTTGCACTGAATCTATAGATCAAGTTGGGAAGAACTAAATATTTAGTCTTCCAATCCATGAAGAAGGGCTATCTCTCTATTTATTTAATCTTTGAGTTCCTTCATCAGAATTTTGTAGATTTCCTCATGTATATCTTCTACATGTTTTATTAAATTTATACCTATATATGTGATTTTTTCAAGTGCTAATATAAAGTGGTATTATTTTAAAATTTATTTTTTATATTTGAATTATAATTAAACTATAATTTAATTTATAATTTAATTAAATTAAATTGGGTATTAATTTCAAATTCTACTTGTTCATTATTGGTATATAGTGAATCGATTGACTTCTGTATATTAACCTTGTATCCTGCAACCTTGATATAATTGCTTATTACTCCCAGGAGATTTTCTGTCCAGTCTTCCATGTTTTCTACATATAATCATGTCATCTGTAAACAAAGACAGTTTTATGTCTTCCTTCCCAATCTGTATACCTTTTATTTCCTTTTCTTGTCTATTACATTAGCTAGGACTTCCAGTATGATGTTGAGAAGGAGTGGTGACAGGGGACATCCCTGCTTTGTTCCTAATCTTAGGCTTTGAGTTGCTCACCATTAGTTATGACATTATATGTAGGATATTTGAAGATATTCTTTATCAAGTTGAGGAAGTTCCCTTCTATTCCTAGTTTACTGAGAGAATGTTGGATATTGTCAAATGCTCTTTCTGCAACTGTTGACATTATGACTTTTCTTTTTAGCATGTTTCTGTGATGGATTACATTAATTGATTTTCAAATGTTGTACCACCCTTGCATACCTGGAATAAATCCCCTGTTGTTATGGTGTATAATTCTTTTCTTTTCACTTTTATTTATTCAGTTTATTGTTTTAGCACCCACCTGCCCGCAGGGACAGGAGTTCCCCTTATTTCCCAAAACCTCCTCCAACCACCCTACTTGGGCAGGAACACTAGGAACTTAGTTCAAAGAAGACTGGTCCTGCTGCAAGAAGCCAGGAAGAGAGAGAAAACCAGGAAGCACACCAGTCCACTAACACCATGGCTTGGGTCTCTGCCACATGAGGTTACAGGTGGTCCTGCACACTCTGATTGCAGGAAATTTGTTCATGGTTGCTATGATACTCCTATTAACTCAGCTCTTTTCTTTGAATCACCCCTGAAGCATCCCGGAGCTCTGAGGACGCTTCTCTTTTAGATCACAGTCCCATACTCAACCCTTTCTGCCTAATGCTTAGCACAGTGCCAGGTGGGCCACATTGGAGAAGAACCCAGCCCCAGCCTCCTGAGGTGCTGGAATAAATCTTCCCCATGGAGCCTGGTTCACTCCCCATGCATGGGACCACCTCAGCACATCCCAACAAGGGATCTCCTCATTGCACATAAAGGGAAAAGACAAATGTTGATAAGCAACACACATTTTACATACCTACACCTATGCCTACACACAAACTTTCACTGGCAAGGATGGCCTGTTTGCCTTAAATTTTCATCACTTAGGGAGTCTTTTAAATCCTTCTCTACAATGAAGCAGTATCCTCCAAGGGACTGTTCTTGGCTTTACAGTAGAAATGGCACCTCATTCCAATACTAATTTTTCATAAAGAAAAGTCTGCTCCAAGACTATGGCTATTGAGTGAGCCCAGGTAATCATTATTCAGGGCTTGAATGCTCATGGGGGAGAGTTAATCAGCCATTTTCATCTTCCCCAGCATCTGGTAGTTTTACCCAGCATTAACATTTTTTTAATTTGTAACATATGTAACTGCAAAGGATTAATATCCAAAATATATAAAGGGTGCCAATGGTCAAGAAAGAGCGTAGTAGAAAAATGGTCATTTCACACAAAGGACTAATATCCAAAATATATAAAGGATACCAATAATTCTTTTTATAAATTTTTGGATTTGATTTAATAATATTTTGTTGAGGACTTTCACATCTACCTTCATGAAACGTATTGGTTTATACTTCTTTTTCAAACTGTTTTAATGATTCTGGTTCCTTTGCCTTTCTATATACATTTCAGAATATTGACAATATCTCCAAAAATATTTCTGGAATTTTGATAGGAAATGCATTATATCTATATAACAATTTGAGGAGAATGGACATCTTTACTATATTAAGTTTTCCAATCCATGACTATCTTATGTCTTCCCATTTATTTAGTCTTTTATTTTTTTCAGCAGTGTTTTATAGTTTTCAGCACACAAGACCTATATATATTTTGTTAGATTGTCACTTAAGTATTTCTTTTTTTTAAATTAGATTGGTTAGATGAAATGTTTCCTGGTCACATTTTTTTTTATTGTGGTAAAAAAGACATACCATTAAAATTACCATCTCAACCATTTTTAAGTGTAAAGTTCAGTAGTGTATCATTACATTATTGTGCAACAGAACTCTAGAACTCTATTTTGCAACACTGAAACTGTACACTTACTAAACATAAATTCCCTCCTCACCTGCACCCAGACCTTGGCAACCACCCCTCTACTTCCTGTTTTTCTGATTTTGACTACTTTAGATACTTCATAGGAGTGGAATAATACAACAGTTGGCCTTTCATAACTGACTGATTTCACTTAGTATAATACCCTCAAGGTTCTTCCATGTTGTAGCACATGACAGAAAGCCCTTCTTTTTTAAGGCTGCATAATATTCCATTTTGTTGTATATACCATATATCCTTTATCCATTTCTGTGTCAATGGACATTTGGGTCACTTCTAACTTAACTCTTGGCTATTGTGAATAATGCTGTGATTAATGTGGGTATGTGAAAGTTCTTAGAGATACTGAATTATTTTAGATATAAATCTAGAAGTATGATTGCTGTACCATATGGTAATTCTATATTTAATTTTTTAAGGACTGCCAAATTATTCTCAACAGTGAGTACATCATTTTACATTCCCACCAGCAATGCACAAGGGTTCCAACTTTTCTAAATCCCTACTAATTTATCTTTTTTACCATTTTTTGATAGTAACAATCCTAATGGGTGTGAAGTAGTATCTCACTGTTGTCTGATTTGCATTTCTCTTATGATCAGTGATGTTGAAGGCTTATTGTCCTTCTTGTTCTTATTGGCCATCTGTATACCTTCTTTGGAGAAGCATTTATTTAAATCCTTTGCACATTTTTGAGTAGGATTATTTGTTTTTTTGTTGTCAAGCTTTTAGAAGTTCATTATATACTCTGGATATTAATCTCATACCATATATGTGACTTGAAACTATTTTCCCATTTTCTAGTATGACTTTTCACTCTCTTGATAGTACCATTTTTTTGAGGGGGGGGGCACACCATGTGGGATCTTAGTTCCCTGACCAGGGATCGAACCTGTGTCCCCTGCAGTGGAAGCAAGGAGTCTTAACCACTGGACTGCCAGGGAAGTCCTGATAGTACCCTTTCATGCACAAAAGTTTTTAATTGTGATCAAGTCCATTTTGCCTAGTTTTTCCTTTTGGTCCACTCTTGGTGTCATATCCAAGAAACCACTGCCAAATCTAATGTTATGAAGATTTTCTCTATGTTTACAAATTTTATAGTCTAGATCCTACATTTAGGTTTTTAATCAATTTTTAATTAATTTTTGTATTTGGTGTAAGGTAAGGGTCCAACTTCATTCTTTTGCTGTGGATATCCAGTTTTTCCAGTACCATTTGTTGAAAAAACTGTCCTTTCTCCATTGAATGGTCTTCCAACTCTCATTGAATATCTATTGACTATATATGTGTGGGATTATTTTTAGGCTCGCTATACTATTCCATTGGTCTATATGTCTGTCCATATGCTAGTACACTATTTTGATTACTGTTGAGTTGTAGTAAGATTTGAAATCAGAAAGTGTGAGTCCTTCAACTTTGTTCTTTTAATTTAAGATTGTTTTCTGGCTAGTCAGGATCTCAAGCATTATATTTATGGAAATGTTTATAAACAGTATACACATTTTTGTTTCTGTGTCCCTTTTTTCATTACTAATACATGCAAACACAATTGATTTTTGTACATTCACCTTGTATCCTGTAATCATGAACTCACCTATTAGTTCTAAAAGGATTTTTACAAAATTTTTATTAGATTCCTTGGGCTTTTGAGCTTATCCATTCAGTATTTTTTTTAAATTCCTATTATTTTATTTTTCAGTTGTATAATTTCCAATTGGTTCTATATGTTTTCAATTTCTTTTCTGAGTTTCTTCATTTGTAAATGTTTGTTGAAGAATTTTAATGATGGCTATCTAAAATCTTTGTCAGACAATTCTAACATCACTGTTATCTTTCTGTTGATGTCTACTGAATGCTTTTTTAATTTAAGTTGATACTTATTCTTGGTATGATGAGTAATTTTCAACTGAAACTTAAGAAATTTTGGTAATATTGTTATGAGACTCTGGTGCTTATTTAAACCTTCTATTTTAGCAAGCTGACTATGACACTGTACTGGCAGAGGAAATGTGAGTGCTTCTTATTAGTGCCAGGAGGAAACAGAGTTTAAGGTTCCCCACATAGCTTCCACTGACACTCAAGTTGGGGAGGACCCCCACAGTATTGCTGCATGGGTGTGGGGATTCAAGCACCTCACTAGTGTTATGCTGAAAGTACCCCAGCTGGAGTGGGCAGACGTACTTCATTACTTCTCCCCATGTAAATTCTAATGATGCTATAGGGTTTGGCCTCATTAATGCTGGGTGGTAGTTAAATTCATGACTCTCCACTAGGCCCCCTTCAATACCATCAAACTGGGGAGAGGGAAAGGTAACTTATCATCAATGAGTAGAGGTGGAAGTCCAGGTTCCCCACATGATCTCTATTGACACTAGCAGGAGGAGAGTATCTGGTGGTGATAAAAATCCCAGCTCCTCACTTGACCTTCTCTGACACCACTCTGGGGAGAGGATATAAGGGCACTTGGGTGCTTTGTTACAGCTTGATGAGGGTAGAAATCTAGGCTCCTTACTTGGCCTTTGCTAGATAGGTAGGGCCACAGTCTGCTTTCATAGTGTTTGACTGGAGGAGAACAGTTATTATCTAAAAGTTTTGTTTTGGTAGGCTGCTCCTTTTTTGGTCCTTTGGCTAAAGAGAGCAGGATTCATATATGTCTATTTCTTCTGTCTCCTTGATGTTTCTTGGTTGCCAACTTCTTCAGCTTCAAGTCTAGAATATATAAAGCAAACAAACAAAACACAACAAAAAACCAAAAAACCATGGAACTCACCATTGTGTTTTCCTTTAGTTCTGTGGACCACAGTTGGTCTGCCATCTTCTTTCCACCTTTTGTAGTAGCTTAATGTTTGCTTTATAATACCCGGGGGTTTTAGTTTTACTTAGTGGGAGAAGCAGGGAAAAATATTTCTCCTACATCATTCCCTTAATAGGTATTTTGTTGCTTTTTAGTAACAAAAAAATATCTATCGTTGGTGATATTACTGAAAAGGATGAAGTAGGGATCTCCAAAACTCTGTCCCCTCACTAAAGCAATGATTAAGCAGGCAACAATCAACTTATTTTAAACTTCAAAATCTAAGCAAAAGCTTACAACAATCAGGGGAAGACTTAATCAAAGAAAAACCTGCTAAATTTTGGTAAAAGAGTATTATAACATTTTGAATTACCTGCCTTCCAGTCTCACTCTCCAGCTTACCAGAAACTTTGGGAATGGCAGTTCACATTAACAGTGTGGCTTTCTGGTACCAGAGGGGACAACACAGACCTCGTTATTAAATTATTGTGGTTGTATATATTGACCTCCCTGGTAGCTCCTCCTGGATGAGTTCAGGAGCTTTTTTTGTCCACTTCAGAACTTTTTCAGGGCTAGAGTGGCCTTCCTGGCATTGTCAAAAAATTTAAAGGCAAATATACCATCCACAGCCACCTGAGGGAAGGGATAATATATGGGGCAAACAGCAGACAGACTGAAAAGCCTAGGAAGAGGCTTGGCAAGGAGATACATGGGAAAATAAGGGCACTGAAAAGCTCCCGTATATACAAGGGAAAGTAGACAGCCAGGTACATGACCAGGGCTGGACACATGTTCAGAAAATATCTGACAAGACCTTAAGCTTTCATCTGTTGCTGACTTCTAGGTTCTGCTCAAGCAGGAAGTGATGGTTAAGGAAGAGTTATAAATGATCTGGTTAAGCACTGAAGGTATACACCAATACAGAGTCAATCTGCACAGACAGGAGACTATTTTTATTCTTGGCATTTAAAGAAATCTCTGCAAATCACTAGTTGACAACTAAGCTAATGGAAAGAGAATTCAGTCATGACTGATGACAATGAATACAGTCTAGACAAAAATAATTTTCAAAAGCCAATACTCAGAAATCTACAACCCACAACTAGTAGCAACAAAAAACTCTAAAGAGGAGGAAGAATCTGTTTTCTGGAATTATCACATTGTATTATTCAACTGTCCAGTTTTCAACAAAAAATGATGCATGGAAGAAAGCAAGAAAGTATGGCCCATTCACAGGAAAAAAGAAGCAAATATAAACTGTCTATGAGGAAGCACAGACATTGGTTTTACTAGGATAAGACTTTAAATTAATTGTCTTAAATATGCTAAAAGAACTAAAGGAAAAGAGGTAAATGAAATCTCATGAGATAATGAGTATTAATACAGAGAGAGAAATTATTTTAAAAAAAGAACCAGATAGAGTTTCTGGAGATGAAAAGTACAATAAGTGAAATGAAAAATTCACTGGAGGTACTCAACAACAGATATGAGCAGTCAGAAGCATTACTTAACTCAAAGATAGGTTCACTGAAATTACCCACTCTAAGGGGCAGAAAGAAAAGCAATAATGAAAAGTGGGGAGCATAAGGGACCTGTGGGAGACCATGAGCATACCAACAAACACACAACGACAGTCCCAGAAGGAAAAAAGATAAAGAAAGTGGTAGGAAAAATATTCAAAGACATAACGCCCCCCCAAAAATCCTAAATTTGATGAAAGATATGAATCTGTGCATCTATAAAGCTCAATAAACAATAAGAAGGATGAATTCAAAGGGATCCACACTGAGAGAGTATCGGGTAAGCAACAAAACAGAAGCTACTCACCACATACAAGGGATCCAGCCTCAATAATATTAACAGCTGATTTCTCATTATAAACCATGGAGGACAGAAGGCAGTAAGAGAGTGTATTTAAAGTGCTAAAAGAAAAATACCTGTCAACCGAGAAGTATGTATCTGGCAGATCTTTCTAAAATGAAGGAGAAATTAAGATATTTCTTGATAAAGTAGAGCTGAAGGAGATCATCATTAGTAGTCTTGAACTATAAGAAAAGCTGTAAAGTAAACTTCAGGCTGAAATTAAAAGACACTATACAGTAATTCTAATCCAAACAAAAAATAAAGAATACCAGTAAAGGCAACTAATTAAATAAAAATAAAAGAAAACATTATGGTGGTCTTGGTTCATAATTCTGATTTTTTTCCCCTTAAATAACTATGTCTTTGTTAATGGGTATACAATGTAGAGAATGTAATTTGTGACAATAACATAAAGAGGAGAATGGAGCTCTATATAAGCAGAGATTTTGTACACTATTAAAGCAAAGTTGGCATGAATTAAAACTAGATTGTTATGAATTTAAGATGTGAATTGTAACTTCCAAGGATAACAATAAGAGAATAACTAAAATATATACAGAAAAGAAAGAAGAGGAAAATCAAAATGATACACATAAAACTCAATTTAAGACATAACAAAATAGTAATGGAGAAATGAAGGAACAAATAAAGGTGTAAGATACAAAGAAAAGAACAGCTAAGTAGCAGAAGTCCTCCTACCAGTAATTATTTTAAATATAAATGGAGTAAACTGTCTAATTACAATGCAAAAGTTGGCAAAAGGTATAAAAACATCTGACTACCTACTCTCTTCAAGAGACTCACTTTTTTTTAGCATATTTATTGGAGTATAATTTCTTTACAATGGTGTGTAAGCTTCTGTTTTATAACAAAGTGAATCAGTTACACATATACATATGTTCCCATAACTCTGCCCTCTTGTATCTCCCTCCCTCCCACCCTCCCTATCCCACCGCTCTAGGTGGTCAAAAAGCACTGAGCTGATCTCCCTGGTCTATGCAGTTGCTACCCACTAGCTATCTATTTTACGTTTGGTAGTGTATATATGTCCATGCCACTCTCTCACTTTGTCACAGCTTACAATTCCCCCTCCCCATATCCACAAGCCAATTCTCTAGTAGGCCTGTGTCTTTATTCCTGTTTTGCCCGTAGGTACTTCATGACCATTTTGTTTTTTAGATTCCATATATATGTGTTAGAATATGATATTTGCTTTTCTCTTTCTGACTTACTTCACTCTGTACGACAGACTCTAGGTCCATCCACCTCACCAGAAATAACTCAATTTCATTTCCTTTTGTGGCTGAGTAATATTTCATTGTACATATGTGCCACAGCTTCTTTAGCCATTCATCTGTTGATGGGCATTTATGTTGTGTCCATGGCCTGGTTATTGTAACTAGAGCTACAATGAACATTTTGGTACATGACTCTTTTTGGATTATGGTTTTCTCAGGGTATATGCCCAGTAGTGGGAATTCTGGGTCGTATGCTACTTCTATATTGAGCTTTTTAAAGGAACCTCCATACTGTTTTCCGTAGTGGCTGTAACAATTTACTTTCCCACCAATATTGCAAGAGGGTACCCTTTTCTCTACACTCTCTCCAGCATTCATTGTTTGTAGATATTTTGATGATGGCCATTCTGACTGGTGTGAGATGACATCTCATTGTAGTTTTGATTTGCATTTCTCTAATGATTAATGATGTTGAGCATTCTTTCATGTGTTTGTTGGCAATCTGTATATCTTCTTTGGAGAAATGTCTATTTAGGTCTTCTGCGCATTTATGGATTGGGTTACTTGATTTTTTGATATTGAGCTGCATGAGCTGCTTGTAAATTTTGGAGATTAATCCTTTGTTATTTGCTTCATTTGCAAATATTTTCTCCCATTATGGTTTATGGTTTCCTTTGCTGTGCAAAAGGTTTGAAGTTTCATTAGGTCCCATTTGTTTATTTTTGTTTTTATTTCCATTTCTCTAGGAGGTGGGTTTTGCTGTGATTTATGTCATAGAGTGTCCTGCCTATGTTTTCCTCTAAGAGTTTGACAGTGTCTGGCCTTACATTTAGGTCTTTAATCCATTTTGAGATTACTTTTTGTATGGCGTTAGGGAGTGTTCTAATTTCACACTTTTACATGTACCTGTCCAGTTGTCCCAGCGCCACTTATTGAAGAGGATGTCTTTTCTCCACTGTATATTCTTGCCTCCTTTATCAAAGATAAGGTGACCATATGTTGGTGGCTTTATCACTGGGCTTTCTATCCTGTTCCATTGATCTATATTTCTGTTTTTCTGCCAGTACCATACTGCCTTGATTACTGTAGCTTGTCAGGGAGCCTGATTCCTCCAGCTCCATTTTACTTTCTCAAGACTAATTTGGCTATTCGGGCTCTTTTGTGTTTCCACATAAATTGTGAAATTTTCTCTCCTAGTTTTGTGAAAAAATGCCAGTGGTACTTTGATAGCGATTGCATTGAATCTGTAGATTGCTTTGGGTAGTAGAGTCATTTTCACAATATTGATTCTTCCAATCCAAGAACATGGTATATCTCTCCATCTATTTGTATCATCTTTAATTTCTTTCATCAGTGTTTTATAATTTTCTGCATACAGGTCTTTTGTCTCCTTAGGTAGGTTTATTCCTAGATATTTTATTCCTTTTGTTGCAATGGTAAATGGGAGTGTTTCCTTAATTTCACTTTCAGATTTTTTTATCATTAGTGTATAGGAATGCTAGAGACTTCTGTGCATTAATTTTGTACCATGCTACTTTACCAAATTAATTGATTAGCTCTTGTAGTTTTCTGGTAGCATCCTTAGGATTCTCTATGTATACTATAATGTCATCTGCAAACAATGACAGCTTTACTACTTCCTTTTCGATTTGGATTCCTTTTATTTCCTTTTCTTCTCTGATTGTTGTGGCTAAAACTTCAAAAACTATGTTTATTAATAGTGGTGAGAGTGGACAACCTTGTCTTGTTCCTGATTTTAGTTAAAATTGTTTCCGTTTTTCACCATTGAGGATGATGTTGGCTGTGGGTTTGTCATATATGGCCTTTATTATGTTGAGGAAAGTTCCCTCTATGCCTACTTTCTGGAGGGTTTTAATCATAAATCAGTGTTGAATTTTGTTGAAAGCTTTCTCTGCATCTATTGACAAGATCATATGGTTTTTGTTCTTCAATTTGTTAATATGGTGTATCACATTGATTGATTTGTGTATATTGAAGAATCCTTGCATTCCTGAGGTAAACTCCACTTGATCATGGTGTATGATCCTTTTATTGTGCTGTTTGATTCTGTTTGCTAGTATTTTGTTGAGGACTTTTTACATCTATGTTCATCAGTGATATTGGCCTGTAGTTTTCTTTCTTTGTGACATCTTTGTCTGGTTTTTGTATCAGGGTGATGATGGCCTCGTAGAATGAGTTTGGGAGTGTTCCTCCCTCTGCTATATTTTGGAAGAGTTTGAGAAGGATAGATATTAGCTCTTCCCTAAATGTTTGCTAGAAGTCGCCTGTGAAGTCACCTGGTACTGGGCTTTTGTTTGTTGGAAGATTTTTAATCACAATTTCAATTTCAGTGGTTGTGATTTGTCTGTTTATATTTTCTATTTCTTCCTGGTTCAGTTTTAGCAGGTTGTGCATTTCTAAGCATTTGTTCATTTCTTCCAGGTTGTCCATTTTATTGGCGTAGAGTTGCTTGTAGTAATCTCTCATCATCCTTTGTACTTCTTCAGTGTCAGTTGTTACTTCTCCTTTTTCATTTCTAATTCTATTGACTTGAGTCTTCTCCCTTTTTTTCTTGATGAGTCTGGCTAATGGTTTATCAATTTTGTTTACCTTCTCAAAGAACCAGCTTTTAGTTTTATTGTTCTTTGCTATCGTTTCCTTCATTTCTTTTTCATTTATTCCCCATCTGATCTTTATGATATCTTTCCTAACTTGGGGTATTTTATGTTCTTATTTCTCTAATTGCTTTAGGTGTAAGGTTAGGTTGTTTATTTGAGGTGTTTCTTGTTTCTTAAGTTAGGACTGTATTGCTATAAACTTCCCTCTAAGAAATGATTTTGCTGCATCCCATAGGTTTTGGGTCATCATGTTTACATTGTCATTTGTTTCCAAGTACTTTTTGATTTCCTCTTTCATTTCTTCAGTGATCTCTTGGTTATTAAGTAGTATATTGTTTAGCCTCCATGTTTTTGTATTCTTTACAGATATTTTTCCTGTAATTGATATCTAGTCCCATAGCATTGTGGTCGGAAAGATACTTGATAAGATTTCAATTTTCTTAAATTTACCAAGGCTTGATTTATGACCCAAGATATGATATATCCTGGAGAATGTCCCATGAGCACTTGAGAAGAATGTGTATTCTGTTAATTTTGGATGGAATGTCCGATAAATATCAATTATCTCCATCTTGTTTAATGTATCATTTAAAGCTTGTGTTTCCTTATTTATTTTCATTTTGGATGATCTGTCCATTAGTGAAAGTGCGGTGTTAACGTCCCTTAATATGATCATGTTACTGTCGATTTCCCCTTTTATGGCTGTTCGCATTTGCCTTATGTATTTTGGTGCTCCTATGTTGGGTGCATAAATATTTACAATTGTTATATCTTCTACTTGAATCAATCCATTGATCATTATGTAGTGTCCTTCTTTGTCTCTTCTAACAGTCCTTATTTTTAAGTCTGTTTTGTCTGACATGAGAAGTGCTACTCCAGCTTTCTTTTGGTTTCCATTTGCATGGAATATCTTTTTCCATCTCCTCACTTTCAGTCTGTATGTGTCCCTAGGTCTGAAGTGGGTCTGCTCTAGACAGAGTATATACAGGTCTTGTTTTTGTATCCATTCAGCCAGTCTATGTCTTTTGTTAGGAGCAATTAATCCTTTTACATTTATGGTAATTATCAATATGTATGTTCCTATTACCATTTTCTTAATTGTTTTGGGTTTGTTATCGTAGGTCTTTTCCTTCTCTTGTGTTTCCTGCCTAGAGAAATTCCTTTACCATTTGTTGTAAAGCTGGTTTGGTGGTGCTGAATTCTCTTAGCTTTTGCTTGTCTGTAAAGGTTTTAAATTCTCCATCAAATCTGAATGAGGTCCTTGCTGGGTAGAGTAATCTTGGTTGTAGGTTTTTCTCCTTCATCACTTTAAATATGTCTTGCTACTCCCTTCTGGCCTGCAGAGTTTCTGCTGAAAGTTCAGCTGTTACACTTATGGGGATTCCCTTGTGTGTTAATTGTTGCTTTTCCCTTGCTGCTTTTAACATTTTTTCTTTGTGTTTAACTTTTTATAGTTTGAATAATATGTGTCTTGCCATGTTTCTCCTTGGATTTATCCTTTATGGGACTCTCTGTGCTTCCTGGACCTGACTAATTATTTCCTTTCCCATATTAGGCAAGTTTTCAACTATAATATCTTCAAATATTTTCTCAGTCCCTTTCTTTTTCTCTTTTTCTTCTGGGACCCCTGTAATTCGAGTGTTGGTTCATTAATCTTTTCCCAGAATTCTCTGAGACTGTCCTCCATTCTTTTCATTTTTTTTCTTTATTCTGCTCTGCAGTAGTTATTTCCACTATTTTATCTTCTAGGTCACATATTCAGTCTTCTGCCTCAGTTATTTTTCTATTGATCTCTTCTAGAGAATTTTTAATTTCATTTATTGTGTTGTTTATCACTGTTTGTTTGCTCTTTAGTTCTTCTAGGTCCTTGTTGAACATTTCTTGTATTTTCTCTATTCTATTTCCAAGATTTTGGAGCATCTTTACTATCATTATTCTGAATTCTTTCTCAAGTAGACTGTGTATTTCCTCTTCATTTGTTAGGTCTGGTGGGTTTTTCCCTTGCTCCTTCATCTGCTGTGTGTTTTTCTGTCTTCTCATTTTGCTTAACTTACTGTGTTTGTCGTTTCCTTTTCACAGGCTGCAGGTTTGTATCTCCCATTCTTTTTGGTGTCTGTCCCCAGTGGCAAAGTTGGTTCAGTGGGTTGTGTAGGCTTCCTGGTGGAGCAGAGTAGTGCCTGTATTCTGGTGGATGTGGCTGGATGTTGCCTTTCTGGTGGACAGGTCCACGTCTGGTGGTGTGTTTTGGGGTGTCTTTGACCTTATTATGGTTTTAGGCAGTCTCTCTGCTAATTGATGGGTTTGTGTTCTTGTCTTGCTAGTTGTTTGGCATAGGTTGTCCAGCACTGTAGCTTGCTGGTCGTTGAATGAAGCTGGGTCTTGGCATTGAGATGGAGATCTCTGGGATATTTTCACCATTTTATATTACTTTGCACTGGGAGGTCTGTTCTGGACCAGTGTCCTGAACTTGGGTCTCCCACCTTAGGGGCACAGCTCTGACACCTGGCTGGAGCACCAAGAGCCTTTTGTTCACATGGCTCAGAATAAAAGGGAGGAAAAAAAAGAAATAAAGAAGATAATATAAAATAAAATAAAGTAAAATAAAATAATTAAAATAAAAAATATTATGATTTTTAAAAATTAAAAACAAAACAAACAAAAATGGACAGGCAGAAACCTAGGACAAGTGGTAAATGCAATGCTATAAAGACAAAATCACACACAGAAGCATACACATACATACTCACAAAAAGAGAAGGGAAAAAATATATGTATCTTTGCTCCCAAAGTCTACCTCCTCAATTAAGGATGATTCATTCTCTATTCAGGTATTCCACAGATGCAGGGTACATCAAGTTGATTGCGGAAAGTTAATCCTGTGAGCCTGCGGTTGCTGGGAACAATTTCCATTTCTCTTCTTTGTTCTCACAGCTCCCAGGGTTCAGCTTTGGATTTGGACCCACCTCTGCGTGTAGGTCACCTGAGGGCATCTGTTCTTTGCTCAGACAGAATTGGGGTAAAGGAGTAGCTGATTCGGGGGCACTGGCTCACTCAGGCCGGGAGAAGGGAGGGGTACAGAGTGTGGGGCTAGCCTGCGGTGGCAGAGGCCAGTGTGACATTGCAACAGCCTGAGGCACGCTGTGTTTTCTCCAGTGGAAGTTGTCCCAGGATCACGGGACCCTGGCAGTGGTGGCCTGCCACAGGTGTTCTGTAGGAGTTGTTCCACATGTAGATGTGTTTCTGATGGATTTGTGGATATGAAGGTGATCTCCACATCTTACTCTTCTGCCATCTTGAAGCTCCTCCCCCAAGAGACTCACTTTTGATTCAAAGTGAAAAACTTGACTGAACAGAAAAAAGATATTCCATGCAAAGAGTAAACAAAAGAGAGCTGGTGCAGCTGTACTAATAAAGACAAAATAGGCATTAAGTCAAAAATTGTTACAAGAGACAATGAAGGACATGATGTATTCCTAAAAGAATAAATTCATCTAGAATATATAAATTATAATCACATAAGCACCTAACAATGAAGCCCAAAGTATATGTAGCAAAAATTGATGGAATTGAAGGGAGAAATAGACAATTTCACAGTTAGAGTCAAGACTTCACTATCCTACTTTCTATAATGGAGAGAACAATGAGATGGAAGATAAATAAGAAAACAGAAGACCTGAAAAACATCATATACCAAGTAACACTAACAGACGCATAGAACATTATGTCTAAAACAGTAGAATCAACATTCTTCTCAAATGATTCATATCATTCACAAAATAGATATTCTCCAGGACAGAACACATGTTAGCCATAAAACAAGTCATTAAAATTTAAAAAGATTGAAATAATACAAAGTATGTTCTCTGATAAGAACTGAATAAAGTTAGAAATCAATTACAGTTAAAGAAGGACAACCAGAGAATTCACAAATAAGTGGGGATTAAACAACACACTCTTAAAGTATCAGTGGATTAAAGAAGGAATATAAAACATATTTTGGGATTGCTGATGTCAGCATCGTGGTAATGTGAGACAATCTCTTTGTCTATCCCCTTCAATCTATAACCAGTAAAACACCCATAACTCAACAAAGGTTCCTTTGCTCAACACACCAGGACACTGAACAGTTCCATATATCTGTTCATCTAAAGGTGTGTGGACTGGAACAAATACAGGAGGTGAAACCAGAGGAACAGTGGAGGAGGTGCCTGTGATCACAGTGCCCCATCTGCAGTGGCTAAGCGTGCAGCCTCAGAGAACCTGGTAGCAGCAGGGGAGGTGATGCACATGACACTGGTTTCCCAGCTTCAGTGTTGTCTGTGGCCACAGCAAACCAGGTATCAGCAGCAGTGAGGCCTGCAATCCCACCACTCCAGCCATGGAGGCACCTGTGGTACTAGACCCCCACTCTCAGTGGCAGAGCCCAAGAACTCAACAACCCTTAGACATAGCAGAGGTGCCTGTAACCCCAGGTCCATGACCCCAACATGCTCTCCTGAGGAAGTGGTGCTTGTTACTGAGAGGAACCCAGATGTTTTGGAGGCACCTCTCATCTTGGCAGCCCAGGAAGCAATGCTGAAGACAGCAGTGACACTGGCAGCAATAATGTACCAGTAAACCCAGAGGCACAAGGGCCTGGAAAGAAAGCACTGGGTGAAATCTCTGGCAGAGATGGTGGATGGTTGAAAGTGCCATTCTGAAATATAGCAAGAGGCAGCTTAGAATCAAGTTATAAAAACTTTACTAGACATCATGGGTTTGCTCTATCCTTGGGCCAAATTGAATTTGTTGACCATTCTGAATGTTGTTTCCCTGAGGCCTATAACAGATTCCAAACAAGATGGTAGAGTAGAAGGACTTGAGCTCACCTCCTATCATGAAAACACCAAAATCACAACTAGCTGCTGAACAACTATTGACAAAACAGGATGGAACCTACTGCAAAAGATATTTTACATACAAAGACAAAGAAGAAGTCACAATGAGATGGTATAAGGGGCACTTTTGTGATATAATCAAAACCATAACTGCCAAGGGGGCAACCCACGAACAGAAAATAATTATATTGCAGAGGTTCTCCCACAGGAGTGAGAGTTCTGAGACCCACAACAGGATCCCCAGCCTGAGGGTCCAGCATTGGGAAGAGGAACACCCAGAGCATTTGGTTTTGAAAGCCAGTGGGCTTGAGTGCAGGAGCTCCACAGGACTGGGAGAAACAGAGACTCCACTCTTGGAGAGCACACACAAGGTTTCATGTGCACTGGGGCTCAGGACAAAGCAGTGACTCCATAGAAGACTGGGCTAGACTTACCAGCAGGTCTTGGAGGGTCTCCTGGGGAGATGGGGGTTGGCTGTAGCTCACTGTGAGGACAAGGACACTGGTGGCAGAAGGCCCAGGGAATACTGATTGGAGTGAGCTCTACCAGAGGTCACCATTTAGGCACCAAGATCTGGCCTGACCTAAGAACCAGCAGGCTCCAGTTCTGGAATGCCTCACACCAAACAACCAGCAGGGTGAGAACACAGCCCCACCCAACAGTAGACAGGCTACCTAAAGTAATACTAAGATCACAGCCACCTCTAAACACACCCCTTGACATGGCCCTGCCCAACAGAAGGACAAGACCCAGCTCTACCCAACAGTGGGCAGACACAAGTCCCTCTCACCAGGAAGCCTGCACAAGCCCCTGGACCAAATTCACCCACCAGGGGGTAGGCAACAGAAGCAAGAGGAACTATGAACCTGCAGGTTGCAGAAAGGAGACCACAAACACAGAAATTTAGACAAAATGAGATGGCAGAGAAATATGGTCCAGAAGAAGGAAGAAGATAAAAACCCAGAACAACTAAGTGAAGTGGAGACAGGCAACCTACCTGAAAAATAATTCAGAGTAATAATAGTAAAGATGATTCAAGATCTAGGAAAAAGAAAGGAGGCACAGATTGAGAAGATACAAGAAATGTTTAACAAACCGCTAGAAGATTTAAAGAACAAACAAACAGATGAAAAATACAATAACTGAAATGAAAAATAAACTAGAAGGAATCAGCAGCAGAATAACTGAAGCAGAAAAAAAAAATGAGCTGGAAGACAGAGTGATGGAAATCAATACCACGAAACAGAATAAAGAAAAAAGAATGAAAAGAAATGAGGACAGTCTCGGAGACATCTGGGACAATATTAAACACACCAACATTCGCATCATAGGGGTCCCAGAAGGAGAAGAGAGAGAGAAAGGGCCTGAGAAAATATTTAAACAGAGTGTAGCTTAAAACTTTCCTAACAGGGGAAAGGAAACACTCACTCAAGTCCAGGAAGCACAGAGAGCCCCATACAGAATAAACCCAAGGAAGAGCACATATTAATTAATTATTAATTAATTATTAATACACATATTAATCAAACTGACAAAGACTAAAGACAGAGAAAATATTAAAAGCAACAAGGGGAAAGCAACAAGTAACATACAAGGGAATCCCCATAAGGTTATCAGCAGATTTTTCAGCAGAAATTCTGCAAGCCAGAAGAGAGTATAATGAAGTACTTAAAGTGATGAAAGGGAAAAACCTACAACCAAGAATACTCTATCCAGCAAGGTTCTCATTCAGATTTGATGGAGAAATCAGAAGCTTCACAGACAAGCAAAAGCTAAGAGACTTCACCACCACCAAACCAGCTTCACAACTAATGCTAAAGGAACTTCTCTAGGTGTAAAAGAAAAGGCCACAACAAGACACAAGAAAATTACAAATAAGAAAGCTCAACAGTAAAGGCAAACATACAATAAAGGTAGGACATCATCCATACTTAAATATGATATCTAAAACAGGAATCATGAGAAGAGAAGAGTATAAATGCAGGATATTGAAAATGCATCTGAAATTTAGAGACCAGCAACATAAAACAATCTTGTAGATATATGATATGCTCTATCAAAACTTTATGTGGAATGCAAATAAAAATCTACAATGGATACACACACACACACAAAGAAAAAGAAATCCAAACACAACACTAAAAAATAATAATCAAAACACAAGAGAAAAGAATGAAAGAGGATGAAAAGAAAAAGACCTACTAAACATCCAAAATAATTAACAAAATGACAATAAGTACATACAGATTGATAATTACCTTAAATGTAAATGGATTAAAGGCTCCAACTGAAAATCATAGACTGGCTAAATGGATACAAAAACAATATCTGTATATATGCTTTCTACAAGAGACCAACTTCAGATCTAGGGAAACAAACAGACTGAAAGTGAGGGGATAGGAAAAGTTATTTCATGCAAATGGAAATCAAAAGAAAGCTGGAGTAGCAAATTTCATATCAGACAAAATAGATTTTAAAATAAAGACTGTTACAGGAGACAAAGAAGGACACTACATAATGATCAAGGGATCAATCCAAGAAGAAGATATAACAATTGTAGATATATATGCTCTAACATAGTAACACCTCAATATATAAGGGGAATGCTAAGAGCCATAAAAGGAGAAATTGACAGTAACACAATAATAGTGGGGGAATTTAACACCTCACTTACATCAGTGGATAGATCATCCAGATGAGAAATCAATAAGGGAAAGCAAGCCTTAAATGACACATTAGACCAGATGACCTTAATTGATATTTATAGAGCACTGCATTCAAAAGCAACAGAATACACATTCTTCTCAAGTGCCCATCGAACATTCTCCAGGATAGATCACATGCTGGGCCACAAAGCACACCTTGGTACATTTAAGAAAACTGAAATCATATCAAGCATCTTTTCTGACTACAACGCTATGGGCTTACAAGTCAATTAGAAGAAAATAAAGTGTAAAAAACACAAACACGTGGTGGCTAAACAATATGTTACTAAACAACCAATGCATAAGTGAAGAAATCAAACAGGAAATCAAAAAATACCTAGAGACAAATGACAATGAAAACACGACAATTCAAAAACCTATGGAACACAGCAAAAGCAGCTCCAAGGGGGAAGTTTATAGCAATACAATGTTACCTCAGGAAACAAGAAAAATCTCAAATAAACAACCTAACCTTACACCTCGAGCAACTAGAGAAGGAAGAACAAAGAAAACCCAAAGTTAGTAGAAGGAAAGAAATCATAAAAATCAGAGTATAAATAAATGAATTGCAGATGAAGAAAACAGTAGAAAAGAACATTGAAACTAAAAGCCAATTAGTTGAAAAAATAAACAAAATAAATAAACCTTTAGTCAGACTCATCAAGAACAAAAAGTAGGGGCCTCAAATCAATAAAATTAGAAATGAAAAAGAAGTTACAATTGACATCACAGAAATAAAAAGGATCATAAGAGACTACTACAAGCAACTATATGCCAAAAAAAGGACAACTTGCAAGAAATGGACAAATTCTTAGAAAGGTACAATCTTCCAAGGCTGAACCAGGAAGAAATAGAAAACATGAAAGGACCAATCACAAATACTGTAACTGAAAGTACTATTAAAATAATTTCAACAAACACAAGTCCAGGACCAGATGGCTTCACAGGTGAACTCTATCAAACATTTAGAGAAGAGGTAACACCCATCCTTCTGAAATTCTTTTTAAAAATTGCAGACAGGGCTTCCCTGGTGGCACAGTGGTTGAGAGTCCGCCTGCCAATGCAGGGGACACGGGTTCGTGACCTGGTCTGGGAACATCCCTCATGCTGCGGAGTGGCTAAGCCCGTGAGCCATGGCTGCTGAGCCTGTGTGTCCAGAGCCTGTGTTCCACAACGGGAGAGGCCAAAACAGTGAGAGGCCCATGTACCACACAAAAAAAATTGCAGACAAAGGAACACTTCCAATCTCATTCTATGAGTCCATCATCAGCCTGACACTAAAACCAGAAAAAGATACCACAAGAAAAGATAATTACAGGCAAATATTACTGATGAACATCAACACAAAAATCCTCAACAAAATGGTTGGAAACCGAATCCAACAATACATTAAAAGGATCATACACCATGATCAAGGGAGATTTATTCCAGGGATGCAAGGATTCTTCAGTATCCACAGGTCAATCAGTGTGATGCACCACATCCAAAAATTGAAGAATAAAAAACATATGATCATATCAATACATATAGAAAAAGCTTTTGACAAAATTTAACACCCATTTATGATAAAAATTCTCGAGAAAGAGGGCATAGAGGGAACATAACGCAATTTAAAAAAGGCCATAGATGACAAACACATAGCAAACATTATTCTCAATGGTAAAAAACTGAAAGCATTTCCACTAAGATCAGGAACAAAGCAAGGATGTGCACTCTCACCACTTTTATTCAAAATTAGTTTTGGAAGTCCTAGCCATGGTAATCAGAGAAGAAAAAGAAATAAAAGGAATTCAAATTGGAAAGAAGTATAACTGTCACTGCTTGTAGATGACATGATACTATACATAGAAAATCCTAAAGCTGCTACCAGAAAACAAGTAGAGCTCATCAATGAATTCAGTAAAGTTTCAGGATACAAAATTAATACACAGAAATCACTTGCATTCCTATACACTAACAATGAAAGAGAAATTAAGGAAACAATACCATTTACCATCCGATCCAAAATAATAAAATACCTAGGAATAAATTGACCTAAGGAGGTAAAAGACCTGTACTCAGAAAACTATATGACACTGATGAAAGAAATTGAAGATGACTCACATGAAAAAATATACCATGTTCTTGGATTGAAAGAATCAATACTGCCAAGATGACTATACTACCCAAAGCAGTCTACACATTAATTAATCTTAAAAGCTTTTGTACAGCAAAGGAAACCATAAACAAAATGAAAAGTCAACCCACAGAATGGGAGAAAATATTTGCAAATGAAGCAACCAACAACGGATTAATCTCCAAAATATACAAACAGCTCATGCAGCTCAGTATCAAAAAAACTAACAACCCTATAAAAAATGGGCAGAAGTTGTAAATAGACAACTGTACAAAGAAGACATACCAATAGCCAAAAAGCACATGAAAAGTTGCTCAACACTGCTAATTATTACAGAAATGCAAATCAATACTACAATGAGGTATCACCTCACACCGGTCAGAATGGCCATCATCAAAAAGACTACAAAAAATAAATGCTGGAGAGGGTGTGGAGAAAAGGGGAACCCTCCTACACTATTGGTGGGAATGTATATTGGTGCGGCCACTGTGGAGAACAGTATGGAGGTTCTTAAAAAACTAAAAATAGAGCTCCAATATGATCCAGCATCCCTCTCCTCGACATATATTCAGAGAAAACCATAATTCGAAAAGATACATGCATGACAATGTTCACTGCAGCACTATGTACAATAGGCAAGATGTGAAAGCAACCTAAATGTCCATTGACAGATGAGTGAATAAAGAAGATGTTGTACATATATTCAATGGAATATTACTTAGCCATAAAAAGAATGAAACAATGCCATTTGCATCAACAAGGATGGACGTAGAGATTATCATACTAAGTGAAGTAAGTCAGAGAAAGACAAATATCATATAATATCACTTATTTGTGTAATCTAAAAAATGATACAAATGAACTTATTTATAAAACACAAACAGACTCACAGACTTAGTAAACAAACTTATGGTTACCAAAGGGAAAAGGTGTGGGGGAGGGATAAATTAGGAGGCTGGGATTAACATATACACACTACTATATATAAAAGATAATGAAGAAGGTCCTACTGTATAGCACAGGGAACTATACTCAACACTCTGTAATAATGTATACGGGAAAATAATCTGAAAAGAATAGATATATGAATATGTATAACTAAATCACATTGCTGTATATCTGAAACTAACACAATATTTTAAATCAACTATATTCCAATATAAAATAAAAAATTAAAAAAAATAAAAGCTTTACCTGAAGAAGAAATGCTTTTCTGACTTCACATACACTGGTAGATAAACGACTCATCAAGCACCATGAAAAAACACAGTAATACTGTTACACAAAAAGAAAATGACAATTCACCAGAAATCAAACTTAAAGTCATGGAATAGGTTAAGACTGTGGCAGAGAAAGCAGAGTAGAAAGACCCTGAGTTGATCTCCTCTTAGAGGCACACCAAAATCACAACTATTTGCAAAAACAATTGATGAAAAAACCTAGAACGTAACAGAAAAGATTTTCTACAACTAAAGAAATAAAGATGGAATCACAACAATTTGGGCAAGAATGACTGTTCTCAATATAGTCAAGTCTCAATATAGCCAAATACCCCTGGGCTGGCGACTCCCAAACAGGAGAATCATTACAATTGTAGAGGTTCTCCTAAATTAGTGTGAGGTCTGAGCACAATATTGGGTTCTCAAGCCCTTGGGTCCTGCACTAATAAGACAAGGGCCCAAGAGCATTTGACTTTGAAGGCCAGTGGGACTTACTGTCAGAGGGCTGTGAAACAGAGACTTCACTTTTAAAGGGTGCACACAAAAATCTCACACACTCTGGGACACAGGAAGAAGCAGTAATCTGATAGGAGCCTGGGCCAGACCTATTTTCTGATCTTGCAGAGTCTGCCAGACAGGCAGACTGGAAGCAGCCATTATAGGGATTTTGTTATACCATGTGGACACTGGTGCTGGCAAGTGCCAATGTCGAATTCTCCCTGTATCCAATTAGCCCCAGGGTCCAACCCCACCCCAGGCCAATGGACTATAGATGGCAGTACTGGGATGCCTCAAGTCAAGCAACTAACCAGGTAGGGACACAGACCCACCCACCAGCAGACAAGCAACCTTAAGACCCCTTGAGCCCACAACTGCCTTTGGACACGGTCATTCCCACCAGATGGCCCAGGACCCAGCTCCACTCACCAGTTGGCCGGAACTAGCCCCAGAATCCCCAAATCTTCCAGAATTCCATGGAGGGAATTGTCCTTGTCCTCCAGGGGGCCTACCATAGCATTTGGACCAGCTGCACCCATCAGGGGGCAGACACTACAAACAAGAAAACCACAGTCCTGCAATTTGTGCACCTGATCTGCTCACCAGAAGGCCAGCCCCATTCTGGAACGAGCTCGGCCCTGACAATGCCACACTAGCAAACCTGCTCTAGCCTTGGGCTCAGCCTAACCCACCAGAGGGCAGACAGAAGCCATAAGAAAACAGCAGCTACGTATCCACTGGACCCAGCCTACCCACTAGCAGGCCAGATTCTGCACTGGAACCATCTGGGCCCTGGCCCCAACTACAAGTGGGTCAACAGAAGATTTAGGAGACCCCAGACTGTATAATGAACTGTGCATGGAACATGCCCCAAGCACCAGCAATCCAATAACAGCCCTTGGACCCCCGGGCCTTGTAGCCAGACTCTAGGACATGGCACTGCCTGCAAGTAGGCCAGCACTAGACCCAGGACCTGGCTTCACCCACCAGCAAACAGGCAAAATACCTGGAGTCTCCTAACCTTGACTCTTCCCACTAGTGACCCAGCACTTGCACCAGAGCCCCCCAGGGTTCCACAAAGACACCCTGTGTCCCACTCCCACCAACCAGCAGCCAGCAGCCTCCATGTAAGGTAAGACATGGCAACCAACCAGACTGGCGGCCAACCAAATTTACCAGACTGCCCACATAATCAGCATAACACAAAAGAAAGACCCACAAATCCTACATAGCAGGAGCCCCTAGAGCATATATCTAGGGTTATGAGAGAGGAATTTGCTGCTGGGATGCATTAGGACGTCTTCTACAAAAGGCCACTTCTCTATGGCTGGGAACATAATCAACCTACAAGATACATAAAAATAAATACAGCAACTTAGGAAAAATGAGGTGACAGAGAAACATGTTCCAAACGAAGGAACAAAATAAAACACCAGAAGAAGAACTAAGTGAAGTGGAAACAGGCAATCTACCTGACAGAGTTCAAGATAGTGATCAAAAATATGATCAAAGTACTCGGGAAAAAAATGGAGGCATAGAGTGAGAAGTTAAAAGTTTCAACAAAGAGAATGAAAATATAAAGAACAACCAGGAATGAAAAATACAATAACTGAAAGGAAAATAGAAAAGAAGGAATCAATAGTGGACTAAATGATACAGAGGAACATGTCAGCGAGCTGGACGACAGAGTAGTGGAAATTAATGATGCTGAACAGAAAAAGAAAGAAAAGAATGAAATGAAATAAGGACAGTTTTAGAGACCTCTGGGACTATATCAAACAGGCAATATTTGCATTCTAGGGGTCCCAGATGGAGAAGAGAGAGAGAAAGTGTCTGAGGTCCCAGATGGAGAAGAGAGAGAGAAAGTGTCTGAAAGTTTCCTTAACCTGAAAATGGAAAGAGACATCCAATTCAAGGAAGCACAGAGCCCCATATAAGATTAACCCAAAGATGAACATACCAAGATACATTGTAATTAAAATGGCAAAAATTAAAGATAAAGAGAGGATATTAGAAGGAGCAAGGAAAAAGTAACAAATAGCATACAAGGGAACACCCAAAAAGCTCTCAGTTGACTTTTCAGCAGAAACTCTGTAAGCCTGAAGGGAATAGCACCATATATTTAAAGTGATGAAGGGTAAAAACCTATGACCAAGAATTCTGTACCTGGGAAGGTTCTCATTCAGATTTGATGGAGAGATCAAAAGCTTTACAGACAAGCAAAAGCTAAAGGAGTTCAGCTTTACATTAAATGGTAAAGAATCTTCTCTAAGAGAAAAAGAAAAGGTTACAACTAGAAACATGAAAATTATGAAAGAAAAGCTCATGGGAAAGACAAACATACAGTAAAGGTAGAAAATCATCCACGCACAAAACTAGTAGGAAGGTTAAAAGATAAAAGTAGTAAAATCATCTACATCCACAATAAGCAGTTAAGGAATATACGAAAATATTAGATATAAAATATGATATCAAAAACCGTAATCATGAGGAGAGGAGAATACAAATGCAGGGTTGTAAAAATGCATTTGAAATGAAGATATCAGCAACTTAAAACCATCGTGTATATAGATCAATTGCTATATGGTAACCACAAACTATAAAAAATACACACACACAAAAGAAAAAGGAATCCAAACATAACACTGAAAACAGCTATCAAGTCACAAGAGAAGAGAATAAAAGAAGAAAGGAAGACAAAAAACCTACAAAGACAATGCCAAAACAATTAACAGAATGGCAATAGAAACATGCATATCAATAATTACTTTAAATGTAAATAGATTTAAAGCTCAAATTAAAAGACATAGACTGGCTGAATGGATACAAAAACAAGACCTGTATATACAGGAGACTCAATTCAGATCTAAAAACAAAACATAGACTGAAAGTGATGGGATGGAAAAAGATATTTCATGCAAATGGAAATCAAAAGAACACTGGGGTAGTAATACATATATCAGACAAACAGACTTAAAAATAAAGGCTGTTATAAAGACAAAGAAGGACATTACATAATGATCAAGAGATTGATCAAAGAAGATGTAACAATTGTAAATATATACGTACCCAACACAGGAGCACCTAGATACATAAAGCAAATATTAACAGACATACAGGGAGAAATTAACAGTAACGCAATAATAGTAGGGGACTTTAATACCCCACTAACATCAGTGGACAGATCATTCAGACAGAAAATCAATTAGGAAATACTGGCCTTAAATGACATATTAGACCAAATGGACTTGATATATATATTATATAAAACAGTCCACACAAAAGCAGCACAATACACAATTTTTTAAGGTCACATGGAACATTCTCAGGGGTAGATCACATACTAGGTTGCAAAACAAGCATCAGTAAATTGACGAAATTTAAAACTTATCAAGCATCTTTTCCAACCACAAAGCTGTGAGACTAGAAATCAACTACCAAAAAACCCTGCAAAACAACAAACACATCAAAAAATCTAGAAACAATAAATGCTGAAGAGGGTGTGAAGAAAAGGGAACACTCTTGCACTGCTGGTGGGAATGTGAATTGGTACAGCCACTATGGAGAACAGTATTGAAGTTCCTTAAAAAACTGCAAATAGATCTACCATATGACCCAGCAATCCCACTACTGGGCATATACTCTGAGCAAACCATAATTCAAAAAGAGTCATGTACCAAAATGTTCATTGCAGCTCTATTTACAGTAGCCTGGAGATGGAAACAACCTAAGTGTCCATCATCAGATGAATGGATAAAGAAGATGTGGCACATATATACAATGGAATATTACTCAGCCACAGAAGAAAGGAAACTGAGCTATTTGTAATGAGGTGGATACACTTAGAGTCTGTCATACAGAGTGAAGTAAGTGAGAAAGACAAATACCGTATGCTAACATATATATATGGAATTTAAGAAAAAAAATGTCATGAAGAACCTAGGGGTAAGACAGGAATAAAGACATAGACCTACTAGAGAATGGACTTGAGGATATGGGGAGGGGGAAGGGTAAGCTTTGACAAAGCAAGAGAGAAGCATGGACATATATACACTACCAAACCTAAGGTAGATAGCTAGTGGGAAGGAGCCACATAGCACAGGGATATCAGCTCGGTGCTTTGTGACAGCTTGGAGGGGTGGGGTAGGGAGGGTGGGAAGGAGGGAAATGCAAGAGGGAAGAGATATGGGAACATATGTATATGTATAACTGATTCTCTTTGTTATAAAGTAGAAACTAACCCATCATTGTAAAGCAATTATACTCCAATAAAGCTAAATAAATAAATAAATAAATAAATCTAAAAATAGAACTATTATACCATATAACCCAGCATTTCCCCTGCTGGGTGTATATCTGAAGAAAATGAAAACACTAATTCAAAATGCTGATTGTGCTCCAATGTTCACAGCAGCATTACTTACAATTGCCAAGATACGGAAGCAACCTAAGTGTCCATCAACACACTAACGAACAACCAACAGGGAGGGAATCCAGCCCTACACATTAACAGTCAAGCAGATTAAAGTTTAACTCAGCTCTGCCCACCAGAGCAACAGTCAGCTCTACCCAATACCAGGCCCTCCCATCAAGAAACATACACAAGCCTCTTAGATAGCCTCATCCACCAGAGGGAAGACAGCAGAAGGAAGAAGAACTACAATCTGCAGCCTGTGGAACAAAAACCACATTCACAGAAAGATAGACAAGAAAAGATAGAGAGCTATGTACCAGATGAAGGAACAATATAAAATCCCAGAAAAACAATGAAATGATGTGGAGATAGGCGACCTTACAGAAAAACAATTCAGAATAATGATGGTGAAGATGATCCAGGACCTCGGAAAAAGGATGGAGGCAAAGATCGAGAAGATGCAAGAAATGCTTAAAAAAGAACTACAAGAATTAAAGAACAAACAAACAGAAATGAACAATACAATAACTGAAATGAAAACTACACTAGAAGGAATCAATAGCAGAATAACTGAGGGAGAAGAACGGATAAGTGACCTGGAAGACAGAATGGTGGAATTCACTGCTGTGGAACAGAATAAAGAAAAAAGAATGAAAAGAAATGAAGACAATCTAAGAGACCTCTGGGACAACATTAAATGCAACAACATTCACATTATACGGGTGCCAGAAGAAGAGAGAGAGAAAGGACCGGAGAAAATATTTGGAAGAGATTATAGTCAAAAAGTTCCCTAACTTGGGAAAGGAAATAGCCACCCAAGTCTAGGAAGCACAGTGAGTCCCATACAGGAAAAACCCAAGAAGAAACATGCCAAGACACATAGTAATCAAATTGGCAAAAATTAAAGACAAAGAAAAATTATTGAAAGCAGCAGGGGAAAAATTAGAAATAACATACAAGGGAACTCCCATAAGGTTAACAGCTGACTTCTCAGTGGAAGCTATACAAGCCAGAAGGGAGTGGCATGATATACTTAAACGTGATGAAAGGGAAGAACCTACAACAAAGGTTACTCTACCCGGCAAGGATCTCATTCAGATTCGGCAAGGATCTCATTCAGATTTGATGGAGAAATCAAAAGCTTTACAGACAAGCAAAAGCTAAGAGAATTCAGCACCACCAAACCAACTCTACAACAAATGCTAAAGGAACTTCTCTAAGTGGGAAACACAAGAGAAGAAAAGGATCTACAAAAACAAACCTAAAGGGCTCCCCTGGTGGCACAGTGGTTGAGAATCAGCCTGCCAATGCAGGGGACACGGGTTCGAGCCCTGGTCTGGGAAGATCCCACATGCCGCAGAGCAACTAGGCCCGTGAGCCACAACTACTGAGCCGGCGCGTCTGGAGCTTGTGCTCCGCAACAAGAGAGGCCGTGATAGTGAGAGACCCATGCACCACTATGAAGAGTGTCCCCCACCTGCCACAATTAGAGAAAGCCCACGCACAGAAATGAAGACCCAACACAGCAAAAATAAATTAATTAATTAATAAACTCCTACCCCCAACATCTTCTTTAAAAAAAAAAAAAACCTAAAACAATTAAGAAAATGGTCATAGGAACATACATATTGATAATTACCTTAAACGTGAATGGATTAAACACTCCAACCAAAAGATACAGGCTTGCTGAATGGATACAAAAACAAGACTCCTATATGTGCTATCTGAAAGAGACCCACTTCAGACTTAGGGACACAAACAGACTGAAAGTGAGGGGATGGAAAAAGATATTCCATGCAAATGAAATCAAAAGAAAGCTGGAGTAGCTATACTCATATCATATAAAATAGACTTTAAAATAAAGAATGTTACAAGAGACAAGGAAAGACACTACATAATGATCAAGGGATCAATCCAAGAAGACATAACAATTATAAATATATATCCACCCAACATAGAAGCACCTCAATACATAAGGCAACTGCTAACAGCTATAAAAGAGGAAATCGACAGTAACACAATAATAGTGGGGGACTTTAGCACCTCACTTACACCAATGTACAAATCATCCAAAATGAAAATAAATAAGGAAACAGAAGCTTTAAATGACACAATAGACCAGATAGATTTAATTGATATTTATAGGACATTCCATTCAAAGACAGCAGATTACACTTTCTTCTCAAGTGCGCTTGGAACATTCTCCAGGATAGATCACAGCTTGGGTCACAAATCAAGCCTCAGCAAATTTAAGAAAATTGAAGTCATATCAAGCAATTTTTCTGACCACAACGCTATGAGATTAGAAATGAATTACAGGAGAAAAACGTAAAAAACACAAATGCATGGAGGCTAAACAATAGGTTACTAAATAATCAATAGATCAATGAAGAAATCAAAGAGGTAATCAAAAAATGCCTAGAGAGAAATGACAATGAAAACACGATGAGGCAAAACTACAGGATGTAGCAAAAGCAGTTCTAAGAGGGAAGTTTATAGCTATACAAGCCTACCTCAGGAAACAAGAAAAATCTCAAGTAAACAATGTAACTTTACAAGTAAACGAACTAGAGAAAGAAGAACAAACAAAACCCAAAGTTAGCAGAAGGAAAGACGTCATAAAGATCAGAGCAGAAATAAATGAAATAGAAACAAAGAAAACAATAGCAAAGATCAATAAAACTAAAAGCTGGTTCTTTGAGAAGATAAAAAAAATGATAAAACATTAGCCGGACTTATCAAGAAAAAAAGGGAGAAGGCTCAAATCAATAGAATTAGAAAGGAAAAAGGAGAATAACAACTGACACTGCAGAAATACAAAGGATCATGAGAGCTTACTACAAACAACCATATCAATAAAATGGACAACCTGGAAGAAATGGACAAATTCTTAGAAATACACAAGCTTCCGAGACTAAACCAGGAAGAAAGAGAAAATATGAACAGACCAATCACAAGCACTGAAATCGAAACTCTGATTAAATATCTTCCAACAAAAAATAGCCCAGGACCACATGGCTTCACAGGCGAATTCTATCAAACATTTAGGGAAGAGCTAACACCCCTTCTCAAACTCTTCCAAAAAACTGCAGAGAAAGGAACACTCCCAGACTCATTCTATGAGGCCACCTTCACCCTGATGCCAAAACCAGACAAAGATACTACAAAAAAAGAAAATTACAGACCAATATCTCTGATGAATATAGATGCAAAAATCCTCAGCAACATACTACCAAACAGAATCCAACAACACATTGAAAGGATAATACACCTTGATCAAGTGGGGTTTATCCCAGGGATGCAAGGATTCCTCAATATAAACAATTCAGTCAATGTGATATACCATATTAACAAATTGAAGAATAAAAACAATATGATCTTCTCAATAGATTCAGAAAAGGCTTTTGACAAAATTCAATACCGATTTATGATAAAAAGTCTGCAGAATGTGGGCATAGAGGGAACCTACCTCAACATAATAAAGGCCATATATGACAAACCCACAGCAAACATCATTCTCAATGGTGAAAAACAAAGCATTTCTTCTAAGATCAGGAACAAGACAAGTATATCCACTCTCACCACTATTGTTTAACATAGTTTTGGAAGTCCTAGCCACAGCAATCAGATAAGGAAAAGAAATAAAAGGAATACAAATTGGAAAAAAAGAAGTAAAACTGTCAATCTTTGCAGATAACATGATACTACACATAGAGAATCCTAAAGATGCCACAAGAAAACTAGTAGAGCTAAGCAATGAATTTGATAAAGTTGCAGGATACAAAACTAATGCAGAGAAATCTCTTGCATTCCTATACACTAATGATGAAAAATCTGAAAGAGAAATTATGGAAACACTCTCATTTATCATTGCAACAAAAAGAATAAAATACCTAGGAATAAACCTACCTAGGGAGACAAAAGACCTGTATGCAGAAAGCTATAATACACTGAGGAAAGAAATTAAAGATGATACCAACAGATGGAGAGATATACCATGTTCTTGGATTGGAAGAATAAATATTGTGAAAATGACTCTACTACACAAAGCAATCTAGATTCAATGCAATCCCTATCAAATTATAAATGGCATTTTTTATGGAACTAGAACAAATCATCTTAAAATTTGTATGGAGACACAAAAGACCCTGACTAGCCAAAGCAGTCTTGAGGGAAAAAAACAGAGCTGGAGGAATCAGACTCCCTGACTTCAGACTATACTATAAAGCTACAGTAATCAAGACAATATGGTACTGGCACAAAAACAGAAACATAGATCATAACCCAGAGATAAACCCACACACCTATGGTCAACTAATCTATGACAAAGGAGGCAAAGATATAGAATGGAGAAAATACAGTCTCTTCAATAAGTGTTGCTGGGAAAACTGGACAGCTACATGAAAAAGAATGAAATTAGAACACTCCTTAATGCCATACACAAAACTAAACTCAAAATGGATTCGAGATCTAAATGTAAGACCGGACACTATAAAGCACTTAGAGGAAAACATAGGAAGAACATTCTTTGACATAAATCACAGCAAGATCTTTTTTGATCCACCTCCTAGAGTAATGGAAATAAAAACAAAAATAAACAAATGGGACCTAATGAAACTTCAAAGCTTTTGCACAGCAAAGGAAACCATAAACAAGATGAAAAGACAACACTCAGAATGGGAGAAAATATTTGCAAACGAAGCAACGGACAAAGGATTAATCTCCACAATATATAAACAGCTCATGCAGCTCAATATTAAAGAAACAAACAACCCAATCCAAAAATGGGCAGAAGACCTAAATAAACATTTCTCCAAAGAAGACATACAGATGAGCAAGAAACACATGAAAAGCTGCTCAACATCACTAATTATTACAGAAATGCAAATCAAAACATTGAGATATCACCTCACACCAGTTAGAATGGGCATCATAAGAAAATCTACAAAGAAGAAATGCTGGAGAGGGTGTGGAGAAATGGAACCCTCTTGCACTGTTGGTGGGAATGTAAATTGATAGAGCCAATATGGAGAACAGTATGGAGGTTCCTTAAAAAACTAAAAATGGAACTACCATATGATCCAGCAATCCCACTACTGGGCATATACCCACAGAAAAGCATAATTCAAAAAGACACATGCACCCCAATGTTCCTTGCAGCACTATTTACAATAGTCAGGTCATGGAAACAACCTAAATGACCATCAACAGACAAATGGATAAAGAAGTTCTGGTACATATATACAGTGGAATATTACTCAGCCATAAAAAGGAATGAAATTGAGTCATTTGTTGTGATGTGGATGGACCTAGAGACTGTCATACAGAGTGAAGTAAGTCAGAAAGAAAAAAACAAATATCATATATTAACGCATGTATGTGGAATCTAGAAAAATGGTACAGATGAACCGGTTTGCAGGGCAGAAGTTGAGACACAGATGTAGAGAACAAATGTATGGACACCAAGGGGGGAAAACCACGGTGGGGTGGGGATGGTGGTGTGCTGAATTGGACGATTGAGATTGACATGTATACACTGATGTGTATAAAATTGATGACTAATAAGAAGCTGCAGTATAAAAGAACAAACAAACAAAAAAACAACTAATACTAAATTTTTTGGGTTATTTTTATGGAAATATGTTAATATAAATATTTCAGACATCACATGAAATTTCTAAACATCTTATATGTTCTTGTATAATGTTATGTCATACTTCTAGTTATTACTTTAAAATGTATATGTCAGAAATAACTAAACTTCCTTGTCAATTGCATTATCATGAACTTTCATCAAATCTTTAACCATGGTCATTTTTAAGTCTTTTGTCATTTACAGACAGTTCTGGGTGTACTCTGATGCTTTTGCAAAAATGCTCCTATAAAAGGGTTTCATTTTCAATGAATTCATGGAAAAGACTCTGACAATTACAGGTTTCTGGTAACTGAGTATACTGCTAAACTGAATGAATAAGCATTTTCAGAATTCTAATGGAAAATGGATAAATTTATAAAAGTGCTAACAAAAGATCAATATTAAAAAATATTAATTACATGTGACTGAGTGAAATGATGAGGATGCTTATAATTTTTGTGAGTTTCTGTTTGAATTAAAAATATCCCACAAGGACTCAGAGGCAAAAAATATACAAATCAATTTTCACTGCAAAGTAAAGGAGCTGTTACAGTGGAAGATTACTGGATTGAGTGTCAATATTATGACATAGTATGAGTGTGTTACGTGTTTGGTAATTGCAATCATTGTTGCTTTTGTTGTGGTCATCCATTTACAATGCTTGGTGTCAGTTTATTTATCTCTTGTAAAAATAAAATACAGTGTGTGTGTGTGAAAAAAATAAGAATGAAATGTTGCCATCTGCAATTTCATGGATGGACTTGGAGGATATTAGACTATGTGAAATAAGTTATACAGAGAAAGACAAATACTTTATGCTATCACTTACATGAGGAATCTAAAAAATAAAACAGACTAGTGAACATAACCAAAAGAAACTGACTCACAGTTATAGAGAAGAAACTAGTGGTTACAGGTGTTGAGAGGGAAGATGGGTGTGGCAAATTAGGGGTAGGGAATAAAGAGATATCAACTACTATGTATAAAATGTGTAAGCTACAAGAATATATCATACAGCATATGGCCATTATTTTAAAATAACTATAAATGGAATATAACCTTAAACAATTGTATCACCATGTTGTATACCTGAAACATATAATATTGTGCATTAACTATACCTCAGTGAAAAAAATGTCATGGATTATGGTGATCTGATTGAAAATTCAAAATATCTCTCATGAAGAAACTCAATACACTATAAGAAAACTAAGAAAGGCAGTTCAATGAGCTCAGGAATAAAATTAAGTAACAGAAGGAATAATTTACCAAACAGATTAAAACTCCAATAAAGAACCAAACAGTAATTCTAGAACTAAAGACCACAATAAATGAGATGAAGAATGCAACAGAAACCATTGGAAAACAGAATTGACCATATGGAAGAGAAAATTATTGAGCTTGAAGATAGGAATCTAGAAATGACACAAGTAGAAGAGGAAAGACAAATGAGATATTAAACAATGAAGAAATTGCATGAGAGCTATCCACCTCTTTTAGGCAGGTCATCATTAGGGTAATGTGTATCCCAGAAGGATAAGAGAAGGAAAGGGAGTATAGAGTTCGTTTGAAGAAGTAATAGCTGAGGACTTTCCCAACCTGGGTAAGGAACTAGATATATATGTCCATGAAGCCAAGAGAACACCTAATTATCTTGGTGAAAAAAGACCTTCTCCAAGAAATATTATATTAAAACTGTCAAAAGTTAATGACAAAGAAAAAAATTCTAAGGCACCCAAGGAAAAATAGACAGTAACCTACAAAGGAACCTACATTAGGCTATCAGCATATTTCTAAGCAGAAACTCTACAGGCCAGGAGGGAATGGGATGTGATTCTAAAAATACTGAAATATTAAAAACTGTAACCCAAGAATACTCTCTCCAGTAAAGTTATCATTCACTTATGAAAGAGAAATGAAGGTTTTCCCCAGAGAACAAAAGCTGTGGAAGTTCATCAGCACTAGACTTGCCTTACAAGAAATGTTAAAAGGAGCTCTTCTACCAGAAAGAAAAAGGCAAAAGTACAGAAAATGTTGAATAAGGTGGTAAATAGACAGAATCAGAAAATTACAACTGTATATTAGAATAGATTGTTTAAAACTTAATTATAACATAAAAGTTAAATTGAAAAAGAAGCAAAACTGACTATAGCTACTTCAACTTAGTAAGAAACTCACAACTTAAAAAGGGATAATTTGAGACAACAGAAATATAAAAAGGGAAGAGGAAAAGGATGGAATCTGTATAGAAAAATGAAGATAAGATGTTATCAGAAGAAAAAAACTACTTTATTTAAGAGACACTTTGTGTAAACCTTATAGTAACCACAAAACACAAATCTAGAGCAGAGCACAAAACATGAAAGAAGTAACTGAGAAAAACATCATAGGAAACCACCAAACTAAAATAGCAGACAGAAGCACAAAGGAAAAGAAACAATAGAGATATATATCAACCATAAACAAAAGTGTATATGGCATTACTAAGTCCTTGATAGCAATAATCACCCTAAATGAAAATCGGTTGAATTTAGCAATCAAAAGACACAGAGTGGCTGGACAAATTAAAAAACAAGACCCTACTACATGCTGCTTCCAGGAGACTCACCTCAGCTCTAAAGACAAACATAGGCTCAAAATGAATGAAATGACAGCCAAAAAATAAAGCAGGTGTAGCCATACCATATCAGACAAACATACTATGCCAAAAAAAAAATGTAACAAGAGACAAAGATGGACATTATAAAATGAAAAAGGTACAATTCATCATAAAGATATAAAAATTATTAATATATATGTATCATATTAAGGAGCACCAAAATATATAAAGGAATTATTAACAGAATTAAAGGGGTACATTGAAAGCAACATAATAATTATAGCAGACATTAACACCACACTTACATCAATGGACAGATCATCCAGGCAGAAAGTCTTCAAGGAAACAGCAGCCTTGAAGGAAACATTAGACCAGGTAGATCTGATAGATTTGTATTGAACATTCCTGAAAAATACAGCATAATACACATTCTTCTCAAGTGCACATGGAACATTCTCAATGATAGATCATATACTAGGACACAAAAAAA
This sequence comes from Grampus griseus, assembly GCF_964374135.1. Classification (NCBI taxonomy): domain Eukaryota; kingdom Metazoa; phylum Chordata; class Mammalia; order Artiodactyla; family Delphinidae; genus Grampus; species Grampus griseus. The sequence continues at coordinate 52,907,425 of NC_138999.1, forward strand.
GTCTCAATAAATTTCAGAAGCCTGAAATCATATCAATCCTCTTTTCTGATCACAGTGGCATATATAATTAGAAATCAACTACAAAAAAATAAGCTGGAAAAAAATCACAAATACGTAGAAACTGAAAAACATGCTACTAAACAACTCTTTGGTCAATGAAGAAATTAAAGGAAAAGTCAAAATATACCTGAAGACAATGAAAATATGACATACCAGCAGAAGGAAAGAAATAATAAAGATCAGAGTGGAAATAAGATAAATAGAGATTAAACAGACAATAGAAAAGGTAAATGAAACTAGGAGATGGTTCTTTGAAAAGATAAACCAAATTGATCAACATTTACCTTAACTTATAAAGAAGAAGAGAAGGCTTAGCTAACTAAAATCAGAAATAAAAGAAAAGAAATTACAATGGATACCACAGAAATACAAATGATTATAAGAGAATACTATGAACAGCTATATGGCAATAAATTAGACAACCTAAAATATGGACCTTCCAAGACTGAATCATGAAGAAATGGAAAATCTGAATAGACCGATCACTAGTAAAGAGACTGAAGCAGTAATCAAAAACTCCCCCCAAGAAAAAAAATCGAGAACCAGATGCCTTCACAGGTAAATTCTACCAAACATTTAAAATTGATTTAATGCCTACCCTTCTCAAACTCTTCCAAAATATTGAAGAGGAGGGAATGCTTGCTAACTCATTTTATGAGCTCAATACTACCTGATACCAAAACCAGACAAGGGCAATGCAAAAAAAGAATTGTATACATCAGTATTTCTAATGAACATAGATGCAAAAATTGTCAACAAAATATTAACAATGCATATACAACAATACATTAAAAGGATACAAAATGATCAAGTGGGATTTATTCCAGGCATGCAAGGATGGTTCAACATTCACAAATCAGTCAATGTGATATACCACATCAACAAAATGAAGGGTAAAAATCATATGATCATCTCAATAGATGCAGAAAAATAATTTGACAAGAATCAACACTAGTTTATGATAAAAACTCAATAAAATGGGTATAAAATAAAGTACCTCAACATAATAAAAGCCATACATAACAAGCCCATAGCTAACAACATACTCAACAATGAAAAACTAAAAGCTATACCTCTAAGATCAGGAAAAAGACAAGGATACCCACTCTTGGCAGTCTTATTCAAAATAAGAAGTCCTAGCCAGAGCAATTACAAAAGAAAAATAAATAAAAGGCATCAAAATTGGAAAAGAAGAAGTAAAACTGTAACTATTTGTGGATGACATAATTTTATATATAGAAAAACCCTAACAACTCCACCAAAAATCTATTAGAAATAGTAAATGAATAAAGTTGCAGCATACAAAATCCATATGCAAAATCTGTTGAGTTTCTACACACTAAAAACAAGCTAGCAGAAAGAGAAATTAAAAAGAAAATAATCCCACTTACAGTCACAACAAAAAGAATACCTAGGAATAAATTTAACCAAGGAGGTGAATGACCAGTACACTAAAATCTGTAAGATACTGTTGAAATAAACTGAACAAGACACAAAGAAATGGAAAGATATTCCGTGGTTGTGGCTTAGAAGAATTAACATTGTTAAAATGTCCATATTACCTAAAGCAATCTACTGATTCAATACAATCCCTATCAAAACCCTGATGACATTTTTCACAGAAATAGAACAAATCATCTGAAAATTTATGTGGATCCTTAAAAAACCCTGAATAGCAAAATAAATCCTGAGGAAAAAGAACAAAGTGGAGGTATCATCCTCCCTGATTTCAAAGTATACCACTAAGCTGCAGTATCAAAACAGCATAGCATTGGCAGAAAAAAGACACATAGACCAATGAAACAGAAATGATAGCAAAGAAATAAACTCATGCATATATGGACAATTAATTTATGACAAAAGAACAAAGAATGTACAATGGAGAAAGGTATCTTTTCAATAAATGGTGTTAGGAAAACTGGACAATCCACATACAAAGAAAAATGAAACTAGACCACTATCTCATACCAGACACAAAAATCAAATCAAAATGGATTAAATCCTTGAATACAGACCTGAAACCATAAACCCCCTAGAAGAAAACATAAGCAGTACACTCTTTGACACTGGTCTTAGCAACATCTTTATGGATATTTTCCTCAGGCAAGAAAGACAAAAGCAAAAAACAAACAAATGGGACTACATCAAACTAAAAACTTCTGTACAGTAAAGGAAACCATCAGCAAAATGAAAGGACAACCTACCAAATGGGAAAAGTTATTTGCAAATCATATATCTGATATGGGGTTAATATCCAAAATATATAAAGAACTCATACAACTCAACAACAAAATAAACAATATGATTAAAAAATGGGCAGAGGATCTGAAGAGACATTTTTCCAAAGAAGACATACAGATGGCCAACAGGCACATGAAAAGATGTTCAACATCACTAATTATTAGGGAAATGCAAATCAAAACCACAACATATCACCTCATGCCCATCAGAATGGCTAGTATCAAAAAGGCAAGAAACAACAGGTGTTGGAAAGGATGTGGAGAAAAGGGAGTCCTTGTGAACTGCTAATTGGAATGTAACTTGATGCAGCCACTATGGAAAGAAGTATGGAGATGCCTCAAAAAGTTAAGAACAGAAATATCATACTATCCAGCTAATCCACTTCTGGGTATTCATCTGAAGAATGCAAAAATAATAATTTGAAAAGACACATACAACCCCTATATTTGTTGCAGTTTTATTAACAATGGCACACAACCACTATATTTGTTGCAGCTTTATTTACAATAGCCTAGGTATGTATGGAAACAACCCAAGTGCTCACTGATGGATGAATTGATAAAGAAGATGTCACATATGTGTACACACACACACACACACACACACACAAAATACACAATGGAATACTACTCAGCCATAAAAAAGCCAAAATCTTGCCATTAGTGACAACATGGATGGATAATAAGGGTTTTACGTTAAGTGAAATAAGTCAGATGGAGAAAGACAAATACTGTATGATTTCACTTATATGTGGAATAAAAAGAAAAATGAACAAACAAAACGAAACAAGACAAACACATAGATACAGAGAACAGGGTAGTGGGAGAGGGGAGGCACGGATACAGGCCCATTGCAATAGGCTTCAATATAGCTCATCACAGCACTGGTCAGAACCCTAAATTGTTGATGAAATGGGTCAGGGGAAAAGGGCAGGGGCTGTCTCCTGAAAGAAGTAGGTAGAGGGGCTGGTCTGGGAAGTCAAGCTCTGCCTGCTGAGAGAGAGAGGAGCAGATGACCCCAACAAGAGGGTCAGGCTCAAGAAGAAACAACTAAGGCTAATCTGGCATCACCTACTAACAAATTAAACACACACATTCCCTTCAATCCACATATTCCCTTCCTTCGAATGTATTCCATAGACCTTTAAGGAATAAAGTGATTTAACTGACTGCTTCCTGGAACTTCCATGGGAAAAGGGATGTCCAGGGGGTCTCACCTGGGTGAAGATGACACCAAGGGAGATGAGAAAAGTTGTGCCTTGAACGCCCCAATTCACCATTTCTTACTCTTTTTTTTTAACATCTTTATTGGAGTATAATTGCTTTACAATGGTGTGTTAGTTTCTGCTTTATAACAGTGAATCAGTTATACATATACACATGTTCCCATATCTCTTCCCTCCTGGGTCTCCCTCCCTCCCACCCTCCCTATTCCACCCCTCTAGGCGGTCACAAACTACCTAGCTGATCTCCCTGTGCTATGTGGCTGCTTCCCACTAGCTATCCACTTTACGCTTGGTAGTGTATATATGTCCATGCCACTCTGTCACCTCGTCACAGCCTACCCCTCCTCCTCGCCATATCCTCAAGTCCATGCTCTAGTAGATCTGTGTCTTTATTCCCGTCTTACCCCTAGGTTCTTCATGACCTTTTTTTTTTTTTTTTTCTCCTCAGCTTCCATATATATGTGTTAGCATATGGTGTTTGTTTTTCTCTTTCTGGCTTACTTCGCTCTGTATGACAGACTCTAGGTCCATCCACCTCACCTTAATTTTTAACTGTAACTTTCAATTCCATTTCTTTATACATTTTAGAACTGTCTTTAAATGCATTAAAGGGACATATCATCCAAGCTTTTTAAGCAAATTATTTTTTGTTTATCTGAAATTCAAATTTAAAAATACTTTGGGATGGGTATAAACAAAAACACAATATACCAAAACTTATGGGATACAGAGAAAGAACTGCTAAGAAGGAAATTTATGGCTGTAAATGCATTCACTAAAAAAGAAGAAAGATCTCAAGTAAATCACTTTATACCTTATGAAACGAAAAAAGAAGAGCAAATTAAAACCAAAGTCAGCATAAGGAAAGAAATAATAAGGATTAGAACAGAGACAAAAGAAATAAAGATTATAAAAAAATAGAGAAAATCAACAAAACTAAAATTGGTTCTTTGAAACGATCAATAAATTCAACAAAACTTTAAGCTAAACTGATTAAAAACAATGAGAGTGCTCACTTTAGCAGCACATATAATATAATTGGAATGATACAGGGATTAGCATGGCACGTGTGAAAGACTAACATGCAAATTTGTGAATTATTCCATATTTTTGCTATGAGTGCAGAGCTTTAATATTCTCACCATAACAACAGCAACAGCAAAATGGTAATTGTATGAGGTAGAGGATGTGCTAACTTATCTTATTGTGGTAAGCATTTCACAATATTTACAAGTATCGATCACCACATTGTACACCTTAAACTTACACCATGTTATATGTCAATTATATCTCAATAAAGTGGGAAAAATGCCCCCCAAATCCCTAAATGTCATAGAAATGTATAATTTAATATGTATTATCCAGTTTACGTACAGGATGCTTTGGATATTAAAGTATTTCGGCCTCAAAAAATAAAAGAAAAAAGAGAAAAGTCTCAAATTACTAAAATCATAAATTAAATTAGGGATGTTACTACTGAACTTACAGAAATAAAGAAAAATATGAGAGAATATCCTGAACAATTGCATGCCAACAAATTAGACAGATGAAATGGACGAATTTCTAGAAACATAAAAACTACCAAAAATGACTCAAGAAGGAATAAAACATTTGAACAGGTCTATAACAAGTAAAGACACTGATTCAGTAATCAAAAACTTCCCAACAAAGAAAAATCCAGGACCAGATGGCTTCACTGGTGAATTCTACTAAACATTTAAAGAATTAACAACAATCCTTCTCAAAGTATTCCAAATATTGAAGAGAATGGAACACTCCCAGCTCATTCTATGTGGTCACCATTACCCTGATACCAAAGCCAGACCAGGACATCACAAAAAATGTAGATTAATATGCTGTATGAATATAGATGCAAAAATCCTCAACAATATAGTAGCCAACTGAATGCAGCAGCATATTAAGAGGATTATACACCATGGCCAAGTGGGATTTACCCTAGGAAAGCACGGGTGGTTCAACATCTGAAAATCAATCAAATTTATACACCATATTAATAAAATTAAGGAGAGGGAGCTCCCTGGTGGCCTAGTGGTTAAGATTCTGGGCTTTCACTACTGTGGCCTGGATTCAATCCCTGGTCAGGGAACTGAGATCCTGTAAGCTGTGCGGCATGGCCAAACAAAAAAGAAACAAAAAAGTAAATAAAATTAAGGAGAAAATAACACATAGTCATCTCATCTGCATCTCAACATGATTCAGGAAAACATCTGATATAATCTAACATCCTTTCATCACAAAAGCACTCAACAAACTAGGAACAGAAGGAATGTCCTAAACGTGATAAAGGTCATTTGTAAAACAAAACAAAACAAAAATATAACATACTCAAAGGAGAAAGACCAAAAGGTTTCCCCCTAAGATCAGGAACAGTACAAGGATGTCTGCTTTCACTACTTCTATTCAACACTGTAAGTTCTAAACAGGGCATTAGGCAAGAACATAAAAGGCATCCAAATTGGAAAGGAATAAGTAAAACAATCTCTATTCAGAAATGACATGATCTTACATATATAAAATCCTAATGAATATACAAAATAAACCGCTAGACTTAATAAATGCATTCAGTTCTGTCTTGTACTCATTGAGTTGTGGTCAGTGAACACGGCACCCTATACTTTACACTTTTTGGGGAAAGTAGAGCAAACAATACCAGCACATTCTCTTTCTCTGTTTTTCCTTCTCTTTGTTAGGGAAAAGGATGGGAAAGAAGAGGAATATACAAGGAAAGACTCAAAGGAATGAAACAACCTACATCTTTACTGGTTGTATTACTACAAATCAACTATTGTTTCTTGTTTATTTCCCTCAGCAAGTAACAACAACCAAAGGGAGTGTGGTCTTGTTTTCAGAGGCAGCAAGGAATGGGTGATCTGGGGAGAGAGTGTCCTACTCCATAGCCAGGCTTATGGAGATGATGTCAGCTATAAAAGGAGAGGCAAAGCAGCTGAGGCCCTGGGCTTGCTGTAAGAAAGGATGGGACAGCTTAGGAACTTACTGAATGTTGTAGGGCACAGTACTAGGATTGAGTACCCCATACACAGTGAAGACTATATAGAGAGGGTTCCTGAAGTCTGGTTTCCTCTGAACCAAGAAAGGCCACACGGAATGGGTTTTCTCATAGATTCTGTCAGAAATAAAAAGCAAGCCAAAAAATTAAAAGCAGCAAGCAAGTAAAATCAACAGTCCTGTTGAACTTGATAATCATCCAAATTTTATTAACAATTAACCTAATTCAAGACAGAGGGATAGGATATGATAGAAGGAAAGTGAAAATAAGTGGTAATGAACACTGATAGAGTAACAAATTATCTGGGCTTCAACTTACCCATTTTTAAATGAATTAGAGGTTAGAAAGAGTTCCACATTGAAGAGCAACAGATGCTGAGTATAGTCTCTGCCATGGAGTAGCTATGTAATCTGAGGAATGTCTCTAGCTCTTTCTGGGACTATTTCCTCATTTGTAAAATATGACTTTAAGGTCTCTTCCAAATCTCAGATTCTATGAACTAATGACCTTCCCAGTTATAAAAAATCTAGAATTGCTTTAAAAAATCTGGTAAGTTAACAGAAAGACCAGAGGGTGAATTTCTGGCTTTTCTATATTTTATTTTATTTCAAGCTAGCTTCTCCTCCTCTCAGAAGGTGTAAGACAGTGAAAGACAATTAGCAATTTATATTAGCAAATATATGTGAGTTATCTAGGTGAGCAGCACAGACTGTGATATTTATATTGCAAGACTGATTCTTCTTATACCTTAGTTGAGTCCTTCAGGAGCCACTTAGTTAACACTGCAAAAAACATGGGATCCATTGTCCCAATGAGAGCTGCTGTGTAACCATGCATGGATAGTTCATTTACTCACACAGTGTCAAAGAAAGTTCAAGGAGGACAACAAAGAGAAGCGGTATGGGTTGTAGGACCTAAACATTGTAGTCTTGTAACTTTTAGAATCCTCAGACCATTTCAATGAGGTCAAAGGACTTGTATATCCATCTTTCTCATTTGCTTTTGGTTGAAAAAAAATCTTGCAGAGGTAAGGTAACTAGTATTTGTTGAGTATGTACTATGTGTGAAACACTGTTCCAGACTCTACCTATAATACTTCATTAAATTTTCATAATAAAACCCTGTGAAATATTTTATCCCCAAAATAATAATGAGAAAATGAGACAAAAAATAATTTGAAAAAAGTTACATAGCTAGTAGGTGACAGAGCCAAAATCTGAACCCCAGTCTCTCTGATTCTAGAGTCCATGCCTTTTCTTTTATGGATGAATGATATTTCTGTTTATTTTATGCAATCACTATTTTAACATGTTAAAATTTTCAACTTTTTTACTTTTACATGGAGATTCAGATTTGTGTGGGGAATGGGTCTAGGATATATTAGCCTCACTTTAAGAGGGTGGAAAAAAGAATATGGAAAAGATCTTAGATTTTAATGCTAGAAAAGCAGGTCAGAGACAGAATGAATGTGTCTGAAAGCGTCTGCGAAGAGGGTAAGAAAGGTCTAGTTGCAAAATGAAATAGAAATGTGCGTAGAAGCTACCAAGTAAGCACAAATGTTAAAGCAGCAAGATCCATCTCTGTGTTGACAAGAAAACAGAATTAGAGATGTCATCCAATTCATCCAGGATACATCATAGAGGGGTCTGAGAACTTGAGCTAACTGCCACTCAACCAACAACTATGAAACAAGAGTGGGCTGTGCGACAGCTACTTCCCTCTCTATTTCATTTTCTCTGACTCTAAAACAAGGAGAATACTATTCACAGAAACTCTATCTTGTCAACTTCAAAAATTATTTACGTTTTATATATTGTGAGGATGTTAGAGTTTTAAGTCTGGTGCAAATCTAACTGCCTATAGGAGCTGGGAAGATAACATTAGAAGTGCGCTGAGAATAAACTATGGAGAGTGGTGAGAACTGTGACAAACGAGAGTGTGTGCTTCATTCAAGTGGAGCAGCTGTTATTCAGCTTTAGCTGATTACTGCCATTAGAAAATGCAGGTCCAGTACTGCCAGAGCTCCTGATTTTGCAGAATATCTTGGCACAACAGCTTTTTGATTTAGGAAAAAATCCTAAAATAACTGGATTTTTATGTGAAATATCGTGATATTTAAATGTTGACAACTTATTCACAGTTTAAAGAATACTCCACAGACTAAACAAAATATACCTGTTAAGCTAGATTTGGCCTATGAACTGCCATTTAGTGATCTCTGACACAAATGATAAAGGACTGTAGCTATTGACTACTCATACCTGCACAGTAGTTCATTCCTTACAAAGTCCTTGCACATCCATTGTTTTACTGGTTCCTCAGGATTGCTCTGAAAAGTAGGTATTATCCCTATTTCACAGATAAAGAATCTGAGGTTTTGAGGAATCTCCATGCAAACACTGAGTGATTTATGCTTCAAAAGTTGTTTTTATAGTTGTCATCTCCTCCCCTTTCGTGAACTGCTGTCCCAAATTCAAGGTGATGGGTAAATTTCTTTTACACTGATCCCCTCTCCCTATTCAGTGTTTTTTCACAAACTGAATTCACCTCAGATCTTCTCGATCCTTCTGGCAGTTTCCAAGGAAGTTCCGAAACTGGCAGGAGAAAACATGGTCATGAATTTCCAGCAAGAAATTTTCATTAAACTCAAAGGCACAAGGAAATTGTTCCATTAACTGCCAGATACAGTCTAGGAACTGTGTGAAGATAGGGGATACTTCTTTAGCGTCCCCATCCAGGTGGCCACACCTGAGAGATGCAAATAAAGGTAAAGAAAGACAATGATTAACATCAGGGATTACACTGTTTGGAATAGGCTATAGCAAGTTCACCTTTTGTCTCTGTTGGCATTGGTAAGGAAATGCTTAATGCCAAAATGTCACCCAGAATCTCAAAGTTCATTAATCCCAATGGACCTCTTAGCCACCAGCATCCTTCACTATTATCAAGATTGTAAGCCCTTGGTAATCTATTCTATTTCCTTTTACATCCTCTACAATAGAACTTTCTGCAATGATCAAAATGTTCCATATTTGTGCTGTCCAATATGGTAGTCACTAACTATTAAGCCCTTGAAATGCAGCTAGTGTGACTAAGGAACTGAATTTTCAATTGTATTTAATTTTAATTAATTTAAACAGCTACCTTTAGCTTCATGTGAGCAAGGACCATATCTATCTTGTTTACTGGACAGTGCCTGGTATGAAAAGGGTATTTAATAAGTTTATTAAATGAATGAAAAAACCTCATCCCAGAATTGTTTAATGTTTCCTCTCTCATGATGTCCTCTTTCCCAACTCTACCATCCATTAGAAACACTATTCCACTAGAAATAAACATGGCATCCTTAGCTTTTACATTGAATGTTCTACCTTTTGATTTAATTGAAATCCATCTCACCAAGGACACTACTTCTTCTTGGGGCCCAAATCAAATGGAGAATGCTCATCATTCCACTCTCCATGTATAATAATCCTAAAGCACAGCAGAAGTGGGATCGGCTTTCTCCTTTCTACTACTCCTTTCACTCTCTTAAAAACACTTCCACTATGGGTCATGCTGTTGTTCACTTTCCTCAATGTTGTGTTCCACAATCTTTGGGTCACTTCTCCACATTTTCTGAAGAATCTGACTCCAGTCATAAGTACTTATCTTTGGAGTCGATGCAGATGACATACACTTGGCTTAGCAGGTTCCTTAACTAACTCGAATCTAATTATCTTCACCGATCTTTACCTCTACTTCACATCAGCCTCTCGTACCCATGGCTGTTTCTTGATGTTAGCTAAAGGTCCTTCCTCCACTTTGAAACCTTAATCTCAATATCCTACTCTGATCACCGTATATTATATTTCCAAAGGCTGCTCATCTTATCTCCTCCAGCCCAATCTCTGGACCTATCACCTTTCCAGATTCCTACTAGCTTCCCTTTCTTCCTTACCCAGACTATATTCTGCCCCATCAACTATTCTGTCCCCATTTTCTTCAATTTTCTGGTCATTTTTTTGTCATTATTCTCCTTCAATATCCAACCATTGATGAGCCGAAGAAGCTATGTTCTCTACTCCCAAATCTTGACTGATAAATGCTGCTTGAGAAAATTATAAAACCATGCAAATTGATACCATAAGTCTCCATACTCAGCTGGAACTTAATTGCTCCCAAATAACCTTTATGTATATCCTTAACACAGTTTTCCCATTAAACCTTACAGCTCTTGCAAATTTTAACCTATCTTCTTAAATCCTAACCCATTTCACATTGATGTATACAGTGTTAATGAAAAAGATCAAGGCTATCAAGTAAAAATATCTAACTTCTGCCTTGGACACTCAAAAACTTAGTTCCTTCTCCTCCTGTCCTTCCATGGAGTTTCCATGTAGAGAAAAGGGAACCATCCTACACTGCTGGTGGGTATGTAAATTGGTGCAGCCACTGTGGAAAACATTATGGAGATTTCTCAAAAACTAAAAATAGAATCAGCCTCATCTTCTTAATGTTCTAAAATGCCATCAGTTCTAGAAAGCTTTCTTTGCCCAGAATAGGTAAGGTTCCCTTGTATATGTTTACCTTTGACTTAGCACTTATCATACTATACTATCATCATTGATTTTATTTTCTATAAAAGAAGGGACAGAGACCATATCTGATCTAATACAGTCTCCTTAAAACCTGGCATATTGCCTGGCCCAATGTTTGTTGACAAAGGAAGAATGAATGGATGGATCCAAATAGCTAGAGAGCGACAATCAAATGAAATTAAATGGATATACACCAATGCAGGAGAATAAGACCTGAATAATAACCTCCTTGAGGGTAAAACTCACATTGCATATGCCTTTGGCACCAGCTCAGTGTCTGATATAGTATACAGCATATTGTTAGGTGTTCAGTAAACATTTGTTATTGTTCTCATAACACACATAAAGTCTCAGTGAGGCTGTTTGGCTTATAGCAGCATTAGGTCACTAAATAAATGTAAGTCCTTGCATCCACCTCTTACCAAAGAACAGAAACGCGCACATGCCTTTTCTTCTTATACAAGGTTAAAAGGTACATTGTGGGCTTCCCTGGTGGCGCAGTGGTTGAGAGTCCGCCTGCTGATGCAGGGGACATGGGTTTGTGCCCTGGTCCAGGAAGATCCCACATGCTGCAGAGTGGCTAGGCCTGTGAGCCATGGCCACTGAGCCTGCACATCTGGACCCTGTGTTCCGCAACGGGAGAGGCCACAACAGTGAGAGGCCCGCGTACTACAAAAAAAAAAAAAAGGTACATTGCCTTAGATATTATTCCCTCTGCCTGAATGCCCACTGTTCTCTCTAGCAAACACCTATTCATTCCCTAAAATTCACTTTTAAATACTGCTTATTCCTGGAAGGCTATCCTGTCTTCTTCAGAAACAGTTAAGCACTTTTTCCTCTGTGGCCCATGATGTCTGTTCTTCCCTGAAATATTTAACAATTTGATATAATCATTTGCTCACTTTGAAGGCAGATATGATATTCTAGTCACCCTTGTAGCCCTAGTCCCTTAGCATAGTGTCTGGAATATGTGTTTCTTGATGAAAAGAGATTTATGCCATGTTCAACCTACTCTTCCTTCTTTCACAAGAACATATTGGGGTTTTTGATAAATCTCACTCTAATAAATTCTCCTTAGCCTCTACCTTTAAAGTAATATTTTTACCTTTGGGAGAACTTGTGGCCCATGGATATCCATTCCTTCTCTATCAGGATCTTCATTTTTATACAAAAAGAAAATTTTGCATTAGAAAAATCATAAAATTAATTAACCATACCTATAAAATATCAAAACACTTTGCTGAAGTAGACTTTGTACAAATTTGCATTGAACTGATCATAAAGTAAATTTCCCAAATGATAAATAAGTTACTTGGATTTCATTTAAAACCTATACAGGCTGCCTTCAAATTTCAAAGCTCTCAGGAGAAATTATTCTGGATTTGTATCCATTGTCACATTTCTTTTGGCTTTTACATAATGTGTGACAAGCCATTTGAGTCATCACTAAGTGCAATCTTGATAAACATATTACATTCAACCTATGAAAAAACAGGGATCCAAAGGCAGTACTTGAGTTTATACCAAGAACAAATCTTGATATAAACACATTTTCAAGCATTAAAAAAAATAAAGCATTTCCAAAAGAAAAATGAGGATAAACCCCTACTGTGAGTTCTGTTTCATAGAAAGACAAACTAAGAAACCTTGGATTCAGCACCAGAAAAAAATCATGAGTCTGACATCCAGACAGCTGATGCTGAAGATGATGAGCCCATCAGTCTGCTTATTTAACAGTCATCCATTAAATTTTGCAAACTTTTGGAGTCTTTCCTACCCCTTACATCAGCCTATTACATCCAACTTATCTTCTGATGGATAAGAAACTATGTTGAGTGTGAAATGTAAAGTATATAGACTGTAAATGCCTGGTTTAGTAGAAAGAAGTAAAATTGAAAAACAGAGCTGTTTTCGTAGACCTCTTTCTTGTAGAAAACAAGTAGGCTTAGAGTTATTTTTGATATATTCACAATCTCCCACTTGTGCAAAGTAAAATCCAATCACTTGTTCTCTTACCATGAGTCCCTTGAATGTCCTACAAAATAGATCTAGGAAGATGCTGGCCACAGAGCAGACCTGTGCTGTGTGGTCCCACCCATCAAAACAATGGACTAAGACATTGGTCTTTTCTACCTTCACTGCCTGTGAAGACAAGAGGCAAAAAGTAGCATAGACAATTTTTCATAGCATGCCGGGTTAATAAATAGGGTTACCACCCCTACAGCAGAGAACTTGGTCTTACTGGGCTACATGAATTTCTTCTCAAAATATTAACACCCTGTATGGGAATGACAAAGAAAATAAAGGGGAGCCGTGAAGGAGAGTGCAGCCACAGGGGTGCGGAGGGCAAAGTGGTGAGATTCCCGCACAGAGGATCAGGGCCGACTGGCACTCACCAGTCCGAGAGGCTAGTCTGCTCACCCACCGGGGTGGGCGGGGCTGGGAGTTGAGCTCCGGTTTCAGTCAGAGCTCCTGGAGAGGTCTGGGGTTGGTGGCCTTGAACACAGCCTGCAGGGGGTTAGTGCGCCACAGCAAGCTGGGAGGGAGTCCGGGAAAAAGTCTGGACCTGCCAAAGAGGCAAGAGACTTTTTCTTCACTCTTTGTTTCCTGGTGCACGAGGAGAGGGGATTAAGACGATTGCTTAAAGGACCTCCAGAGATGGGCACGAGCCGCGGCTAAAAGCGAGGACAACAGAGACGGGCATGAGACGCTAAGGCAGCTGCTGCTGCCACCAAGAAGCCTGTGTGCAAGCACAGGTCACTATCCACACCACCCTTCCGGGGACCCTGTGCAGCCCACCACTGTCAGGGTCTCTGGATCCAGGGACAACTACACCGGGAGAATGCACGGCGTGCCACAAGCTGGTGAAACGTCATGCCAGCCTCTGCCACCGCAGGCCCGCCCCACACTCTGTGCCCCTCCCTCCTCCCGGCCTGAGTGAGCCAGAGCCCCTGAATCAGCGGCTCCTTTAACCTCGTCCTGTCTGAGCGAAGAACAGACGCCTTCCGGCGACCTACACGCGGGGTCAAATCCAAAGCTGAGCCCCTGGGAGCTGTGAGAATAAAGAAGAGAAAGGGAAATCTCTCCCAGCAGCCTCAGAAGCAGTGGATTAAAGCTCCACAGTCAATTTGATGTACCCTGCATCACTGGAACATATGAATAGACAATGAATCATCCCAAATTAAGGAGGTAGACTTTGAGAGCAAGATTTATGATTTTTTCCCCCTTATCCTCTTTTTGTGAGTGTGTATGTGTATGCTTCTGTGTGAGATGTTGTCTGTATAGCTTTGCTTCCACAATTTGTGCTAGGGTTCTATCCATCCGTTGTTTTTTTTTTTAATTTCATTTTCTTTTCTTTTTATTTCTCTTAATAATTATATTTTTTATTTTAATAACTTTATTATATTTTATCTTTATTTATTTTACTTTATCTTCTTTCTTTCATTTTTCCTTCCTTCCTTCCTTACTCCCTCCCTTCTTTCTTTCTTTCTTTTCTTTCTTTCTTTCTTTCTTTCTTTCTACTTCTACTAATTCTTTCTTTCTACATTTTCTCCCTTTTATTCTGAGCTGTGTGGATGAAAGGCTCTTGGTGCTGCAGCCAGGAGTCAGTGCTGTGCCTCTGAGGTGGGAGAGCCAACTTCAGGACCCTGGTCCACAAGAGACATCCCAGCTCCACATAATATCAAATGGCAAAAACACCAGCACCCAGCTTCACTCAACAACCAGCAAGCTACAGTGCTGGACATCCTATGCCAAACAACTAGGAAGACAGGAACACAAACCCACCCATTAGCAGAGAGGCTGCCGAAAATCATAATAAGTCCACAGTCACCCCAAAACACACCACCAGATGTCGACCGGCCCACCAGAAAGACAAGATCCAAACTCATCCACCAGAACATAGGCACTAGTCCCTTCCACCAGGAAGCCTAAACAACCCACTGAACCAAACTTAGCCACTGGGGACAGACACCAACAACAACGGACACTACAAACATGCAGCCTGCAAAAAGGAGACACCAAACCAGCTTTATAACAACTGGTAAAGGAACTTTTCTAGGCAAGAAACACAAGAGATGGAAAAGACCTAAAATAACGAACCCAAAACAATTTAAAAAATGGGAATAGGAACATACATATCGATAATTACCTTAAATGTAAATGGACTAAATGTTATCACCAAAAGACACAGATTGTCTGAATGGATACAAAAAGAAGGCCCATATATTTGCTGTCCACTTCAGACCTAGAAACACATACAGACTGAAAGTAAGGGGATGGAAAAAGACATTCCATGCAAATGGAAGCCAAAAGAAAGCTGGAGTAGCAATTCTCATATCAGACAAAATAGACTTTAAAATAAAGACTATTAGAAGAGACAAAGAAGGACACTACATAATGATCAAGGGATCGATCAAAGCAAAAGATATAACAATTGTAAATATTTATGCACCCAACATAGGAGCACCTCGATACATAAGGCAAATACTAACAGCCATAAGCAGGGAATTCGACAGTAACACACTCAGAGTGGAGGATTTTAACACCCCACTTTCACCAATGGACAGATCATCCAAAATGAAAATAAATAAGGAAACACAAGCTTTAAATGATAGACTAAACAAGATGGACTTAATTGATATTTGTAGGACACTCCATCCAAAAACAACAGAAAACACATTTTTCTCAAGTGCTCATGGAACATTCTCCAGGATAGATCATATCTTGGGTCACAAATCAAGCCTTGGTAAATTTAAGAAAACTGAAATTGTATCAAGTATCTTTTCCGACCACAATGCTATGAGAGTAGATATCAATAACAGGAAAAGATCTGTAAAAAATACAAACACATGGAGGCTAAACAATACACTACTTAATAATGAAGTGATCACTGAAGAAATCAAAGAGGAAATTAAAAAAAAACTTAGAAACACATGACAATGGAGACACGATGACCCAAAACCTATGGGATGCAGGAAAAGCAGTTCTAAGAGGGAAGTTTATGGTAATACAATCCTACCTTAAGAAAGAGGAAACATCTCGAATAAACAACCGAATCTTGCAGCTAAAGCAATTAGAGAAAGAGGAACAAAAAAACCCATAAGATAGCAGAAGGAAAGAAATCATAAAAATAAGATCAGAAATAAATGAAAAAGAAATGAAGGAAACGATAGCAAAGATCAATAAAACTAAAAGCTGGTTCTTTGAGAAGATAAACAAAATAGATAAATCATTAGCCAGACTCATCAAGAAAAAAAGGGAGAAGACTCAAATCATTAAAATTAGAAATGAAAAAGGAGACGTAACAACTGACATTGCAGAAATACAAAAGATCATGAGAGATTACTACAAGCAACTCTATGCCAATAAAATGGACAACCTGGAAGAAATGGACAATTTCTTAGAAATGCACAACCTGCCAAGACTGAATCAGGAAGAAATAGAAAATACGAACACAGCAATCACAAGCACTGAAATTGAAATTGTGATTAAAAATCTTCCAACAAACAAAAGCCCACAACCTGACAGCTTCACAGGAAAATTCTATCAAATATTTAGAGAAGAGCTAACACCTAATCCTTCTCTAACTTTCCAAAATATAGCAGAAGGAGGAGCACTCCCAAACTCATTCTATGAGGCCACCATAACCCTGATACCAAAACCAGACAAGGATGTCACAAAGAAAGAAACCTACAGGCCAGTAACACTGATGAACATACATGCAAAAATCCTCAACAAAATACTAGCAAACAGGATCCAACAGCACATTAAAAGGATCATACACCATGATCAGGTCGGGTTGATTCCAGGAATACAAGGATCCTTCAATATACGCAAATCTATCAATGTGATACACCATATTAACAAATTGAAGGAGAAAAACCATATGATCATCTCAATAGATGCAGAGAAAGCTTTTGACAAAATTCAACACAGATTTATGATAAAAACCCTGCAGAAAGTATGCTAAGAGAGAAATTTCCTCAACATAATAATGGCCATATATGACAAGCCCACAGCCAACATCATCCTCAATGGTGAAAACTGAAAGCATTTTCACTAAGATCAGGAACAAGACAAGGTTGCCCACTCTCACCACTCTTATTCAACATAGTTTTGGAAATTTTAGCCACAGCAATCAGAGAAGAAAAGGAAATAAAATGAATCCAAATTGGAAAAGAAGAAGTAAAGCTGTCACTGTTTGCAGGTGACATGATACTATACATAGAGAATCCTAAAGATGCTACCAGAAAAATACTAGAGCTAATCAATGAATCTGGTAATGTTGCAGGATACAAAATTAATACACAGAAATCTCTGGCATTCCTATACACTCATGATGAAAAATCTGAAAGTGAAATCAAGAAAACACTCCCATTTACCATTGCAACAAAAAGAATAAAATATCTAGGAATAAACCTACCTAAGGAGACAAAAGACCTGTATGCAGAAAATTATAAGACACTGAGAAAGAAATTAAAGATGATACAAATAGATGGAGAGATATACCATGTTTTTGGGTTGGAAGAATCAACATTGTGAAAATGACTCTACTACCCATAGCAATCTATAGATTCAATGCAATCGCTATCAAACTACCACTGGCATTTTTCACAGCACTAGAACAAAAAATTTCACAATTTGTATGGAAACACAAAAGATCCTGAATAGCCAAAGCAATCTTGAGAATGAAAAACGGAGCTGGAGGAATCAGGCTCCGTGACTTCAGACTATACTACCAAGCTACAGTAATCAAAACAGTATTGTACTGGCACAAAAACAGAAAGATAGATCAATGGAACGGGATAGAAAGACAAGAGACAAAGCCACACACATATGGTCACCTTATCTTTGATAAAGGAGGCAGGAATGTACAGTGGAGAAAGGAAAGCCTCTTTAGTAAGTGGTGCTGGGAAAACTGGACAGCTATATGTAAAAGTATGGGATGAGATCACTCCCTAACACCATACACAAAAATAAGCTCAAAGTGGATTAAAGACCTAAATGTAAGGCCAGAAACTGTCAAACTCTTAGAGGAAAACACAGGCAGAACACTCTATGACATAAATCACAACAAGATCCTTTCTGACCCACCTCCTAGAGTAATGGAAATAAAAACAAAAATAAACAAATGGGACCTAATGAAACTTCAAAGCTTTTGCACAGCAAAGGAAACCATAAACAAGACCAAAAGACAACCCTCAGAATGGGAGAAAATATTTGCCAATGAAGCAACTGACAAAGGATTAATCTCCAAAATTTACAAGCAGCTCATGCAGCTCAATAACAAAAAAACAAACAACCCAATCCAAAAATGGGCAGAAGACCTAAATAGACATTTCTCCAAAGAAGATATACAGACTGCCAACAAACACATGAAAGAATGCTCAACATCGTTAATCATTAGAGAAATGCAAATCAAAACTACAATGAGATATCATCTCACACCAGTCAGAATGGCCATCATCAAAAAATCTAGAAACAATAAATGCTGGAGAGGGTGTGGAGAAAAGGGAACACTCTTGCACTGCTGGTGGGAATGTGAATTGGTTCAGCCACTAAGGAGAGCAGTATGGAGGTTCCTTAAAAAACTACAAATAGAACTACCATATGACCCAGCAATCCCACTACTGGGCATATACCCTGAGAAAACCAAAATTCAAAAAGAGTCATGTACCAAAATGTTCATTGCAGCTCTATTTACAATAGCCCAGACATGGAAACAACCTAAGAGCCCATCATCGGATGAATGGATAAGGAAGATGTGGCACATATATACAGTGGAATATTACTCCGCCACAAAAAGAAACGAAATTGAGCTATTTGTAATGAGGTGGATAGACCTAGAGTCTGTCATACAGAGTGAAGTAAGTCAGAAAGAGAAAGACAAATACCGTATGCTAACACATATATATGGAATTTAAGAAAAAAATGTCATGAAGAACCTAGGGGTAAGACAGGAGTAAAGACACAGACCTATTGGAGAACGGACTTGAGGATATGGGGAGGGGGAAGGGTGAGCTGTGACAAAACGAGAGAGAGGCATGGACATATATACCCTACCAAACCTAAGGTAGATAGCTAGTGGGAAGCAGCCGCATAGCACAGGGATATCAGCTCGGTGCTTTGTGACCACCTGGAGGGGTGGGATATGGAGGGTGGGAGGGAGGCAGACGTGTAGTGGAATAACTGAGGACATGGAAAGGAGACGTGGCCCATGAGCACCCCCCCCCCAGCAAACTGGGGGCTGGCGAATAAGCCAGAACTGGAAACAGTCCTGATTGCTTTGAGCCCCCGCCCCCCCGGCAAAACGGGGGCATGCAAATAAGCCAGAACTGCAAACAGTCCTGGATGCTTTGAGTCGCCCCCCCCTCCCCGGCAAACCGGGGGCTTGCGAATAAGCATTGAGTGCTTTGGGCACTGATCCATGAGATGTCCTCAGTATAATCAGAATGGTGGGAACACAAGGAAATGTCCTTGTGCTACTTCAGTATAATCAGAATAATGGAAACACAAGGCAATATCCTTGTGCTGCTTTTGCGCTCAAGGACGAAGCACGGCATGTTTTCAAGAAAGCCCATTGTTGCTTGTATAATCAATAAAAGCATATGTTGCTGCTTTGGCATTTCTGGAATGTTAAGAAAACAAGTCTTAAAATGTAAACATAGATAATGCTTAAATAAAAGCTACCACAGCAGGACAGACAGCGCTGTTTTGCCTGAGCGAGAGGCAGCCCTCTACTGCTGTGTTTCGGCACAGTTCATCTCGTGTGATGAGGTTGCTTTTGGAAACCCTGTCATAAGAAAAACTGCAACATTTGGCGCCCGAACAGGGACCTGAAAGTAAGTAATCGCGTGATCGCAGGACCGAAGGGGAATTTGGTACGCTCAAGAGTAAGTGAAACCTTCGGGAGCAGTAGAGTAACTGTAATGGGGAATTCCCATTCAGTAGAATTTCAATACATTAGACTCCTGAAACAGTTATTACGGAGTTCAGGAGTGAAAGTGAAACCAGAATCTTTTGATGAATTGTTTGCGCTGGTTCGTAAACATTGTTACTGGTTTCAACCTACTGGTCATAACCAGTTGAATTTAAAAGTTTGGAAACAGGTTATGCGAGCCTTAAGAAGAGCTCATCAGCGTGGAGACCCTATATCTGTCCGTGTTTGGTCTCTTTGTAAATTAATTTCCCTTGCCCTGGAACCATTACAATCTGAAACTGAAAGTGAAAATGGGGTGCGCCCTCAGCGTCCGAATTCTTCTCCCGATCATTCTGCTGCTTTTTGTACTCTGTTTCGTGAATCTCCTATAGAGGACCTTCCTCCGCCTCCTCCTCCCCTTGTGTCTGAGACATGAGAGGATTTTTCAGGTTTCAGTGATGGAGGGGCTTTTTCTGATGATGATAAAGATCGGGAGCAGGCTAGAAAACAAAATGAGATGCCACTTTCTCAACAGAATGAGATTTCTGATATACTTTCAAAGTTAAAAAATTTGATGGTTAAATTGGAAGAAAATAAAAACAATGTTACCACTCCTTTATATCAAGAGCCATGTCCTACTATTCCTTCGGCTCCTCCTTTAGAATTAGCAGCTTATCCTGTTGGAGCCTCTCGTCAGTTTCGCTTTCCTCTAAAACCTGAATCTAATAGACTATTGTTGGAAGAAGAGATGAATAAGGAAGAAAAGCAATATTCTGAATCATTTTTTGCTTTCCCTATTGTTAGACAAGCTATGCCTGCTAATGATCAATTTCCGAATGGATATGTAAATGTTGTGTATAACCATCATGATATAAAAATTTTAAAAATGCTAAAAGAAGTCATTAATGCATATGGGATGCATTCTAATTATGTTCAAGGTCTTTTGTCTAGGTATGCTTCCGAAAACATATTAATTCCTCAGGATTGGGAGGCACTTGCCAAGACTGTTCTTGAACCTGGACAATATATGCAGTTTAAGACTTGATGGAAAGAAGAAGGCGCCTCCATTGACCTGGTGGCAAGTGAAAAAGTTTACAGACACTACCAAAAATCTTATCATTTCACAGGGTAAACCCCTCAATAGCACCAGTCTTTTTGAGGCCATGCTGGCAGTGTTGTCTGCACAGGTAATAAGCATATCAGCCAATGAGAAAAATTGTACTAACCATACTTATTGGACATATATTCCTAACCCTCCTCTTAATATGGGGGTTACCTGGTGGGATGCCCCAATTCTTGTATAGGTAAATGAGTCTGGATGGTTGCCTGGTCCTTTTGATGATAGAGGCCCTTTGAAGCCGGAAGAAGAAGGAAGGATAATAGAGAATTACACGGTGGGTGTTAGTGGACCTCCTATTTGTACGGGAAAGGGAGATCATTGCCTTAAAATGAATTATCAGGCATGGTTAAGTGTTGTCAAATATGAAAGCAGATATCATGGGTTATATCTTTTGAGTGCTTATAGTTTTAAAAGTTCTAATTCCACTCTTAATGAGAATGTTTCCGCACCTTACTTGCCTCCATGCCAGGTGCCTCTTCTGGATCAATTATCGGATTGGGTCCATTGGACTCGATGCCGAGGGGAAATGGCTCGGGTTCTTGTTAATACTTCTTGGGGAAGTGTCACTGATTGGAGCCCTTTTGGCTCCACCTGAGGAAAAAGGGGTCTGAAGAATTTACACTGGCATAGAGAGGATAACACTATTTATAGCAATACTATTAATGATACCATAGTATGGCATGCAGGAGGGTTTTCTCCTCCTGGTCCTCATTTAAATGGATATCCCATCAAAAAGGACTTGTGGAAGCTTACGGCAGCTTTGGAAAAGATTAATGCTTGGGTAGGACATATGGTTAACAAATCTGGAAATCATAGTTTGACTTTTCATAAAAATGTTACTCGGTATACTCGTAGTTGTGTAAAATTACCTTATATATTGTTAAAGGGACCAGCTGAATGGAATAAGACTCTAGGTATTATAATATGTAAAAATTGCTCTCTGTATACCTGTATTAACTCTAGTATATCTTTTAACATATCTACTAAAAGTTTGTATATCTTACAAGTTCGGACAGGTTTTTGGCTTCCTGTCAATCTTGGAAGGGAATGGCAAGAATCTCTTCCTATGGCTGTTTTGCAATATTTAACTGATGCATTAAAAACAAGTAAAAGATTTGTAGGAATGTTGATTACAGCTGTCATGGGTAGTATAGCCATAACAGCTACTGCTGCAGTAGCTGGAGTTGCTTTAGAACAATCTATTCAGACCGTTGATTATATAACTGATTGGCATAAAAATTCTGAAATGCTTTGGTCCTCTCAACAACAAATTGATTCGGAAATACATTCGGAAATAGCAGACTTACAACAAGCTGTGGTTATGTTGGGGGACCAACTTGTAAATTTACAAAGACAAATGAAGCTACGTTGTGACTGGAATCAAAGTGCCTTTTGTGTCACTTCGGTTCTATATAATCAGTCTGCATTCCCCTGGGCAAAAATAAAAAAGCATTTATTACATCACAAAAATTTGACAGAAGAAATTGTGAATTTACAAGGGAAAATTCAACAAACTTTTCAGAAGAAATTACGACTTAATTCACAAGAAATATGGTCTGGAATTATTCAAGGATTTAATAATTTAAATCCCATGTCTAAATTACATGCTTTATTTGGTTCTACTGCAGGATTGCTAATGCTCATTATAATAATAATCATATGTTTAATTGTAGTCCGACGACGAGTGAAAGCTACCCGCCATGCAACCCCGCAACAAGCTGCCGTGTTCTCCTTGATGCTGCACAAGCTGGAAAACAAAAAGGGAGAAATGTAGTGGAATAACTGAGGACATGGAAAGGAGACGTGACCCATGAGCCCCACCCACCCAGCAAACTGGGGGCTGGCGAATAAGCCAGAACTGGAAACAGTCCTGATTGCTTTGAGCCCCCTCGGCAAACTGGGGGCATTCAAATAAGCCAGAACTGCAAACAGTCCTGGATGCTTTGAGCCTCCCCCCCCCCCGGCAAACCGGGGGCTTGCGAATAAGCATTGAGTGTTTTGGGCACTGATCCATGAGATGTCCTCAGTATAATCAGAATGGTGGGAACACAAGGAAATGTCCTTGTGCTACTTCAGTATAATCAGAATAATGGAAACACAAGGCAATGTCCTTGTGCTGCTTTTGGGCTCAAGGACGAAGCACGGCATGTTTTCAAGAAAGCCCATTGTTGCTTGTATAATCAATAAAAGCATATGTTGCTGCTTTGGCATTTCTGGAATGTTAAGAAAACAAGTCTTAAAATGTAAACATAGATAATGCTTAAATAAAAGCTACCACAGCAGGACAGACAGCGCTGTTTTGCCTGAGCGAGAGGCAGCCCTCTACTGCTGTGTTTCGGCATAATTCATCTCGTGTGATGAGCTTGCTTTCGGAAACCCTGTCATAAGAAAAACTACAATACACGCAAGAGGGAATTGATATGGGAACATATGTATATGTATAACTGATTCACTTTGTTATAAAGCAGAAACTAACACACCATTGTAAAGCAATTATACCCCAATAAAGATGTTAAAAAAATCCTCAACAAAATACTATCAAACAGAATCCAACAGCCCATCAACTGGATCATACACCATGATCAAGTGGGGTTTATTTCAGGAATGCAAGGATTCTTCAATAGAAGCAAATCACTCAACGTGATACACCATATTAAAAAATTGAAGGAAGAAAAACTTATGATCATCTTAATAGATGCAGAGAAAGCTTTCAACAAAATTCAACACCCATTTGTGATAAAAACCCTGCAGAGCGAGCCGCGGCTAAAAGCACGGACCCCAGGGACGGGCGGGAGACGCTAAGGCTGCTGCTGCCGCCAAGAAGGGGCCTATGTGCGAGCACAGGTCACTATCCACACCCCTCTTCCACGGAGCCTGTGCAGCCCGCCACTGCAAGGTTCCCAGGATCCAGAGACAAATTCCCCGGGAGAACACACGGCGGGCCTCAGGCTGGTGCAACGTCACGCTGGCCTCTGCTACCGCAGGCCCGCCCCGCACGCAGTGCCCCTCTCTCCTCCCCTGCCCCCACCGCCTGAGTGCGCCAGAGTCCCCGAATCAGCGGCTCCTTTAACCCCGTCCTGTCTGAGCAAAAAACAGACGCCCTCCAGCGACCTACACGCAGAGGCAGGGCCAAATCCAAAGCTGAGCCCCTGTGAGCTGTGAGAACAAAGAAGAGAAAGGGAAATCTCTCCCAGCAGCCTCAGAAACAGCGGATTAAAGCTCCACAATCAACTTGATGTACCCTGCATATGTGGAATACATGAATAGACAACGAGTCATCCCAAATTGAGGAGCCGTGAGGATAAAAGGTTCTTGGTGCTGCAGCCAGGAGTCAGGGCTCTGCCTCTGAGGTAGGAGAGCCAACTTCAGGACACTGGCCAACAAGAGACCTCCCAGCTACACATAATATCAAATGGCGAAAATCTCCCAGAGACCTCCATCATAACACCAGCACCCAGCTTCACTCAACGACCAGCAAGCTACAGTGCTGGACAACCTATGCCAAACAACTAGCAAAACAGGAACACAACCCCACCCATTAGCAGAGAGGCTGCCGAAAATCATATTAAGGCCACAAACACCCCAAAACACACAGCCAGACGTGAACCTGCCCACTAGAGAGACAAGATCCAGCCTCATCCACCACAACACAGGCACTAGTCCCCTCCACCAGGAAGCCTACACAACCCACTGAACCAACCGTAGCCACTGGAGACAGACATCAAAAACAGCGGGAACTACGAACCTGCAGGCTGCAAAAAGGAGACCCCAAACACAGTAAGATAAGCAAAATGAGAAGACACAAAAACACACAGCAGATAAAGGAGCAGATAAAAATGCACCAGACCTAACAAATGAAGAGGAAATAGGCAGTCTACCTGCAAAAGAATTCAGAATAATGATAGTAAGGATGATCCGAAATCTTGGAAATAGAATGGACAAAATGCAAGAAACAGTTAACAAGGACCTAGAAGAAATAAAGATGAAACAAGCAACGATGAACAACACAATAAATGAAATTAAAAGTACTCTAGATGGGATCAATAGCAGAATAACTGAGGCAGAAGAATGGAGAAGTGACCTGGAAGATAAAATAGTGGAAATAACTACTGCAGAGCAGAATAAAGAAAAAAGAATGAAAAGAACTGAGGACAGTCTCAGAGACCTCAGGGACAACATTAAACGCACCAACATTCGAATTATAGGGGTTCCAGAAGAAGAAGAGAAAAAGAAAGGGACTGCGAAAATATTTGAAGAGATTATAGTTGAAAACTTCCCTAATATGGGAAAGGAAATAATCAAGTCCAGGAAGCACAGAGAGTCCCATACAGGATAAATCCAAGGAGAAATACGCCAAGACACATATTAATCAAACTGTCAAAAATTAAATACAAAGAAAGCATATTAAAAGCAGCAAGGGAAAAGCAACAATTAACACACAAGGGAATCCCCATAAGGTTAACAGCTGATCTCTCAGCAGAAACCCTACAAGCCAGAAGGGAGTGGCAGGACATACTGAAAGTGATGAAGGAGAAAAACCTGCAACCAAGACTACTCTACCCAGCAAGGATCTTATTCAGATTTGATGGAGAAATTAAAACCTTTACAGAAAAGCAAAAGCTGAAAGAGTTCAGCACCACCAAACCAGCTTTACAACAAATGCTAAAGGAACTTCTCTAGACAAGAAACACAAGAGAAGGAAAAGACCTATAATAACGAACACAAAACAATTTAGAAAATGGGAATAGGAACATACATATCGATAATTATCTTAAATGTAAATGGACTAAATGTTCCCAACAAAAGACACAGATTGGCTGAATGGATACAAAAACAAGACCCTTATATATGCTGTCTACAAGAGACCCACTTCAGACCTAGAGACACATACAGACTGAAAGTAAGGGGATGGAAAAAGATATCCCATGCAAACGGAAACCAAAAGAAAGCTGGAGTAGCAATTCTCATATCAGACAAAATAGACTTTAAAATAAGGACTATTAGAAGAGACAAAGAAGGACACTACATAATGATCAAGGGATCGATCCAAGAAGAAGATATAACAATTGTAAATATTTATGCACCCAACATAGGAGCACCTTAATACATATGGCAAATACTAACAGCCATAAAAGGGGAAATCGACAGTAACACACTCAGAGTGGAGGACTTTAACACCCCACTTTCACCCATGGACAGAGCAACCAAAATGAAAATAAAAAAGGAAACACAAGCTTTAAATGATACATTAAACAAGATGGACTTAATTGATATTTATAGGACATTCCATCCAAAAACAACAGAATACACATTTTTCTCAAGTGCTCATGGAATATTCTCCAGGATAGATCATATTTGGGTCACAAATCAAGCCTCGGTAAATTGAAGAAAATTGAAATTGTATCAAGTATCTTTTCAGACCACAACGCCATGAGACTAGATATCAATTACAGGAAAAGACCTGTAAAAAACATAAACACTTGTAGGCTAAACAATACACTACTTAATAATGAAGTGATCACTGAAGAAATCAAAGACGAAATAAAAAAATACCTAGAAACAAAGGACAATGGAGACACAATGACCCAAAACCTATGGGATGCAGCAAAAGCAGTTCTAAGGGGGAAGTTTATAGCAATACAAGCCCACCTTAAGAAGCAGGAAACATCTCGAAAAAACAACCTAAACTTGCACCTCAAGCAATTAGAGAAAGAAGAACAAAAAAACCCAAAGCTAGCAGAAGGAAAGAAATCATAAAAGTCAGATCAGAAATAAATGAAAAAGAAATGAAGGAAACAATAGCAAAGGTCAATAAAACTAAAAGCTGGTTCTTTAAGAAGATAAACAAAATAGATAAACCACTAGCCAGACTCATCAAGAAAAAAAGGGAGAAGACTCAAATCAATAGAATTAGAAATGAAAAAGGAGAAGTAACAACTGACACTGCAGAAATACAAAAGATCATGAGAGATTACTACAAGCAACTCTATGCCAATAAAATGGACAATCTGGAAGAAATGGACAAATTCTTAGAAATGCACAATCTGCCAAGACTGAATCAGGAAGAAATAGAAAATATGAGTAGGCCACTCACAAGCACTGAAATTGAAATTGTGATTAAAAATCTTCCAACAAACAAAAGCCCAGGACCAGATGGCTTCACAGGCAAATTCTATCAAACATTTAGAGAAGAGCTAACACCTATCCTTCTCAAACTCTTCCAAAATATAGCAGAGGGAGGAACACTCCCAAATTCCTTCTATGAGGCCACCATCACCTTGATACCAAAACCAGACAAGGATGTCACAAAGAAAGAAAACTACAGGCCAATATTACTGATGAACATAGATGCAAAAATCCTCAACAAAATACAAGCAAACAGAATCCAACAGCACATTAAAAGGATCATACAACATGATCAAGTGGGGTTTATTCCAGGAATGCAAGGATTATTCAATATACGCAAATGTATCAATATGATAAACCATATTAACAAACTGAAGGAGAAAAACCATATGATCATCTCAATAGATGCAGAGAAAGCTTTTGACAAAATTCAACACCAAATTTATGATAAAAACCATGCAGAAAGTAGGTATAGAGTGAACTTTCCTTAACATAATAAAGGCCATATATGACAAGCCCACAGCCAACATCATCCTCAATGGTGAAAAACTGAAAGCATTTCCATTAAGAACAGGAATAAGACAAGGTTGCCCACTCTCACCACTGTAATTCAACATAGTTTTGGAAGTTTTAGCCACAGCAATCAGAGACGAAAAGGAAATAAAAGTAATCCAAGTCGGAAATGAAGAAGTAAAGCTGTCACTGTTTTCAGATGACATGATACTATATATAGAGAATCCTAAAGATGCTACCAGAAAACTACTAGAGCTAATCAATGATTTTGGTAAAGTAGCAGGATACAAAATTAATGCACAGAAATCTCTGGCATTCCTATACAGTAAGGATGAAAAATCTGAAAGTGAAATCAAGAAAACACTCCCATTTACCATTGCAACAATAATAATAATATATCTAGGAATAAAACTACCTAAGGAGACAAAACACCGGTATGCAGAAAATTATAAGACACTGATGAAAGAAATTAAAGATGATCCAAGTAGATGGAGAGATATACCATGTTTTTGGATTGGATGAATCAACATTGTGAAAATGACTCTACTACCCAAAGCAATCTATAGATTCAATGCAATCGCTATCAAACTACCACTGGCATTTTTCACAGCACTAGAACAAAAAATTTCACAATTTGTATGGAAACACAAAAGACCCCGAATAGCCCAAGCAATCTTGAGAACTAAAAACGGAGCTGGAGGAATCAGGCTCCGTGACTTCAGTCTATACTACAAAGCTATAGTAATCAAGATAGTATGGTACTGGCACAAAAACAGAAGATAGATCAATGGAATGGGATAGAAAGCCCAGAGATAAACCCACGCACATATGGACACCTTATCTTTGATAAAGGAGGCAGGAATGTACAGTGGAGAAAGGAAAGCCTCTTCAATAAGTGGTGCTGGGAAAAATGGACAGATACATGTAAAAGTATGAGATTAGATCACTCCCTCACATCATACACAAAAATAAGCTCAAAATGGATTAAAGACCTAAATGTAAGACTAGAAACTGTCAAACTCTTAGAGGAAAACATAGGCAGAACACTCTATGACATAAATCATAGCAAGATCCTTTCTGACCCACCTCCTAGAGTAATGGAAATAAAAACAAAAATAAACAAATGGGACCTAATGAAACTTCAAAGCTTTTGCACAGCAAAGGGGACCATAAACAAGACCAGAAGACAGCGCTTAGAATGGGAGAAAATATTTGCCAATGAAGCAACTGACAAAGGATTAATCTCCAAAATTTACAAGCAGCTCATGCAGCTCAATAACAAAAAAACAAACAACCCAATGCAAAAATGGGCAGAAGACCTAAATAGACATTTCTCCAAAGAAGATATACAGACTGCCAACAAACACATGAAAGAATGCTCAACATCGTTAATCATTAGAGAAATGCAAATCAAAACTACAATGAGATATCATCTCACACCAGTCAGAATGGCCATCATCAAAAAATCTAGAAACAATAAATGCTGGAGAGGGTGTGGAGAAAAGGGAACACTCTTCCACTGCTGGTGGGAATGTGAATTGGTTCAGCCACTATGGAGAACAGTATGGAGGTTCCTTAAAAAACTACAAATAGAACTACCATATGACCCAGCAATCCCACTACTGGGCATATACCCTGAGAAAACCAAAATTCAAAAAGAGTCATGTACCAAAATGTTCATTGCAGCTCTATTTACAATAGCCCAGACATGGAAACAACCTAAGTGTCCATCATCGGATGAATGGATAAAGAAGATGTGGCACATATATACAATGGAATATTACTCAGCCATAAAAAGAGACGAAATTGAGCTATTTGTAATGAGGTGGATAGACCTAGAGTCTGTCATACAGAGTGAAGTAAGTCAGAAAGAGAGAGACAAATACCGTATGCTAACACATATATATGGAATTTAAGAAAAAAAATGTCATGAAAAACCTAGGGGTGAAACAGGAATAAAGACACAGACTTACTAGAGAATGGACTTGAGGCTATGGGGAGGGGGAAGGGTAAACGGTGACAAAGCGATAAAGAGGCATGGACATATATACACTACCAAACGTAAGGTAGATAGCTAGTGGGAAGCAGCCGCATAGCACAGGGAGATCAGCTCGGTGCTTTGTGACTGCTTGGAGGGGTGGGATAGGGAGGGTGGGAGGGAGGGAGACGCAAGCGGGAAGAGATATGGGAACATATGTGTATATATAACTGATTCATTTTGTTGTGAAGCTGAAACTAACATACCATTGTAAAGCAATTATACTCCAATAAAGATGTTTAAAAAATAAAAATAAATTAAAAAAATAAAAAAAAATAAAAAAATAAAAAAAAAAAAAAGAAGCAAAATTGAGCTATTTGTATTGAGGTGGATAGACCTAGAGTCTGTCATACAGAGTGAAGTAAGTCAGAGAGAGAAAGACAAATACCGTATGCTAACTCATATATATAGAATTTAAGAAAAAAATATCATGAAGAACCTAGGGGTAAGACAGGAATAAAGACACAGACCTACTAGAGAATAAACTTGAGGATATGGGGAGGGGGAAGTGTAAGCTGTGACAAAGCGAGAGAGAGGCATGGACACATATACACTACCAAACGTAGGGTAGATAGCTAGTGGGAAGCAGCCTCATAGCAGAGGGAGATCAGCTCGGTGCTTTGTGACAGCTTGGAGGGGTGGGATAGGGAGGGTGGGAGGGAGGGAGAGAGACGCTAGAGTTAAGAGATATGGGAACATATATATGTGTGTAACTGATTCACTTTGTTATAAAGCAGAAACTAACACACCATTGTAAAGCAATTATACTCCAATAAAGATATAAGAAGAATAATAATAAGAATCTGCCTTCTAATGCAGGGGACGTGGGTTTGATCCATCGTCGGGGAACGAAGATACCACATGGCATGCGGCACCTAAGCCTGTGTACCACAGCTACTGATCCCGCCCACTCTGGAGCCCGTGCACCACAACTAGAGAGTAGCCCACACGCTGCAACTACAGAAGCCCGTGTGCCTCAACAAGAGACCACATGCAGCAATGAAAGATCCTGCATGCAGCACCAAAGATCCTGCGTGCCAAAACTAAGACCCGACATGGCCAAATAAATAAAATATTTAAAAAAAAAGAAAAGAAAGGAGTGTAACAGAAGGTGAGTTTACCTAATAAGGAAAAGAAAATCAAAGTCAACACATGATACAGGGTAAAAAGAAAAACTGAAGGAGGTCTACATTCATAAAACTTCTGAAAAAGACATGGATCAATTCTCAGAGAGAGAAGTGGGCAAGAGGAAGAATTCATGCTCAAAAACAGACAGGACTGTTCTGCATTCCAGTCCCAGACCTGACAATAATTTCCTCTGGAAGCTTTATCCATTTAGCCTTACTAATATAAATCCTTCCAACTTAAGATGGAGAGGTTTTCCTGTCTTAGGTCAGTTTCTGTACAATCAGAACTATGTAAAAATATGGGCATTTACTCAACCTGTGCAATTTTGGCAATGGTAGATATTGAGCATTCACTTATTCATTCTAACACTTCATTATGTATACCTCTGTGCCAGGTATGTGCTAAGTATTAGAGATACAAAGATGAGACTCAGTTTCTGACTTCAAAGAGCAAACTAGTCAGGGTGACCAAAGGTAAATAAATAAATACAATGCAGTGCAAAAACTGCTGTTATAGGGTAATGTGTAGTAACTATATCCTTTTGCAGGAGCCAGGGAAGCTTGAGCCTTGAAGAAAATGTAGGATTTTCTCAGGTGAGGAAGGAGAAGGAAATTTATTCACTCATTCATTCATCTACTCACCTAGCCAATAATTACTGAGTGACTATACAAGATGCACTGTTGTGTGCACTAGGTACACAAAAAAGACAAACATTTAAATGAATGACTACAAACCAATGATAACCAAAACAATAAAAGTTTATACCAGGTACAACAAAGGCACACAATAGCTAAAGAAGAGGAGACAACTAAAGTGGGTCTTGTCAGATGAGTAGGCATTTGTCAGATGGACCAGGAGGAAAGGACATTCCAGGCAAGGGGCATAATATAACAACATGTACAAAGGCAAGGATGTGAGGCATAGGTGAGGAATTCTTAACTAGCTTGGTGGTTGAGGCTAGGCTGGGAGTGAGGGAGTGAGGAGAGACAGGTCTGGCCAGGAGGGCAAGGGTCAGACTGACAAGTGTGCATTTTATCTGGTGGCAGCAGAGAGTCACTGGAGTGTTAAAAGCAGAGGAGTGCCATGATCAGATGTACTCACTGTGGTGACAGTAGGAGAATAGAGGACATAAATTTGGATTTAGGAAGACTAGTCAAAGAGTTACTAAAATTGTGAAATGCAACAAGGACCTGAATTAATGCAGTAGCAGTGGGGCTGAAAAGGAGAAGAGGGATGTTAAGAATGAAGATTCAACAGGACATAGTAAGAGAATGGATGTGGAATGAAGGAGAAAGAAAAGTCAAAGATGACTCTTAAATGTGTCACTTAGTAACTAGGTGGATTACAGTACCATTATCCTAAACAGTGAACATAGAAGAAGAAACAAGTTTTAGTTGGTGTTGGGAGTAGATAAGATTTCATTTGGGGCCATGGAGATTCTGAGGTAGTTGAGGGACATCTAATGGAGCATCCAGTGGACAGCTGCATATGTGGGTCTGGAGTTCAGGAGAAGGAGGAATCTGAGCCAGAGTATAGATTTGACCACTATATGAATACAGATGATAGTGGAAACTGTGCATGGCTGGTGCTGTCCAGGCAGAGACCAAAGTGAGAAAAGGAAAGACCTTAAAAAGTAGTAACGTTTAAAGGGAAAGTAGAGGAAGGGGGGGGGGCTATTACAGGAGTCAGCTTGTGAAAAAGAAGGCTGAAAGGTAGAAAGAGAACCAGGAAGTAGCAGTGGGATTAAGGCCAGAACTACAAAAATGGTTCAAAGAGAAAGGGGATAACAATGTCAAATGCAGCAGAGTGGTCAAAATAGAATAAAGATTAAAGTGACCCTGAGATCGACAAGTTAGGGGTCATTAGTGACCTCAGCAAGAACAGTAGTAATGGTATGTAAACTGGATCACAGTGACCTGAAGAGTGAAGGGAGGTGAGGAAGTGCGTATAGGGAAGGCCAATTACTTTCAAGAAAGCTCTAAGCAAGAGGAAAGAGAACAGTAACTAGAAGAGAATAAGAAAAGTTCTTTTTCTTAGGAATAAGAAAGTATTGAGCGTATTTCTGAGGGATGAAGCCAGTGAAAGGAAAAGTTTGAAAATGTAGGGGAAAGAGGTTCCTTGAAGGAGGGGATGGGATTAAGAATACAGGTAAAGGGATTAGTCTTACACAGAAGATGAGGCACCGTTTCCTCTGAGATAGCAAGAAAGGAGCAAAAAAAAGTTGGTAAGAATAGTAGTGGGAAGATGAGAGATTACCTTTATTTTTCTATGAAGAAGGAGACATGTCTGAATATGTGTTTACTGAGAGGGGAGTAACAGTGGTGTAGACAGCTTGAAAGTAAAATACAAATTAGGAATATCTGCTTGGTGGAACAGGGCTGGGAACCAACCAGGGACACATAAAATGACTGTTAAGTGGTCCTAAGGCTATAGGACTACAGTCAATATTATAGATCATAAACCTGTAATTATACCAAGTAACATGGCTATGGGATTTATTTCTTTGTGGCAATGTTTAGTTGTCAGGGCATAAGAGCAGAGAAAGTAGAGAATGAATGGGATTAACAGGGCGGGTAGAGTGGAAGGATAAAGAGGCAAGGTGGAATAGATGAGGTGCTACACCACTAGGTTTTGGCTTGATACGAAAGAAGGTAGGAAAAGGTGGAAAAAGTGGAGTTAAAAGTGTAGAGGTCTCCATGGGATAGAAGAACCAGGTTAGCTGGAGTAAGAGTGTAAGAACTGGAGTACAAAAGCTCAAAGAACTATCAGTGCAGAGTGTTTTATAGGTTGTACATGGACATTCAAATCTCCTGGGATTGAGAGGAAGAATCAGGATGGAGAGGAAACCACCTACCTAAAGTGGTTTCCAAAGTCCTTAATGGAGAAAGAAGAGTCATTAGGAGAGGTACAGAGTGGTATAGCTAAATGCAATAGACCTAAAAGGAGGAAGGAGTTTTGTAAGGAGCAAGGGGAGTATTGAACCTGTCATGGACCGTGCAGTTCATGGGGTGTGGGAAAATAAGTAACTTTTGTAGTAGAAGGTAAAAGAGAAATGATATTCCTAGGAGGATATATAGGTTGCGAGTAAGACAAGAGTCAGAGAGATCTGGAAAAAAGTTTCTCAACCTTTTAAACCCCTCAGTTAACCAGATACCTCAGATAATATCAGAGGTCTAATAGTAGCGACTATACTCTTTCCTTAGGACTCCAAATGGAGTGAAAAGTCACTGGTGGACAGGAAAAGATGCTCAATTTCACTAATGATTAAAGAAATGCAAATTAAAACATGACATAAAATGCATAACCTATCAAATTGGCAAAGATTAAAAAGATTGATGATAACCATTGCTGGCTATGTGGAGAAAGAGGCATTGTTGGTGGGAATGGAAACTGGTGTATCCTATTTGAAGGGCAATTTGGCCACATCTAGTAAAGTCTGAAATATTCATACTCTTCAACTGAAAATCCACTTTTAAGAATGCCCACACATATAAAGATATATGTTCAAGGATATTTGATGCAACAATGTCTGCATTTGTGAAAAATGTGAATAACTGAATTGCCCATGAACAGGGACCATGATAAATTCACTTAATGGAATATTATACAGTCACTGAAAAGAATGAGGTCACACTGACTGAACTGACCTGGAAAATGTTCACCATACATTAAGTATAAAAAGTTAGTTGCAGAAAAATATGCACAATACAATCTCATTTTTACAAATTAGTAATAATATATGTAGTTATATATATGTTGAAAAATTCTAGACCTGTACTGTCCAATATGGTAGTCACTAGCCACAAGTGGCTATTTAAATTTAAATTGATCAAAACTAAATAAAATTAAAAATTCAGTTCCTCACTCTCACTAGCCACATTTCAAATGCACAACTGCCACATGTGGCTAGTGGCTATTGTATTAGTACAGATCCAGAACCTTTCCATCATCACAGAAAGTTCAAATAGTGCTGATCTAGCAGCATACATTAAACTATTAATAGTGTGTGTTGTGGGGCAAACTACAGGGAATATTTACATTTTACATTATATATTTCTGAAATGTATACTTCTTAGATAACGTACATGTATAACTTTTGTAATGAGAAAAAAATAAATTAAATAAAGATAATGAGAGACAAAACGAGAGAGGGAGGGATACTATAGTGTTTTTGGGAGAAACAAGAATCTCACTAATTACCAGGGTCTTATGGTCAATGGGGAACCATTGGAGTATTTTGAGTTTAAAGTGACATTATCATATGTGCTCAAGAAAGATGGCTTTAGAAGCAATCTGGTGGCCATACTGGGGGGAGCAACTACTAAAGACAAGTAAACCAGTCAGGAAGTTATTATAGTACTTAAGGCAGAGGTGGGGAAGAACGGATATTTGAGAAACACTTTTGAGGAAAACTGACAGGATGAGGCAATTGCCAGATGGAGGGGAAGAGAAAGAATTCAAGGCTTACTTGAGTTTTCAAGCTTGGGATACTGGATAGGTACTGATGGAGATGGGAAGCACAGGATAATCGTGCAATCACAAGTCTATCTTTTTCATCCACTCATTTTAATTCAACCAATATTTATGAGGTTGTATGGTCTATCAAATCTATCCCTCTTCTCCATTCTCACTCTCTTTGGTCTAATAAAGTCAGTTTCAGAAAGGAAATAGAAATTTATGGGTATAGGGCATGCGAAAAAGGAACAGTATAAAGAATGGCTAGAACAGTGGGCTTGAAATGACCAAGGGGGTCACATAGTAAGCACTAATAATAAATTACAGTGAAAAATGTAGGCAACAGGACTAGGAAATTGTAAAACAATAGGGCTGGATATTTAAGACAGTTAATTACACACACTCTCTAAAAACCTTTTAAGCCAGAAGCTATAAATCTCATTATCTTCAACTGAAAAAATGACAGCAGAGAGGTGAAGAGTGATTCTCTCCTTTTCTTTACTTCTACCAAATAATAGGGGTGTGGTGAAAAGAGCAAGTTCTCATGTAAGAATGTATAAACAAAACTTCAAAATGAGAAAATGTACACTCCAAATTTCT
The DNA here is from genome assembly GCF_964374135.1 of Grampus griseus. Classification (NCBI taxonomy): domain Eukaryota; kingdom Metazoa; phylum Chordata; class Mammalia; order Artiodactyla; family Delphinidae; genus Grampus; species Grampus griseus. Next base: position 52,943,459 of record NC_138999.1, read on the forward strand.
TCTTCTTTTTTTTTTTTAAATATCACCTAACAAATGATACAGAAGCCAGGGTTCTGAAGGTCAGAAAATAAGTGAGTCAGCATAAATGAGTGATGAAGCCTACTTAGACTGCATTCAGAGGCATACCTAGACAAAGAAGTCAGAAAAGTCTGCTTTATACTCAGAGCTCTGAAAACCCATAGAAACACAAGCTCTGCATTTATTTTACAACCAGACTTACTTCCACTTGATACCTTAGAATCAACACAAAAATACATCAGAGTATTTGAGCTGGAAAGACTATGAGAATATTTGAGCTGAAAGGACCATGAGAGATTATCTAAGAGTTTTTAACTTGAGATCTGGGGTCTGTGTACCCCCTGAAATTAAGGTCTATTTTCTGTATGTATAGCCATATGTACATTTTTCTAGGGGCAGAAAGTCAATCATATTCTCAAAGAGTTCAGTGGGCCCCCCAAAACTTATACCATTAGATTCTAGTAGAACCACCTTGTTTTACAGACAGAGAAACTGAGGCCCACAGAAGGGAAGAGATTTTCCAAGGGCACGCAGTAAATTAGTGGCTGACCTGAATCTAGAAACCAGGTTGTTTTTCAATATTCTTTCCACCATGAATACACTGCTACCTCAAGAGATCCCATAATAAAGTCAGTGCAAGTTCTTAAAAGTCCTGATTATTACCTTTGCAATGAAAATTCCAGCATCCATAATAGCTTTAATGTGTCTCAACCACCCTGAGCTCTCCAGGCTGCTAAGAAATTCACTCATTGTTGGAGTTTTCAATTCACAAACTAAGGTAGAAAAGGAAGCAGAGATTGAAATTCACAATTACCTCAGTTTATTCACCAAGAAAGGGGACAAAATGGTTCACCATTTTGTAAATGAGGAAGCTGAGGCACAGAAAGGTTAAATGATTAGTTGGAAACCGCAAAGTGAATCAGGGACAGGACTAGGGCTAGAGCCTACCATATCTCCTAGCTCGGGTCTCTGCTTTCTTGACTTGTAGAACCCACCCCAAGCCCACAGAGATCTCTGAAGAACAGAGCCAGAAGACTGAGTCAGCATCCACAGGAAAATACTCACATCTCCTCTGATTAGAAAACACATTTGATTCCCATCTTAACTCCTCCTACTGAGCCTAACTTTGTAGACCCTTAACATCTGTCTCTGCTTCCACATCCCCACTTACTCCCTTGCAGCCCTGTGCTGTCTCAACAGGTTGAAAAAACCATCAGTTAATTTTCATGCATTTTGCACTGGTTATCCAGCAGACGGCAATCTTTTGCCTCAAAAAATCTGCAAAATGTCCTCTTACACTCTTACTATAGAATATTCTGGGACAAAAAAGAAAGGAGGAAGAGACCCAAAGAAGAGGAACATTAATATCCAAAAAGGGCTGCAGACTGAGAAGACAGGATCTGATAAGGGTTGTGTAAGGGAGAGGTCCTGGCAGACAGCATAAGTGAACAATTGAAGAAAAGAGAGGAAGAACGGGGAGTTCACTTAATGAGGGCAGGTTTTCCCTACGTGTGCCTGAGATGACATACCACATCATGGAATCCTGGGTAGTGGCTTTGGGAGAAATGTTCTAGACTCAAGAGTCCTGTAAAGCCCTGATCTCACCTTGCCCACATTCTGATCCCAATTACATTGCTGTGATGACAGATGACCCAAATTGTCTGATAGCAGCTTTATTCCTTTGAAGTCTAAATTCGCCCCCTTCATCAGCACAGTGATGAAATTGGACTGACCCCTTACAGCAGATTAAATGAGGAAGATGAAATAAATCCCAGTTCATTTATATTTATGTTGACCTACCCACCCCTATACAGCAGTCTCTGTAATTCTATAGAGAGAAATTATTTCCATAGCCACTAAACCCAGATGAACTCCACAGAGTTATGAAAACTAAACATTGTAGTTCCTCTGTCAGACCAACACTGCTATAATTCAGTACTACCTATGCAAACTGGATTTATACTATAGTCAAAAATCTTATCACCTGTTAATTCTGCTCACCTGGTTGCTTTTATGTTTCACCACAAAATCAGGCATACTTTTTGCTTACGTAATTATGCAAGCTATATAGCCTCTGGTCTAGCCCAGGTGAAATCCCTGTACCTTCCAAGAGTTTCTGCAGGCTGCTCCACATCACATGGATGTTCTCAATGCCTATGAACCTGAAGCGAATGTTGGCATAGTTGCCTTCATTTTCATAACCCTTCCCAGCTGCTCGGTTGGCCATGGCATTTAACTGCAATATAGAGGACATAACAGAACAGATGGGGCAGATGATAAAAGAACATGGTTCATCAATCTCAATGCTTCATTCTAAACAGTTTTAAATCTTACCCATTTAAAAAGAAGTTAGATCACATAGGGCACATTCTGGGATGAAGAGAATCTCACTGGCATTTAGATCAGGTATCTTAAGTAACAGTAGTATAGGGAAAGAGAAGGAGATTTAGTGTTTTTATTTTATTATTAAAACTCTGCTTAAGAGATTGATTGAAGGATATGGGAGCTATGAGGATATCTGATCCGAAGAACTAAAATTATAATTTTGAGCTTCCTATCACAAACAAATGGGCTTTATACTGAGAAACATGTGAAAATTCAAAAATCCTTATTACTGAGAAGCTCTAGAAAGAAGTCTAAGAACTTCAGGGCCAATTAATTATAAACAGCTACTCTAGAAAAATGTCTAGAACATGACTGCATAAGATAAAGGACTTTCATTCACTGATAAAATTGAAATGGAGATACCAAGAGTTGTTTTAACACTATATTCAGCTTGTGGTAATCAGAATACTTCTAGGTCATATGAAGAATGTTGGATGGGGTAGTGAGTAAATGAGACTTGCAGAGAGGAGATATTAATCCAAAAACTAGAAAGGGGCTTCCCTGGTGGCACAGTGGGTTGAGAATCCACCTGCCAATACAGGGGACACGGGTTCAATCCCTGGTCTGGGAAGATCCCACATGCCACGGAGCAACTAAGCCCGTGCGCCACAACTACTGAGCTGGCATGCTGCAACTACTGAAGCCTGCGTGCCTAGTGCCCGTGTTCCACAACAAGAGAAGCCACCGCAATGAGAAGCCCGCACACCGCAATGAAGAGTAGCTCCCACTCGCTGCAACTAGAGAAAGCCCGTGCACAGCGATGAAGACCCAACACAGCAAAAAATAAATAAAATAAATAAATTTATATATAAAAAAAACTAGAAAGCAGCCAAGATATCTTATATGATTATAACCATCTTAATAATTAAATGATTTTCTGTTGTCTGGGCCTATTTTCTAATCTCCCATTATTGTGCATTTCAGAAGGTAGGAGGAGAATGTATATGGATAGGGTGTCATTTTTGCATTAATAAAAAAAGAATGCCATTAAAAACCTCAAAAGCACAAACTATTCACATTAACACATGCAGGGAAGAAAAATCTACATGTCAACATATTCTATTTAGCATGCAGGATATTTGTTAAAGGGAGAAACATGATGGTAATTTTGATCTCTTATCACACAAAGAATGTCACTGAGCTTTCATTAAATTAATGACAAATCAATGGGACACCTGAGGAGGTGTAAGCAACAGCAACCTAGTAACAAAAAAGTCTGTTATGACTGATGGATGCTTCAGCAAATGAAACAATAATTACGGCAGTCCCTACCCAGGTCTGGGCAGCAGTAGAAAGGCCAGCTACTACAGATAGCTAGCTACATCATACCAGTATACACTCTTTGGGAATAGGACTGGCATATCTGAGAAACTGCTACATATTAGTAGCCTAATGTTCAAGTAGGAAAGAACATATAATATTTACTGAGCCCCTAGTATGTATGTGCCAGACACTGTGCTAGATCCTTCACTTATATTATCTCATTTAATCCTCATGACAGCTCCTAAAGATAGGTACTATTATTATTCCCATAAGGAAACAAGTTCAGAGAGGTAAACCAATTTCAACCAGGATCATATGGATAAAAGCTGAAGGCAGGATCTGACCCCAGATTTGACTGACTCCTAAGAATGTAACTTTGTCACTACAATACAGTTTCTACTAAAAGTATATATCTAGCCATCCAGAAGAGGAGTGTTGCTAGATATTTCTAGGCTCTCTGAGAGAGGAAAAAGGGACCTATTAAAAAGGACTTTTTGGTCTTTCATTTGGCCAAAGGGCATCAATCCTTTAGTTTTTCAAAAGCTTGGTACTTCTCTTTATCATTTTAAGACTAATACGATGGAAGACACAGATTTGATTAAACTCTTTCTAATCCCAGAATGTCAAACGCAGTTATAGTTGAAGCAAGACAGCAAAGTTCTGAGAAACTGAAGGATGGTACCTGAGCAGAAAGGGAAATTATTTTTTCTATTGAGCCCAGTCAGTTATAGGTAGCCCTGCAGAACAGTCAGTGAGAGATCCCCAAAATGGGCAGACATCTGTCTAAGACCACTATCTGGTTTCAAGCACAACCAATTGCTTAACTCTGAAGTCACAACCACCTGGCTTAGGCTTAGAATATAAATCACTTACTTAGCAATCCCTAGTTAGCAATGAAACCTCCTAATCATCCACAGTCAACATATCAAAGTATAAGCAAAATTATTTCTTTCTGGGGCTGTTTGTGAAAAGAACAGCCTTTAAAAAAAGGAAATCTGTCCTTTACTTGCCTTGTGGGGCACAATTAATTCCTCTACGATTCCTTATTAAAGCTAGACAAAATGTTGAGGGTCAAGGAATTAATGCAGAGAGTTTAGGTTGATCTGAGGACCCTCCTCTCTGTGACATTCACAGGCAGTGGCAAGACTAAGTTGTTCAAAGTACCTTCTCATAGTCTTGCTTGACAGTGACAGCTATGATAAAAGGAGTTCCAAATGGCTTACTCAAATGATTTTACACAGTTATGACATAATAAGCCCATATACACAAACCTAACTTTCCCATTAACACTGCAAAACTCAACATGTGGGGAAGGGAATTATAACATGAGTAAAGTAGGGGTATTAGAGAGGTCATTGATACATAGATACTTTTGGTCTTGTGTCTACAACATACATAAACTGGCTCTCTGGGTTCGTCTGGCTAATAACCTCTAGCAGGAGCTCATCATCTATGCAATGAGTATAAAATCCAGACAGAGGCTGGCTACAGTGGTAAATGGCAGGCTGTAAGGAAAAAATATATCAGTTGAGTGGTCCAATGTACAGGTGGTCAAAAATCCTCCTTGATCCCATATTCAGTGAGTAGAAGAAGAGGATGAGACAACTCAGGATAGTGAAGTAAAAAGAAATGTAGCTCTGAAGCCCAGGCATTCCACTGACATTAGGCTCAGCCTCCTGCCTCCATCCCCACTCTAGCATGTGGGCTGTATTACCACAAACTGTTGCTCAGATAGTCTTTTTTTCTTCTACATGGCTATGATTCCCAACCCAGTCTCGGCAAATCCAGACTTCAAGAAAATCACACCCTGAGTGTTTCCTTAATAGAATTCTATGTATTTTCAATATGTATTAGGCTAGTATTTACCGGAACCTTTCTTGCTTTTTATAGTCCCAGTAATATCATCCATATAAACCAGAGGCTCACAGTGACAGCAGAATTCAAAGACCTAGTGTCTCTTAAGAGAACAGGGTTCACTCGTTTCAGGAGTTAATGCCAAATCAGAGGGCTGGTTTGTTTCAAGCCATTTCAATAGGAAAACAACATAGCTATTTAGCAGATACATCTGGTAATAATTAGTTAGTGAACTGCATTACACTTTGGTGTGTTTTTTATAGAGTCTGCTTACTTTGATAGTTTGACACAAAGACACCCACTTGTATTACTGTACTTTTTAACACTTGATAGTTGCCTACCTGAGAACTTGACTGTCTAATTCCAGATCTCAGAGAGACCACAAGAGGCAAGAACTATTATCCCTTCCTATGGAAGGGGACTCAAATAGAGGAGTCAAGCGAAATATTCCCCTACTAGCTTAAATTGTATGAAAATAGTGAGAAAGAATCAAGGACATGTGTGTTCTAATGGGAAGCCACAGTGCCCAAATATCCTTTCATACAGCTGTTCCCTTTTATTCAACAACTTGCCATCAAGCAGGAGCCCATAGAGAAGAAAAGAAATAAATGAACGCACTACAAATGACACTTAACATCTGCACAACACTTTAAAATTTACAAAGTACACATATATTTTTCTCTCATATTACACACTTAAAAACTCTCAGAACTACCAAAGTTCAGAGAAGTAACTTGCTTGAGGTCACATAGCTAGTAAGTGGCAGTGGTGTGACTTAAACTCAGGTCTTCTAGCACCAAGTAAAGTTCTCATGAGAGAACTTTGCTCAACTCACATTGTTCTCTTTGTAGAGGTAGGAAAGCATAGGCACACATTCTTTACTTCTGAACTTCGAACTTCCAACCACCGTTCCCAATGTAACAGATTTAGGAACCACTATTTCAGGAGGGTAGGTACTGCATATCTAAAACAAAATAAACTCAATTTTTTAAACTCAATTTTTTTTACATATTTTTACCTGCTAGCAACAGGTTAGAATAGCAATCACTCAAGAATTAGCTGTCTGTTATTTATCATCTAGAATCATCCATTCCTCAGAAATAAGAACAAACTTATCCTTGATGGGAGGACATTCAAGACGGCGAAGGAGTAAGACATGGTGATCACCATCCTCCCTAAAAATACATGAAAAATACATCTACATGTGGAACAACTCCTACAGAACATCTACTGAATGCTAGCAGAAGACCTCAGACTTCCCAAAAGGCAAGAAACTCCCCACTTACCAGGGTAGGGCAAAAGAAAAAAGAAAAAAACAGAGACAAAAGAAAAGGGATGGGACCTGCACCTCTGCGAGGGAGCTGTGAAGGAGGAAAGTTTCCACACACTGGGAAGCCCCTTCACTGGCAGAGACGAGGGTGGTCGGGGGGAAGCTTTGGAGCCACAGAGGAGAATGCAGCAATAGGGGTGTAGAGAGCAAAGCAGAGAGATTCTCGCACAGAGGATCAGTGCCGACCAGCACTCACCAGCCTGAGAGGCTTGTCTGCTCATGTATTGGGGCAGGTGGGGACTGGGAGCTGAGGCTTGGGCTTCGGAGTTAAGATCCCAGGGAAAGGACAGGGGTTGGCTGCGTGAACACAGCCTGAAGGGGGCTAGTGCAACACAGCTAGCTGGCAGGGAGTCTGGGAGAGAGTATGGACCTGCCTAACAGGCAAGATACCATTGACTCAGTGTGCACAAGGAGAGGGGATTTGGAGCATCGCATAAATGAACTCCAGAGATGGGCACAACTACGGCCATCAGCATGGACAACAGAGACGGGCATGAAACACTAAGGCTGCTGCTGCAGCCAACAAGAATCCTGTGTGCAAGCACAGGTCACTATCCACACCTCAACTCCCGGAAGCCTGGGCAGCATGTCACTGCCAGGGTCCCGTGATCCAGGGACAACTTCCCCGGGAGAACACATGGCATGCCTCAGGCTGTTGCAATGTCACCTTGGCCTCTGCCGCTGCAGGCTCACCCCACATTCCGTACCCCTCCCTCCCCACAGACTGAGTGACCCAAGGCAACCTAATCAACCACTCTTTGAATGCCCTCCTGTCTGGGCAAGGACCAGATGCCAGACGGGGACCTACAGGCAGAGATGGGACCAAATCCAAAGCTGAACCCCAGGAGATTTGCGAACAAAGAAGAGAAAGGGAAAGGGCAGCTTCAGGAGCAGTGGATTAAATAGCAACAATCAACTTGATGTACCCTGCATATCTGGAATACCTGAATAGACAATGAATCATCCCAAAATTGAGGTACTGGACTTTGGGAGCAACTGTAGACTTGGGGTTTTTGCTGTATGTAACTGACTAATTTCTGATTTTAGGTTTATCTTAGTATAGCTTTCAGCACTTGTTATAAGTGGTGACTTTGTTTATTGGTTTCGTTGCACTCTTTTCTTATTTAATTACATTTAAAATTTTTTAAATTTTAATATTTTTTATTTTAATAACTTTTTATTTTATTTTGTTTTATTTATCTTTTCTTTCTTTTTTTTTTTCTCCCTTTTCTTCTGAGACGTGTGGTTGACTGGGTCTTGGTGCTCCGGTCGGGTGTCAGGCCTGAGTCTCTGAAGTGGGAGAGCCGAGTTCAGGACGTTGGACCACCAGAGACCACCCGGCCCAACGGAGCATCAATAGGCGAGAGCTCTCCCAGAGACTTCTAACTCAATGCTAAGACCCAGCTCCATTCAACAACCAGCAAGGTCCAGTGATGGACACCCCATGACAAACAACAGCAAGACAGGAACACAACACGATCCATTAGCAGAGAGGCTGCATAAAATCATAATAAGGTCACAGACACCCAAAACACACCACCAGATGTGGTCCTGCCCACAAGAAAGACAAGATACAGCCTCATCCATCAGAACACAGGCACCAGTACACTCCACCAGGAAGCCTACACAATGCACTGAAGCAACCTTACTGACTGGGGGAAGACACCAAAAACAACAGGAACTACAAACCTGCAGCCAGCGAAAAGGAGACCCTAAACACAGTAAGTTAAACAAAATGAGAAGACAGAGAAATATGCAGCAGATGAACGAGCAAGGTAAAAACCTACTAGACTAAACAAATGAAGAGGAAATAGGCAGTCTACCTGAAAAAGTATTCAGAGTAATGATAGTAAAAATGATCCAAAATCTTCAAAATAGAATGGAGAAAATAAAAGAAACATTTAACCTAGAAGAACTAAAGAGCAAACAATGAGGAACCACACAATAAATGAAATAAAAAATTCTATACAAGGAATCAACAGCAAATTAACTGAAGCAGAAGAACGGATAACTGACCTGGAAGATGAAATAGTGGAAATAACTACTGCAGAGAAGAATAAAGAAAAAATAATGAAAAGAATTCATGACAGTCTCAGAGACTTCTGGGACAACATTAAACACACCAACATTTGAATTATAGGGGTTCCAGAAGAAGAAGAGAAAAAGAAACAAACTGACAAAATATTTGAAGTGATTATTGTTGAAAATTTCCCTAATATGGGAATGGAAATAGTCAATCAAGTCCAGGAAGCACAGAGTCCCATACAGGATAAATCCAAGGAGAAACACGCCAGGACACATATTAATCAAACTATCAAAATTTAAATACAAAGAAAAAATATTAAAAGCAGCAAGGGAAAAGCAACAAATAACATAAAAGGGAATCCCCATAAGGTTAACTGCTGATATTTAGCAGAAACTCTGTAAGCAAGGTGGGAGTGGCAGGACACATTTAAAGTGATAAAACGGAAAAATCTACAACCAAGATTACTCTTAATGAGCAACGATCTCATTCAGATTCAACAGAGAAATTAGAATCTTTACACACAAGCAAATGCAAAGAGAATTCAGCACCACCCAACCAGCTTTACAACAAATGCTAAAGGAACTTCTCTACACAGGAGACACAAGGGAAGGAAAAGACCTACAATAACAAATACAAAGCAATTAAGAAAATGGTAATAGGAACATACACATTGATCATTACTTTAAATGTAAATGGATTCAATACTCCAACCAAATACACAGATTGGCTAAATGGATACAAAAACAGGACCTGAATATATACTGTCCAGAAGAGACCCACCTCAGACCTAGGGATACATACAGATTGAAAGTGAAGAGATGGAAAAAGATATTCCATGCAAATGGAAATAAAAGAAAGCTAGAGCAGTAATTCTCATATCCAACAAAATAGACTTTAAAATAAACACTATTACAACAGACAAGAAGGACACCACATAATGATCAAGGAATCAATCCAAGAAGAAGATATAACAATTGTAAATATTTATGCAGCCAATGTAGGAGTACATCAATACACAGGGTAAATGCTAACAGGCATAAAAGGGGAAATCAATAGTTACACAATAATAACAGGGCACTTTAACACCCTAGTTTCACCAATGGACAGATCGTCCAAAATGAAAATAAATAAGAAAACCCAAGCTTGAAATGACACATTAAAAAAAGATGAACTTAATTGAAACTTATAGGACATTCCATACAAAAACAAGAGAATACACTTTCTTCTCAAGTGCTCATGGAACATTGTCCAGGATAGATGATATCATGGGTCACAAATCAAGCCTTGGTAAATTTAAGAAAATTGAAATTGTATCAAGTATCTTTCCTGACCACAACGCTATGAAACTAGATATCAATTACAGGAAAAAAAAAACATAAAAAACACAAACACATGGAGGATAAACAGTACGCTACTAACTAACAAAGAGATCACTAAAGAAATCACAGAGGAAATCAAAAAATACCTAGAAACAAATGACAATGAAAACACAACGAACCAAAACCTATGGGATGCAGCAAAAGCAGTTCCAAGAGGGAAGATTATAGCAATAGAATCTTACCTCAAGAAACAAGAAATATCTCAAATGAACAGCCTAAACATACACCTAAAGCAATTAGAAAAAGAAGAACCAAAAAAACCCAAGGTTACCAGAAGGAAAGAAAACATAAAAATCAGATCAGAAATAAATGAAAGAAATGAAGGAAACAATAGCAAAGATCAATAAAACTAAAAGCTGGTTCTTTGAGAAGATAAACAAAATTGATAGCCATTAGCCAACCTCATCAAGAAAAAAAGAGAGAAGACTCAAATCAACAGAATTACAAATGAAGAAGGAGAAGTAAAAACTGACACTGCAGAAATACAAAGGATCAGGAGAGATTACTATAAGAAACTCTATGTCAATAAAATGGACAACCTGGAAGAAATGGACAGATTCTTAGAAAAGCACAACCTTCTGAGACTGAACCAGGAAGAAATAGAAAATATAAATAAGCCAGACACAAGCACTGAAATTGAAACTGTGATTAAGAATCTTCCAAGAAACAAAAGCCAAGGACCAGATGGCTTCACAGGTGAATTCTAGCAAACATTCAGAGAAGAGCTAACATGTATCTTTCTCAAACTCTTCCAAAATATAGTAGAGGGAGGAATACTCCCAAACTCATTCCACGAGGCCACCATCACCCTGATAAAAAAACCAGACAAAGATGGCACAAAAACAGAAAACTACAGGTCAATATCACTGATGAATATAGATGCAAAAATCCTCAACAAAATACTAGCAAACAGAATCCAACAGCACATTAAAGGGATCATACACTGTGATCAAGTGGAGTTTATCCAAGGGATGCAAGGATTCTTCAATATATGCAAATCAATCAATGTGATACACCATATTAACAAACTGAAGGATAAGAACCATATGATAATCTCAATAGATGCAGAAAAAGCTTTTGACAAAATTCAACACCCATTCATGATAAAAACCGTCCAGAAAGTAGGCATACATGGAATGTATCTCAATATAATAGAGGCCATATATGAAAAACCCACAGCCAACATTGTTCTCAATGGTGAAAAAATGAAACCATTTCCTCTAAGATGAGGAAGAAGACAAGGTTGCCCACACGCAACACTATTATTCAACATAGTTTCAGAAGTTTTAGTGACAGAAACAAGAGAAGAAAAGAAATAAAAGGAATTCAAATCAGAAAAGAAGTAAAACTTTCACTGTTAGCAGATGACATGACACTATATATAGAGAATCCTAAATATGCTACAAAAAACTACTAGAGCTAATCAATGAATTTGGTGAAGTAGCAGGATACAAAATTAATGCACAGAAATCTCTTGCATTCCTATACACTAATGATGAAAAATCTGAAAGAGAAATTAAGGAAACACTCCCATTTATCATTGCAACAAAACAAATAAAATACCTGAGAATAAAGCTACTTAAGGAGACAAAAGACTTATATGCAGAAAACTATAAGACAGTGATAAAAGAAACTAAAGATGATACAAATAGATGGAGAGATACACCATGTTCTTGGATTGGAAGAATCAACATGCTGAAAATGACTCTACTACCCAAAGCAATCTACAGATTCAATGCAATTGCTATCAAACTACCAGTGGCATTTTTCACAAAACAAAAACAAAAAAAACTGCACAATTTGCATGGAAACACAAAAGACCCCAAATAGCTAAAGCAATCTTGAGAAAGGAACACAGAGCTGGAGGATTCAGGCTCCCTGACTTCAGACTATACTACAAAGCTAGAGTAATCAAGACACTATGGGACTGTCACAAAAAACAGAAATATAGGTCAAAGGACCAGGATAGAAAGCGCAGAGATAAACCCACCTACATATGGTCACCTTATCTTTGATAAAGGAGGCAAGAATATAAAATGGAAAAAAGACAGCCTCTTCAATAAGTGGTGCTGGGAAAACTAGACAGCTACATGTAAAAGAATGAAATTAGAACACTTCCTAACATCATACACAAAAATAAAGTCGAAATGGATTAAAGCCCTAAATGTAAGACCAGACACTATAAAACTCTTAGAGGAAAACATAGGCAGAACACTCTATGACATAAATCACAGCAAGATCCTTTTTGACTCACCTCCTAGAGAAATGGAAATAAAAATAAACAAATGGGACCTAATGAAACATAAAAGCTTTTGCACAGCAAAGGAAACCATAAAGAGGCCAAAAGACAACCCTCAGAATGGGAGAAAATATTTGCAAAGGAAGAAAATGACAAAGGATTAATCTCCAAAGTTTACAAGCAGCTCATGCAATTGAATATCAGTAAAACAAAGAACTCAATCCAAAAATGGGCAGAAGACCTAAACAGACATTTATCCAAGGAAGATGTACAGATTACCAACAGACACATGAAAGAATGCTCAACATCACTAATCATTAGAGAAATGCAAATCAAAACTACAATGAGGGGGCTTCCCTGGTGGCACAGGGTTTGAGAGTCCGCCTGCCGATGCAGGGGACACGGGTTCGTGCCCCAGTCTGGGAAGATCCCACATGCTGTGGAGCAGCTAGGCCCGTGAGCCATGGCCGCTGAGCCTGCACGTCCGGAGCCTGTGCTCTGCAATGGGAAAGGCCACACAGTGAGAGGCCCGCGTACGGCAAAAAAAAAAAAAAAAAAAAAAAAAAAAAAAAAAAAAACTACAATGAGGTATCACCTCACACCAATCAGAATGGCCACACCAATCAGAATGGCCAGCATCAAAAAAATCTACAAACAATAAATGCTGGAGAGGGTGTGGAGTAAAGGCAACCCTCTTGCACTGTTGGTGAGAATGTAAATTGACAGAGCCACTATGGAGAACAATATGGAGGTTCCTTAAAAATCTAAAAATAGAACTACCATACGACCAAGAAATCCCACTACTGGTCATATACCCTGAGAAAACCGTAATTCAGAAAGAGCCATGTACCACAATGTTCACTGCAGCTCTATTTACAATAGCCAGGACATGGAAGCAACCTAAATGTCCATCAACATATGAACGGATAAAGAAGATGTGGCACATATATACAATAGAATAATATTCAGCCATAAAAAGAAACGAAATTGAGTTATTTGTAATGAGGTGGATGGACCTATAGTCTGTCATACAGAGGGAAGTAAGTCAGAAAGAGAAAAACAAATATGCTAACAGATATTTATGGAATTTGAAAGAAAAAAGGTTCTGAAGAACCTAAGGGTAGAAAAGGAATAAACACACAGACATAGAGAATTGACGTGAGGACATGGAGAGGGGTAAGGGTAAGCTGGGACGAAGTGAGAGTGGCATGGACATATATACTCTACAAAATATAGCCAGTGGGAAGCACACGCATAGCAGAGGGAGATCAGCTCGGTGCTTTGTGACCACCTAGAAGGGTGGGATAGGGAGGGTGGAAGGGAGACACAAGAGAGACGGGATATAGGGATATATGTATACATATAGCTGATTCACTCTGTTACTCAGCAGAAAGTAACACAACGTTGTAAAGCATTTATACTCCAATAAAGATGTTAAAAAAATATCCTTGATGTAAAAAGCTCTTCCAAGTATGCTATTATTTTCTAGAAAGGAAGATGTTGAGATATATAAGAACAAAATGTACCTTTACAATAACTTTATAGGTAGAAATGAATGTATAATCTACCCTGAAATTCCTACACTTGCCTAACTGAGAAAACAATGTATATTATAAGCAAGTAAATTAAAACAAATAGACTCAAATGCAAGCCAGACAGGTAAAGAAGGGGGAAACATGATTAATCTTTTCTTAAAATGCCTACTAGGTTCGTAATATGCACATCTTGAGGACCTTTAAAATCCTAGTCAGGGTAGAAGTGTCGACATTTTAGGTAGGACTTACTCTATAAGACTGATAAACTATCTCTAATTTATCACCTTTTAGTGGTATCCAAAATATATCGTTCCTAAGAGACAGTGACAAAATATTATAATGGCACAGACCTGATATTAGCATATTAATTCTAATCACTCCTCTAAGAATGGATCAAACAAATTAAAAAATGAATATGCAAAAGAAGTCCAAGATGGAATAGATCAGGAATGGCTCTACGTAAATTCCTAAAGCCAGTGTCTCAGAATGCAGAACATTTGAAAGAGAAAAAGTTCTCTACCCATCCCCTTACCTAGATGTAGGCTTTGGATAAGCTGGTCATAAAAAGAGAAATAAATGCAGTTTCCCTTTCAACTCAGAAGGCTACACGTGTGAAAGGTGCCAAAGGAGCTATTTCAGCCCTCATTTGGGGGACTTACACACATATTTGAACTGGAAAGAATCCACATCATCTCTTCTCATTCCTGTTAATTATGACTCTAAGGAGCCACCTCACCCTGCTGAGTGACAGCTCATCAATCCAGTATCTAGTGGATATTCAAAATGTAATTACTGGAGAAGGACCTTCAAGATGACAAGGAGTATGACATGGAGATCACCTTCCTCCCCACAAGTACATCAAAAATACATCTACATGTGGAAAAACTCCTACAGTACACCTACTGAAGGCTGGTAAAAGACCTCAGACTTCCCAAAAGGGAAGAAACTCCCCATGCACCTGGTTATGTGGCTGACAGGATCTTGGTGCTCCGGCCAGGTGCCAGGCTTGAGTGTCTGAGGTGGGAGAGCCGAGTTCAGGACACTGGACCACCAGAGTCATCCTGGCCCCACATAATATCAATCGGCGAGAGCTCTCCCAGAGACCTGCATCTCAATGCTAAGACCCAAACCCACTCAACGACCAGCAAGCTCCAATGCTGGACACCCCATGCCAAACAACTAGCAAGACAGGAACACAACCCCACCCATTAGCAGAGAGGCTGCCTAAAATCATAATAAGGTCACAGACACCCCAAAGCACACAACTGGATGCTGTCCTGCCCACCAGAAAGACAAGATCCAGCCTCATACATCAGAACACAGGCACCAGCCCCTCTACCAGGCAGCCTACAAAAACCACTGAACCAACATTACCCAATGGGGGCAGACACCAAAAACAACACGAACTACAAACCAGCAGCCTGCAAAAAGAGGGTGCCAAAAACAGTTAGTTCAGCAAAATGAGAAGACAGAGAAATACGCAGTAGATGAAGGAACAAGGCAAAGATCCACCAGACCAAACAAATGAAGAGGAAATAGGCAGTCTACCTGAAAACCTATTCAGAGTAATGATAGTAAAGATGATCCAAAACCTTGGAAACAGAATGGAGAAAATAAAAGAAACGTTTAACATAGAATAACTCAAGAGCAAACAATGATGACCAACATGATAAATGAAATAAAAAATTCTCTAGAAGGAATCAATAGGAGAACAACTGAGGCAGAAGAGTGGATAAGTGACCTGGAAGATAAAAACGTGGAAATAACTACTACAGAGCAGAATACAGAAAAAGGAATGAAGAGAATTGATGGCAGTCTCAGAGACTTCTGGGAAAACATTAAGCACACCAACATTCAAATTATAGGGTTTTCAGAAGAAAAAGAGAAAAAGAAAGAGACTGAGAAAATATTTGAAGAGATTTTAGTTGAAAACTTCCCTAATACGGGAAAGGAAATAGTCAATCAAGTGTAGGAAATGCAGAGTCCTATACAGGATAAATCCAAGGAGAAACATGCCAAGACACATATTAATCAAACTATCAAGAATGAAATACAAACAAAAAGTGTTAAAAGCAGTAAGGGAAAAGCAGCAAATTATATACAAGGGAATTCCCATAAGGTTAACAGCTGATCTTTCAGCAGAAACTCTGCAAGCCAGAAGGAAGTGGCAGGACATATTTAAAAGGATGAAAGGGAAAAACCTACAAACAAGATTACTCTACCCAGCAAGGATCTCATTCACATTCGATGGAGAAATTAAAATCTTTACACACATGCAAAAGCTAAGAGAATTCAGCACCACCAAACCAACTTCACAGCAAACGTTAAAGGAACTTCTCTACGCAGAAAAGACAAGAGAAGGAAAACACCTACAATAACAAATTCAAAGCAATTAAGAAATGGTAAGAGGAACATAAATATCAATCAATACTTTAAGCAAAAATGGATTAAATGCTCCAACCAAAAGACACAGATTGGCTGAATGGATACAAAAACAGGACACGTATATATCCTGTCAACAAGAGACCCACTTCAGACCTAGGGACACATACAGACTGAAAGTGAGAGGATGGAAAAAAATATTCCATGCAAATGGAAATCAAAAGAAAGCTGGAATAGAAATTCTCATATCATACAAAATAGATTTTAAAATAAACACTATTACAACAAAGAAGGATACTACATAATGATCAAAGAATCAGTCCTACAAAAAGATATAACAATTGCAAATATTCATTAGGCCAACATAGGAGTACATCAATGTATAAGGCAAATGCTTACAGCCTTAAAAGGGAAAATCGATAGTTACACAATAATAATAGAGGACTTTAACACCCCACTCTCACCAATGGAGACATTATCCAAAATGAAAATAAATAAGGAAACACAAGCTTTTAATGGCACATTAAGCAAGATGCATTTAATTCATATTTATAGGACATTCCATCCAAAAACAAGAGAATACACTTTCTTCTCAAGTGCTCAACGAACATTCTCCAGGATGAATCCTATCTTGAGTCACAATTCAAGCCTTGGTAAATTTAAGAAAACTGAAATCGTATCAACTATCTTTTCTGACCACAACTATGATATCTCTAGCTATGAGGCTAGATATCAATTACAGGGAAAAAAAACTGTAAAAAACACAAACACATGGAGGATAAACAATGTGCTACTAAATAACCAAGAGATCACTGAAGATATCAAAGAGGAGATCGAAAAATATCTAGATACTAATGACAATGAAAACACGATGATCCAAAACCTATGGGATGCAGCAAAAGCTGTTATAAGAGGGAAGTTTATACCTATACAATCCTACTTCAAGAAACAAGAAAAATCTCAAATAAACAACCTAACATTCCACCTAAAGCAATTAGAGAAAGAAAAACAAAAGAAACCCAAAGTTAGCAGAAAGAAAGAAACCATAAAAATAAGGTCAGAATAACTGAAAAAGAAAAGAAGAATATGATAGCAAAGATCAATAAAACTAAAAGCTGGTTCTTTGAGAAGATAAACAAAATTGATAAACCATTAGCCACACTCACCAAGAAAAAGAGTGAGAAGGCTCAAATCAACAGAATTACAAATGAAAAAAAGTAACAACTGACACTGCAGAATTACAAAGGATCATGAGAAATTACTACAAGCAACTATATGCCAATAAAATGCACAACCTGGAAGAAATGGACAAATTCTTAGAAAACGCAAACTTCTGATACTGAACCAGGAAGAAACAGAAAATATAAATAGATGAATCAGAAGCACTGAAATTGAGACTGTGATTAAAAATCTTTCAGCAAAAAAAAGCCCACAACCGGATGGCTTCACAGGCGAATTATATCAAGCATTTAGAGAAGAGGTGACACCTATCCTTCTCAAACTCTTCCAAAATATAGCAGAGGGGGGAACATTCCCAAACTCATTCTACGAGGCCACCATCACCCTGATACCAAAACAAGACAGAGATGTCACAAAGAAAGAAAACTACAGGCAAATATAACTGATGAACATAGATGCAAAAATCCTCAACAAAATACCAGCAAACAGAATCCAACAGCACATTAAAAGGACCATACACCATTATCAAGTGGGGTTTATACAAGGAATGCAAGGATTCTTCAGTATATGCAAATAAATCAATGTGATACACCATATTAACAAGCTGAAGCCTAAAAACCATATGACCATTTCAAAAGATGCAGAAAAAGCTTTTGACAAAATTCAACACCGATTTATGATAAAAGGCCTCCAGAAAGTAGACATAAAGGGAAGTTACCTCAACATAATAAAGGCCATATATGACAAACCCACAGACAACACTGTTCTCAATGGTGAAACTGAAACAATTTCCACAAAGATCAGGAACAAGACAAGTTTGCCCACTCTCACCACTATTATTCAATATAGTTTTGGAAGGTTTAGCCACAGCAATTTAGAGAAGGAAAAGAAGTAAAAGGAATTCAAATTGGAAAAGAATTAAAACTGTCACTGTTTGCAGATGACATGATACTATACATAGAGAATCCTAAAGATGCCACCAGAAAACTACTAGAGCTAATCAATGGATTTGGTAAAGTAGCAGGATAAAAAATTAATGCACAGAAATCTCTTGCACTCCTATACACTAATGACGAACAATCTGAAGAGAAACTAAGGAAACACTCCCCTTTACCATTGCAACAAAAAGAATAAAATACCTAGGAATAAACCTACCTAAGGAGACAAAAGACCTGTATGCAGAAAACTATAAGATACTGATAAAAGAACTAAAATATGATACAGATGGAGAGATATATCATGTTCTTGGATTGGAAGAATCAACATTGTAAAAATGACTATACTACCCAAAGCTATCTACAGATTCAATGCAATCCCCATCAAACTACCAATGGCATATTTCACAGAAGTAGAACAAAAAATTTCACAATTTGTATGGAAACACAAAAGACCCTGAACAGCCAAAGCAATCTTGGGAAGGAAAAACGGAGCTGAAGGAATCAGGCTCCCTGGCTTCAGGCTATACTACAAAGCTACAGTAATCAAGACAGTATGGTACTAGCAGAGGAACAGAAATAGAGATCAATGGAACAGGATAGAAATCCCAGAGATAAACCCACACACATTTGGTCACCTTATCTTTGATAAAGGAGGCATGAATATACAAAGGAGAAAATACAGGATCTTCAATATGTTGTGCTCGGAAAACTGGACAGCTACATGTAAAAGAATGAAATTAGATCACTCCATGACACCATACACAAGAATAAACTCAAAATGCATTAAATACCTAAGTGTAAGTCCAGACACTATAAAACTCTTACAGTAAAACAGGCAGAATACTCTATGACATAAATCACAGCAACATCCTTTTTGATCCACCTCCTAATGAAATTGAATTAAAAACAAAAATAAACAAATGGGACCTAATGAAATGTAAAAGCTTTTACACAGCAAAGTAAACCATAAACAAGATGAAAAGACAACCCTCAGAATGGAAGAAAATATTTGCAAATGGAGCAACTGACAAAGGATTAATCTCCAAAATATATAAGCAGCTCATGCAACTCAATATCAAACAAACAAACAACCCAATCCAAAAATAGGCAGAAGACCTAAATAGACATTTTCTAAAGAATATATACAGATTGCCAACTAACACTTGAAAGGATGCTCAACATCACTAATTGTTAGAGTAATGCAACTCAAAACTGTAATGAGGTATCCCCTCACACCAGTCAGAATGGCCATCATCAAAAAATCTACAAACAATAAATGCTGGAGGGGGTGTGGAGAAAAGGGAACCCTCTTGCACTGTTGTTGGGACTCCAAATTGATACAGCCACTATGGTGAACAGTATGGAGGTTCCTTAAAAATCTAAAAATAGAACTGCCATACGATGCAGCACTACTGAGCATATACCCTGAGAAACCCTTAATTCAAAAAGCGTCATATACCACATTGTTCATTGCAGCTCTATTTACAATAGCCCAGACACGGAAGCAACCTAAGCGTCCATCGACAGAGGAATGGATACAGAAGATGTATATATATACAATGGAATATTACTCAGCCATAAAAAGAAATGAAATTCAGTTTTTTATAGTGAGGTGGATGGACCTAGAGTCTGTCATACAGAGTGAAGTAAGACAGAAAGAGAGAAACAAATACCGTATGCTAACACATATTTATGGAATCTAAAAAAAAAAAAAGGTTCTGAAGAACCTAGAGGCAGGAGAGGAATAAAGACACAGACGTAGAGAATGGACTTGAGGCCACCAGGAGGGTGAAGGTTAAGCTGGGTTGAAATGAGAGAGTGGCATTGACTTACATATACTCCCAAATGTAAAACTGATTACATTTGATTACACTGATTACACATAGCATACATGTGCTATGTGGGAAGCAGCCGCATAGCACAGGGAGATCAGTTTGTGCTTTGTGACCACCTAGAGGGGTGGTATAGGGAGAATGGAAGGGAGATGCAAGAGGGAGGAGATATGGGGATATATGTATAAGTATAGCTGATTCACTTTGTTATAAAGCAGAAACTAACACACCATTGTAAAGCAATTATACTCCAATAAAGATATTAAAAGAAAACAAAACTGAAATGCCAGAAAGTCATTAAATTTACTGTCTTTTTATGATAGTAAAAAGCTGGAAATGAAGATTCAACAATTCAGAAATACCACTTAAACTCCCTATGCAGAAAAGTTATCATAGCAGGCCTGACTGCTGTCCTTGGAAAGGCCAACTTGCAAGGTTGCCCCTTGGCTGATGCCTGTGAGCTTGAATTTTGGAAAGGTTCCCTCCATTCCATAACTGATAAAAGTGACTCACTGTGCCTAAACTGTACAAACAATGTGGCTTATGCTAAATACTTGCTTTCCTTGTGAGCATCTAGAACTTTGGTATACACCAAGCAGAGTGCTTATGTGACCAGCCCCCAATAAAAATCCTGGCACTGATTCTCCAATGAGCTTCTCTAATAAACAACACTTTTCACATGTTGTCACAAGTTGTTTCTAGAGGAGTTATAGCATGTCCTATGTGACTCCACTGGGAGAGGACTCTGAAGCTTGTGCCTGGTTTTCTCCAGACTTCACCCCTTTTCCCTTTGCTGATTTTGCTTTCTATCCTTTCACTGTAATAAATCACACTCACAGGTATGATTATATGCCAGGTCCTGAGAGTCCTCCTACTGAATCAATGCGCTTGAGGGATGGTCTTGGGGACCCCCCAACACATTCCCAAACTTCTATATTTGGCTCAGAGCTCTTTCTTGAGACCTAGACACAAATGCTTGATATCAAATACCTGATATGTCTTTAATCACCTTGTATTCAATCTAAAACTGAAGACACTGTCTGTCCTTCTTCTTGTGCTCCTTATCTTGCTAACATATCCATAACCACTTGGGTCACCTAAGCCAGAATCCAGGAAACCTGGGATGCATACTAAACTTCTCCCTCTTTCTCCCAACCACATTAATGTGTCACCAGGTTCTTTTAATTCTACCACCTAAATATCTCTTAAAATCATCTCCTCCTCTCCATCCACAGTCATTGCCTTAGTTCAGGTTCTCATCACTTCTCATATCATTCTCCTGCATGCTTAGCTCCAGCAAACCAATTCTCCATACCAAAACCAATGTCATCTTTCTAAAATAAAAATATACTTACAGCCCTTTCCAGCTTAAAATAAATACTCTTGTGGTTGCTTTCTTCAGGATAATGTTCAAATTCTTCAGTCTAGCCATGAAGCCTTTCATGATCTGAGTTCACTTACTGACCTCTTTCCTTCTCTCCCTGCGTAAGTTAGGATAGAATTCCTTCTCCAGGCTATTACCCAATGAATAAGGCTGTTTCTGGCTTCCCAGTCTGAATTCCATATTCTTCATCTATGCTCCCTATGCTTTAGACTATGAGAACTCTGACTCGGTGTTTTGAGTGCACTAGTTATTTAATAAAAGCTTGTTGAATTGCTGAATGTTGAATGAAAAGTAGAGATCATGAGTTGCTTTTTCCCTTTTTTAAAAAAATTGTTTGCTGGTATTCTTCTGTTTTAATTAAATGAACTAAAAGAAAGCAACAATGAAAAAATTACCTCATAGTTTCTGTTGGCGTCTGTTATGGTCCAGTACCTGTTGGGAAGTCCCAAACGTCCAAAGTCTGATATTGGGTCAATCAGCTTCAATCCATTTTCCCTCATCTCTTTTGAGGATTTTGGATTGTAAGAAAAAGCATACAGATCTTCATGTAATTCTAGAGAAGAAAGATAGGCATGAAAACAAAGTAATAATGAGTGAAACAATACCAAATAGTGCAAAAAAGTCTGGATTTTCTTCTCTCTAAGGGAATGTTTGTCAACAGCCCCTGAAAAGGACAATAGTTTGTGTACAAGGTTGCTTTTATTTGTATACAAGGCATAAGAATTGAAATATTGCTTCAGAGTCTTCTTTTAAAAATATTTAAATTTATATGATACCAATACAAAGCAGGAACATTCTCCCTGGTTTCCTGTGAATTGTTGGATAATGAACTGAACTCAAGCTTCCAGGTTTCACATGCTAAGAAAGTGGTCCTTACCATAAGTTTTTAACAGAACTTCAATGTTCCAATTGCACTGTTTGTTGTAACATACTGCAAAACATTAACAGTGTTCTTGCATTCTACTCTTCAGGTCAATACCTGATTCTGGCTGATAAATGGCCATTTCTTCTCTTCTTCCTGTCAACCCCACTTCCTCCCTTCACAAAGTTCAACATGTAATCAATAACTCATTTGACCAACTTATGTGGCAGTAACTTTTCCAGAGATGGATGGAGTCTTCCAGAGCCTTTTACAAAGTTTTGGGCCAGCTAACAGATAGCCTCTGTCAATAGAGCACCAGCAAATTCTGAGAAATTGTTCTAGGAAAAGGGTAGAAGAAAATGGGGAGGGAAATGTAATTTTAATCCACAGACTAGGACATTAGTCCACAGACTAAAATCAGAGGAAGCTGATGGGTTAGCAATCTGGAGTTGGGGCTGGAAGACGAGAGGGTGAGGCTGGAGGAAGCAGGGATAACTGCATTAAGGACTCTGATAAACTTCCCTAGTTTGCTAGTTGGAACTAAAAGTAGGGGTAGGAACAATAGGCCAAACATAAAGCTTGCAAGACAACAGTAAACAAATTTTGCTCCAAAGCAGTCTTACTTCCTGAAGTGTTGAAAAATTTACAAGTTGATACTTAAGAGGAAAGAGGGAAAGTGAAGGAAATAACAGCTGTTAAACATCTACTATATACCAAGTACAGAGTAAAAATGCACACATACATTTAAACCTCAAAACAACCACCACAGGGACCTTATACTATCATTATTTTTACAGGTGAGGAAGCTGAGTTCAAAGGTTATGTATATTGTCCAAATACCATGGAACTGTAATAGGCAAAACCCAGATTCAAACTCTGCTCTATTTAACTCCATAACCAATGATCTTTCCATTATGCCATTCTGGGAGAAAAATTACAATGGTTTTAGATAAAAAATACTATCATAACGACCTGGCTGAGAAAGCTTTAACAGTGGAATGTAAACCTCATGGCACACAACGTCAGATTCTAAAACAAAGTGGGCCACCCGGAAGTTCTTACAGCGGAGGATCAGGGGACAACCCAGGCTAGTGATGGACGACTTCTCCACAGTGGCAATATGATGCAGTGCAATCTACAAAACAGAAAAGAACCAAAATAATTCACAGACATGCACTAGATCTATCACTCTCAGTGTGCCTGACTCTCAGTAACGGTAACAGCATGGCCAGAGATGTGATCACATCTACAGCCTACAACCATCCTTTGTAAGGTAAAACTGGGTTTCTTTTAAACAGAAGTAAATAGTGGTAAAGCAATGAAAAGCAAATTATGATATTATAAAACTTACCTCTCCTTAGGGATATAAGGTTAAGAGATTTACGGGGCAATTGTGGTGAACTGGCTCAGAACAAATGGCTTCTAGCACGCTGTGGTGGAGTTTAAAAATCATAGTAGAATGATTGTCAGAGAGGAAAATAGAACTTCCTTTTGTTCTAACAAATTACTAATTAAAATGATTAATAATTGGTATTGTGCTTTACTGCTCATGAGGTAGTCCATAATCATTAACTATTTAATCCCTGTAACAACACTTTTGACGTATAATCATCCCATTTCAGGAATGAAGAAACCAAAGCTCTGAGAAGTGAACTCTTCATCAGAGGCCACACAGCCAAAAAGTGGCACAAACAGGATTTGAACCATGGCAGTCTAACTTTGTTCAGGGTTATTTCTCTAGAAATTCTAAACTCTAGTCCTGGAATTAGGATTTAACTAGAAATATTACAGGGAAAATTTCTCTTCCACATTTTAGACTCTAGTGACAGTAAAGCAAAGAATGAAATGGGGGAAATTTTTACCTAAGTGACTAAGGGAATGAGTGGAGACTGTAAGACTAAGGACTAAAGGAACTATACATAAGCACCGTACTGCAGTTAATAAAGTTGTTTCCCATGGGAGTACAGGTTAATAATTCAGATGTTTTTAAAAAATGAAGGATTATTAAATTTTTAGTCTCATCATTCCTGCTCATGCTGATGCCAGCAAAAAAGAAATGCATGGAAAGGGAATTGGTACAAGAAACTGTATACAAATAATACAAGTCTCTCTTTATAATTTCAAAAAGCCATGGGATCATGGTTTTACATTTTAGTCTTTGATGTTCTCCTCCTATCTGTGTCTCTGATGTTTCCTACAACTAGAGCCTGAATGTACTCTTTTCATTCTCTGGACTCCCTGTCCTGTGCCTGGAATGGCCTTCCGATCATCATTGTCTTTTCTTTTCTTCCATCTCACACAGTCTATGCCCCAGCCCCCATTTATTTGGAAAATAAATCTCTTCCTGGAAATCTTTCAATCATATCCATCATCTAAGAATGGGTTAGATGTAGGGACTATTCACATATTCTGAGAAGGAATTTTCCATCTTAATTTCTGTCTTAACTATTCTGTCAAACTCAATTCCTGTTATGGCAGTTTTGAAGGGTCATAAAAACTACTGATAATGTAACAGGAATTAATGTATCAAATTTCAAGAAAATCAAAGCCCTGTTGATCAATATGGGAGACCTGTGTTTGGGTAGTAAAACAGTGATCATCGAGATCAGATGCCAGGCAAAAACTGGTGAATTGGAAAGAGGCAGAAAGTGAAGCAGACTAAGGATGGAAGGAGCTTCATTAATAGTACTAATTGGGTAAATATGCCTCCCTTGACATATAGAAATAATTAACATAAGTTCTTCCTTCCTGATCTAGTCCATTAGGTTTGAAATAATATCCAGTAGAAACAAATCTGGAGACATGTGCTGTCTGTAAATGCAGGTAGAAAGGGGAAAGTCTCATGGTACAGTACTAAAGAACTGGTTCCCAAACTGTTAGAAATGGAAGAGTCCTTACTAATTATATAATCTAACAACCTCGTTTTACATATGAGGAAACTGAAGCCCAGAGAGCAAGAGTAACTTACCCAAGGTCATATAGCCAGTTAGTGCACGACTGAGTCTAGCTAGAATGAACTCTCCTGATTCCTCTTTTCTCATTCCTTTCATCATACCAAAGTGAATAAGATACAATGTCATATGGGGAAAGCTCATGGTGTTTTTAAAAAGGAAGTTTTAAAATGCTTCTTTCAAATGTATATTCTGTTTAATTCATTTTATACTTATATAATCATATCTATCATGTGCCAAACACTGTTTTAAGCATTTACAACATTAACTTTTTTATTCCATAGCCAGGTATTATTTCCTCTATTTTATAGATGAGGGAAGTGAGCCTCAGATAAGTTAAATAACTTGCCCAAGGTTACAAAGGTAGTAAATGTTGAAGCTGGGATTTCACCTGGAGCAGACTGGCTCTAGAGTCTATGATCTTAATCACTATGCTATGCCATATACCAGAAACATGTTTTACTTGTTACAGAGGACTAAGAATAAGTCTGGCTAATGATTAAGATTAAACGGTCCTACTTTAGGATGAGGTAGGCATAAAGTAACATTAGCGGTGCTAAACTAATTAGACAACATTGTTTAAAGGTATAACAAAACATACACACACACACACACACACACACACACACACACACACACCACCCTGTCTTAGGTCAGAGTGTTGGTCTAAATTATTGATACCCAAAATGTAGTCCATGAGCCACCAGCATCACCTGAGAGCACTTTAGAAATTTAAAATCTGAGGCCTGAGATTCTGCATTTTTAACAAGCTCCCAGGTGATACACATGTTCTTGGTTTTTGGACCACATTTTATGGGTAGCAAGGCTTTAAATTACTTCGGGATGCTTACCAAGTAAACTCAGAAAATGAGCAGACTACTTTGCCTAAAAATATTGAGGAAAAGTCCCATGTAACTTAAGATGACTATAGTCAACAACTTGAGGGACGAGAAATCATATGATTCAATCTCTGAAAAGACCTCCCCCCAGAATAGATTCTTTGAAGAAAAGGTTTTACAGCAATTTAACTGTTAACTGAAATTTAACCATTTTAGAAAGCATGTATACACAACTCTTCCAGACCCTTTGATATTTCTTCTCATGAACATATCCATGTCTCTTTTCGGGCTGCACCAGAAGTCTCCACATAGATCAGGTGGGTTGCAGTAAGATATAGACTCCCATTAGCTGGTTTCTTACCTACATAATGATCCAGTAATTTCACATTTTCTACCTGTTATATGAGGGGGGAGAAAAACACTGATTAAGTTATCAACTCACTACCTGTGATTAAAGTGGTGTAATTCAAAGCAAGATAAATGCTGTTAATTTGCTATAAAACTTCTTTGAGGCTTTCTAGGTCCTGTCAAGGTGGCAAACTGGTATGATCTGTGTTTCCTTTTCCTAAATCAGCCCTGAAGAAACTATAAAAGTGAGAGGGAAACGTGGATTCTAAGAAGGATTAAAATTCTAGATGATGTTACTATGATGGGGTAGAAGTGTGTGGAAGATAAATAGGACATAAGAGCCTGCTGAGGTACTAATCTTGTTAGAGGGAAGTGGCAGTTACTGTATGTGGAAAAATCAATAGGTGTAAATAACGTGAGATTAGATCTTAAGTTAAAGGGCAAGAAAGTAGAGTATATAATTTTCTAAAAAGCAGGAGAAAACTTGATCTATCCAGTGGAAAGTAGGAATGAAAAAAAAAAGAAGCAAACAAACAAACAAACAAAAAACCAAAAAGAGTACCATAAATGGAAAGCATAAAATTAAATGCCAGAAATAAGTCCCAATATAAGAGAAATAAAAAATGTACACAAATTAAACTTACCAGTTAAAAGACAGACTTACAGACTGAATTAAAACAAATACTCAACAATATTCAGTCTAGAAGATTATACCTAAAATAGAGATGTAAATAAGTTGAAAATAAAAAGATAGAAAAGATATACTAGACAAATGTGAACAAAGCTTGAGTAGATTTAATATCTGACAAAATAGAATCAAGAGACAAAGAACAACAGGACAAGAAAATATATTTATCATAAATATATACGCATCTTATAAGAAGTTTCAAAATACATCTGGCTTGATGTACTTGCTTGTAGCAGAACTGCAGAGAGAAAAGAAACACTTGGATACTTTAACACTTTAGTTAGGAATTGATAGATCAAGCATACAAAAATAAAAAACAAAAATGAATAGAGATATAGTATACTTGCACAGTACAACTACAAAATTCAAGCTATTAGATATACAGAGAACACTATATCCAACAAATGAAGAACATAAAGTCATTCAAGACAACTAATAGAACATTTCTAAAAAGACATCATGATAATGGTTGTAAAGGAAGCCTCAATAAATTCTAAAGGTTCAATATCATACAGTCTACATTCTCCAACCATGACACAATGACATTAGAAATTAATAACAAAAAAATAGGCAAAGTTAGCATATGTTTTGAAACAAAATAGCATATTATTAAATTAACCTTGGGTTAAAAGGAAATCATAAATAAAATTAATAAATATTTAGAAGTGAATAATAATAAAAACACAACAAATGAAAATTTGTGGGGCACAGCTAAAGCAGAAGAAATTTATACCTTTAAGTACACTTATCATTAAAGAAGAAACGTTGATAAACTAGTAAAGCATTCAATGCAATGAAGAAAGCAAAAGAACAGAGAAACAAGGAATACAATGGACAGAAATTAAAAAGCAGAGAATTGCCCCCCCCACACACACACACCAAAAAAAAAAACAACAGAAAAGATGAACAAAACTAGAATTTACTTATTTAAAAAGGTTAATAGATCTTTTTAAATTAATTTTTATTGGAATATGGTTGCTTTACAATGTTGTGTTAGCCTCCACTGCACAACAAAATGAATCAGCCATATACATACAGATATCCTCTCCCTTTTGGACTTCCCTCCCATTTAGGTAGAGTTCCCTGTGCTATAGATTGTGTTCCCAAGAGTTGTCTATTTTATACATAGTATCAATAATGTATATGTGTCAATCCCAGTCTCCCAATTCCTCCTACTGCACACCTTTCCCCATTGGGATCCATACATTTGTTCTCTACGTCTGTGTCTCTATTTCTGCTTTGCAAATAAGATCATCTATACCATTTTTCTAGATTCCACATATATGCATTATTATATGATATTTGCTTTTCTCTTTCTGACTTAACTCACTCTGTATTACACTCTCTAGGTCCATCCACGTCTCTACAAATGACCCAATTTCATTCCTAAAGGTTAATACATCTTTGATAAGACTGATCAGGAAAAAAAGGGAAAAGAGGCAAATACACAAGCTACAGAATGAAAAAGGGAAGACAATGTAACAAATTTCTTTAAATGAGAGTATTATGAACAATATGCTAATAAATTGAAAAACCTACGTGAAGTGAAAAAATTCCAAGGAAAATACATCAGTATGACTTATTAGTGAATTCTACCAAATTTCCAAGAAACAAACTACCTTATCCAATTGATTCCAGTTATTAGAAAAAGAATGACAGTCTATTTTATGTATGAGGCTAGCATAATCTTGATTCTAAAACCAAACAGACAGCTATAAGAAATGAAAATTTATACCCATTTCACTTAAGAAATGTAGATGCAAAAAAATCCAAATAAAAATTATTTAGTGAATCAACAGTATATTTTTAAAAATACATTTGATCAAGTAAATTTAACTCAAGCAAGCAAAGATAGTTCAACATTGGAAAACTTCAATGGAAAACATCACATTAACAGATTAAAAGAGAAAAATCAAATGTTTTATCTCAATTAATAGAGAAAAATACTTTTGAGTTCACTTCTATTCACTTCTTAGTGAATTAGGAACTGAAGTAAACATCCTTAACTTGGTAAAGATTATACATCAAGAGCCTACAAAGAATGTCATGTGTAATGGAGAAACTAAATGCATTAATTTAAAATCACAAAAATGACAAACTGGACCCATTTATCACTGCTACTCTTTTAGATATCCTAACCAATACAATAAGAAAAAAGAGGGGGGAAATTAAGACATGAAAGGATTGGAACTGAAGTGCTATATCTGGCACAACTTACTGGGAAGATAATTTTCCCAATAAAAAGATAACAGAAGATCTTCTACCAAGAAAAAAACAAAAGAATCAACAAACTATTAGAACTTAAATCAGAGGAATTCAGCAAGGTTGCAAGATAAAATATCAACCTACAAAAATCAAGTGTTTCTCTAAACCAGCAAAACCATTAAGAAAATACCATTCACAGTGGCAACAAAAACCATGATGAATCCAGGAATTAGCTTAACCAAGCATATATGAGACTTTTACAGAGAAAACTTTAAAACTCTAATAAGAAAACTAAAGACAACTTAAAGAAATGAAGAGACATTCATGCTCTTGGATGGGACAACTTAATTTTGTAAAGTTGGCAATTATCCCACAAATTAATCTATAAATTTAATGCAACTACAATTAAATTTCAAAGAGGATTTTCCACAAATGAATTCTAAATTTAAGTAGAAGACTATATCCATAAGTACCTAAATAAATCTTAAAAGAGAACAGTGAAGAAGGGAAGACTTGCTCTGCTAGATATTAAGATATACCCAAAGCCATGGGGTAAAAAAAAAAAAAAAAAAGCTTGAAGTCCTAGTGCAACAACAGACAAATAGACCACTGATAAAGGACCATAGCTCAAAGGCAGACTCGTGTATGAATGGGTACTTTATACAGGATAAATGTGGTACTACAAATTATGAAAAAAGGGTAAGAGTACTTATTAAATGTGTTGGGGAAACTGTATGAATACATGGAGGAAAATAAAACTACATCCCTGAAACACTATATACAAAAGTGGAATCTAGATATATCTATATGTAAGAAGTAAAACTATAAAATTACTAGAAAAAATGCAAAACACCCTAGGTCTAGAGACAGGAAACTACTTCAAAACTTAATAACAGGGCTTCCCTGGTGGTGCAGTGGTTGAGAGTCCACCTGCCAATGCAGGGGACATGGGTTCATGCCCCGGTCCAGGAAGATCCCACATGCCATGGAGTGGCTAGGCCTGTGAGCCATGGCTGCTAAGCCTGCACGTCCGGAGCCTGTGCTCCACAACAGGAGAGGCCACAACAGTGAGAGGCCCGCATACCGCAAAAAAAAAAAAAAAAAAAAAACCTTAATAATGGAATAGAAGAAAATATATAAAATGTCTGAAATTAACAAGAGATTATTAGGGAGGAACCAAGATGGTGGAGTAGTAGGACGTGCTCGTACTCCCTCTTGTGAGAACATCAGAATCACAACTAGCTACTGGACAATCATCGACAAGAAGACACTGGAACTCACCAAAAAAGATAGCCCACACCCAAAGACAAAGGAGAAGCCACAATGAGACTGTAGGAGGAGCACAATCACAGTAAAGTCAAATCCCATAACTGGTGGGTGGGTGACTCACAGACTGGAGAACACTTATACCACAGAATTCCACCCACTGGAGTGAAGGTTCTGAGCCCCACGTCAGGCTTCCCAACCTGGAGGTCCGGCAACAGAGGAGGAATTCCTAGAGAATCAGACTTTGAAGTCCAGTGGGATTTGAGTTCAGGACTTGGACAGAACTGGGAGAAACAGAGACTCCACCCTTGGAGGACACACAAAAAGTAGTATGTACATCGGGACCCAGGGGAAGGAGCAGTGACCCCAGGGGAGACTGAAACAGACCTACGTGCTAATGTTGGAGGGTCTTCTGCAGAGGCAGGGCATGGCTGTGTATCACCATGGGAACAAGGACACTGGCAGCAGAAGTTCTGGGAAGTACTCCTTGGTGTGAGCCTTCCCAGAGTCCGCCATTAGCCCCACCAAAGAGCCAGGGTAGGCTCCAGTGTTGGATTGCCTCAGGCCAAAGGACCAAGAGGGAAGGAACCCAGTCTCACACATTAGCAGTAAACCGGATTAAAGTTTTACTGAGCTCTGCCCACCAGAGCAACAGTCAGCTCTACACACCACCAGTCCCTCCCATCTAGAAACTTGCACAAGCTTCTTAGATAGCCTCATCCACCAGAGGGAAGACAGCAGATGAAAGAAGAACTACAATCCTGCAGCCTGTGGAACAAAAACCACACTCACAGAAAGATAGAAAACATGAAAAGACAGATAGCTATGTACCAGATGAAGGAACAAGATAAAACCCCAGAAAAACAACTAAATGAAGTGAAGATAGGAAACCTTCCAGAAAAAGAATTCAGAATAATGATGGTGAAGATGATCAGATGAAAGAAATGTTTAACAAAGACCTAGAAGAATTAAAGAACAAACAAACAGAGATGAACAATACAATAACTAAAATGAAAGCTACACTAGAAGGAATCAATAGCAGAAAAACCGAGGCAGAAAAACGGATAAGTGACCTGGAAGACAGAATGGTGGAATTCACTGCTGTGGAACAGAATAAAGAAAAAAGAATGTAAAGAAATGAAGACAGCCTAAGAGACCTCTGGGAAAACATTAAATGCAACAACATTCACATTATAGGGGTGCCAGAAGGAGAAGAGAGAGAGAAAGGACCGGAGAAAATATTTGGAAGAGATTATAGTCAAAAAGTTCCCTAACTTGGGAAAGGAAATAGCCACCCAAGTCCAGGAAGTGCAGAGAGTCCCATACAGGACAAACACAAGGAGAAACACAAGGAGACACATACTAATCAAATTGGCAAAAATTAAAGACAAAGAATAATTATTGAAAGCAGCAAAGGAAAAACAACAAATAACATATAAGGGAACTCCCATAAGGTTAACAGCTGATGTCTCAGCAGAAACTCTACAAGTCAGAAGGGAGTTGCATGATGTACTTAAAGTGATGAAAGGGAAGAACCTACAAGCAATATTACTCAACCCAGCAAGGATCTCATTCTGATTTGATGGAGAAATCAAAAGCTTTATTATAGACAGACAAAAGTTAAGAGAATTCAGCACCAGCAAACCAGCTCTGCAACAAATGCTTACAGGAACGTCTCTAAGTAGGAAACACAAGAGAAGAAAAGGACCTACAAAAACAAACACAAAGCAATTAAGAAAATGGTCATAGGAACATACATATTGATAATTACCTTAAATATGAATGGATTAAATGCTCCAACCAAAAGACACAGGCTTACTGAATGGATACAAAAACAAGACCCATCAATATGCTGTCTAAAATAGACCCACTTCATATCTAGGGACACATACAGACTGTAAGTGAGGGAGTGGAAAAAGATATTCCATGAAAACTGAAACCAAAAGAAAGCTGGAGTAGCAATACTCATATCAGATAAAATAGACTTTAAAATAAAGAATGTTACAAGAGACAAGGAAGGACACTACATAATGATCAAGGGATCAATCCAAGAAGAAGATATAACAATTATAAATATATATGCACACAACATAGGGGCACATCAATACATAAGGCAACTCCTAAAAGCTATAAAAGAGGAAATCGACAATAACACATAAATAGTGGGAGACTATAAAACCTCACTTACACCAGTAGACAGATCATCGAAAATTAAAATAAAGAATGGAAAAGAAGCTTTAAATGACACAATAGACCAGATACATTTAATTGATATTTATAGGACATTACATGCAAAAACAGCAGATTACACTTTCTTCTCAAATGCACAAAGAACTTTCTCCAGGATAGATCATATCATGGGAAATAAATCAAGCCACAGTAAATTTCAGAGTATTGAAATCATATCAAGTATCTTTTCTTTTTTTTTTTCAGTTTAAGAGAACACTTTTTTTTTTAACATTTTTATTGGGGTATAATTGCTTTACAATGGTGTGTTAGTTTCTGCTTTATAACAAAGTGAATCAGTTATACACATACATATGTTCCCATATCTCTTCCCTCTTGCGTCCCTACCTCCCACCCTCCCTATCCCACTAATCCAGGCAGTCACAAAGCACCAAGCTGATCTCCCTGTGCTATGCGGCTGCTTCCCACCTTACGATACCTTCCCACCTTAAGATACCTTAAGCTATCTACCTTACGTTTGGTAGTGTATATAAGTCCATGCCTCTCTCGTGCATTGTCACAGCTCACCCTTCCCCCTCCCCATTTCCTCAAGTCCGTTCTCTAGTAGGTCTGTGTCTTTATTCTTGTCTTACCCCTAGGTTCTTCATGACATTTGTTTTTCTTAAATTCCATATATATGTGTTAGCATACGGTATTTGTCTTTCTCTTTCTGACTTACTTCACTCTGTATGACAGACTCTAGGTCTATCCACCTCATTACAAATAGCTCAATTTCGTTTCTTTTTATAGCTGAGCATTATTCTATTGTATATATGTGCCACATCTTCTTTATCCATTCATATGTTGATGGACATTTAGGTTGCTTCCATGTCCTGGCTATTGTAAATGGAGCTGCAGTGAACATTGTGGTACATGGCTCTTTCTGAATTACGGTTTTCTCAGGGTATATGACCAGTAGTGGGATTGCTGGGTCATATGGTAGTTCTATTTGTAGTTTTTTAAGGAACCTCCATACTGTTCTCCATAGTGGCTGTAACAATTCACATTCCCACCAACAGTGCAAGAGTGTTCCCTTTTCTCCACAACCTGTCCAGCATTTATTGTTTCTAGACTTTTTGATGATGGCCATTCTGACTGGTGTGAGATGATATCTCATTGTAGTTTTGAATTGCATTTCTCTAATGATTAATGATGTTGAGCATTCTTTCATGTGTTTGTTGGCAATCTGTATATCGTCTTTGGAGAAATGTCTATTTAGGTCTTCTGCCCTTTTTTGGATTGGGTTGTTTGTTTTTTTTGATATTGAGCTGCATGAGCTGCTTGTAAATTTTGGAGATTAATCCTTTGTCAGTTGCTTCATTTGCAAATATTTTCTCCCATAACTGAGGGTTGTCTTTTGCTCTTGTTTATGGTTTCCTTTGCTGTGCAAAAGCTTTTAAGATTCACTAGGTCCCATCTGTTTATTCTTGTTTTTATTTCCATTTCACTAGGAGGCAGGTCAAAAAGGATCTTGCTGTGATTTATGTCATAGAGTGTTCTGCCTATGTTTTCCTCTAAGAGTTTGATAGTTCCTGGCCTTACATTTAGGTCTTTAATCCATTTTGAGTTTATTTTTGTTTATGGTGTTAGGGAGTGATCTAATCTCATCCTTTTACATGTAGCTGTCCATTTTTCCCAGCACCACTTATTGAAGAGGCTGTCCTTTCTCCACTGTACATTCCTGCCACCTTTATCAAAGATAAGGGGACCATATATGCCTCGGTTTATCTCTGGGCTTTCTATCCTGTTCCATTGATCTATCTTTCTGTTTTTGTGCCAGTACCATACTGTCTTGATTACTGTAGCTTTGTAGTATAGTCTGAAGTCAGGGAGCCTGATTCCTCCAGCTCCATTTTTCGTTCTCAAGATTGCTTTGGCTATTCGGGGTCTTTTGTGTTTCCATACAAATTGTAAAACTTTTTCTTCTAGTTCTGTGAAAAATGCCAGTGGTAGTTTGATAGAGATTGCATTGAATCTGTAGATTGCTTTGGGTAGTAGAATCATTTTCACAATGTTGATTCTTCCAATCCAAGAACATGGTATATCTCTGCATCTATTTGGATGATCTTTAATTTCTTTCATCAGTGTTATAATGTTCTGCATATAGCTCTTTTGTGTCCATAGGTACGTTTATACCTAGATATTTTATTCCTTTTGTTGCAGTGGTAAATGGGAGTGTTTTCTTGATTTCACTTTCAGATTTTTCATCATTAGTGTATAGGAAAGCCAGAGATTTCTGTGCATTAATTTTGTATCCTGCAACATTACCAGATTCATTGATTAGCTCTAGTACTTTTCTGGTAGCATCTTTAGGATTCTCTATGTATAGCATCATGTCCTCTGCAAACAGTGACAACTTTATTTCTTATTTTCCGATTTGGATTCCTTTTATTTCCTTTTCTTCTCTGATTGCTGTGGCTAAAACTTCCAAAACTATAGTGAATAAGAGTGGAGAGAATGGGCAACCGTGTCTTGTTCCTGATCTTAGTGGAAATGCTTTCAGTTTTTCACCATTGAGGATGATGTTGGCTTTGGGTTTGTCATATATGGCCTTTATTATGTTGAGGCAAGTTCCCTCTGTGCCTACTTTCTTCAGGGTTTTTATCACAAAGAGGTGTTGAATTTTGTCAAAAGCTTTCTCTGCATCTATTGAGATGATCATATGGTTTTTCTCCTTCAATTTGTTAATATGGTTTATCACATGGACTGATTTGTGTATATTGAAGAAACCTTTTATTCCTGGAATAAACCCCACTTGATCATGGTGTATGATCCTTTTAATGTGCTGTTGGTTTCTGTTTGCTAGTATTTTGTTGAGGATTTTTGTATCTATGTTCACCAGTGATACTGTCCTGTAGTTTTCTTTCTTAGTGACATCCTTGTCTGGTTTATGTATCAAGGTGATGGAGGCCTCGTAGAATTAATTTGGGAGTGTTCCTCCGTCTGCTATATTTTGGAAGAGTTTGAAAGGATAGGTGTTAGCTCTCCTCTAAATATTTGACAGAATTCTCCTGTGAAGCCATCTGGTCCTGGGCTTTTGTGTGTTGGAGGATTTTTAATCACAGTTTCAATTTCAGTGCTTGTGATTGGTCTGTTCATATTTCTATTTCTTCCTGATTCAGTATTAGCAGGTTGTGCATTTGTAAGAAGTTGTCCATTTCTTCCAGGTTGTCCATTTTATTGGCATAGAGTTGCTTGTAGTAATCTCTCACGATCTTCTGTATATCTGCATTGTCAATTGTTACTTCTCCTTTTTCATTCCTAATTCTATTGATTTGAGACTTCTACCTTTTTTTCCTGATGAGTCTGGCTAATGGTTTATCTATTTTGTTTATCTTCTCAAAGAACCACGTTTTAGTTTTATTGATCTTTGCTATCGTTTCCTTCATTTCTTTTCCATTTTTTATTGATACGATTTTTATGATTTTTTTCCATCTGCTAACTTTGGGGTATTTTTGTTCTTCTCTCTCTAACTGCTTAGCTGCAAGGTTAGGTTGTTTATTCAAGACGTTTCCTGTTTCTTCAGGTGGTCTTGTATTGCTATAAACTACCCTCTTAGAACTGTATTTGCTGCATCCCATAGGTTTTGGGTCATCGTGTCTCCATTGTCATTTGTTTCTAGGTATTTTTTGATTTCCTCTTTGATTTGTTCCATGATCACTTCGTTATTAAGTAGTGTATTGTTTAGGCTCCATGTGTTTGTATTTTGTACAGATCTTTTCCTGTAATTGATATCTAGTCTCATAGCGCTGTGGTCAGAAAAGATACTTGATACAATTTCAATTTTCTTAAATATACCAAGCATTGATTTGTGACCCAAGATATGATCTATCCTGGAGAAAGTTCCATGAGCACTTGAGAAAAACGTGTATTCTGTTGTTTTTGGATGGAGTGTCCTATAAATATCAATTAAGTCCATCTTGTTTAATGTATCATTTAAAGTTTTTGTTTCCTTATTTATTTTCATTTTGGATGATCTGTCCATTGGTGAAAGTGAGGTGTTAAAGTCCCCTACTATGAACGTGTTACTGTCGATTTCCCCTTTTATGGCTGTTAGTATTTGCCTTATGTATTGAGGTGCTCCTATGTTGGGTGCATAAATATTTACAATTGTTATATCTTCTTCTTGGATCGATCCCTTGATCATTATGTAGTGTCCTTCTTTGTCTCTTCTAATAGGCTTTATTTTAAAATCTACTTTGTCTGATATGAGTATTGCTACTACAGCTTTCTTTTGGTTTCCATTTGCATGGACTATCTTTTTCCATCCCCTTACTTTCAGTCTGTATGTGTCTCTAGGTCTGAAGTGGGTCTCTTGTAGACAACATATACATGGGTCTTGTTTTTGTATCCATTCAGCCAATCTGTGTCTTTTGCAGGGAGCATTTAATCTATTTACATTTAAGGTAATTATCGATACGTATGTCCCTATTCCCATTTTGTACATTGTTTTGGGTTCATTATTGTAGGTCTTTTCCTTCTCTTGTGTTTCTTGCCTAGAGAAGTTCCTTTAGCATTTGTTGTAAAGCTGGTTTGGTGATACTGAACTCTCTCCTCTTTTGCTTGTCTGTAAAGGTTTTAATTTCTCCATCAAATCTGAATGAGATCGTTGCTGGTAGAGTAATCTTGGTTGCAGGTTTTTCTCCTTCGTCACTTTAAATATGTTCTGCCACTCCCTTCCGGCTTGCAGAGTTTCTACTGAAAGATCAGCTGTTTACCTTATGTGGATTCCCTTGTGTGTTATTTGTTGTTTTTCCCTTGCTGCTTTTAATATGCTTTATTTGTATTTAATTTTTGACAGGTTGATTTATATGTGTCTTGGTGTATTTCTCCTTGGATTTATCCTGTATGGGATTCTCTGTGCATCCTGGACTTCATTTACTATTTTCTTTCCTATATTAGGGAAGTTTTCAACTATAATATCTTCAAATATTTTCTCAGTCACTTTCTTTTTCTCTTCTTCTTCTGGAACCCCTATACTTTGAATGTTGTTGCGTTTAATGTTGCCCCAGAGGTCTCTGAGACTGTCCTCAGTTCTCTTCATTCCTTTCTCTTTATTCTGCTCTGCAGTAGTTATTTCCACTATTGTATCTTCCAGGACACTTATCCGTTCTTTTCCCTCAGTTATTCTGCTATTGATCCCATCTAGAGTATTTTTCATTTCATTTATTGTGTTGTTCATCGTTGTTTGTTTCATCTTTAGTTCTTCTAGGTCCTTGTTAAATGTTTCTTGCATTTTCTCTATTCTATTTCCAAGATTTTGGATCACTTTTACTATCCTTATTCTGAATTCTTTTTCAGGTAGACTGACTATTACCTCTTCATTTGTTAGGTCTGGTTGGTTTTTATCTTGCTCCTTCATCTGCGGTGTGTTTTTCTGTCTTCTCAGTTTGTTTATCTTACTGTGTTTGGTGTCTCCTTTTTGCAGGCTGCAGGTTCTTAGTTCTCGTTGATTTTGGTGTCTGTCCCCAGTGGCTAAGGTTGGTTCAGTGGATTGTGTCAGCTTTCTGGTGGTGGGGACTAGTGCCTGTGTTATGATGGATGAGGGTGGATCTTGTCTCTCTGGTGGGCAGGTCCAGGTCTGGTGGTGTGTTTTCGGGTGTCTGTGGACTTATTACTATTTTAGGCAGCCTCTCTGCTAATGGATGGGGTTGTGTTCCTGTTTTGCTAGTTGTTTGGCATAGGGTGTCCAGCACTGTACGTTGCTGGTCGTTGATTGAAGATGGGTGCTGGCGTTGAAATCGAGATCTCTGGGATATTTTTGCCATTTAATATTATGTGGAGCTGGGAGGTCTCTTGTTGACCAGAGTCCTGAAGTTGGCTCTCCCACCTCAGAGGCACAGCACTGACTCTTGGCTGCAGCATCAAGAGCCTTTCATCCACACGGCTCAGACTAGAAGTGAGAAAAAGTAGAGAGAAAGAATTACTAGAAGTAGGAAGAAAGAACGAAAGAAAGAAAGGAGGAAAGGAAGGAAGGAAGGAAGAAGAAAAGAAGGAAAGAATGAAAGAAGGCAGGGATGGAGGGAGGGAAGCTGGGAGGAAGGAAGGATGGAAGGAAGGAGGGAGGGAAGGAAAAAAGAAAGAAAGAAAGAAGATAAAGTAAAATATAATAAAGTTAGTAAATTAAAAATAATTATTAAGAAAATAAATTTTAAAAAAACGGACAAATAGAACCTTAGGACAAATGGTGGAAGCAAAGCTATACAGAAAAAATCTGATACAGAAGAATACACATACACTCTTACAAAAAGAGGAGAAGGGGAAAGAATCATAAATCTTGCTCATGTATTCCACAGATGCAGGGTATATCAAGTTGATTGTGGAGCTTTATTCTGCTTCTGAGGCTGCTGGGAGAGATTTCCCTTTCTCTTCTTTGTTCTCACAGCTTCCAGGTGTTTGGATTTGGTCCTGCCTCTTCGTGTAGGTCGCCAGAGGGCGTCTGTTTTTCGCTCAAACAGGACGGGGTTAAAGGAGCCACTGATTCGGGGACTCTGGCTCACTCAGACCTGGGGAAGGGACAGGCATGGAGTGCGTAGAAGGCCTGCGGTGGCAGAGGCCAGTGTGACATTGCACCAGCCTGAGGCTCGCCATGCATTCTCCCAGGGAAGTTGTCCCTGGATACCCGGATCCTGGCAGTGGTGGGCTGCACAGGCTCCCCAGAAGAGGGGTGTGAATAGTGACCTGTGCTCACACGCAGGCTTCTTGGTGGTGGCAGCAGCAGCCTTAGCGTCTCATGCCCATCTCTGGGGTCCGTGCTTTTAGCCTTGGCAAGCGCCCGTCTCTGGAGCTCCTTTAAGTAGCGCTCTTAATCCCCTCTCCTCATGCACCAGGAAACAAATAGGGAAGAAAAAGTCTCTTGCGTCTTCAACAGCTTCAGACCTTTTCCCAGACTCCCTCCCAGCTAGCCGTGGTGCACTAACCCCTTCAGGCTGTGTTCACGCCGCTAACACCAGTCCTCTCCCTGCACTCCGACCGAACCCCAAGCTTCAGCTCGCAGCCTCGCCTGCCCCGGTGGGTGAGCAGACAAGCCTCTGAGGCTGGTGAGTGCCAGTCGGCACTGATCCTCTGTGTGGGAATCTCCCCACTTTGCCTTCCGTACCCCTGTTGTTGCGCTCTGCTCCATGGCTCCGAAGCTCCCCCACTGCACCAACCGCAGTCTCCACATGCAAAGGGGCTTCCTCGTGTGTGGAAACATTTCCTCCTTCACAGCTCCCTCCCACTGGTGCAGGTCCCGTCCCTATTCTTTTGTCTCTGTTTTTTCATTTTTTCTTTTGCCCTACCCAGTTATGTGGGGAGTTTCTTGCCTTTTGTGAGGTCTGAGGTCTTCTGCCAGCATTCAGTAGGTGTTCTGTAGGTGTTGTTCCACGTGTAGAGGTATTTCTGGTGTATCCGGCCCGTCGTCCGCATGACTGTCATGGCTTCGGGCACTGGGGACCCTGCAGAGCCGGCAGCCTCAGTGAGGCTGCCCTCCCCTCGGCCTCTGGGGCAGTTCTGTGATGGCAGAGGGAAGAGACCCTGAGCTGCGGTAGTTCCAGCTCTCTCAAGCATCTTTTCTGACCACAACACTATGAGATTAGAAATGAATTACAGAGAAAAAAATGTAAAAAATACAAACACATGGAGGCTAAACAATAAGTTACTAAATAACAAAGAGATCACTGAAGAAATCAAAGAGGAAATCAAAAAATACCTAGAGAAAAATGACAATGAAAACATGATGATCCAAAACCTATGGGATGCAGCAAAAGCAGTTCTATGATGGAGGTTTATACCTATACAAGTCTACCTCATGAAAAAAGAAAAATCTACCCTTACACCTAAAGGAACCAGAAAAAGAAGAACAAAACCCAAAGTTAGCCGAAGGAAAGAAATCATAAAA
Source organism: Grampus griseus (assembly GCF_964374135.1). Lineage (NCBI taxonomy): Eukaryota > Metazoa > Chordata > Mammalia > Artiodactyla > Delphinidae > Grampus > Grampus griseus. The sequence continues at coordinate 52,984,467 of NC_138999.1, forward strand.
ATGAGAGCAGAAATAAATGAAATGGAAACAAAGAAAACAATAGCAATGATCAATAAAACTAAAAGCTGGTTCTTTGAGAAGATAAAGAAAATTGATAAACCATTAGGCAGACTCATCAAGAAAAAGAGGGAGAGAGCTCAAATCAATAAAATTAGAAATGAAAAAGGAGAAGTTACAACAGACACCTCAGAAATACAAAGCGTCCTAAGTGACTACTACAAGAAACTCTATGCCAATAAAATAGAACACCTGGAAGAAATTGACAAACTCTTAGAAAGATATAACCTTCCAAGACTGAACTAGGAAGAAATAGAAAATACGAACAGAACAATCAAAAAGAATGAAATTGAAACTGTGATTGAAAACCTTCCAACAAACAAAAGTCCAGCAACAGATGGCTACACAGGTGAATTATATCAAACATTTAGAGAAGAGCTAACACCCATCCTTCTCAAACTCTTCCAAAAAATAGCAGAGGCAGGAACACTCCCAAACTCATTCTACGAGGCCACCATCATTCTGATACCAATACCAGACAAAGATACTACATAAAAAGAAAATTACATAACAATATCATTGATGAGTATAGACACAAATATCCTCAACAAAATACTACCAAACAGAATCCCACAATACATTAAAAGGATTATATACCATGATCACATAGGATTTATCCCAGGGATACAAGGATTCTTCAATATACGTAAATCAATCAATGTGATAAACCATATTAACAAATTGAAGAATAAAAACCATATGATCATCTCAATACAAGCAAAAAGCTTTTGACAAAATTCAACACCCATTTATGATAAAAACACTCCAGAAAGTGTGCATAGAGGGAACTTACCTCAATATAATAAAGGCCATATATGACAAACCCACAGCAAACATCATTCTCAATGGTGAAAAACTGAAAGCATTTCCTCTAAGATCAGGAAGACAAGGATGTCCACTCTCAGCACTAATATTGAACATGATTTTGGAAGTCCTAGCCAAGCAATCAGAGAAGAAAAAGAAATAAAAGGAATACAAATTGGAAAAGAAGTAGTAAAACTGTCACTGTTTGCAGATGACATGATATTATACAGAGAAAATCCTAAAGTTGCCACCAGAAAACTACTATTGTTAATCAATGAATTTGGTAAAGTTGCAGGATACAAAATTAATGCACAGAAATCTCTGGCATTGCTATACACTAATGATGACAAATCTGAAAGAGAAATTAAGGAAACACTCCCATTTACCACTGCAACAAAAAGAATAAAATACCTAGGAATAAACCTACCTAGGGAGACAAAGACCAGTATGCAGAAAACTATGACACTTATGAAAGAAATTAAAGATGAAACCAACAGATGGAGAGATATACCATGTTCTTGGATTGGAAGAATCAATACTGTGAAAATGACTATACTACCCAAAGCAATCTACAGAATTAATTCAATCCCTATCAAATTACCAGTGGCATATTTTAAGGAACTAGAACAAAATAATCTTAAAATTTGGATGGAGACAAAAAAGACCCCGAATAGCCAAAGCTGTCTTGAGGGAAAAAAAACGGAGCTGGAGGAATCAGACTCAGTGACTTCAGACTATACCACAAAGCTACAGTAATCAAGACAATATGGTACTGGCATAAAACCAGAAACATAGATCAATGGAACAAGACAGAAACCCAGACATAAACCCATGCACCTATGGTCAACTAATCTATGACAAAGGAGGCAAAGATATACAATGGTGAAAAGACAGTCTCTTCAATAAGTGTTGCTGGGAAAACTGGACAGCTACATGTAAAAGAATGAAATTAGAACACTCCCTAACACCATACACAAAAATAAACTCAAAATGCATTTGAGACCTAAATGTAAGACCGGACAATATAAAACTCTTACAGGAAAACATAGGCAGAACACTCTGGCAAAAATCACTGCAGTATCTTTTTTGATCCACCTCCTAGAGTAATGGAAATAAAAACAAAAATAAACAAATGGGACCTAATGAAACTTCAAAGTTTTTGCACAGCAAAGGAAACCAAAAACAAGATTAAAATACAACCCTCAGAATGGGAGAAAATATTTGCAAATGAATCAACAAAGGATTAGTCTCCAAAATATATAAACAGCTCATGCAGCTCGATATTTAGAAAACAAACAACCCAGTCCAAAAATGGGCAGAAGACCTAAATAGACATTTCTCCAAAGAAGACATACAGGTGGCCAAGAAGCACATGGAAAGCTGCTCAACATCACTAATTATTATAGAAATGCAAATCGAAACTACAATGAGGTATCACCTCACAACAGTTAGAATGGGCATTATCAGAAAATCTACAAACAATAAATGCTGGAGAGGGTGTGGAGAAAAGGGAACCCTCTTGCACTGTTGGGGGGAATGTAAATTGATACAGCCACTATGCAGAACAGTATGGAGGTTCCTTAAAAAACTAAAAATAGAATTACCATATGATTGAGCAATCCCACTACTGGGCATATACCCAGATAAAACTATAATTCAAAAAGACACATGCATCCCAATGTTCATTGCAGCACTATTTACAGTAGCCAGATCATGGAAGCAACCTAAATGCCTATCGACAGAGGAATGGATAAAGAAGATGTGGTATGTATATACAATGGAATATTACTCAGCCATAAAAAGGAATGAAATTCGGTCATTTGTTGAGACATGGATGGATCTAGTGACTGTCATTCAGAGTGAAGTAAGTCAGAAAGGGAAAAACAAATATCATATATTAACGCATATATGTGGAACCTATAAAACTGGTACAGATGAACCGGTTTGCAGGGCAGAAATTGAGACACAGATGTAGAGAACAAATGTATGGACACCAAGGGGGGAAAGCAGCAGAGGGGTGGGAGTGGTGTTGTGATGAATTGGTCTATTTGGACTGACACGTATACACTGATGTGTATAATATTGATGACTAATAAGGACCTGGTGTATAAAAAAATAAAATAAAATGAAAAACCAAACAAGAGATTATTATCTAGACAATATAAAGGACTACTGTAATTCAAAGAGAAAAAGACAGAGGCTGTAATAGAAAAAGAGGCAAAACATAAAAAGGCAAGTTACAGAATAGGAAATCCAATAAGCATACAACCATGAAGAGACACTCAAAACACTGGAATCATATAAACGAAAATTAAAACCAAAAGATATTGCTTTAAGGCTGTAAGACTGGCAAAAACTGGAAGACTAGAAAATGCCAAGTGTTGATAGGGATGTGGGGATAAAAGAACCCTCATCTACTACAACTGGCAGGGGGCGAGGGGGTATAGAGAGATTGAGACTATTTAGGAGGGCAATCTGGTACTACATAAGCAAAATACACATAAAAAAGTACACTCTATGACAGAGGAATTCTATTCTTGAAAATGAGCCCAAAGAAATTTTCATACAGGTTCTAAAGAGGATATATACAAGAATGAACATTTCCATCACTGGCAGAATAGATAGGTCAGATGTGGTGGAGCATTAAGCAAGTATTAGAACCAATGAATTGGAGGTACACATAGCAACATGAATAGATCCAAGAAATGCATAATTTAGTGAAAAAGTAAGAAACAGAATGATATACTGCAGATATCACTAGTTACATAAATTAAAAATTCATGCATATGAAACAGCCATCATGTTTTAAAGGACATATTCATTGAATCTGTAGATTGCTTTGTGTAGTATAGTCATTTTTACAATGTTGATTCTGCCAATCCAAGAACATGGTGTATCTCTCCATCTATTTGTACCATCTTTAATTTCTTTCATCAGTGTCTCATAATTTTCTGCACACAGATCTTTTGTCTCCTTAGGTAGGTTTATTCCTAGATACGTTATTCTTTTAGTTGCAATGGTAAATGGGAGTGTTTTCTTAATTTCACTTTCAGATTTTTCATCATTAGTGTATAGGAATGCAAGAAATTTCTATGCCTTAATTTTGTATCCTGCTATTATACCAAATTCATTAATTAGCTCTAGTAGATTTCTGGTAGCAACTTTAGGATTCTGTATATATAGTATAATGTCATCTTCAAACAGTGACAGTTTTACTCCTTTCCCAAACTTCCAAAACTATGTTGAATAAGAGTAGTGACAGTGGGCAACCATTTCTTTTTCCTGATCTTAGTGGAAATGGTTTCAGTTTTTCACCATTGAGGATGATGTTGGCTGTGGGTTTGTCATATATGGCCTTTATTATGTTGAGGAAAGTTCCCTCTATGCCTACTTTCTGGAGGGTATTTTAACATAAATGTTTGTTGAATTTTGTTGAAAGATTTCTCTGCAACTATTGAGATGATCATGTGGTTTTTCTCCTTCAATTTGTTAATATGGTGTATCACATTGATTGATTTGCGTATATTGAAGAATGCTTGCATTCCTGGGATAAATCCCACTTGATCATGTTGTATGATCCTTTTAATGTGCTGTTGGATTCTGTTTGCTAGTATCTTGTTGAGGATTTCTGCATCTATGTTCATCAGTGATATTGGCCTGTAGCTTTCTATCAAACTAACACTGGCATTTTTCACAGAACTAGAACAAAAATGTTCACAATTTGTATGGAAAAACAAAATAACCTGAATAGCCAAATCAATCTTGAGAAAGAAACATGGAGCTGGAGGAATCAGGCTCCCTGACTTAAGACTATACTACAAAGCTACAGCAATCAAGCCAGTATGGTTCTGGCACAAAAATAATAATATAGATCAATGGAACAGGATAGAATACCCAGCAATAAACCCACGCATTTACGGTCACCTTATCTTTGATAAAGGAGGCAAGAATATACACTGGAGAAAAGACAGCCTCTTAAATAAGTGGTGCTGGGAAAACAGGACAGCTACATGTAAAAGAATGAAATTAGAACACTCCTTAACAACATACACAAAAATAAACTCAAAATGGATTAAAGGCCTAAATGTAAGGCCAGACAGTATCAAAGTCTTAGAGGAAAACATAGGCAGAACACTCTATGACATAAATCACAGTAAGATCCTTTTACACCCATCTCCTAGAGAAATGGAAATAAAAACAAAAATAAACAAATGGGACCTAATGAATCTTAAAAGCTTTTGCACAGCAAAGGAAACCATAAACAACACCAAAAGACAACCCTCAGAATGGGAGATAATATTTGCAAATGAAGCAACTGACAAAGGATTAATCTCCAAAATTTACAAGCAGCTCATGAAGCTCAATAACAAAAAAACAAACAACCCAATCCAAAAATGGGCAGAAGACCTAAATAGACATTTCTCCAAAGAAGATATACAGACTGCCAACAAACACATGAAAGAATGATCAACATCATTAATCATTAGAGAAATGCAATTCAAAACTACAATGAGATATCATCTCACACCGGTCAGAATGGCCATCATCAAAAATCTACAAACAATAAACATTGGAGAGGGTGTGGAGAAAAGGGCACCCTCCTGCACTGTTGGTGGGAATGTAAATTGATACAGCCACTATGGAGAACAGTATGGAGGTTCCTTAAAAACTAAAAATAGAACTACTATATGACCGAGCAATCCCACTACTTGGCATATACCCTGAGAAAACCATAATTCAAAAAGAGTCATGTACCAAAATGTTCATTGCAGCTCTATTTACAATAGCCAGGACATGGAAGCAATCTAATTGTCCATCAACAGATAAATGGATGAAGAAAATATGGCACATATATACAATGGAATATTACTCAACTGTAAAAAGAAATGAAATTGAATTATTTGTAGTGAGGTGGATGGAACTAGAGTCTGTCATATAGAGGGAAGTAAGTCAGAAAGAGAAAAATAAATACCGTATGCTAACACACATATATGGAATTAAGAAAAAATAAGGTCATGAAGAACCTAGGGGCAAGACGGGAATAAAGACACAGACCTACTAGAGAATGGACCTGAGGATACAGGGAGGGGGAATGGTAAGCTGGGACAATGTGAGAGAGTGGCATGGACATATATACACTACCAAACGCAAAATAGATAGCTACTGGGAAGCAGCTGGATAGCACAGGGAGATCAGCTCGGTGCTTTGTGACCACCTAGAGGGGTAGCATAGGGAGGGTGGGAAGGAGGGAGATGCAAGAGGTAAAAGATATGGGAACATATGTGTGTGTATAACTCATTCACTTTGTTATAAAGCAGAAACTAACACACCATTTTAAAGCAATTATACTCCGAAAAAGATGTTTTAAAAAAAGACATATTCAAATATAACATTAGTCACATTAGAATGCTTGCATATAATAAGGAAGGGAAATAGAAGAAAAGGGGGATAAATTAATAGGTCCAGGCATACCTTGTTTTAATGTGTTTCATTGCTCTCTGCAGATATTTAGTTTTATACAAATTGAAGGTTTGTGGCAAACCTGTGTCTAACAATTCTATCTGTGCCATTTTCCAAAAGGATTTGCTCATTTCATGTCTCTGTGCCAAATTTTGCTAATTCTCAGAATGTTTCAAACCTTTCCTTATTATTATATTTGTTATGGTGATGTGTAATCAGTGATCTTTGATGCTTCTATTATAATTGTTTGGGGATGACATTAACCATGTGCATACAAGACAGGGAACTCAATCAATAAATGTTGTCTGTGTTCTCACTACTCCACCAACAGCCATTCCCCTTCTCTCTCCCTCTCCTTGGGGCCTCCCTATTCCCTGAGACACCACAGTATTGAAAATAGGCCAATTAACAACACTACAATGGCTTCTACTGTTCAAGTAAAAGGAAGAGAAGCATGTCTCTCACTTTAAGTCAAAAACTAGAAATGATTAAGATCAGTAAGGAAGGTAGACCTTCAAGATGGTGAAGGAGTAAGACTTGGAGATCACCTTCCCCCTACAAATACATCAGAAATACATCTATATGCGGAACAACTCCTACAGAATACTTACTGAACGCTGGCAGAAGACCTCAGACTTCCCAAAAGGCAAGAAACTCCCCATGTACCAGGGTACGGCAAAAGAAAAAACAGAGACAAAAGCATAGGGACAGAACCTGCACCACAGGGATGGAGCTGTGAAGGAGGAAATCTTTCCCCACACTAGGAAGCCCCTTCACTGGCAAAGATGGGGGGGGGTGGGAAGCTTCGGAGCCATAGAAGAGAATGCAGCAGTAAGGATGCAGAGGGCAAAGCGGAGAGATTCCCGCACAGAGTATCAGTGCCAACCAGCACTCAGAAGCCTGAGAGGCTTGTCTGCTTACCCACTGGAACGGGTGGGAGAAGGGAGCTGAGGCTCCAGCTTTGAAGTTCAGATCCCAGGGAGAGGACTGGGTTTGGCTGTGTGAAGACAGCCTGAAAGGGGCTAGTGCACCACAGCTAACAGGGAGGAAGCCCAGGAAAAGGTCTGGAACTGCCTAAGAGGCAAGAGACCATTGTTTTGGGGTGCAGGAGGAGAGGGGATTCAGAGCACTGCCTAAACGAGCTCCAGAGTTGGACGTGATCCGTGACTATCAGCGCAGACACCAAGACGGGCATGAAATGATAAGATTGCTGCTGCAGCCACCAAGAAGCCTGTGTGCAAGCAGGAGCATGCTCCTCCCAGGAGCACGCACAGCCTGCCACTGCCAGGGTCCTGTAATCCAAGGAAAACTTCACCGGGAGAACAAATGGCACGCCTCAGGCTGCTGCAACGTCACACCGGCCTCTGCTGCCAAAGGCCTGCCCCGCATTATATAACCCCGCATTATATAACCCTTCCTCCCCCCAGCCTGAGTGAGCCAGAGCCACCTAACCAGCTACTACTTTACCCCTGTCCAGTCTGAATGAAGAACAGATGCCCTCAGGTGACCTACACACAGAGGTGGGGTCAAATCAAAAGCTGAACCCCAGGACCTGTGGGAAAAAAGAAGAGAAAGGGAAATTTCTCCCAACAGCCCCAGGAGCAGTGGATTAAATCTCCACAATCAACTTGATGTACACTGCATCTGTGGAATACCTGAATAGACAACTAATCATCCCAAAATTGAGGCAGTGGATTTTGGGAGCAACTGTAGACTTGGGGTTTACTTTCTGCATCTAACTTGTTTATGGTTTATGTTTATCTTAGTTTAGTATTCAGAATATATTATCATTGGTAGATTTGTTTTTCGGTTTGGGTGCTCTCTTCTTTCTTTCTTTCTTTTCTTATTACTTTTTATTTTTTCTTAATTTTTAATAATGTTTATTTTTTATTTTAATAACTTTATTTTATTTATTTATTTATTTTTCTTTCTTTCTTTCTATCTTTCTTCTCCCTTTTCTTCTGAGCTGCGTGGATGAAAGGATCTTGGTGCTCTGACCAGGTTTCAGACCTGTGCCTCTGACGTGGGAGAGCTGAGTTCAGAACATTGATTGACAAGAGACCTCCCAGCTCCACATAACATCAAATGGCGAAAACTCTCCCAGATAGCTCCATCTCAACACTAAGACCCAGCTCCATTCAATAACCAGCAAGCTTCAGTGCTTGACACCAGATTCCAACAACTAGCAACATAGGAACACAACCCCACCCATTAGCAGAGAGGCTTCATAAAATCATAATAAGGTAGCAGACACCCAAAAACAAACCACTGAATGCAGTCCTGCCCACCAGAAAGAGAATATCCAGGCTTATGCAACAGAAAACAGGCACCAGTCCCCTTCACCAGAAAGCCTACACAACCCACTGAACCAACCTTAACCACTGGGGTCAGACACCAAAAACTATAGAAACTACGGACCTGCAGCCTGCAAAAAGGAGACACCAAACACAGTAAGTTAAGCAAAATGAGAAGACAGACAAACACACAGAAGATGAAGAAGCAAGGTAAAAACCCACCAGACCAAACAAATGAAGAGGAAATAGGCAGTCTACCTGAAAAATAATTCAGAATAAGGATAGTAAAGGTGATCCAAAATATTGGAAATAGAATGGAGAAAATACAAGAAACGCTTAACAAGGACCTATAAGAACAAAAGAGCAAAGAAACAATGATGAACAACACAATAAATGACATTAAAAATTCTCTAGAAGGAATCAATACCAGTATAACTGAGGCAGAAGAATGGAAAAGTGACATGGAAGATAATAGTGGAAAAAACTACCTCAGAGCAGAAAAAGGAAAAAAGAATGAAAAGAATTGAGGACAGTCTCAGACCCCTATGGGACAACATTAAATGCACCAACAGTGGAATTATAGGGGTCCCAGAAGAAGAAGAGAAAAAGAAAGGGACTGAGAAAATATTTGAAGAGATTATAGTTGAAAACGTCCCTAATATGGGAAAGGAAATAGTCAATCAAGTCCAGGAGGCACAGAGAGTCCCATACAGGATAAATCCAAGGATAAACATGCCAGGACACATATTAATCAAACTATCAAAAATTAAATACAAAGAAAAAATATTAAAAGCAGCAAGGGAAAAACAACAAATAACATACAAGGAAATCCCCATAAGGTTAACAGCTGATCTTTCACCAGAAACACTGCAAGCCAGAAGGCAGTGGCAGGACATATTTAAGGTGATAAAAGGGAAAATCCTACAACCAAGATGACTCCACCCAGCAAGGATCCCATTCACATTTGATGGAGAAATTAAAATCTTTACAAACAAGCAAAAGTTAAGATAATTCATCACCACAAAACCACTTTTACAACAAATGCTAAAGGAGCTGCTCTAGGCAGGAAACACAAGAGAAGGAAAAGACCTACAACAACAAAGCCAAAACAATTAAGAAAATGGTAATAGGAACATACATATCGATAACTACCTTAAAAGTGAATGGATTAAATGCTCCTACTAAAAGGCAGAGACTGGCTGAATGGATACAAAAACAAGACCCATATATACGCTGTCTACAAGAGACCCATTTCAGACCTAGGGACACATACAGACTGGACATGAGGGTATGGAAAAAGATATTCCATGAAAATGGAAATCAAAATAAACCTGGAGTAGCATTTCTCATATCAGACAAAATAGACTTTAAAATAAAGACTCTTCCAAGAGACAAAGAAAGACACTACATAATGATCAAGGGATCAATCCAAGAACAAGATATAACAATTGTAAATATTTATGAACACAGTATAAGAGCACCTCAATACATAATGCAAATGCTAACAGCCATAAAAGGGGAAATCAACAGCAGCACATAAGAGTAGGGGACTTTAACACCCCAGTTTCACCAATGGACAGATCATCCAAAATGAACATAAATAAGGCAACACAAGCTGTAAATTACACATAAAACAAGATGGACTTAATTGATAGTTATAGGGCATTCCATACCCCAAAAAACAGAATACCCTTTCTTCTCAAGTGCTCATGGAACATTCTCCAGAATAGATCATATATTGGGTCACAAATCAAGCCTTGGTAAATTTAAGAAAATCGAAATTTTATCAAGTATCTTTCATGACCACAATGCTATCAGACTAGATATCAATTACAGAAAAAAACCTGAAAGAAATACAAACACACAGAGGCTAAACAATACACTACCAAATAACCAAAGATCACTGAAGAAATCAAAGAGGAAATCAAAAATTACCAAGAAACATATGACAATGAAAACACAATGACCCAAAACCTATTGGATGCAGCAAAAGCAGTTCTAAGACGGAAGTTTATAGCAATACAGTCCTACGTCAAGAAACAAGAAACATCTCAAATAAACAACCTAACGTTGCACCTAAAGCAATTAGAGAAAAAATAACAAAAAAAACCCCAAAGTTAGCAGAAGGAAGGAAATCATAAAGATCATATCAGAAATACATGAAAGAAATGAAATAAAAGAAATTAAGGAAACAGTAGCAAAGATCAATAAAACTAAAAGCTGGTTCTTTGAAAAGATAAACAAAACTGATAAACCATTAGCCAGACTCATCAAGAAAAAAAGGCAGAAGACTCAAACGAACAGAATTACAAATGAAAAAGGAAAAGTAACAAGTGACACCGCAGAAATACAAAGGACCATGAGAGATTACTACAAGCAACTATATGCCAATAAAGTGGACCACCTGGAAGAAATGGACAAATTCTGAGGAAAGTACAACGTTCTGTGACTGAACCAGGAAGAAATAGAACATATAAACAGACCAATCACAAGCACTAACATTGAGACTGTGATAAAAAAATCTTCCAACAAAGAAAAGCCCAGGATCAGATGGATTCACAGGAGGATTCTTTCAAACATTTATAGAAGAGCTAACACCTGTCATTCTCAAACTCTTCCAAACTATAGCAGAGGGAGGAGCACTCCCAATCACATTCTATGAAGCCACCATCACCCTGATACCAAAACCAGACAAATATGTCACAAAGAAAGAAAACTACAGTCTAATAACACTGATGAATATTGATGCAGAACTCCTCAACAAAATACTAGCAAACACAATCCAACAGCACATTAAAAGAATCACACACCATGATCAAGAGGGGTTTATCCCAGGAATGCAAGGATTCTTCAATATACATGAATCAATCAATGCAATACACCATATTAACAAACTGAAGGAGAAAAACCACATGATAATCACAATAGATGCAGAAAAAGCTTTTGACAAAATTCAACACCCATTTATGATAAAAACTCTTCAGAAAGTAGGCATAGAGGGAACCTACCTCAACATAATAAAGGTCCCATAGGACAAACCCACAGCCAACATCATTCTCAATGGTGAAAAACAGAAACTATATCCACTAAGATCAGAAACAAGACAAGGTTGTCCACTCTCACAACTATTATTCAACATCGTTTTGGAAGTTTTCACTACAGCAATCAGAGAAGAAAAAAAAAAGGAATTCAAATTGGAAAAGAAGAAGTAAAGCTGTCACTGTTTGCAGATGACATGATAGTATACATAGAGAATCCTAAAGATGCTACTGGAAAACTACTAGAGCTAATCAATGAATTTGGTAAAGTTGCAGGATACAAAATTAATGCACAGAAATCCCTGGCATTCCTATACACTCATGATGAAAAATCTGAAAGAGAAATTAAGGAAACATTTCCATTTACCACTGCAACAAAAATAATAAAATACCTAGGAATAAACCTACCCTAGGAGACAAAAGACCTGTAGGCAGAAAAGTATAAGTCACTGATGAAAAACTAAAGATGATACAAACAGATGGAGAGATATACCATGTTCTTGGATTGGAAGAATCAACATTGTGAAAATGACTATAGAATCCAAAGCAATCTACAGATTAAATGCAATCCCTATCAAACAACCAATGGCATTTTTCAAAGAATGAGAACAAAAAATTGCACAATTTGTATGGAAACACAAAAGACCCTGAAGAGCCAAAGCATCTTGAGAAAGAAAAACGTAGCAGGAGGATTCAGGCCCCCTGACTTCAGACTATACTACAAAGCTACAGTAATCGAGACAGTACACTACTGGCAGAAAAACAGAAATATAGGTCAATGGAACAAGATAGAAATCCCAGAGATAAAGCCACCCACATATGGTCACCTTATCTTTGATAAAGTAGGCAAGAATATGCAGTGGAATAAAGACAGTCTCTTCAATAAGTGGTGCTGGGAAAACTGGACAGCCTCAAGTAAAAGTATGAAATTAGAACACTCCCTAACACCATACACAAAAATAAACTCAAAATGGATTAAAGACATAAATTTAAGGCCAGACATGATCAAACTCTTAGAGGAAAACATAGGCAGAACACTATTACATAAATCACAGCAAGATCCTTTTTAACCCATCTCCTAGAGAAATGGAAATAAAAACAAAAATAAACAAGTAGGACCTAATGAAACTTCAAAGCTTTTGCACAGCAAAGGAAACCATAAACAAGACGAAAAGACAACACTCAGAATGGGAGAAAATATTTGCAGATGAAGCAATTGACAAAGGATTAATCTCCAAAATTTACTAGCAGCTCATGCAGCTCAGTAACAAAAAAAAAAACAACAACCTAATCCAAAAATGTGCACAAGACCTAAATAGACATTTCTCCAAAGAAGATATACAGATCGCCAACTAACACATGAAAGGATGCTCAACATCATTAATCATTTGAGAAAGGCATATCAAAACTACAATTAGGTATCACCGCACACCTGTCAGAATAGCCATCATCAAAAAATGTACAAACAATAAATGCTGGAGTGGGTGTGGAGAAAAGGGAACCTTCTTGCACTCTTGATGGGAATGTAAATTGATACAGCCACTATGGAGAACAGTATGGAGGTTCCTTAAAAGTAAAAAATATAACTACCATATGACCCAGCAATCCCACTACTGGGCATATACCCCGAGAAATCCATAATTCAAAGAGTCATATACCACAGTGTTCATTGCAACACTATTTACAGTAGCCAGGACATGGAAGCAACCTAAGTGTCGATTGACAGATGAATGGATAAAGAATATGTGGCACATATATACAGTGGAATATTACTCAGCCATAAAAGGAAATGAAATTGAGTTATTTGAGGTGAGGTGGATGAACGTAGAGTCTGTCATACACAGTGAAGTAAGTCAGAAAGAGAAAGACAAACACCATATGCTAACACATATATATGGAATCAAAAAAAATAGTTCTGATGAACCTAGGGACAGGACAGGAATAAAGACGTAGATCTAGAGAATGGACTTGAGGACACGGGAGGGGGAAGTGTAAGCTGGAATTAAGTGATAGAGTAGCACTGACATATATACACTACCAAATGTAAATAGATAGCTAGTGGGAAGCAGCCACATAGCACAGGCAGATCAGCTCAGTGCTTTGTGACCACCTAGAGGGGTGTGATAGGGAGGGTGGCGGGGAGATGCAAGAGGGCAGGGATATGGGGATATATGTATACACATAGCTGATTCAATTTGTTATACAACAGAAACTAACACAACATTGTAATGCAATTATACTCTAATAGATGTTAAAAAAACACATATCTGAAAAATGACTGGTATACATATATATAAAGAACAATTAAAACTCAGCAATAAGACAACAGACAACCCAATAAACAAATCGGCAAAGTTCTGAATAGACATCTCACTAAAGAAGATATGCAGGACTTCCCTGGTGGTGCAGTGGTTAAGAATCGCCTCTCAATGCAGGGTACATGGGTTCGAGCCTTGGTGCAGGAAGATCCAACATGCCGTGGAGCAACTAAGCCCATGCACCACAACTCCTGTACTTGAGCTCTAGAGCCCACGTGTTGCAAATACTGAAGTCCGTGTGCCTAGAACCTGTGCTCCACAATGAGAGAAGCCACTGCAATGAGAAGCTGGCACACCACAACAAAGAGTAGCCCCCTCTCACCACAAGTAGAGTAAGCCTGGGCACAGCAATGAGGACCCAACACAGCCAAAAATAAATTAAAAAAAAAGAAGATATGAAGATGGCACATAAGCATATGAAAAGATGCTCCACATCATAAGTCATGAAGGAAATGGAAATTAAAACAACAATGAGATACCACTATACACCTATTAGAATAGCCAAAATCCTAAACACTGACAACAGATGCTGGTGAGGATGTAGAGCAAAGGGAACTCTCATTCATTGCTTATAGGAATGCAAAACAGTACAGTCACTTTGGAAGACATTTTGGTGGTTTCATACAAAACTAAACATAATCTTACCATAAAATACAGCAACTGTGCTCCTTGGTATGTGCCCCAATCAGTTGAAAATTTATGCCCACATAAAACGTGCACACATTTATTGCAACTTTATTCATAATTGCCAAAACTTGGAAGCAACCAAGATATGCTTTAATAAGTGAATGGATAACGAAACTGTGTTACATTCAGTCATTAGAATACTATTCAGTGATTTAAAAAATGAGCTATCAAGCCATGAAAAGACATGGAGAAATCTTCAATGTATATTGCTAAATGAAATAAGCAAATATGAAAAGGCTACGTACTGTATGATTCCAACCCCGTGGCATTCTGGAAAAGGCAAAACTCTGGAGGCAGAAAAAAGATCTATGATTCCAGGAGTTGAGGGGTGGGAGGAGATATGAATGGGCAAAGCATGCAGGCATTTTAGGGCTATAAAAATATTCTATATGATACCATACTGATGGATACATTTGTCCAAACCCATAAAACGTACAAAACCAAGAGTGAACCCTAATGTAAATGATGAACTTAATCATAATAATGTTTCAATATTGGGTCATCAATTGTAAGAAATGTATCACACTAATGCAAGATGTCAATAACAGGAGAAACTGAACAGGGCAGGGGGAGGGTGGATGAGGGTGTATATGGGAAAACATCCCAATTTTTCTGTAAATCTAAATTGCTCCAAAAAACTGAAGTTTTCTTTTTTTAAAGAAAGAATGAAAGGAGTGGCCTGAATTCTCAGTAATTATCTCACTTGATCTACAAGCAGACATAGTTAGCAATCCTTCCTCCTTGAAACACATAGAAAGTTAATGGCAAACCTGAGTTGAAACTGAATAGATATAGAAAAAGAGGGTTGGATCAAAAAAGATTCTACTCAAATTGGGTGATTATTTATTCTGGTTAAAAGACTGAAAGAGAGTATGTACTCATACTGGAGGGAAAATATTTTTTTCAAGGTTGTGTGCATGGCATATTATAGAACAACACTGTGCAATAGGAAACCTGGGTACAAATTCAGCTCTGCCAATAGGGTAACCTTAGGGAACGTACTTCAACTCTCTGTACCAGTTGCCTCACCTGTAAAATGGGGAAAATTATGCCTGCCATGTGAATTTATTATAAATATCAAATGTATATAATGGCACTTAATAAACCATAAGAGGTGATTACTACAGGATAGTTTGACCCAGAAAAGCTCACATATTTAGATTCTAACTAAAGAATTAGGTTATATCTATAGCAATTAAAACTCTGCAGTGTCTTAGTCTCACAAGCACAAATTTCCTTTCAGGTAAATTAATGGTCTTCAACATGGGTTATATACCAGAGGAGCTTTAAAACAATGTAAAATAAAAACAAAACAAAAGAAGGACTATGCAGGCCTCAGCCCCCAAATTGATTTTATTGGTCTGGGATGGGGAAGTGGAATTTTTTAAAACCCCACAAGTGATTCTAATGTGTAGCCATCATTGAGAACCAGTGAAGCATTCCAAACAATATATCTAAGTAAAATATACAGTCGAGAAAAACATAGACATGCAAAATTAATGGAAGCCAAAATCATTAAATATATAAATGTAAATATAGATTAATAAATATAAATGTATATATATATATGTACACACACACACACACACACACACACACACACATATATATATATATAAATGCTTAGCTAAATATTGGAATCAACTGGGCAACTTTAAAAATACTGATGCCTGATTCCCACTCCTAAGGGTTTTGATGTAATTTGTTTGGTCTTGGAAGTTTGAAAAAGTTTCCCCAGGTGATTCCAGTAAGTAGCCAGATTGAGAACCACATCTTTAGGGAGTTACAACTTCATCCTTTTATTTTCCAGGGTTAGGTTCCAAGTTTCACCTCTCAAACACAGGAACAACTGTAATAACAAAATATAGAAGTTACTATGCACCAATTATTGTGCGTTACATGCTATGTTTCATTTTAATCTTTACTATGACCCAAAGTAATTATGATTGAGAAAAAAATCTCTCTTGAACACTGGCCCCTAGGACTCAATCCAGTAAAGTCATTCTTAAAACTGTTCTCCAGTACTGAAGGTCCTAACCAGAGCAATCAGACAAGAAAAAGAAATAAAAGGCATCCAAATTGGAAAAGAAGAAGTAAAATTATCTCTGTTCACAGATGACATGATCTTATATGTAGAAAATTCTAAGGATTCCACCAAAAAACTGTTACAGTAAACAATTTCAGTAATGTTTCAGGATACAAAATCAACATACAAAAATCAGTTGCATTTCTATAAGCTAAAAATGACCAATCCAAAAAGGAAAATAAGACAACAATTCCATTCACTATAGCATCTAGAAGGATAAAATACTCAGGAATAAACTTACAAGGAGGTGAAAGACTTGTACACCGAAAACTAGAAAACATTGTTAAAAGAAGTCAAAGAAGATACAAATAAGTAGAATTGATATTCCATGCTTGTCGATTGGAAGACTTAATATTGTTAAAATGTCCACACTGGGCTTCCCTGGTGACACAGTGGTTGAGAGTCTGCCTGACAATGCAGGGGACACAGGTTCGTGTCCCGGTCTGGGAAGATCCCACACGCCGCGGAGCAGCTGGGCCCATGAGTCATGGCCACTGAGCCTGCACGTCCGGAGCCTGTGCTCCACAACGGGAGAGGCCACAACAGTGAGAGGCCTGTGTACAGCAAAAAAAAAAAAAAACAAAACTCCACACTACCCAAAGTGATCTACAGATTCAATGCAGTTCCAATCAAAATCCTGAAGTAATATTTTGCAGAAATAATAGAATGATCCTAAAATCTAAAATTCATATGGAATCTCTAAGGATCCCAAATAGCAAAATCGATCTTGAAAAAGAAGAATAAAGTTAGAGGTCTCACACTTCCTATTTTCAAAACATACTACAAAGCAACAGTAATCAAAATGTGTGCCACTGGCATAAAAACAGATATACAGACCAATGCAACAGAATAGAGCCCAGAAATAAACCTATGCATATTTCAGTAAATGATTTTTGATAAGAGTACCAAGACTACACAATGGGGAAAGGACAGTCTCTTCCACAAATGGTGTCAGGTAAACTGGCATGATGTTAGACCCTTACGTTATATCATATAAAAAACTTAACTCAAAATGAATTGAAGAGCTAAATGCAAGAAAAAAACTATAAAACTCCTAGAATAAAACATAGGGGAGAGCTTCCCCAGTGGCATAGTGGTTGAGAGTCCGCCTGCCAATGCAGGGGATGCGGGTTCATGCCCCAGTCCAGGAAGACCCTACATGCCACAGAGCAGCTGGGCATGTGAGCCATGGCCACAGACACTGCACATCCGGAGCCTGTGCTCCACAATGGGAGAGGCCACAGCAGTGAGAGGTCCGCATACCACAAAAAAAAAAAAAAAAAAAAACATAGGGGAGGGATGAGAAGATGGCGGAAGAGTAATATGTGGAGATCACCTTCCTCCCCACAGAAACACCAGAAATACATCTACACGTGGAACAACTCCTACAGAACACCTACTGAACGCTGGCAGAAGACCTCAGACCTCCCAAAAGGCAAGAAAGTCCGTACGTACATGGGTAGGGCAAAAGAATAAACAGAGACAAAAGGATAGGGACGGGACCTGCACCAGTGGGAGGGAGCTGTGAAAGAGGAAAGGTTTCCACACACTAGGAAGTCCCTTCGCGGGTGGAGACTGTGGGTGGCAGAGCGGGAAGCTTTGGAGCCATGGAGGAGAGCACAGCAACAGGGTTGTGGAGGGCAAAGCGGAGAGACTCCCGCACAGAAGATTGGTGCCGATCAGCACTCACCAGCCCGAGAGGCTTCTCTGCTCACCCACTGGGTGGGGCGAGGCTGGGAGTTGAGGTTCTGGCTTCCCTTGGAGCACAGGGAGAGGACTGGTGTTGGCTGCATGAACACAGACTGCAGGGGGTTAGTGCACTACAGCTAGCCAGGAGAGGGGATTAAGAGTGCTCCTTAAAGGAGCTCCAGAGACGGGCACGAGCAGTGGTTAAAAGCGCAGAGCCCAGAGACGGGTATGAGATGCTAAGGCTGCTGCTGCCACCACCAAGAAGCCTGTGTGTGAGCACAGGTCACTATCCACACCCCCCTTCCGGGGAGCCTGTGCAGCCCGCCACTGCCAGGGTCCCGGGATCCAGGGAAAACTTCCGTGGGAGAATGCACGGCGCGTCTCAGGCTGGTGCAATGTCACACAGGCTCTGCCACTGCAGGATCAGCCCACACTCCGTACCCATCCCTCCCCCAGGCCTGAGTGAGCCAGAGTCCCCGAAGCAGCTTCTCCTTTAACCCCATACTGTCTGAGGGAAGAACAGATGCCCTCTGGTGACCTACACACAGAGGTGGGAACAAATCCAAGGTTGAGACCCGGGGACCTTGAGAATAAAGAAGAGAAAGGGAAAACTCTCCCAGCAACCTCAGAAGCAGTGGATTAAAGCTCGACAATCAGCTTGATGTACCCTGCATCTGTGGAATATATGAATAGACAACAAATCATCCCACATTGAGAAGGTGGACTTTGAGAGCAAGATTTATGACTTTTTCCCCTTTTCCACTTTTTGTGAATGTGTATGTGTATGCTTCTGTGTGAAATGTTGTCTGTATAGCTTTGCTTATACCATTTGTCCTAGGGTTCTATCTGTCCAATTCTTTTTTTATTTTTTTTAAATTTTTTTCTTAATAACTATTTTTTGTTTTAATAACTATTTTAATTTATATTAATTTACTTTATTTTATCTTCTTTCTTTCTTTCTTGCCTT
Organism: Grampus griseus; assembly: GCF_964374135.1. Classification (NCBI taxonomy): domain Eukaryota; kingdom Metazoa; phylum Chordata; class Mammalia; order Artiodactyla; family Delphinidae; genus Grampus; species Grampus griseus. The sequence goes on from NC_138999.1 coordinate 53,003,867, forward strand.
CCTTCCCTCCTTCCTTCCTTCATTGCTTACTCCCTCCCACCCTCCCTCCCTCCTTTCTTTCCTTCTTTCTTTATGTCTTTCCTTTTTTCTTTCTTTCTTTCTTTCTTTCTTTCTTTCTTTCTTTCTTTCTTTTTCTTTCTTTCTTTCTTTCTTTCTTTCTACTTTTTCTCCATTTTATTCTGAGCTGTGTAGATGAAAGGCTCTTGGTGCTCCAGCCAGGAGTCAGGGCTCTGCCTCTGAGGTGGGAGAGCCAACTTCAGGACAATGGTCCATAAGAGACTTCCCAGCTCCACATAATATCAAACGTCGAAAATCTCCCAGAGATCTCCATCTCAACACCAGCACCCAGCTTTACTCACCAACCAGCAAGCTACAGTGCTGGACACCGAATGCCAAGCAACTAGCAAGACAGGAACACAACACAACCCATTAACAGAGAGGCTCCCTAAAATCAAAATAAGTCCACAAACACCCCAAAATACACCACCAGACGTGGACCTGACGACCAGAAAGATAAGATCCAGCCTCATCCACCAGAACATAGGCACTAGTCCCCTCCACCAGGAAGCCTACACAACCCCCTGAACCAACCTTAGCCACTGGGGACAGACACCAATAACAACGGGAACTACGAACCTGCAGCCTGCAAAAAGGAGACAACAAACACAGTAAGATAAGCAAAATGAGAAGACAGAAAAACACACAGCAGATAAAGGAGCAAGATAAAACCCCACCAGACCTAAAAAAGGAAGAGGAAATAGGCAGACTACCTGAAAAAGAATTCAGAATAATGATAGTAAAGATGATCGAAAATCTCAGAAATAGAATAGACAAAATGCAAGAAACATTTAACAAGGACCTAGAAGAACTAAAGATGAAACAAGAAATGATGAACAACACAATAAATTAAATTAAACATTCTCTAGATGGGATCACTAGCAGAATAACTGAGGCAGAAGAATGGAAAAGTGACCTGGAAGATAAAATAGTGGAAATAACTGCTGCAGAGCAGAATAAAGAAAAAAGAATGAAAAGAACTGAGGATGGTCTCAGAGACCTCTGGGACAACACTAAATGCACCATCATTCAAATTATATGGGTTCCAGAAGAAGAAGAGTAAAAGAAAGGGACTGAGAAAATATTTGAAGAGATTATAGTTGAAAACTTCCCTAATATGGGAAAGGAAATAGTTAATCAAGTCCAGGAAGCACAGAGAGTCCCATACAGGATAAAACCAAGGAGAAATACGCCAAGAAACATATTAATCAAACTGTCAAAAATTTAATACAAAGAAAACATATTAAAAGCAGCAAGGGAAAAACAACAAATAACACACAAGGGAATCCCCATAAGGTTAACAACTGAACTTTCAGCAGAAACTCTGCAAGCCAGAAGGAACTGGCAGGACATATTTAATGTGATGAAGGAGAAAAACCTGCAACCAAGATTACTCTACCAGCAAGGATCTCATTCAGATTTGATGGAGAAATTAAAACCTTTACAGAAAAGCAGAAGTTGAGAGAGTTCAGCACCACCAAACCAGCTTTACAACAAATGCTAAAGGAACTTCTCTAGGCAGGAAACACAAGAGAAGGAAAAGACCTATAATAATGAACCCAAAACAATTAAGAAAATGGGAATAGGAACATACATATGGATAATTACGTTAAATGTAAATGGACAAAATGCTCCCACCAAAAGACACAGACTGGCTGAATGTATACAAAAACAAGACCCATATATATGCTGTCTACAAGACACCCATTTCAAACTTAGAGACATACACAGACTGAAAGTAAGGGTATGGAAAAAGAAATTCCATGCACATGGAAACCAATAGAAAGCTGGAGTAACAATTCTCATATCAGACAAAATAGACTTTAAAATAAAAACTATTAGAAGAGACAAAGAAGGACACTACATAATGATGAAGGGATCGATCAATAAAGAAGATATAAGAATTGTAAATATTTATGCACCCAACATAGGAGCCAATACATAATGCAAATATTAACAGCCATAAAAGGGGAAATTGACAGTAACACATTCATAGTAGGGGACTTTAACACCCAATTTTCACCAATGGACAGATCATACAAAATGAATATAAATAAGGAAACACAAGCTTTAAATGAAACATTGAAGAAGATGGACTTAATAGATATTTATAGGACCTTCCATCCAAAAACAACAGAATACACATTTTTCTCACGTGCTCATGGAACATTCTCCAGGATAGATCAAATCTTGGGTCAAAAATCAAGCCTTGGTAAATTTAAGAAAATTGAAATTATATCAACTATCTTTTCCGACCACAACACTATGAGACTAGATATCAATTACAGGAAAAGATCTGTAAAAAATACAAACACATGGAGGCTAAACAATACATTATTTAATAAAGAAGTGATCACTGAAGAAATCAAAGAGGAAATCAAAAAACACCTAGAAACAAATGACACTGGAGATACGACGACCCAAAACCTATGGGATGCAGCAAAAGCACTACTAAGAGGTAAGTTAATAGCAATACGATCCTACCTTAAGAAAGAGGAAACATCTCGAATAAACAACCTAACCTTACACCTAAAGCAATTAGAGAAAGAAGAACATAAAAAATCCCAAAGTTAGCAGAAGGAAAGAAATCATAAAGATCAGATTAGAAATAAATGAAAAAGAAATGAGTGAAATGATAGCAAACATCAATAAAACTAAAAACTGGTTCTTTGAGAAGATAAACAAAATTGATAAACCATTAGCCAGACTCATCAAGAAAACAAGGGAGAAGACTCAAATCAATAGAATTAGAAATGAAAAAGGAGAAGTAACAACTGACACTGCAGAAATACAAAAGATCATGAGAGATTACTACAAGCAACTCTATGCCAATAAAATGGACAACCTGGAAATAATGCATAAATTCTTAGAAATGCACAAACTGCCAAGAAAGAACCAGGAAGAAATAGAAAATATGAACAGACAAATCACAAGCACTGAAAATGAAACAGTGATTTAAAATCTTCCAACAAACAAAAGCCCAGGTCCAGATGGCTTCAGAGGCGAATTGTGTCAAACATTTAGAGAAGAGCTAACACCTATCCTTCTCAAACTCTTCCAAAATATACCAGAGGGAGGAAGACTCCCAAACTCATTCTACGAGGCCACCATCACCCTGATACCAAAACCAGACAAGGATGTCACAAAGAAAGAAAACTACAGGCCAATATCACTGATGAACATAAATGCAAAGATCCTCAACAAAATACTAGCAAACAGAAACCAACAGCACATTAAAAGTATCATACAACATGATCAAGTGGGGTTTATTCCAGGAATGCAAGGATTCTTCAATATACGCAAATCAATCAACGTGATACACCATATTAACAAATTGAAGGAGAAAAAACATATGATTATCTCAATAGATACAGAGAAAGCTTTTGACAAAATTCAACACCAATTTATGATAAAAACCCTGCAGAAAGTAGGAATAGAGGGAAATATTCTCAACATAATAAAGGCCATATATGACAAACTCACAACCAACATCATCCTCAATGGGGAAAAAGTGAAAGCATTTCCACTAAGATCAGGAACAAGACAAGTTCGCCCACTCTCACCACTCTTATTCAACATAGTTTTGGAAATTTTAGCCACAGCAATCAGAGAAGAAAAGGAAATAAAAGGAATCCAAATCGGAAAAGAAGAAGTAAAGCTGTCACTGTTTTCAGATGACATGATACTATACATAGAGGATCCTAAAGATGCTACCAGTAAACTCCTAGAGATAAACAATGAATTTGGTAAAGTAGCAGGATACAAAATTAATGCACAGAAATCTCTGGCATTCCTATACACTAATAATGAAAAATCTGAAGGTGAAATCAAGAAAAGACTCCCATTTACCATTGCAACAAAAAGAATAAAATATCTAGGAATAAACCTACCTAAGGAAACAAAAGACCTGTATGCAGAAAATTATAAGACACTGATGAAAGAAATTAAAAATGATACAAATAGATGGAGAGATATACCATGCTCTTGGATTGGAAGGATCAACATTGTGAAAATGACTCTATTATCCAAAGCAATCTACAGATTCAATGCAATCCCTATCAAACTACCACTGGCATTTTTCACAGAACTAGAACAAAAAATTTCACAAGTTGTATGGAAACACATAAGACCTCAAATCACCAACGCAATCTTGAGAACGAAAAACAGAGCTGGAGGAATCTGGTTCCCTGACTTCAGACTATACTACAAAACTACAGTAATCAAGACAGTATGGTACTGGCACAAAAACAGAAAGATAGATCAATGGAACAGGATCGAAAGCCCAGAGATAAACCCACGCACATATGGTCACCTTATCTTTGATAAAGGTGGCAGGAATGTACAGTGGAGAAAGGACAGCCTCTTCAATAAGTGGTGCTGGGAAAACAGAACAGGCAGTTAGGACTCCCAGCCTGGGAACTAAGATTTTGCTTCCAGCTACTGCTCGCTGAAAGCTGTTGCTTACTGATGTATGCATTCAAAATCAGGAAGGCATTTATTTGCAGCACAGAGTCACCTGTGCTAGAGGTACAGTTATAGAAGGTGGCTAAAGGTTGACTGGAGAAAAAGAAGGAAGGGAAAGATAGCAAGAAGTGCCCAATTAGAGAAGGGAAGAAGGATGGAAGGACAAGGCCAGAGAAGGAGTAGAGTTAAGCAAAAAACCAAACTCAGAAGGCCCAGTATAAGATAAAGAAAAAAGAACTATTAGAACCTAAGAGATACTTTAAGGTCAAAAACCCAAATGGAGAAGGAAGGTGCTTTGGTCTGAATGCTTGTGTCCACACTCCAAATTCATATGTTGAAATCCTAATGCCCAAATGTGATGGTATTCAGAGGTTGGGCCTTTGGGAGGTGATTAAGTCATGAGGGCAGAGCTCTCATAAATAGGAGTAGTGAGATTAGTACCCTTATAAAAGAGGCTTCAGAGAGATTCCTTGCCTGTTTTTGCCATGTAAGAACAGGGTGAGAAGTCATTGGCAGTTTGCAACTCAGAAGAGGGACTTTACCAGGCCCAAACATGCTAGCACCCTAATGTTACACTTCTAGCCTCTATAACTGTGAGAAATAAATTTCTGTTGTTTATAAGCCACCAAACTGTGGTGTTTGTATAAAAGCCCAAATGGACTAAGAAGAGAAAAAAAATAAAAAAAGAAGCCACAGCACTCTTCAGGCAGAGAACAAGTAGAAGAAGGTTAGGAATGAGGTACGGGGTAAAAATGCTTATACGTCCCATTTGTTTATTTTGTTTTTTATTTCCATTTCTCTAGGAGGTGGGTCAAAAAGGATCTTGCTGTGATTTATGTCATAGAGTGTTCTGCCTATGTTTTCCTCTAAGAGTGGCTTGGACATATATACACTACCAAATGTAAAATAGATAGCTAGTGGGAAGCAGCCGCATAGCACAGGGAGAACAGCTCGGTGCTTTGTGACCACCTAAAGGGGTGGGATAGGGAGGTTGGGAGGGAGGGAGATGCAAGAGGGAAGAGATTTGGGAACATATGTATATGTATAACTGATTCACTTTGTTATAACGCAGAAACTAACACACCATTGTAAAGCAATTATACTCCAATAAAGATGTAACAAAAAAATGCTTATTGGAAATGCTGCAAAGTAATGCTGCAAAAGAAACATGAGTGCATACCATTTCCTTTCCTGATGAGGAAGCTGTATGTAGGCATTTGCTAATCTGAATGCAGGAGGCAATTTAAAATTGATGAGAATAGTTTGGTAAAAGCATGTGATTGCTTCAGCTAATTGAAAGTTAAAAGGAAGTAGTCTTGCTGTTGCTAGAAGGAACTATATTGTGATTAGGTTAACAAAAGACATCAGTGCCAGTTGGAATAAGGTCTCACTCTCTCATACTCAGGAAAATAAGTCACACTTCAGGAAAATAATGGCAATGGGTGACGAGTAGAAATTGAAACTATAAAGCATCTTTAGCGCTCTCCTGCTTGTCCCAGGACAGGCAGCCTTGCATGGAAGGAAATATGCAACAAAGGGGAAAATCGGCCACTCAAAAGGAGTTGCTGCTAAGGCCCAGGGCACTATCTACCAAAAGGCTACAATGTCCGTGTATGAAGGTTACCAAGTGCCTCAGAGAGAGGGAAATTGTTAATATTGAAACTGTTAATATGGACTTCCTGTGGGGTTCACACTGCAGGGAACCTGTGTGTATTAGCAGGTAGGACCTTTTAGGAAACCTGCGATTACTCAGACCCACCCCTTTCTCTATTCATAGGCACCAGAGATCCCTCTGGTTCTAAGACAGTGTGTAAGAGGGTGTCTCTGCCTGGTGTGCTTTTTTCCCACAGAAATTTGTGTCCCATTGTATGTGTATAGGGGGAAGAGAGAAAGAAAAAGAGAGATGTGGGGAAGAGACTTAAAAGACCTGAGGGTAGGGCTTCCCTGGTGACGCAGTGGTTGAGAGTCCGCCTGCTGATGCAGGGGACACGGGTTCATGCCCCGGTCTGGGAAGATCCCACATGCTGTGGAGCAGCTGGGCCCGTGAGCCATGGCCGCTGAGCCTGCGTGTCCGGAGCCTGTGCTCTGCAACGGGAGAAGCCACAACAGTGAGAGACCCGTGTACCGAGAAAAAAAAAAAAAAAAAGACCTGAGGGAGGGTAGGGTGACGGGAGAGAAAGGATAGAGGGGGGAGAAAAGGGAAAAAGGAGAGAGGAAGAGAGAAGGGAGGAGAGGGAGAGTAAAGAGAGAGAGATGGAGCGAGAAAGAAAAGAGGTGAGAAGAAGATGACCACCACTAAGTACTATAGAGATTCTAATTACCAGTAAGGCCACCCAACTGCTTTGTTAGTTTTGCACACCTGGACTGTAAACAGAACATGCCAACATTTACAAGATCTTTGCTCTTAGAGAAGATGTAGACCATAAACCATGTTGGGTTTTTTTGTTTTTCATTACCCTTCCAGGAAGGGAGGAAGGGAGGAAATCAGGTGCACTTCATAGTTCTCTGAATTCATTTACCATCCTTATTTGTCACAATTACTGGTAACAACTTGGAAACACTGCAAAAATAATTAAATAAAAGACAGGACATCTGGCTCGAGGACTAACAGCTTGGTGATATCTGACAGCCCGTGTTCCACATAAGTCCTGCTCCATGTGGCGTCACCTCTGACAACAAAGAGTATTCATCATGAAAACAATTGCTTCACCCTGCACATATTAAAAAAGCTTTCTCCTATTTTCATAACAAGCATCTCTGATTTAAGTCTCTTCTTTTAAGTAATAAGTGAGAAAATATGTAACAGTTGAGGAAGGAGGAAAGGAAAAGGTAGAGGGCAAATGAAGTCTTTTGTGTTAAGATGTACAAGGTCATTTGAAGCAAGTGTTAAAAATGCAACCCAGACCAGCCTTGAATTTATACCTCATCACACCGTAATTTGCAGCACCCCTCCAATTAAAGAAAATTTGAGACTCAGAAAGGAATGCTGCATTTTACAGTCCACACAGCTATCATTATTAAGTGCTGGAAGCACTTAAGATAATGAATCTTCCAGATTAACACCAGCATTTCTTAGAGCACGTTCTATAAACCCTAGTTCCACAGAATGTTAATAGGTGTGTGTGCATGCACACGCACACACACGCACATGCACACATACACACAGAGTTCTGTGGTCAGGTTTGGGAAACACTGCATTATAAGCAGGTTTCTTACAGGGTTTCTTAGAGACCTTAACAGGTGAAAATTCACTATCAATCTCCACAGTGTTTGTGGTGTCAACATATTTTACCTTAGAATACTTTTTTTCTTTTTTAAACAACTTATCTTGTGGGACTAGTGGTCATCAGGAACAAAGTTTAAGAAGTGCTGGTATAATCCAATCTGCTGATTTTATTGAAGCGGTACAGTGTAGGGGTTAAGAGCACAGGCTTTTGAGTCCAGACTGCTTTCTGACTCTCAGCAAGTTGCTTAAGCTTTCTGGGTCTTGATTTCTTTATCTTTCAAATGAGGATAATGATAGTTATTGTGAGTCTTAAATGAGTATATAAATATGCAATATTTATGTAAAGCACTTACAATAGTGCCTGGCACTTAGTAATTGCTCAATAAATGTTAGATATTATTATTTTATCCACAAGGAAAATAAAACCTAAGGTCATGCAGCATGTAAGTATCAGCCCAGGCCTCCTGACTCCCTGTCCAGTATGCATTTCTCAACCAAGGAAAATGTCTTTGGAGATTATCAAAAACTCTTTCTAAAGCACTTAAATATTGCACCACAAAGCCACAAAATAATTTTTAAAAGACACAACCCTAAAATAAATCCCAATGGTTTCTAGCAGTAACAGCTTCATTGGGGTTTCCCAAGTATAAAGTTATGTCAAAGGAGGAAGTTCTGGTGGTGAGGAGAACAATTCCAATCCCTATAAAATAGTGGCCACAATGTCAGACCACTGCTACCAGGGCTTCCTTGGTAGGCTTTCTCTTTGAACTGTAATACCAAGAGCCTTGGTACTCAGGATGCTCAGGAAAATACTCCTCTTTGAGACGGGCTGATCTTTGAGACTTTCGAGGACTAATATATATACTAAAGCCTCTACCATTGTTGTTTGGCTCTGATGGAAAAAGAAGGGAATACATAGTCATGGAACACTTAATTTATGTCAGTCCATTATCATACAATATTTTAATCTTCATCATAGTCCCAAGATGTAAATATTACCTCCATTTTACAAAGGAGGAAACTGAGACACAGATCTTTTGAGTGATTTGCCCAAGAACTCAGAGTTAAGAAATAATACATCTGGAATTCAAACCTGGCTCTGTCCACGTTTTTTCGCCACTACATGATACTACTTCCGTGACTGAAAGGATCAAAGCGAAGCCAACTGGATTTAGGTTTTTGAGAACTGAAAGAGAAGTACAAACGTTGTCTCAAGAAGTCACATTTCTTTGCTAATGAAAAACACTTTACCCACTTACATCTTGATTGATTTTGACCTTACCTCTTTCCTAAATTAATTTGAGTTGGTTTATAATAAAACATAAATCTACAATTAGGCTATCTGAACAGAAAATCAAAGCCATGAAAAAGGAGGAGGAAGAAATAATGCTAAATACAAGGGCTAATGTAGTTAAAATTATTGAACACTAAATTTATTTCTCAGTTTCCTGGAAGTCAAGCCAAAAATTATCTGCTTTTAGGAAAGCTTCATATAAATTTTTTACCTTAATTGGAGTATAATTGCTTTCCGATGGTGTGTTAGTTTCTGGTTAATAACAAAGGGAATCAGTTACACATATACATATGTTCCCATATCTCTTCCCTCTTGCATCTCCCTCCCTCCCACCCTCCATATCCCACCACTCTAGCTGGTCACAAAGCACCGAGCTGATCTCCCTGTACTATGTGGTTGCTTACCACTAGCTATCTATTTTAGGTTTCGTAGTGTATATATGTCCATGCCACTCTCTCACGTTGTCACAGCTTACCCTTTGCTCTTCCCATATCCTCAAGTCCATTCTCTAGTAGGTCTGTGTCTTTATTCCTGTCTTACCCCTAGGTTCTTCATGACATTTGTTTTTTCTTATATTCCATATATATGTGTTAGCATATGGTATTTGTATTTCTCTTTCTGACTTACTTCACTCTGTATGACAGACTCTAGGTCCATCCACCTCATTACAAATAGCTCAATTTCATTTCTTTCTATGGCTGAGTAATATTCCATTGTGTATATGAGCCATATATTCTTTATCCATTCATCCAATGATGGACACGTATGTTGTTTCGATCTCCTGGCTATTGTAAATAGAGCTGAAATGAATATTTTAGTACAGGACTCTTTTTGAGTCATGGTTTTCTCAGGGTATATGCCCAGTAGTGGGATTTCTGGGTCATATGGTAGTTCTATTTGTAGTTTTTTTTATGAACCTCCATACTGTTCTCCATAGTGGCTGTAACAATTCACATTCCCACCAGCAGTGCAAGAGTGTTCCCTTTTCTCAACACCATCTCCATCATTTATGGTTTCTATATTTTTTGATGATGCCATTCTGACTGGGGTGAGATGATATCTCATTGTAGTTTTGATTTGCATTTCTCTAAAGATTAATGATTTTGAGCATTCTTTCATGTGTTTGTTGGCAGTCTGTATATCTTCTTTGGAGAAATGTCTATTTAGGTCTTCTGCCCATTTTTGGATTGGGTTGTTTGGTTTTTTTTTGTTATTGAGCTGCATGAGCTGCTTGTAAATTTTGGAGATTAATCCTTTGTCAGTTGCTTCATTGGCAAATATTTTCTCTCATTCTGAGGGTTGTCTTTTGGTCTTGTTTATGGTTTCCTTTGCTGTGTAAAAGCTTTGAAGTTTCATTAGGTCCCATTTGTTTATTTTTGTTTTTATTTCCATTTCTCTAGGAGGTGGGTCAAAAAGGATCTTGCTGTGATTTATGTCATAGAGTGTTCTGCCTATGTTTTCCTCTAAGACTTTGATAGTTTGTGGCCTTACATTTAGGTCTTTAATCCATATTGACCTTATTTTTGTGTATGGTGTTAGGGAGTGACCTAATCTCATACTTTTACATGTACCTGTACAGTTTGCCCGGCACCACTTATTGAAGAGGCTTTCCTTTCTCCACTGTACATTCCTACCTCCATTATCAAAGGTAAGGTGACCATATGTTTGTGGGTTTATCTCTGGGCTTTCTATCCTATTCTACTGATCTATATTTCTGTTTTTGTGCAAGTACCATACTGTCTTGATTAATGTAGCTTGGTAGTATAGTCTTAAGTCAGTGAGCCTGATTCCTCCAGCTCCATTTTTCATTCTCAAGATTGCTTTGGCTATTCGTGGTCTTTTGTGTTTCAATACAGATTGTGAATATTTTTGTTCTAGTTCTGTGAAAAATTCCAATGGCAACTTCATAGAGATTGCATTGAATCTGTAGATTGCTTTGGGTAATAGAGTCATTTTCACAATGTTGATTCTTCCAATTCAAGAACATGGTATATCTCTCCATCTTTGTATCATATTTAATTTCTTTCATCAGGGTCATATAATTTTCTGCTTACGGGTCTTTTGTCTCCTTAGGTAGATTTATTCCTAGATATTTTATTCTTTTTGTTGCAAGGGTAAATGGGAGTGTTTTCTTGATTTCACCTTCAAATTTTTCTTTTTGTTTTTCTATGTGTTTACGGGAGTATAATTGCTTTACAATGGTATGTTAGTTTCTACTTCATAACAAAGTGAATCAGTTATACACATACATATGTTCCCATATCTCTTCCCTCTTGCGTCTCCTTCCCTCGCAACCTCCCTATCCCACTCCTCCAGGTGGTCACAAAGCACCAAGCTGATCTCCCTGTGCTATGCAGCTGCTTCCCACTAGCTATCTACCTTACGTTTCGTAGTGTATATATGTCCATGCCTCTCTCTCGCCTCATCACATCTTATCCTTCACCCTCCCCATATCTTTACGTCCATTCTCTAGCAGGTCTGTGTCTTTATTCCTGTCTTACCCCTAGGCTCTTCATGATATTTTTTTTTCCCTTAAATTCCATATATATGTGTTAGCATACGGCATTTGTCTCTCTCTTTCTGACTTACTTCACTCTGTATGACAGACTATAGGTCTATCCACCTCATTACAAATAGCTCAATTTCGTTTCTTTATACGGCTGAGTAATATTCCATTGTATATATGTGCCTCATCTTCTTTAACCATTCATCTGATGATGGACACTTAGGTTGTTTGCATCTCCTGGCTATTGTAAATAGAGCTGCAATGAACATTTTGATACATGACTCTTTTTGAATTATGGGTTTGCCAGGGTATATTCCAAGTACTGGGAATGCTGGGTCATTTGGTAGTTCTATTTGTACTTTTTTAAGGAACCTCCATACTGTTCTCCATAGTGGCTGTACCAATTCACATTCCCACCAGCAGTGCAAGAGTATTCTCATTTCTCCACACCCTCGCCAGCATTTACTGTTTCTACATATTTTGATTATGGCCATTCTGACTGGTGTGAGATGATATCTCATTGTAGTTTTGATTTGCATTTCTCTAATGATTAATGATGTTGAGCATTCTTTCATATTTTTGTTAGCAGTCTGTATATCATCCTTGGAGAAATGTCTATTTAGGTCGTCTGCCCACTTTTGAATTGGGTTGTTTGTTTTTTTGTTATTGAGCTGCATGAGCTGCTTATAAATTTTGGAGATTAATCCTTTGTCAGTTGCTTCATTTGCAAATATTTTCTCCCATTCTGAGGGTTGTCTTTTCGTGTTGTTTATGGTTTCCTTTGCTTTCCAAAAGCTTTGAAGTTTCATTAGGACCCATTTGTTCAATTTTGTTTTTATTTCCATTTCTCTAGGAGGTGGGTCAAATAGAATTTTGCTGTGATTTATGTCATAGTGTCTTCTCCCTATGTTTTCCTCTAATAGTTTGATAGTTTCTGGACTTACATTTAGGTCTTTAATCCATTTTGGGCTTATTTTTATGTATGGTGTTACGGAGTGATCTGATCTCACACTTTTAAATGTACGTGTCCAGTTTTCCCAGCAGCACTTATAGAAGAGGCTGTCCTTTCTCCACTGTATGTTCCTGCCTCCTTTATCGAAGATAAAGTGACCATATGTGCGTGTGTTTATCTCTGGACTTTCTATCCTGTTCCATTGATCTATCTTTATGTTTTTGTGCCAGTACCATACTGTCTTGATTTCTATAGATTTGTAGTACAGTCTGAACTCAGGGGGCCTGATTTCTCCAGCTCCGTTTTTCGTTCTCAAGATTGCTTTGGCTATTCGTGGTCTTTTGTGTTTCCATACAAATTGTGAAATTTTTTGTTCTAGTGCTGTGAATAATGCCACTGGTAGTTTGATAGGGATTGCATAATATCTGTAGATTGCTTTGGGTATTAGAGTCATTTTCACAATGCTGATTCTTCCAATCCAAGAACACGGTATATTTCTTCATCTATTTGTATCATCTTTAATTTTTTTCATAAGTGTCTTATAATTTTCTGCATACAGGTCTTTTGTCTCCTTAGGTAGGTTTATTCCTAGATATTTTATTATTTTTGTTGCAGTGGTAAACGGGAGTGTTTTCTTAATTTAATTTTCAGATTTTTCATCATTAGTGTATAGGAATGCCAGAGATTTCTGTGCATTAATTTTGTATCTTGCTACTTTACCAAATTCATTGATTCACTTTACTAGTTTTCTGTTAGACTCTTTAGGATTCTCTGTGTATAGTATCATGTCATCTGCAAGCAGTGAGAGCTTTACTTCTTCTTTTCTGATTTAGATTCTTTTATTTACTTTTCTTCTCTGATTGCTCTGGGTAAAACTTCCAAATCGTGTTGAATAAGAGTGCTGAGAGTGGGCTACCTTGCCTTGGTCCTGATCTTAGTGGGATGGCTTTCAGTTTTTCACCATTGAGGATAATGCTGGCTGGGGGTTTCTCATATATGGCCTTTATTATGTTGAGGAAAGTTCCCTCTATGCCTACTTTCTGCAGGGTTTTTATCATAAATGGGTGTTGAATTTTGTCAAAAGCTTTCTCTGCATCTATTGAGATGATCATATGGTTTTTCTCCTTCAATTGGTTAATATGGTGTATCACATTGATATATTTGCGTATATTGAAGAATCCTTGCATTCCTGGAATAAACCCCAGTTGATCATGGTGTATGATCCTTTTAACGTGCTGTTGGATTCTGTTTGCTAGTATTTTGTTGAGGATTTTCGGATCTGTGTTCATCAGTGATATTGGCCTGTAGATTTCTTTCTTTGTGACATCCTTGTCTGGTTTTAGTATCAAGGTCATTGTGGCCTTGTAGAATGAGTTTGGGAGTGTACCTCCCTCTGCTATATTTTGGAAGATTTGGGGAAGGACAGTTGTTAACTCTTCTCTAAATGCTTGATAGAATTCGCCTGTGAAGCCATCTGGTCCTGGGCTTTTGTTTGTTTGAAGATTTTTAATCACAGTTTCAATTCCAGTGCTTGTGATTGGTCTGTTCATATTTTCTATTTCTTCCTCTTTCAGTCTTGCCACGTTGTGCATTTCTAAGAATTTGTCCATTTCTTCCACGTTGTCCATTTTATTGGCATAGAGTTGCTTGTTTTTATCTCTTATGATCTTTTGTATTTCTGCAGTGTCGGTTGTTACTTCTCATTTTTCATTTCTGTTTCTATTGATTTGATCTTCTCCCTTTTTTTCTTGATAAGTCTGGCTAATGGTTTATCAATTTTGTTTATCATCTAAAAGAACCCGCTTTTAGTTTTATTGATCTTTGCTATCATTTCCTTCATTTGTTTTTCCTTTATTTCTGATCCGATTTTTATGATTACTTTCCTTCTGCTAACTTTGTGGTTTTTTTGTTCTTCTTTCTCTAATTGCTTTAGGTGCAAGGCTGGGTTCTTTTTCGAGATGTTTCCTGTTTCTTAAAGTAGGATTTTATTGCCATAAACTTCCCTCTTAAAACTGCTTTTGCTGCATCCCATAGGTATTTGGACGTCGTGTCTCCATTGTCATTTGTTTATAGGTATTTTTTGATTTCCTCTTTGATTTCTTCAGTAATCACTTCGTTATTGAGTACTGTATTGTTTAGGCTCCATTTGTTTGTATTTTTTACAGATCTTTTCCTGTAATTGATATCTAGTCTCATAGCGTTGTGGTCGCAAAAGATACTCGATACAATTTCAATTTTATTATATTTACCAAGGCTTGATTTGTGACCCAAGATATGATCTATCCTGGAAAATGTTCAATGAGCACTTGAGAAAAATTTCTATTCTGTTGTTTTGGATGGAATGTCCTATAAATATCAGTTAAGTCCATCTTGTTTAATGTATCATTTAAAGCTTGTGTGTCCTTATTTATTTTCATTTTGGATGATCTGTCCATTGATGAAAGTGGGGTATTATAATCCTGTATTATGATGTGTTACTGTCAATTTCCCCTTTTATGGCTGGTAGTATTTGCCTTACATATTGAGGTGCTCCTATGTTGGGTGCATAAATATTTACAATTGTTATATCTTCTTGGATCGATCCCTTGATCATTATGCACTGTCCTTCTTTGTCTGTTGTAATACTCTTTACTGTAAAGTCTATTTTCTCTGATATGAGAATTGTTACTACAACTTTCTTTTGGTTTCCATTTCCATGGAATATATTTTTCCATCCCCTAACTTTTAGTCTGTATGTGTCTCTAGGTCTGAAGTGGTCTCTTATAGACAGCATATATATGTGTCTTGTTTTTGTATCCATTCAGCCAATCTGTGTCTTTTGGTGGGAGCATTAATCCATTACATTTAAGGTAATTATCGATATGTATGTTCCCTTTCTGATTTTAATTGTTTTGTGTTCATTATTGTAGGTCTTTTCCTTCTCTTGTTTTTCTTGCCTAGAGACGTTCCCTTAGCATTTCTTGAAAAGTTGGTTTGGTGGTGCTGAACTCTCTCAACTTTTGCTTGTCTGGAAAGATTTTAATTTCTCCATTAAATCTGAATGAGATCCTTGCTGGGTAGAGTAATCTTGGTTGCAGGATTTTCTCCTTTATCACTTTAAATATGTCCTGCCACTCCCTTCCAGCTTGCAGAGTTTCTGCTGAAAGATCAGCTGTTAACCTTATAGGGATTCCCTTGTGCGATATTTGTTTTTTCTTCCCCTTGCTGCTTTTAATATGTTTTCTTTGTATTTAATTTTTGACAGTTTGATTAATATGTGTCAGCATATTTCTCCTTGGATTTATCCTGTCTGGGACTCTCTGTGCTTCCTAGACTTGAATAACTATTTCCTTTCCCATATTAGGGAAGTTTTCAACTAAAATCTCTTGAAATATTTTCTCAGTCCCTTTCTTTTTCTCTTCTTCTTCTGGAACCCCTATAATTCGAATGTTGGTGCGTTTAATGTTGCCCCAGAGGTCTCTGAGACTGTCCTCAGTTCTTTTCATTCTTTTTTCTTTATTTTGCTCTGCAGTAGTTATTTCCACTCTTTTATCTTCCAGGTAACTTATCCGTTCCTCTGCCTCAGTTATTCTGCTATTGATCCCATGTAGAGTATTTTTAATTTCATTTATTGTGTTGTTCATCATTCTTTGTTTCATCTTTAGTTCTTCCTAGTCCTTGTTAAATGTTTCTTGCATTTTGTCTATTCTATTTCCAAGACTTTGGATCATCTTTACTATCATTATTCTGAATTATTTTTCAGGTAGAATGCTTATTTCCTCTTCATTTGTTAGGTCTGGTGGGTTGTTATCTTGCTCCTTCATCTGCTGTGTGTTTTTCTGTCTTTCCATTTTGCTTATCTTAGTGTATTTGGGGTCACCTTTTTGCCGCCTGCAGGTTCATAATTCCCATTGTTTTTGGTGTCTGTCCCCAGTGGCTAAGGGTGGTTCAGTGGGTTGTGTAGGCTTCCTGGTGGAGGGGACTAGTGCCTGTGTTCTGGTGGATGAGTCTTGATCCTGTCTTTCTGCTGGGCCAGTCCTCATCTGCTGGTGTGTTTTGGGGTGTCTGTGGACTTATTATGATTTTAGGCAGCCTCTCTGCTAATGGGTGGGGTTGTGTTCCTGCCTTGGTAGTTGTTTGGAAAAGGGTGCCCAGCACGGTAGCTTGCTGGTCGTTGAGTGAAGCTGGGTGCTGGTATTGAGATGGAACTCTCTCGGAGATTTTCACCATTTGATATTATGTGTAGCTGGGAGGTCTCTTGTGGACCAGTGTCCTGAGGTTGGCTCTCCCAACTCAGAGGCACATCACTGACTCATGGCTGCAGCACCAAGAGACTTTCATCCTCACGGTCAGAATTAAAGGTAGAAAAATTAAAAGAAAGAATTATAGAAGAAGAAAGAAAGAAAGAAAGAAAGAAAGAAAGACAGAAAGAAGAAGGGAGGGAGGGAGGGAGGGAGGGGGGAGGAAGGAAGCAAGGAAGGAAGGAAAGAAGGAAAAAAGAAAGAAAGAAGATAAAGTAAAATAAAATAAAGATAAAATATACTAAAGTTTTTAAAATAAAAAATAACTATAAAGAAAAAACTTTAAAAAAACAAAAACATGGATGGATAGAACCCTAGGACAAATGGTGGAAGCAAAGCTATACAGACAAAATCTAATTCAGAACCATACACATACACACTCACAAAAAGAGGAAATGGGGAAAAAATAATAAATCTAGCTCTCAAATTCCACCTCCTCAATTTGGGATGATTCGTTGTCTTAAGGAGGGAAGGAAGGAAAGAAAGGAAGAAAGAATATAAAGTAAAATAAAGTTATTAAAATAAAAAATAATTATTAAGAAAAAACACGGACAGATAGAACCCTAGGACAAATGTTGGAAGCAAAGCTATACAGACAAAATCTCACACAGAAGCAAACACATTCAAACTCACAAAAAGAGGAAAAGGAGAAAAAATCATAAATCTTGCTCCCAAAGTCCACCTGCTCAATTTGGGATGATTCATTGTCTATTCATGTATTCTACAGATGCAGCGCACATCAAGTTGATTGTGGAGCTTTAATCTGCTGCTTCTGAGGCTGATGGGAGAGATTTCTCTTTCTCTTCTTTGTTCTCACAGCTCCCAGGGGCTCAGCTTTGGATTTGGCCCCATCTCTGCGTGTAGGTCTCCGGAGAGCGTCTGTTCTTCACTCAGACAGGACGGCGTTAAAGGAGCAGCTGCTTCAGGTACTGTGGCTCACTCAGGCCAGAGGGAGGGTGGGGCACGGAGTGCGGGGCGTTGTGACGTTGCAGTAGCCTGAGGCACGCAGTGCAATCCCCCGTGGAAATTGTCCCTGGATCCTGGGACCCTGTCAGTTGCGGGCTGCACAGGCTCCCTGGAAGGGGGGTGTGGATAGTGACCTGTGTTCGCACACAGGCTTCCTGATGGCAGCAGCAGCAGCCTTAGTATCTCATGCACGTCTCTGGGGTCCGCGCTTTTAGCCGCGACTCACGCCCGTCTCTGGAGCTCTTTTAAACAGCGCTATTAATCCCCTCTCCTTGCGCACCAGGAAACAAAGAGGGAAGAAAAAGTCTTTTGCATCTTCAGCAGGTACAGACTTTTACCCGTACTCCCTCCCGGCTAGCTGTGGTGCACTAACACCCTGCAGGCTGTGTTCACGCCACCAACCCCAGTCCTCTCCCTGTGCTCTGACCGAAGCCTGAGCCTCAGCTCCCAGCTCTGCCCACCCCGGTGGGTGAGCAGACAAGCCTGTCAGGCTTGTGAGTGCCAGTCGGCACTGATCCGCTGTGTGGGAATCTCTCCACTTTGCCCTCCGCACCCCTGTTGCTGTGCTGTCCTCCTCGGCTCCGAACCTTTCCACCTCCATGACCCACAGTCTCCGCCCATGGAGGGGCTTCCTACTTTGTGGAAATCTTTCCTCCTTCACAGCTCCCTCCCACTGGTGCAGGTCCCGTCCCTATCCTTTTGTCTCTGTTTATTCTATTTTCTATTGCCCTACCGAGGTATGTGGGGACTTTCTTGCATTTTGGGAGGTCTGAGGTCTTCTGCCAGCGTTCAGTAGGTGTTCTGTAGTTGTTCCACTTGTAGAAGTATTTCTGGTGTATCTGTGGGGAGGAAGGTGATCTCTGCGTCTTACTCTTAGCCATCTTCCCCTCGTTCCCCTCTCACCTTCTGATTTTTCATTAGTGTATAGGAATGCCAGAGATTGCTGTGCATTATTTGCTATCCTGATACCTTACCAAA
Source organism: Grampus griseus (assembly GCF_964374135.1). Lineage (NCBI taxonomy): Eukaryota > Metazoa > Chordata > Mammalia > Artiodactyla > Delphinidae > Grampus > Grampus griseus. Next base: position 53,022,590 of record NC_138999.1, read on the forward strand.
TTCATTGATTAGGTCTAGTAGTTTTCTGGTAGCATCTTTAGGATTCTCTATGTATAGTATCACGTCTTCTGTAAAAAGTGACAGCTTTACTTCTTCTTTTCTGATTTGGATTCCATTTATGTCCTTTTCTTATCTGATTGCTGTGGCTAAAACTACCAGAACCATGTTGAATAAGAGTGGTGACAGTGGGCAAACATATCTTGTTCCTGATCTTAGTGGAAATGCTTTCAGTTTTTCAACATTGAGGATGATGTTGGCTGTGGGTTTGTCACATATGGCCTTTATTATGTTGAGGAAAGTTCCCTCTATGCCTACTTTCTGGAGGGGTTTTATCATAAATGGGTGTTTAATTTTGTTGAAAGCTTTCTCTGCATCTATTGAGATGATCATATGGTTCTTCTCCTTCAAATTGTTAATATGGTATATCACATTGATTGATTTGTGTATATTGAAGAATCCTTGCATTCCTGGAATAAACCCCGCTTGATCATAGTGTATGATGATTTTATATGTTGTTGGACTCCGTATTTTCTTGAGGATTTTTGCATCTATGTTCATCAGTGATATTGGCCTGTAGTTTTCTTTCCTTGTGACATCCTTGTCTGGTTTTAGTATCAGGATGATGGTGGCTACGTAGAATGAGTTTGGGAGTGTTCTTCCCTCTGCTATATTTTGGAAGAGTTTGAGAAGGATAGGTGTTAGCTCTTTTCTAAATGTTTCAAAGAAATCGCCTGTGAAGCCATCTGGTCCTGGGCTTTTGTTTGTTGGAAGATTTTAAATCACTGTTTCAATTTCAGTGCTTGTGATTGGTCTGTTCATATTTTCTCTTTCTTCCCGATTCAGTCTTGGCAGGTTGTGCATTTCTAAGAATTTGTCCATTTCTTCCAGGTTGTCCAATTTATTGGCATAGAGTTTCTTGTAGTAATCTCACATGATCTTTTGTAATTCTGCACTGTCACTTGTTACTTCTTTTTCATTTCTAATTCTACTGACTTGAGTCTTCTCTCTTTTTTTCTTGATGAGTCTGGCTAATGGTTTATCAATTTTGTTTATCTTCTCAAAGAACCAGGTTTTAGTTTTATTGATCTTTGCTACTGTTTCCTTCATTTCTTTTTCATTTATTTCTGATCTGATCATTACGATTTCTTTCCTTCTGCTAACTTTGGGGGTTTTTTTGCTCCACATTCGCTAATTGCTTTAGGTGCAATGGAAGGTTGTTTATTCGAGATGTTTCCTGTTTCTTAAGATATGATTTTATTGCTATAAACTTCCCTCGTAGAACTGCTTTTGCTGCATCCCATACGTCTCCGGATGTCGTGTCTCCATTGTCATTTGTTTCTAGGTATTTTTTGATTTCCACTTTGATTTCTTCAGTGATCACTTTGTCCTTAAGTAGTGTATTGTTTAGCCTCCATGTATTTTTTACAGATCTTTCCTGTAATTGATATCTAGTCTCATAGCGTTATGTTCAGAAAAGATACTTGATACAATTTCAATTTTCTTAAATATACCAAGGCTTGATTTGTGACCCTAGATATGATCTATCCTGGAGAATGTTCCATGAGCACTTGAGAAAAATGTGTATTCTGTTGTTTTTGGACAGAATGTCCTATAACTATCAATTAAGTCCATCTTGTTTAATGTATTATTTAAAGCTTGTGTTTCCTTATTTATTTTCATTTTGGATGATCTGTCCATTGGTGAAAGCGGGATGTTAAAGTCCCCTACTATGAATGTGTTACTGTCGATTTCTCCTTTTATGGCAGTTAGTATTTGCCTTATGTATTTAGGTGCTATGTTGGGTTCATAAATATTTACAATTGTTATATCTTCTTCTTGGTTCGATCCCTTGAGTATTATGTAGTGTCCTTCTTTGTCTCTTCTAAGAGTTGTTATTTTAAAGTCTATTTTGTCTGATATGAGAATTGCTACTCTAGCTTTCTTTTAGTTTCCGTTTGCATGGAATATCTTTTTCCATCCCCTCAATTTCAGTCCGTATGTTTCTCTAGGTCTAAAGTGGGTCTCTTGTAAACAGTATATATAAGGGTCTTGTTTTTGTATTCATTCAGCCAGTCTGTGTCTTTTGGTGGGAGCATTTAATCCATTTACATTTAAGGTAATTATCGATATGTATGTTCCTATTCCCATTTTCTTAATTATTTTGGGTTTGTTATTGTAGGTGTTTTCATTCTCTTGTGTTTCTTGCCTAGAGAAGATCCTTTAGCATTTGTTGTAAAGCTGGTTTGGTGGTGCTGAACTCTCTCAGCTTTTGCTTGTCTGGAAATGTTTTGATTTCTCCATCAAATCTGAATGGGATCCTTTCTGGGTAGAGTCATCTTGGTTGTACATTTTTCTCCTTCATCGCTTTAAATATGTCCTGCCATTCCCTTCTGGCTTGCAGAGTTTCTGCTGAAAGATCAGCTGTTAACCTTAAGGGGATTCCCTTGTGTGTTATTTGTTGTTTTTCCATTGCTGCTTTTAATGTTTTCTTTGTATTTAATTTTTAACAGCTTGATTAATATCTCTCCTGGTGTGTTTCTCCTTGGATTTATCCTGTAAGCACTCTATGTGCTTACTGTACTTGATTAACTATTTCCTTTCCCATAATAGGGAAGTTTTCAACTATAATCTCTTCAAATATTTTCTCAGTCCCTTTCGTTTTCTCTTCTTCTCCTGGAACCCCTATAATTCGAATGTGCATTTAATGTTGTCCCAGAGGTCTCTGAGACTGTCCTCAGTTCTTTTCATTCTTTTTTCTTTATTCTGCTCTGCAATAGTTTTTTCCACTATTTTATCTTCCAGGTCACTTATCTGTTCTTCTGCCTTATTTATTCTGCTATTGGTCCCATCTAGAGAATTTTTAGTTTCATTTATTGTGTTGTTCATCGTTGTTTGTTTCATCTTTAGTTCTTCTAGGTCCTTGTTAAATGTTTCTTGCATTTTGCTTATTCTATTTCCAAGATTTTGGATCATCTTTACTATCATTATTCTGAATTCTTTTTAAGGTAGACTGCCTATTTCCCCTTCATTTGTTAGGTTTGGTGGGTTTTTATCTTGCTCCTTCATCTGCTGTGTTTTTCTGTCTCCTCATTTTGCTTATGTTACTGTGTTTGGAGCCTCCTTTTCACAGGCTGCAGGTTCGTAGTTCCCGTGGTTTTTGGTGTCTGTCCCCAGTGGCTAAATTTGGTTCAGTGGGTTGTGTAGGTTTCCTGGTGGAAGGGCCTAGTGCCTGTTTTCTGGTGGATCAGGCTTGATCTTGTATTTCTGGTGGGCAGGTTCACTTCTGCTCATGTGTTTTGGGGTGTCTGTGAACTTATTATGATTTAGCCAGCCTCTCTGCTAATGGGTGGGGTTGTGTTCCTGTCTTGCTAGTTATTTGGCATAGGGTATCCAGCACTGTAACTTGCTGGTCATTGAGCGAAGGTGGGTGTTGGTGTTGACATGGAGATCTCTCGGAAATTTTCGCCATTTGATATTACGTGGAGCTGGGAGGTCTCTTGTGGTCCAGTGCCCTAAGTTGGCTCTCCCACCTCAGAGGCACAGCACTGACTCCTGGCTGCAGCACCACAAGCCTTTCATCCACACGGCTAAGAATAAAAGGGAGAAAACATAAAACAAAAGAAGGAAAGAAAGAGGATAAAATAAAATAAAGTTATTAAAATAAAAATAATTATTAAGAAAAAAATTTTTAATGTAAAAAAAAAATAGGATGGATAGGACCCTAGGACAAACTGTGAAAGCAAAGCTATACAGACAAAATCTCATCCTGAAGCATTCACATACACACTCACAAAAAGAGGAAAAGGGGGAAAATAATAAATCTTGCTCTCAAAGTCCACCTCCTCAAATTGGGATGATTCATTGTCTATTCAGGTATTCCACAAATGCAGAGTACATCAAGTTGATTGTGGAGATATAATCCACTGCTCCTGAGGCCGCTGGGAGAGATTTCCCTTTCTCTTCTTTGTTCGCACAGCTTCCAGGTTTCAGCTTTGGATATGGCCCCGCCTCTGCGTGTTCCTCATAGGAGGATGTCTTTTCTTCGCTCAGACAGGACGGGGATAAAGAAGCTGCTGATTCAGGGTCTGTGGCTCACTCAGGCTGGGGTAAGGGAGGGGTACAGAGTGTGGGGCGAGCCTGCAGTGCCAGAGGCCAGCGTGCCATTGCACCAGCCTGAGACATGCCGTGCGTTCTCTCAGGGAAGTTGTCCCTGGATCCCGGGACCCTGGCAGTGGCGGACTGCACAGGCTCCCTGGAAGGGAGGTGTGGAGAGTGATCTGTGCTCACACACAGGCTTCTTGGTGGTGCCAGCATTAGCCTTAGCATCTCATGCCCATCTGGGGTCTGCGCTGTTAGCCACAGCTTGCGCCCATCTCTGGAGCTCCTTTAAGCAACCCTCTTAATCCCCTCTCCTCACACACCAGGAAACAAAGATTGAAGAAAAAGTCTCTTGCCTCTTTGTCAGGTCCAGACTTTATCTCGGGCTCCCTCCTGGCTAGCCCCTTCAGGCTGTGTTCACGCCGCCAGTCCTCTCCCTGCACTCTGACTGAAGCCCGAGCCTCAGCTCCCAGCCCTGTCCACCCCGGCAGGTGAGCATACAAGCGTCTTGGGCTGGTGAGTGCTGGTCGGCACTGATCCTCTTTGCAGACATCTCTCCTCTTTGCCCTCTGCACCCCTGTTGCTGCAGTCTCCTCCGCGGCTCTGAAGCTCCCCCCTCCACCACCTGCATTCTCTGCCCACAAAGGGGCTTCTAGTGTGTGGAAACCTTTCCTCCTTCACAGCTCCCTCCCACTGGTGCAGGTCCTATCCCTATTCTTTTGTCTCTGTTTATTCTTTTTTCTTTTGCCCTACCCATGTACATGGGGAGTTTCTTGCCTTTTGGGAGGTCTGAGGTCTTCTGCCAGTGTTCAGTAGGTGTTCTGTAGGAGTTGTTCCATGTGTTGATGTAATTCTGATGTATCTGTGGGGAGGAAGGTGATCTCTGCATCTTACTCTTCTGCCATATTTCAATATCTTCATATAAATTTTTACGTTGAGAGCAAGTAGGGTGGCTTGAAAAGCACTTTGTAAACAGTAAGGTAGTATAAAGTGTTATTACTTACTACTATTATCCAGAATAGCATTGCATACCCATCCAGCATTCTCAATTATTTTGGCTCTTGTTTCAATGATAATTCCATACAATTTATCATAGTCTGAAGCAGTCATGCATACTAAACAACAAAAAGAGAATGCTGGCTCTGACACTTGCTAGATGTTTGACCTTGGACAAGAAACTTCAGCAATCTGTGCCACAGCTTTCGCATTTGTGAAATAAGAGGCTTGGACTATCATGAGATGATCTTACTCATTCATTCGTTTATTCATTCATAACTTTAGTGAACTTACATACCATAAAATTCACTTATTTTGCATGTACAATTCATTGATTTTTTAGTGAATTTACAGAATTGTAAAACCATCACCACAACATAATTTTAGAACATTCCCATCATGCAAAAAAGAAACTGCATTCCCATTCCTCATTTAGATAATATTTTTAAAGGTCCTTTCTAACTTTTGCATTTTATGTTCTAGACTTACAAAGCTTAAGCAGGTTGTTGCTACCTGTAGAACCAAGTTCAAGTTCCTCATTGTAACATTCAAGGCATTCTACAATCTACAAAACCTATTTCTCCAACTTAATTCCTTTCTTCATTCCTCTCAATCCTGCCTCTGAGCTTAAGCCTCTGAGCTTATGCTCTTGCAGTTCCCTTGGTAGGGAGTCCCTCTCACCTTCCCAATCTCTGAAGAGTAAAATCCTATTATTCAGACTCAGCTTACAAGCCACTCCTTCTATAAAGCTTTCTTCATTTCATACTCTTCACACTCATCTAGAACTGGATCCTATTTGTCTTTAAACTCCAATAGTATTTCATTTGTCCCTCTCTTGAATGTTCTCACTTTCATTCTTGAATCTTATGCTTAACATCTCATCACCTTACTTAAGAGATCCTAGAGGATAGTTCCTATATCTAAGATAGCTATGTATCATTAACAACTCCCAATGTGGGGTTCTGTAAATAATAACAATTAATAATGATGATGATGATAGTAATCAGTAGCTAAATTAAGCATTCACAATGTGCCAAGCACTGTTCTAAGCACTTTTACAAATATTAACTCATTTAATCCTTATAACAACCCTGCGAGATAGGTACTATTGTTATCATTACCATTTGACAGATGAAGAAACTGAGGCACAGAGAAGTTACATACTTGTCAAGATCAAAATGTTAGTTAAGTAGCAGAGTTGAGATTGAATTCAGACAGTCTGGATCCAAAGCACACACTCTTAATCACTACAGTAAATTTCTAAGCCAGTTGAAACTCAATAAATGTTAACTGAAAAAAATCCTAATTAATAAAGTTCCATTCCAGGAATGTAAGGTAATTAAGAACTCTATGTGCTAAATAACACAGAAGTGATGGGGGTAGGATAATTTCTGATTTAGACAGGAGAGTCACTAAACTTTTGGGTAGTCCTGAGGTGCTACAAAATTCATAATTAAACTCTAAGGCTATAACTTTACAGGACAAAGCCTCTCTTATACATAGGTGTTGGGAGTGCAAAACTGGTAGTATCTACTCTCTCTGAATGAATGCATATCCTACTATCCAGAAATTCACTTCTATGTATATATCCCAACAAAAATGCATGTGTATAGCTGTCAAAAGAATGCTCTACTTGTAACAGTCAGAACAGGAAATTTCCCATCAACAGAAAAGTGGATACATCACATGTGGCATCCTATTCTGTTGGAAGTCAGGGTAGTGGTTACCCTTGGAAGGGGTATTGACTAGAAGAGGAATGAGGGGATTCCTAGTAATGTTCTGTATCTTGGACCACGGTGCTGGTTACATGGGTATGCGCAGCTTGTGAATATTCATGGAGTACAAACTTATAATCTATGAACTTTATGTATGTTATACTTTAATAGTTTTTTTTAAAGTCTTCCCAAGAAGAGAAAAAGACTCAAAAAAGAGCCAAAAATAAAAGTCACTTTTGCACTTGACATGCAGAACTAATGACTGACAAGCTCATGGTTATCTCTTTGTCCTGAAATGAACAAGACAGATGCATTTCCCTTTTGTGGAAATGGTGAATAAATAAGAGAGAGGCAATTCTAAGTCCTTGTCATTAGTTCAACCCTAATTCTTCCCAGAACTTATAATAAAGTAAAAATAGTAGACTTCTGGCAAGATATCACCTATTGGCACTCACAGCCCTGCCAGGCACCAAAGGAAATGCCAATGTTATTTAAAGAACTAAGTCTTCATTTGGAATTTTTATTTATTTTCAAGACTTACAATCCCATCCATGAAGTACAAAAGGAGTCTGAACATGATGCCAGTTAAAGTTTTCTTGAGCACTAACCCCATCTCCACATCAGTCTAAAACTTAACACTCCTATCTTTATTAGACAAGTCACTTCACCTCTAATGGTCCCAGTTTCCTCATTTGTGACATGGGAGTATTAATACTACCTCCCTTATGGGTTGTTTAGCACAGTGCCTGCCATATAGTTAAATACTCAATGTATTAGCTGCTTCTATTATTTTGATGTGGGTGGGATAATGGTATCTTCTCCCTTACCATACAACTAGCCCAGTTTTATAGCTTGAATCCCCCAATATGGGGGTTTTAATTTTTTAAATATTTTAACACTCAAGTACAAGGGCAGTTCTGCCTCCCCTTCTCCCCCAGGTGAAAAGGTCAAAAAAGGAAGAATTCAGATAAACTCATTATTAACTGGACAAGTACGGTGGCCCAGGGTTAGGTGGGTTGGGAGAAGAGGCTGTATGAATAGCAGAAGCCCCTTTTCTTTGTGAGGTCACCTTCCTCTACCATGCCAGGGAACCTGGTGCAAATGATATGACCTGGAAAGGAAGGGACCCAGAAAAAAGCAAGGCTGGATCCTACCAGGGATCTTGCTTGGAGTTCCTGCTTTGCCCATCAAGCATCATCATAATCTTAAGTTAACAAATAGGGAGAAGACTTTTCTAGTACGAAAATAACTGTCAGGAATGACTGAGACATGACCTGAGCACCTCCATGTTTGCTGCCCATGCTGGACTTTTGCTTAACACTCCAAATTGAAACTGCTATATAGTTGCTGAGTTGCTAAAAGGAAAGAATAATGTTGAGAACTGGACTTTATTTGGCCTAAGGAAACATACCTTTCTTTAGTAACAAATGAGATGCATTCCATAACCCAAACATATTATATAGAATAATTTTGACCTTCAATCCAAATTCTTGGTAAACAACTTGTGTAAACCTACATTAACTTCCCTCTTTTCCTATAAAAATCCCTGCTATTCTCCTCTAGTGAGACACTATTCTGGTATCCTCCAGAATCTATGATTCCTGAATTGCAGTTCTAAGACCCCAAATAAACTGCTTTTTGCCTTTTTACAGACCGTGGTCATTTCAGCTGACATTATTAGTGTCAGAAGTGGGATCTGAAGTGATATGCCCAGCTCCGAAGCTGCCATGTGTTTGAGCAAGGTACCTGCATGAGTCTCTCATGCTTTACTGCCTCCCTTGTGGCCCCAGGCCTGGGCAGTAAGTCCTTTTGGTCCAGAACCTCCTTCTTTGGTTGAGGTTGAGGCTTTTATTCTGGCTGTCTTTTGTTTAATCAACTGATCGCTTAAGGACTTACTTCCTTTTGGTGAGTGCATAATAATGGGATGGTCACAGTCTCAGACTGCTATGGGGGAAGATTCTCACCCATCTGGGACTCCTGCTGGGTACATATACAAAAAGTATGGGGCTGCCTCCTGTGCTTACCTAGGTAAATGGCAATGGTATACCAGAGACGACATAAAAGAATCTTGCTGGCACATGTTATCTGGTAGACTATAGGGTTTGGTCACCTGCAGAATTACAGGCCATAGCTCAGGAATTTCCCAAGGTCACTGAGGACCACCTCCCTGGTTTGTGGAAGAATTTAACTTTGCAATACGAACCTATGATCCAGGCTTCTCTGACTTGTATCAACTAACCCACATCTTAATTGGAGAAAGCCAAGCCAGACATTGGCAAACTACTGCCAACTGGCTTCATAGGAAGATATCCATAGAAACGACATTGATGCAGTGGCACCAGCTTCTCAGGTAGCTCGAGCCTTTCATGAAGCAACTCCTCAGGCTTTTCCCTGTACCACTGCCCAGGGAAAAATTCAGTCTACTACACAACGATCTGATGAAACTGTTCACGATTATTACTCATGCCTATAGACAGTATTCTGGGAAAAACTGCAGAATACCTGCTGGGGCAAACAATACTCAAACCCTCTTTAATTCAATCTTTGTTGGGGGATTTGATGAGGAACTCAGACTGCTGGTGAAACAGGTACAATTAAATTGGGAAATAATGGCCACTCCTGATGTGGTCAATTTGGCTAATTAGCTATCTAAAATAATCAAACATACAGAAAAACACAAGACCATTAAAATCATGAATTTGCAGCTGCAGCAACTGGCCACTGCTGCTCAGCGGCCACCTCAACAGAAAGACCACAATTCCTCTTATGGACCCTACCAAGATCAAGGCCCCAGCCTGACCAGTGGAAGAAGCACCCAAAGTTAAAAAGAGGGCCCTATCAGCATCCCAAACCCCCTCACCCTGGCCCCTTTCATGAACTCTCTGAGAAATTTGAGAAGCACCTCCTTTTTTTAGACAATCACAAATAGGGATGCTCTGGAAGAAAGTGTTGGGGTCTTCCCACTATTCCCACTAACACCGTTGGGAGAACTGGACCATTTTATAGGAGCTGAAGCTATTACTGCTCTTCTGAACACAGGAGCAACTTTGTCTTGAACCTCACCAACCTCAAGCCTCCCCGTTCCTCGAAGTACAGAAAAGGTACAAATGGTGGGAGTTTCCAACACAGTTATGAAGGTAAGCAAATTGTCCCCATTTTTTTTTCAGGGGAGAGCACGCACACAGTCCCACCCCACCACAAATTATGCAGTCGAGTTTCCCCCATTTGGGGAAATCGCAGGGGTCAGCACACTTGCAGTGCAATGAGTGAGCCTCACCCTTGGAAAACCACCTTCATGAGCATGGTATCTCCCCTGTCAGGTAAGTATCCCATTGTCTTTTGAGATAGGCTCTTTTCAGGGAATCCACCCTAGTTCCTTCTTGTTCCTTCTGCTCCTGTACACCTTTTGGGCCAAGACCTACTGGAAAAATTACAAGCTAATATTTCCTTTTACCCAAAAGAGGAAATACATTTACAAATTCTTGACCCCTTGAGATTTACTTCTGAATCTAGTACTAATATTGAAATTCCCCTCCTTGCTCATACCTTGTCAATTCTCAGTCATAAGGATTTGATAGATTCTGTTCCTCCTACCTTAAGGTCCACCTCTTCAAATGACACAGAATACATTCATTCAGTCCCACCAATTAAGATACAGATAGACCCTAATAAACCTTCACCTCACCTCAGACAATACCCTCTCAGACCTGAGGCTCTGGAAAGAATTCATCCCACTGCCAAGGTACACCTCCAGAAGGGTCTCATAATCCCATGCACCAGTCCTTGTAACACAACAATCCTTGCGATATTCAAGCCTCATGGTCGAGTTTGTCATATTATTCAATATCTCCGAGCCATAAACAATATACTCATACCACGTTACCCTGTAGTCACCAACTCTCATACCATTCTCAATTTAATCTCTTTAAACACACAATTTTTTACAATCATAGATTTATATAGTACTTTCTTCACCATTCCTGTCCATCCAGATTGCCAATACCTGTGTGCCTTCAGGTGTGAGGGATGTCAATTTACTTGGACCATTATGCCTCAGGGCTACATGGAAAGCCCTACTTATTTTTCACAAATATCGAGACAAGACCTGGCCAATGTGAATTTAACCCATGGCTCTACTTTACTCCAATATGTTGATGAACTTTTGTTATGCTCCCCCACTGAGGAAGCAAACCTCAAGGACAGGCTACATCTCCTCACTCAGCTAGCACACAAGGGGCATAAGGCTTCAAGGGCTAAGCTCCAATTTGTTCCAACTCAGGTACGATACTTGGGTTATTTGCTTATGCCCCACCCCAAGGACTACTGCTTCATCCTACACACATCCAGGTCATATCTCAGTTACCACTTCCTGGCACCAAATGTAAATTGAGAGGCTTTCTCAAGCTAGGAAGCTATTGCAGAAGTTGGGTTCCCAATTTCTCCTTGTATGCACAACCCCTTTATTCCCTTTTAAAGGACAACAGAGACCTTCAAGATGTCAGAGGAGTAAGACTTAGAGATCAACTTCCTCCCCACAAATACATCAGAAATACATCTACATGTGGAACAAATCCTACAGAACACCTACTGAAAGCTGGCAGAAGACCTCAGACCTCCCAAAAGGCAAGAAACTCACCACATACCTGGGTAGGGCAAAAGAAAAAAAGAAAAAAACAGAGGCAAAAGAATAGGGACAGAACCTACACCTCTGGAAGGGAGTTGTGAAGGAGGAAAAGTTTCCACACACTAGGAAGCCCCTTCACTGGTGGAGACAGTGGTTTGGCGGGAGGGAAGCTATGGAGCCACGGAAGAAAGTGCAGCAATAAAGGTGCAGAGGGCAAAGCGGAGGGACTCTCGCACAGAGGATCGGTGCTGACCAGCACTCACCAGCCTGAGACGATTGTCTGCTAACCTGCTGGGGCATGTGGGGGCTGGGAGCTGAGGCTCTGGCTTCGGAGGTTACATCCCAGGGAGAGGACAGGGGTTTGCTGCATGAACACAGCCTGAAGGAGGCTAGTGCACCACAGCTAGCCAGGAGGAAGTCTGGGAAAATGTCTGGAACTGCGTAAGAGGCAAGAGAACATTGTTTCAGGGTGCACGAGGAGAGGGGATTCAGAGCACTGCCCAAAAGAGCTCCAGAGATGGGCACGAGCTGAGGCTATCAGTGCAGACACCAGAGACAGGCATGAAATGCTAAAGTTTGTGCTGCAGCCACCAAGAAGCCTGTGTGCAAGCACAGGTCACAATACACACCTCCCCTCCTGGGAGCCTGTGCAGCCCACCACTGCCAGGGTCCCGTGATCCAAGGACAACTTCCCCGGGAGAACACATGGCATGCCACAGGCTGTTGCAACGTGACGCCAGCCTCTGCCACCTCAGGCTGGCCGCACATACCATATCCCGCCCTCCCCAAGGCCTGAGTGAGCCAGAGACCCCTAATCAGTTGCTACTTTAACACTGTCCCGTCTGAGTGAAGAACAGATGCACTCAGGAGACCTACATGAAGAGGTGGGGCCAAATCCAAAGCAGAACCCTAGGAGCTGTGCGAACAAGGAAGAGAAAGGGAAATCTCTCCCAGCAGCCTCAGGAGCAGCTGATTAAATCTCCACAATCAACTTGATGTATCTTGCATCTCTGGAATACCTGAAGAGACAATGAATCAACCCAAAATTAAGGTGGTGGACTTTGGGAGCAACTGTAGACTTGGGATTTGCTTTCTGTATCAAATTTGTTTCTGGTTTTTTTTTAATTTATTTATTTTTGCTGTGTTGGGTCTTCATTTCTGTGTGAGGGCTTTCTCTAGTTGCGGCAAGCAGGGGCCACTCTTCATCGTGGTGCACGGGCCTCTCACTACTGCAGCCTCTCCTGTTGCGGAGCATAGGCTCCAGACGCACAGGCTCAGTAGTTGTGGCTCATGGGCCTAGTTGCTCCATGGCATGTGGGAACTTCCCAGACCAGGGCTCAAACCCGTGTCCCCTGCATTAGCAGGCAGACTCTCAAACACTGCACCACCAGGGAAGCCCCTGTTTCTGGTTTTATGTTTATCTTATTTTAGTACTTAAAGTTTATTACCATTGGTAGATTTGTTTAATAATTTGGTTGCTCTCTTCCTTTTCTTTTATATATAGATATATACATGGTTTTCCTTTTTCTCTTTCTGTAGCTGTGTATGTATATGCTTCTTTGAGTGATTTTCTCTCTATAGCTTTGCTTTTACCATTTGTCCTAGAGTTCTCTCTGTCCTTTTCTAATGGTTTTTTCTTAGTATAGCTTTTAGTGCTTGCTGTCATTGGTGGATTTGTTTCTTGGTATGGTCGCTCTCTTCATTCTTTCTTTCTTTCTTTTTCTTTTTTTATTACTTTTTCATTTTTTATTTTTAATAGCTTTTTAAATTTTTTTACCATAATAACTTTATGTTATTTGTTTTTTCTTCTTTCTTTTCTTCTCCCTTTTCTTCTGAGCTGTGTGGCTGACAGGGTCTTGGTGCTCCAGCCAGCTGTCAAACATGTGCCTCTGAGGTGGGAGAGCCGACTTTAGGACATTGGTCAAACACAGACCTCCAGGCTCAACATAATATCAAATGGCAAAAGCTCACCCAGAAATCTCCATCTCAACATAAGACCCAGCTCCGCTCAATGACTAGCAAGCTACAGTGCTGGACACCCTATGCCAAATAACTAGCAAGACAGGAACACAACCCCACCCATTAGCAGAGAGGCTGCCTAAAATCATAATAAGGTAACAGATAACTCAAAACACACCACCAGAAAGACAATACCCAGCCTAATCCACCAGAACACAGGGACCAGTCCCCTCCACTGGGAGACCTACATGACCCACTGAACCAAAATTCGTCACTGGGGGCAGACATCAAAAACAACAGGAACTACGAACCTGCAGCATGTGGAAAGGAGATGCCTAGCACAGTAAGTTAAGCAAAATGAGAAGACAGACAAACACACAGCAGATGAAGGAGCATAGCAAAAACTTACCAGACCAAAAAGATGGAGAGGAAATAGGCAGTCTACCTGAAAAAGAATTCAGAATAATGATACTAAAGCTGATCCAAAATCTTGGAAATGGAATGGAGAAAATATAAGTACTGTTTAACAAGAACCCTGAATAACTAAAGAGCAAAAACACAAGAATGAACAACAGAATAAATGAAGCTAAAAATCCTCTAGAAGAAATCAATAGCACTATAACTAAGGCAGAAGAATGGATAAGTGACCTGGAAGATAAAGTAGTGGAAATAACTACCACAGAGCAAAATAAACAAAAAAGAATGAAAAGAATTGACCACAGTCTCAGAGACCTCTAGGACAACATTAAATGCATCAACAGTGGAATTATAGGACAACATTAAATGCACCAACAGTGGAATTATAGGGGTCCCAGAAGAAGAAGAGAAAAATAAATGGACTGAGAAAATATTTGAAGAGATTATAGCTGAAAACTTGCCTAATATAGGAAAGGAAATAGTCAATCAAGTCCAGGAAGTGCAGAGAGTCACATACAGGATAAATCCAACGAGAAACACGCAAAGTCACATATCAATCAAACTACCAAAAATTAAATACAAAGAAAAAATATTAAAAGCAGTAAGGGAACAACAACAAATAAAAAAGAAAGGAATCCCCATAAGTTTCACAGCTGACCTTTCAGCAGAAATTCTGCAAGCCAGAAGGGAGTGGCACGACATATTTAAAGTGGTAAAAGGGAAAAACCTACAACCAAGATTACTTTACACAGCAAGGATCTCATTCAGATTCAATGGAGAAATTAAAATGCTTACAGACAAACAAAAGCTAAGAGAATTCAGAACCACAAAACCACCATTACAACAAATGATAAAGGAACTTCTCTAGGCAGGAAACACAAGAGAAGAAAAAGACCCACAATACCAAACCCAAAACAATTAAGAAAATGGTTATCAGAACATACATATCAACAACAACCGTAAACATAAATGGAATAAATGTTCCCACCAAAAGGCATAGACTGCTGAATGGATAAAAAAAACAAGACCCGTATATATGCTGTCTATAAGAGACCCAATTCAGACCTAGGGACATATACAGACTGAAAGTGAACAGATGGAAAAAGATATTCCATGCAAATGGAAATCAAAAGAAAGCTGGAGTAGCAATTCTCATAACAGACAAAATAGACTTGCAAATACAGACTATTACAAGAGACAAAGAAGGACACTACATACCCAGGGATCAATCGAAGAAGAAGATACAACAGTTGTAAAAATTTATGCATCCAACATAAGAGCACATCAATACATAAAGCTATAAAAGGGGAAATCAACAGCAACACAGTCATAGAAGGGGACTTTAACTCCCCATTTTCACCAATGGACAGATCATCCAAAATGAAACTAAATAAGGAAACACAAGCTTTAAATGATACATTAAACAAGATGAACTTCATTGATAATTATAAGACATTCCAACCAAAAACAACAGAATACACTTTCTTCTCAAGTGCTCATGGAACATTCTCCAGGATAGATCATATCTTGGGTCACAAGTCAAGCCTTGGTAAATATAAGGAAACTGAAATCATATCAAGTATCTTTCCCGACCACAAGGCTATGAGACTAGATATCAATTACAGGAAATAATCTGTAAAAAATACAAACACATGGAGGCTAAACAATACACTATTAAATAACCAAGAGATAACTGAAGAAATCAAAGAGGAAAACAAAAAATATCAAGAAACAAATGACAATGAAAACAAGATGACCCGAAAACTATGGGATACAGAAAAAGCAGTTCTAAGAGGGAAGTCTATAGCAATACAAACCTACCTCACAAAACAATAAACATCTCAAATAAACAACCTAACCTTACACCTAGAGCAACTGGAGAAAGAAGAACAAAAAAACGCAAAAGTTAGCAGAAGGAAAGAAATCATAAAGATAAGATCAGAATAACTGAAAAAAATATGAAGGAAACAATAGCAAAGATCAATAAAACTGAAAGCTAGTTCTTTGAGAAGATAAACAAAATTGATAAACCATTAGCCAGACTCATCAACAAAAAAAGGGAGAAGACTCAAATCAATAGAATTAGAAATGAAAAAGGAGAAGTAACAACTGACACTGCAGAAATACAAAAGATCATGAGAGATTACTACAAGCCAAAAAAACGGACAACCTGAAAGAAATGGACAAATTCCTAGAAAACCACAACCTCCTGATACTGAACAAGGAAGAAACAGAATATATAAACAGACCAACCAGAAGAACTGAAATTGAGACTGTGATTAAGTCTTGCAAAAAAAAAAAAGCCCATGACCAGATGGCTTCACAGACGAATTCCATCAAACATTTAGAGAAGAGTTAACACCTATCCTTCTCAAACTCTTCCAAAATATAGCAGAGGGAGGAATACTTCCAAACTCATTCTACAAGGCCATGATCACCCTGATACCAAAACCAGACAAAGATATCACAAAGAAAACTACAGGCCAGTATCACTGATGAACATAGATGCAAAACTCCTCAACAAAATACTAGCAAACAGAATCCAATAGCACATTAAAAGGATCATACACCACGATCAAGTGGAGGTTATCCCAGGAATGCAGATTCTTCAATATATACAAATCAAGCAATGTGATAAATCATATTAACAAATTGAAAGAGAAAAATGATAAAATCATCTCAATAGATGCAGAAAAAGCATTCAACACCGATTTATGATAAAAACCCTCCAGAATGTAGGCATAGAGGGAACTTACCTCAACACAATAAAGACCATATATGACAAACACAGAGCCAACATTGTTCTCAATGGTGAAAAACTGAAACCATTTCCACTAAGGTCAGGAACAAGACAAGGTTGCCCACTCTCACTGCTATTATTTAACATAGTTTTGGAAGTTTTAGCCACAGCAATCAGAGAAGAAAAAGAAATAAAAGGAATCCAAATTGGTAAAGAAGAAGTAAAGCTGTCACTGTTTGCAGATGACATGATACTATACATAGAGAATCCTAAAGACGCTACCAGAAAACTACTAGAGCTAATCACTGAATTTGGTAAAGTAGCAGGATACAAAATTAAAGAACAGAAATCTCTTGCATTCTTATACACTTATGATTAAGAATCTGAAAGAGAAATTAAGGAAACACTGCCATTTACCACTGCAACAAAAAGAATAAAATACCTGGGAATAAACCTACCTAAGGAGACAAAAGACCTATATGCAGAAAACTATAAGACACTGATGGAAGAAATTAAAGATGATACAATCAGATGGAGAGATATACCATGTTCTTGGATTGGAAGAATCAACATTGTGAAAATGACTATACGACCCAAAGCAATCTACAGATTCAATGCAATCAATATCAAACTACCAATATCATTTTTCACAGAACTAGAAATAATTTCACAATTTGTATTGAAACACAAAAGACCCCAAATAAAAAAAGCAATCTTTTGTTATTTGAGGAATCAGGCTCTCAGACTTCAGACTATACTACAAAGCCAGAGTGATGAAGACAGTACGGTACTGCCACAAAAACAGAAATATAGATCAATTGAAGAGGACAGAAAGCGCAAAGATAGAAGATGGCAGAAGAGTAAGATACGGAGATCACCTTCCTCCCCACAGATACATTGTAGTGGAATAACTGAGGACATGGAAAGGAGACGTGACCCATGAGCCCCCCCTTGGCAAACCGAGGACTAGCAAATAAGCCAGAACCCCTTGGCAAACCGAGGGCTGGCACCTCTCGGCAAACCGAGGGCTGGCACCCCTCAGAAAACCGAGGCCTAGAAAATAGGCCAGAACCCCTCGGCATATCGAGGGCTGGTGAATAAGCCAGGACTGCAGGCAGTCCGGGATACTTTGGGCACTGATCCATGAAATGACCTCAGTATAATCAGAACACAAGGAAATGTCCTTGTGCTACTTTAGTATAATCAGAATGATGGGAACACAGGGAGATGTCCTTGTGCTGCTTATGAGCTCAAGGAAGAAGCACGGCATGTCTTCAGGAAAGCCTATTGTTGCTTGTATAATCAATAAAAGCATATGTTGCTGCTTTGGCATTTGTGGAATGTTAAGAAAACAAGTCTTAAGATGTAAACACAGATAATGCCTAAATAAAAGTCACCACAGCAGGACAGACGGCGCTGTATTGCCTGAGCGAGCAGCAGCCCTCTACTGCTGTGCTTCTGCACAATTCATCTCATGTGATGAGCTTGCTTTCGGCCCTGTCATAAGAAAACTACAACATTTGGCGCCCAAACAGGGACCTGAAGTTAAGTAATCGCATGATCGCAGGACTGAAGGGGAATCTGGTACGCTCAAGAGTAAGCGAAACCTTCAGGAACAGTAGAGTAATGGGGAATTCCCCATCAGTAGAATGTAATTACATTAGACTCCTGAAACAATTATTACGGAGTTCAGGAGTGAAAGTGAAACCAGAATCTTTTGATGAACTGTTTGCGGAGATTCGTAAACATTGTTACTGGTTTCAACCTACTAGTCATAACCAGTTGAGTTTAAAAGTTTGGAAACAGGTTATGTGAGCATTAAGAAGAGTTCATCAGCATGGAGACCTTATATCTGTCCGTGTTTGGTCTCTTTGTAATTTAATTTCCCTTGCCCTGGAACCATTACAATCTGAAACTGAAAGTGAAAATGGGGCGCGTCCCCAGCGTCCGAATTCTGCTCCCGATCGCTCTGCTGCTTTTCGTACTCCGTTCTGTGAGTCTCCTATAGAGGACCTTCCTCTGCCTCCTCCTCCTCTTATGTCTGAAAAAGGAGAGGATTTTTCGGGTTCCAGTGATGAAGGAGCTTTTTCTGATGATGATAAAGATCGGGAGCAAGTTAGCAAACCAAATGAGATGCCACCTTCTCAACAGAATGAGATCTCTGATATACTTTCAAAGTTAAAAAATTTGATAGTTAAATTGGAAGAAAATAAAAACAATGCTACCACTCCTTCATATCAGGAGCCATGTCCTACTCTTCCTTCAGCTCCTCCTTTAGAATTAGCAGCTTATCCTGTTGGAGCCTCTCATCAGTTTCGCTTTCCTCTAAAACCTGAATCTAATAAACTTTCATTGGAAGAAGAGATGAATAAGGAAGAAAAGCAATATTCTGAATCATTCTTTGCTTTCCCTATTGTTAGACAAGCTATGCCTGCTAATGATCAATTTCCAAATGGATATGTGAACGTTGAGTATAACTCTCATGATATAAAAATTTTAAAAATGCTAAAAGAAGCCATTAATGCATATGGGATGCATTCTAATTATGTTCAAGGTCTTTTGTCTAGGTATGCTTCTGAAAACATATTAATTCCTCAGGATTGGGAGGCGCCTGCCAAGACTGTTCTTGAACCTGGACAATATATGCAGTTTAAGACTTGGTGGAAAGAAGAAGGCGCCTCCATTGACCTGGGGGCAAATGAAAAAGTTTACAGGCACTGCTGAAAATCTTGCTATTTCACAGGGTAAACACCTCACTAGCACCAATCTTTTTGTGGCTATGTTGGCAGTGCTGTCTGCACAGGTAATAAGCATATCAGCCAATGAGGTAAATTGTACTAACCATACATATTGGACATATATTCCTAACCCTCCTCTTAATTTGGGGGTTACCTGGTGGGATGCCCCAATTCTTGTATATGTAAATGAGTCTGGATGGTTGCCTGGTCCTTTTGATGATAGAGGCCCTTTGAAGCCGGAAGAAGAAGGAAGGATAATAGAGAATTACACGGTGGGTGTTAGTGGACCTCCTATTTGTATGGGAAAGGGAGATCATTGCCTTAAAATGAATTATCAGGCATGGTTAAGTGTTGTCAAAAATGAAAGCAGATATCATGGGTTATATCTTTTGAGTGCTTATAGTTTTGAGAATTCTAATTCCACTCTTCATGAGAATGTTTTCACACCCTATTTGCCTCCATGCCAGGTGCCTCTTCTGGATCAATTATCGGATTGGGTCCACTGGACTCGATGCCAAGGAGAAATGGCTCGGGTACTTTTTAATACTTCTGGGGGAAGCATCATTGATTGGAGCCCTTTTGACTCTGCCCGAGGAAGAAGGGGTCTGAAGAATTTACACTGGCATAGAGAGAATAACACCATTTATAGCAATACTATTAATGATACCATAGTATGGCATGCTGGAGGGTTTTCTCCTCCTGGTCCTCATTTAAATGGATATCCTATACAAAAGGATTTGTGGAAGCTTATGGCAGCTTTGGAAAAGATTAACGCTTGGCTAGGACATATGGATAACAAATCTGGAAATCATAGTTTGACTTTTCATAAAAATGTTACTCGGTATACTCGTAGTTGTGTGAAATTACCTTATATATTATTAAAGGGACCAGCTGAATGGAATAAGACTCTAGGTATTATAATGTGTAAAAATTGCTCTCTGTATACCTGCATTAATTCTAGTATATCTTTTAACATATCTACTGAAAGTTTATGCATTTTACGAGCTCGGACAGGTCTTTGGTTTCCTGTGAATCTTGGAAGGGAATGGCAAGTATCTCTTCCTATGGCTGTTTTGCAATATTTAGCTGATGCATTAAAAAGAAGTAAAAGATTCATAGGAATGTTGATTGCAGCTGTCATGGGTATTATAGCCATAACAGCTACTGCTACAGTAGCTGGAGTTGCTTTAGAACAATCTATTCAGACCGTTGATTATATAACTGATTGGCATAAAAATTCTGAAATGCTTTGGTCCTCTCAACGACAAATTGATTCGGAAATACATTCGGAAATAGCAGACTTACAACAAGCTGTGGTTATGTTGGGGGACCAACTTGTGAATTTGCAAAGACAAATGAAGCTACGTTGTGATTGGAATCAAAGTGCCTTTTGTGTCACTTCGGTTCCATATAATCAGTTTGCATTCCCCTGGGCAAAAATAAAAAAACATTTATTACATCACAAAAATTTGACAGAAGAAATTGTGAATTTACAAGGGGAAATTCAACAAACTTTTCAAAAGAAATTACAACGACTTAATTTGCAAGAAGTATGGACTGGAATTATTCAAGGATTTAATAATTTAAATCCTATGTCTAAATTACATGCTTTATTTGGTTCTACCACAGGATTGTTAATGATCATTATAATAATCATATGTTTAATTGTAGTCTGACAACGAGTGAATGCCACCCACCAGGCAACACTGCAACAAGCTGCCGTGTTCTCCTTGATGCTGCACAAGCTGCAAAACAAAAAGGGGGAAATATAGTGGAATAACTGAGGACATGGAAAGGAGACGTGACCCATGAGCCCCCCCTCGGCAAACCGAGGGCTAGCGAAGAAGCCAGAACCCCTCGGCAAACCGAGGGCTGGCACCACTCGGCAAACCAAGGGCTAGCGAATAGGCCAGAACCCCTCGGCAAACCGAGGGCTGGTGAATAAGCCAGGACTGCAGGCAGTCCGGGATACTTTGGGCACTGATCCATGAAATGACCTCAGTATAATCAGAACACAAGGAAATGTCCTTGTGCTACTTTAGTATAATCAGAATGATGGGAACACAAGGAGATGTCCTTGTGCTGCTTATGAGCTCAAGGAAGAAGCACGGCATGTCTTCAGGAAAGCCTATTGTTGCTTGTATAATCAATAAAAGCATATGTTGCTGCTTTGGCATTTGTGGAATGTTAAGAAAACAAGTCTTAAGATGTAAACATAGATAATGCTTAAATAAAAGTCACCACAGCAGGACAGAGGGTGCTGTATTGCCTGAGTGAGCAGCAGCCCTGTACTGCTGTGCTTCTGCACAATTCATCTCGTGTGATGAGCTTGCTTTCCGCCCTGTCATAAGAAAACTACAATATACATCAGAAATACATCTACAGGTGGAATAACTCCTACACAACATCCACTGAATGCTGGCAGAAGACATCAGACCTCCCAAAAGGCAAGAAACTCCCCACGTACCTGGGTATGGCAAAAGAAAAAAGAATAAACACAGACAAAAGAATAGGGATGGGACCTGCACCAGTGGGAGGGAGCTGTGAAGGAGGAAAGGTTTCCACACACTAGAAGCCCCTTTGCGGGCAGCGACAGCAGGTGGTGAAGGGGGAAGCTTTGGAGCTGTGGAGGAGAGCACAGCAACAGGGGTGCGGAGGGCAAAGTGGAGAGATTCCCGCACAGAGGATCAGTGCCGACCAGCACTCACCAGCCGGAGAGGCTGGTCTGCTCACCTGCTGGTGTGGGCGGGGCCTGCGAGCTGAGGCTCGGGCTTCGGTCAGAGTGCAGGAAGAGGACTGGTGGTGTGAACACAGCCAAAAGAGGTTAGTGCATCACGGTTAGCCAGGAAGAAGGCCAGGAAAAAGTCTCGACTCGCCTAAGAAACAAGAGAGTTTCTCTTCCCTCTTTGTTTCCTGGTGCACGAGGAGAGGGGATTAAGAGGGCTGTTTAAAGGGGCTCCAGAGACGGGCACAAGCTGCGGCTATTAGCGTGGATCCCAGAGACAGGCATGAGACACAAAGGATGCTGCTGCCGCTACCAAGAAGCCTGTGTGCGAGAACAGGTCACTATCCACACCTGCCCTACCGGGAGGCTGTGCAACCCACCACTGCCAGGGTCCCGTGATCCAGGGACAACTTCCCCAGGAGAATGCACTGTGCACCACAAGCTGCTGCAGTGAAACGCCAGCCTCTGCCGCCACAGGCTCACCCTGCACTCCGTGCCCCTCCCTCCCCCCGGCCTGTGTGAGCAGGGCCCCCGAAACAGCGGCTTCATTAACCACTTCCTGTCTAAGTGAAGAACAGATGCCCTCCGGCAACATACACACAGAGGCAGGGCCAAATCCAAAGCTGAACCCCGGGAGCAGTGTGAACAAAGAAGAGAAAGGGAAATTTCTCCCAGCAGACTAAGGAGCAGCGGATTAAATCTCCAAAATCAAGCTGATGTACCCTGTATCGGTGGAATACCCAAATAGACAACTAATCATCCCAAACTGAGGCAGCGGACTTTGAGAGCAAGATATATTATTCTTTCCACTTTTCATGTTTTTGTAAGTGTGTATGTGTATGCTTTTGTGTGAGATTTTGTCTGTATAGCTTTGCTTTCATCATTAGTCCTAGGGATTGGTCTGTCCGGTTTTTTTGTTTGTTTGCTTGTTTGTTTTTTTGTAACTTTAAAAAGAAAATTTTGTCTTAATAACTACTTTTTATTTTAATAAATTTATTTTATATCATCTTTATTTTATTTTATCCTGTTTCTTTCTTTCTTTCATTCTTTCTACTTTTTCTCCCTTTTATTCTGAGCCATGTGGATGAAACGCTCTTGTTGCTGCAGCCAGGAGTCAGTGCTGTGCCTCTGAGGTGGGAGAGCCAAATTCAGGACACTGGTCCACAAGAGACCTCCCAGATCCACCTAATATCAAATGGCAAAAATCTCCCAGAGATCTCCGTGTCAACAGCAACACCCAGCTTCACTCAATGACCAGCAAGCTACAGTGCTGGACACCCTATGCCAAACAAGTAGCCAGACAGGAACACAACCCCATCCATTAGCACAGAGGCTGCCTGAAATTGTAATAAGGTCACAGACACCCCAAAACACATCACCAGACGTGGACTTGCTACCAGAAAGACAAAATGCAACCTCATCCACCAGAACACAGGCAATAGTCCCCTCCACCGGGAAGCCTACACAACCCACTGAACCAACTTTAGCCACTGGGGAAAGACAAAAAAAAAAAAAAAAACGGGAAATACGAATCTGCAGCCTGCAAAAAGTAGACCCCAAACACAGTAAGATAAGCAAAACGAGAAGGCAGCAAAATACACAGCAAATGAAGGAGCAACATAAAAACCCACCACACCTAACAAATGAAGAGGAACTAGTCAGTCTACCTGAAAAAGAATTCAGAATAAGGATAGTAAAGGTGATCCAAAATCTTAGAAACAGAATAGAGAAAATGCAAGAAATATTTAACAAGGACCTAGAAGAACTAAAGAGGAAACAAGCAATGATGAACAACACAATAAATGGAATTAAAAATACTCTAGAAAGGATCAATAACAGAATAACTGAGGCAGAAGAATGGATAAGTGACCTGGAAGATAAAATAGAGGAAATAACTAATGCAGAGCAGAATAAAGAAAACAGAATGAAAAGAACTGAGGACAGTCACAGAGACCACTGAGACAACATTAAACATACCAACATTCGAATTATAGGGGTCCCAGAATAAGAAAAGAGAAAGAAATGGATGGAGAAAATATTTGAAGAGATTATAGATAAAAACTTCCGAAATATGGGAAAGGAAATAGATAATAAAGTCCAGGAAACACACAGAGCCCCAAACAGGATAAATAAAAGGAGAAACACGACAAGACACATATTAATCAAACTGTCAAAAATTTTTAAAAAAAGAAAACGTATTAAAAGCAGCAAGGGGATGGAAAATGATATTCCATGCAACTGGAAACCAAAAAAAGCTGGAATAGCAATTCTCATATCAGACAAAACAGACTTTAAAGAAAAGACAAGAAACAAAGAAGGACACTACATAATGATCAAGATATCGACCCAAGAAGAAGATATAGCAATTGTAAATATTTATGCATCCAACATAGGAGCACATCAATACATAAGGCAAATACTAACAGCCATAAAACGGGAAATCAGCAGTAACATATTCATAAAAGGGGACTTTAACACCCCACTTTCACCAATGGCCAGATCATCCAAAATGAAAATAAATAAGGAAACACAAGCTTTAAAAAATACATTAAACAAGATGGACTTAATTGATATTTATAGGACATTCCATCCAAAAACAACAGAATACACATTTTTCTCAAATGCTCATGGAACATTCTCCAGGTTGGATCATATCTTGGGTCACAAATAAAGTCTTGCTAAATTTAAGAAAATTGAAATTGTATCAAGTATCTTTTCCGAAAACAACGCTATAAGAGTGGATATCAATTACAGGAGAAGATCTGTAAAAAATACAAACACATGGAGGCTAAACAATACACTACTTAATAACGAAGTGATCACTGAAGAAATCAAAGAGGAAATCAAAAAATACCTAGAAACAAATGACAATGGACACAACGACCCAAAACCTATGGGGTGCAGGAAAAGCAGTTCTAAGAGGGAAGTATATAGCAATGCAATCCTACCTTAAGAAACAGGAAATATCTCAAATAAAAAAACTAACCTTGCACGTAAAGCAATTAGACAAAGAAGAACAAAAATACCCTAAAATTAGAAGAAGGAAAGAAATCATAAAAATCAGATCAGAAGTAAATGTAAAAAATGAGGGAAACAGTAGCAAAGATCAATAAAACTAAAAGCTGGTTCTTTGAGAAGATAAACAAAATTGATAAACCATTAGCCAGACTCATCAAGAAAAAAAGGGAGAAGACTCAATTCAATAGAATTAGAAATGAAACAGGAGAAGTAACAACTGACACTGCAGAAATACAAAAGATCATGAGAGATTACTACAAGCAACTCTATGCCAATAAAATGGACAACCTGAAAGAAATGAACAAATTCTTAGAAAGGCACAACCTGTTAAGACTGAATCAGGAAGAAATAGAAAATATGAACAAACCAATCACAAGCACTGAAATTGAGACTGTGATTAAAAATCTTCCAGCAAACAAAAGTCCACAACCTGATGGCATCACAGGCAAATTCTATTCAAACATTTAGAGAAGAGCTAACACCTATACTTCACAAACTCTTCCAAAATATAGCAGAGGGAGGAACACTCCCAAACTCATTCTACGAGGCCACCATCACCCGGATACCAAAGCCAGACAAACATGTCACAAGGAAAACTACTGCCCAATATCACTGACAAACAGAGATGCAAAAATCCTCAACAGAATACAAGCAAACAATTCACCAGCACATTAAAAGGATCACACACCATGATCAGGTGGGGTTTATTCCAGGAATGCAAGGATTCTTCAATATAAGCAAATCAATCAACGTGATATACCATATTAACAAACTGAAGGAGAAAAACCATATGATCATCTCAATAGATGCAGAGAAAACTTTCTACAAAATTCAACACCCATTTATGATAAAAACTCTGCAGAAAGTAGGCATAGAGGGAACTTTCCTCAACATAATAAATGGCATATATGACAAACTCACAGCCAACATCATCCTCAGTGATGAAAAGCTGAAAGCATTTCCACTAAGATCAGGAACAAGACAAGGTTGCCCAGCCTCAACACTCTGACTCAACATTGTTTCGGAAGTTTTAGCAACAGAAATCAGAGAAGAAAAAGAAATGAAAGGAATCCAAATTGGAAAAGAAGAAGTAAAGCTGTCACTGTTTGCAGATGACATGATACTATACATAGAGGATCCCAAATATGCTACCAGAAAACTACTAGAGCTAATCAATGTATTTGGTAAAGTAGCAGGATACAAAATTAATGCACAGAAATCTCTGGCATTCCTATACACTAATGATGAAAAATCTGAAAATGAAATTAAGAAAACACTCCCATTTACCACTGCAACAAAAAGAATAAAATATCTAGGAAGAAACCTACCTAAGGAGACAAAACACCTTTATGCAGAAAATTATAAGACACTGATGAAAGAAATTAAAGATGATACAAATAGATGGAGAGATATACCATGTTCTTGGATTGGAAGAATCAATATTGTGAAAATGACTCTAGTACCCAAAGCAATCTACAGATTGAATGCAATCCCTATCAAACTACCACTGGCATTTTTCAAGAACAAGAACAAAAAATTTCACAATTTGTGTGGAAACACAAAATACCCTGAATAGCTCAAGCAATCCTGTGAACGAAAAATGGAGCTGGAGGAATCAGGCTCCCTGACTTCAAACTATACTACAAAGCTACAGTAATCAAGACAGTATGGTACTGGCACATAAACAGAAATATAGATGAATGGAACAGGAAAGAAAGCCCAGATATACATAATGCACATATGGTCACTTTAGCTTTGATAAAGGATGCAAGAATATACAGTGGAGAAAAGACAGCCTCTTCAATAAGTGGTGATGTGAAAACTGGACAGGTCCATGAAAAAGTATGAGATTAGAACACTCCCTAACACCATATACAAAAATAAGCTCAAAATCGATTAAAGATCTAAATGTAAGGCCCAAAACTATCAAACTCTAGAGGAAAACATAGGCAGAACACTCTATGACATAAATCACAGCAAGATTCTTTTTGACCCACCTCCTAGAGAAAAGGAAATAAAAACAAAAATAAACAAATGGTTCCCATGAAACCTCAAAGCTTTTGCACAGCAAAGGAAACCATAAACAAGACCAAAAGACAACTTCAGAATGGGAAAAAATATTTGCAAATGAAGCAACTGACAAAGGATTAATCTCCAAAATTTACAAGCAGCTCATGCAGCTCAATAACAAAAAAACAAACAACCCAATCCAAATATGTGCAGAAGACCTAAATAGACATTTCTCCAAAGAAGATATACAGATTGCCAACAAACACATGAAAGGATGCTCAACATCACAAATCATTAGAGAAATGCAAATCAGAAGTAAAAGGTATCACCTCACACCATTCAGAATGGCCATCATCAAAAAATCTAGAAACAATAATGCTGGAGAGGGTGTGGAGAAAAGGGAACCCTCTTGCACTGCTGGTGGTAATGAAAATTGATACAGCCACTATGGAAACAGTATGGAGGTTCCTTCAAAAACTACAAATAGAGGACAAGTGGAAGATGGTGGAAGAATAAGACGCAGAGATCACCTTCCTCCCCACAGATATACCACAAATACATCTACACGTGGAACAACTCCTACAGAACACTTACTGAACACTGGCAGAAGACCTCAGACCTCCCAAAACGCAAGAAACTCCCCAGGTCCTGGGTAGGGCAAAAGAAAAAACAGAGACAAAAGAATAGGGACTGGACCTGCACAAGTGGGAGGGAGCTGTGAAGGAGGAAAGAGTTCCACACACTAGGAAGCCCGTTCGCAGGCAGGACTGCAAGCTGAGGCTCTAGCTTTGCTCAGAGCGCAGGGAGAGGACTGGGTTTGACGGCATGAACACAGCCTGAATGGCTTAGTGCACCATGGATAGCCGGGAGGGAGTACGGGAAAAAGTCTGTACCTGCCAAAGAGGCAAAAGACTTTTTCTTCCCTCTGTGATTCCTGGTGCACTAGGAGAGGGGATTAAGAGCGCTGCTTAAAGGAGCTGCACAGACGGGTGGGAGCCCGCCTAAAAGTGTGGACCCCAGAGATGGGCATGAGATGCTAAGGCTGCTGCTGCCGCCAACAAGAAACCTGTGTGCGAGCACAGGTCACTCTTCACACCTCCCTTCCGGGGAGCCTGTGCAGCCCGCCACTGCCAGGTTCCCAGGATCCAGGGACAACTTCCCCAGGAGAACACATGGCGAGCCTCAGGCTGGTGCAACGTCATGCTGGCCTCTACTGCCGCAGACTTGCCCCGCACTCCGTGCCCCTCGCTCCCCCAGGCCGGAGTGAGCCAAAGCCCGCGAATCAGTGGCTCCTTTAACCCTGTCCTGTCTGAGTGAAAAACAGATGCCCTCCGGTGACCTACACACAGAGGCGGTGCCAAATCCAAAGCTGAGCCCCTGGGAGCTGTGCGAACAAACAAGAGAAAGGGAAATCTCTCCCAGCAGCCTTAGAAGCAGCGGACTAAAGCTCCACAATCATCTTGATGTACCCTGCATCTGTGGAATACATGAATAGACAACGAATCATCCCAAATTGAGGAGGTGGACTTTGAGAGCAAGATTTATGACTTTTTCCCCTTTTCCTCTTTTTGTGAGTGTGAATGTTTATGCTTCTGTGTGAGATTTTGTCTGTGTAGCTTTGCTTCCACCATTTGTCCTAGGGTTCTATCTGTCCGTAGTTTTGGGGTTTTTTTGTGTTTCTTTTCTTAATAATTATTTTGTATTTTAATTATTTTATTTTACTTTATCTACTTTCTTTCTTTCCTTCCTTCCCTCCTTTAGAAAATGAATCATCCCAAATTAAGGAGGTGGACTTTCAGAGCAATTTTACGATTTTTTCCCCTTTTCCTCTTTTTGTGATTGTGTATGTGTATGCTTCTGTGTGAGATTTTGTCTGTACAGCTTTGCTTCCACCATTTGTCCTAAGGTTCTATCCGTTCGTTTTTTTTTAAATTTTTTTCTTAATAATTATTTTTTATTTTAATAACTATTATATTTTACTTTAAATTCTATCTTTATTTCTTTTCTCCTTCCTTCCCTCCTTCCTTCCTTCTTCCCTCGTGCCCTCCCTCCCTCCTTTCTTTCTGTCTTTCCTTCCTTCCTTCTTTCCTTCTTTCCTTCTTTTCTTCTTTCTTTCTTTCTTTCTTTCTTTCTTTCTTTCCTTCTTTCTACTTCTACTAATGCTTTCTCTCTACGATTTCTCCCTTGTATTCTGAGCCGTGTGGATGAAAGGCTCTTGGTACTGCAACCAGGAGTCACTGCTGTGCCTTTGACAGGGGAGAGCCAACTGCAGGACACTGGTCAACAAGAGACCTCCCAGCTCCACATAACATCAAATGGTGAACATCTACCAGAGATGTCCATCTCAATGCCAGCACCCAGCTTCAATAAACGACCATCAAGCTACAGTGCTGGACACCCTATGCCAAACAACTAGCAAAACAGGAGCACAAGCTCACCCATTAGCAGAGATGCTGCCTAAAATCATAATAAGTCCACAGACACCCCAAAAAACACCACCAGACGTGGACCTGCCCACCAGAAAGACAAGATCCAGCCTCATACACCAGAACACAGGCACTAGTCCCTTTCACCAGGAAGCCTAGACAACCCACTGAACCAAACTTAGCCACAGGGGACAGACACCAAAAACAACGGGAACTACGAACATGCAGCCTGCAAAAAGGAGACCCCAAACACAGCAAGATAAGCAAAATGAGAAGACAGAAAAACACACAGCAGATGAAGGAGCAAGAAAAAACCCACCAGACCTAACAAATGAAGGGGAAATAGGCAGTCTACCTGAAAAAGAATTCAGAATAATGATAGTAAAGATGATCCAAAATCTTGGAAATAGAATAGACAAAATGCAAGAAACATTTAACAAGGACCTAGAAGAATTAAAGATGAAACAAATGACGATGAACAACACAATAAATGAAATTAAAAACACTCTAGATGGGATCAGTAGCAGAATAACTGAGGCAGAAGAACGGATAAGTGACCTGGAAGATAAAATAGTGGAAATAACTAGTACAGAGCAGAATAAAGAAAAAAGAATGAAAAGAACTGAGGACATTCTCAGAGACCTCTGGGACAACATTAAATGCACCAACATTCGAATTATAGGGGTTCCAGAAGAAGAGAAAACGAAAGGGACTGAGAAATTATTTGAAGAGATTACAGTAGGAAACTTCCCTAATATGGGAAAGGAAAGAGTTAATCAAGTCCAGTAAGCACTGAGAGTCCCATACAGGATAAATCCAAGGAGAAATATGCTAAGACACATATTAATCACGCTGTCAAAAATTAAATACAAAGAAAGCATATTAAAAGCAGCAAGGAAACAGCAACAAATAACACGCAAGGGAATCCCATAAGGTTAACACCTGATCTTTCAGCAGAAACTCTGCAAGCCAGAAGGGAGTGGCAGGACATATTTAAAGTGATGAAGGAGAAAAACCTGAAACCAAGATTACTATACCCAGCAAGGATATCATTCAGATTTGATGGAGAAATTAAAACCTTTACAGACAAGCAAAAGCTGAGAGAGTTCAGCACCACCAAACCAGCTTTACAACAAATGCTAAAGGAACTTCTCTAGGCAAGAGAAGGAAAAGACCTACAATAACGAACGCAAAACAATTTAGAAAATGGGAATAGGAATATACATATTGATAATTACTTTAAATGTAAATGGACTAAATGCTCCCACCAAAAGACACTGATTGGCTGAATGGATACAAAAACAAGACCCATATATATGCTGCCTACAAGGGACCAACTTCAAACCCAGAAACACACACAGACTGAAAATAAAGGGATGGTAAAATATATTCCATGCAAATAGAAACTGAAAGAAAGCTGGAGTAGCAATTCTCATATCAGACAAAATAGACTTTAAAATAAAGACTATTAGAAGAGACAAAGAAGGACACTACATAATGATCAAGGGATCGATCCAAGAAGAAGATATAACAATTGTAAATATTTATGCACCCAACATAGGAGCACCTCAATACATAAGGCAAATGCTAACAGCCATAAAAGGAGAAATCGACAGTAACACATTCATAGTAGGGGACTTTAACACCCCACTTTCACCAATGGACAGATCATCCAAAATGAAAATAAATAAGGAAACACAAGTTTTAAATGATACATTAAACAAGGTGGACTTAATTGATATTTATAGGACATTCCATCCAAAAACAACAGAATACACATTTTTCTCGAGTGCTCATGGAACATTCTCCAGGATAGATCATATCTTGTGTCACAAATCAAGCCTTGGTAAATTTAAGAAAATTGAAATCATATCAAGTATCTTTTCCGACCACAACGCTATGGGACTAGATATCAATTACAGGAAAAGATCTGTAAAAAACACCAACACACGGAGCCTAAACAATACACTACTTAATGACAAAGTGATCACTGAAGAAATCAAAGAGGAAATAAAAAATACCTAGAAACAAATGACAATGGAGACACAACAAACCAAACCAATGGGATGCAGCAAAAGCATTTCTAAGAGGGAAGTTTATAGCAATATAAGCCCATATTAAGAAACAGGAAACATCTCAAAAAAACAACCTAACCTTGAACGTAAAGCAATTAGAGAAAGAAGAACAACAACAAAAAGCCCCGAAAGTTAGCTGAAGGAAAGAAATCATAAAAATCAGATCAGAAATAAATGAAAAAGAAATGAAGGAAACGATACCAAAGATCAATAAAACTAAAAGCTGTTTCTTTGAGAAGATAAACAAAATAGATAAATCATTAGCCAGACTCATCAAGAAAAAAAGGGAGAAGACTCAAATCATTAAAATTAGAAATGAAAAAGGAGAAGTAACAACTGACACTGCAGAAATACAAAAGATCATGAGAGATTACTACAAGCAACTCTATGTCAATAAAATGTACAACCTGGAAGTAATGGACAAATTCTTAGAAATGCACAACCTGCCAAGACTGAATGACGAAGAAATAGAAAATAAGAATAGACCAATCACAAGCACTGGAATTGAAACTGTGATTAAAAATCTTCCAACAAACAAAAGCCCACGACCTGATGGCTTCACAGGTGAATTCTATCAAACATTTAGAAAAGAGCTAAGACCTATCCTTCTCAAACTCTTCCAAAATAGACCAGAGGGAGGAACTCTCCCAAACTCATTCTACGAAGGACCATCACCCTGATACCAAAACCAGACAAGGATGTCACAAAGAAAGAAAACTACAGGCCAATATCACTGATGAACATAGATGCAAAAATCCTCAACAAAATACTAGCAAACAGAATCCAACAGCCCATTAAATGTATCATACACCATGATCAAGTGGGGTTTATTCCAGAAATGCAAGGATACTTCAATATACGCAAATCAATCAATATCATAATCCATATTAATAAATGGAAGGAGAAAAACAATATGATCATCTCAATAGATGCGGAGAAAGCTTTCTACAAAATTCAACACCCATTTATGATAAAAACTCTGCAGAAAATAGGCATAGAGGGAACTTTCCTCAACATAATAAAGGCCATATATGACAAACCCACAGCCAGCATCATCCTCATCAGTGAAAAACTGAAAGCATTTCCACTAAGATCAGGAACAAGACAAGGTTGCTCACTCTCACCACTCTTATTCAAAATGGCTTCGGAAGTTTTAGCCACAGCAATCAGAGAAGAAAAGGAAACAAAAGGAATCCAAACTGGAAAAGAAGAAGTAAAGCTGTCACTGTTTGCAGATGACATGATACTATATATAGAGAATCCTAAAGATGCTACCAGAAAACTACTAGAGCTTATCAATGAATTTGGTAAAGTAGCAGGATACAGAATTAATGCACAGAAATATTTGGCATTCCTATACACTAATGATGAAAAATCTGAATCTGAAATCAAGAAAACACTCCCATTTACCATTGCAACAAAAAGAATAAAATATCTAGGAATAAACCTACCTAAGGAGACAAAAGACCTGTATGCAGAAAATTATAAGACACTGATGAAAGAAATTAAAGATGATACAAATAGATGGAGAGATACACCGTGTTCTTGGATTGGAAGAATCTATGTTGTGAGAATGACTCGACTACCCAAAGCAATCTACAGATTCAATACAATCCCTATCAAACTACCACTGCTATTTTTCACAGAACTAGAACAAAAAATTTCACAAAATGTATGGATACACAAAAGACGCTGAGTACCGAAAGCAATCTTGAGAACGAAAAATGGAGCTGGAGGAATCAGGCTCCCTGACTTCACGTTACAGTACAAAGCTACAGTAATCAAGACAGTATGTTACTGGCACAGAAACAGAAAGATAGATCAATGGAACAGGATAGAAAGCCCAGAGATAAACACACGCACATATGGTCACCTTATCTTTGATAAAGGAGGCAGGAATGTACAGTGGAGAAAGGACAGCCTCTTCAATAAGTGGTGCTGGGAAAACTGGACAGCTACATGTAAAAGCATGAGATTAGATCACTCCCTAACACCACACACAAAAATAAGGTCAAAATGGATTAAAGACCTAAACGTAAGGCCAGGAACTCTCAAACTCTTAGAGGAAAACATAGGCAGAACACTCTATTACATAAATCACACAGCAAGATCCTTCTTGACCCACCTCCTAGAGAAATGGAAATAAAGACAAAAATAAACAAATGGGACCTAATGAAACTTCAAAGCTTTTGCACAGCAAAGGATACCATAAACAAGACCAAAAGACAACCCTCAGAATGGGAGAAAATATTTGCAAATGAAGCAACTGACAAAGGATTAATCTCCAAAATTTAAAAGCCGCTCATGCAGCTCAATATCAAAAAAAAAACAAACAACCCAATACAAAAATGGGCAGAAGACCTAAATAGACATTTCTCCAAAGAAGATATACAGACTGCCAACAAACACATGAAAGAATGCTCAACATCATTAATCATTAGAGAAATGCAAATCAAAACTACAATGAGATATCATCTCACACCAGTCAGAATGGCCATCATCAAAAAACCTACAAACAATAAATGCTGGAGAGAGTGTGGAGAAAAGGGAACACTCTTGCACTGCTGGTGGGAATTTGAATTGGTTCAGCCACTATGGAGAACAGTATGGAGGTTCCTTAAAAAACTACAAATAGAACTACCATATGATCCAGCAATCCCACTACTGGGCATATACACTGAGAAAGCCATAATTCAAAAAGAGTCATGTACCAAAATGTTTATTGCAGCTCTATTTAAAATAGCCCGGAGATGGAAACAACCTAAGTGTCCATCATCGGATGAATGGATAAGGAAGATGTGGCACCTATATACAATGGAATATTACTCAGCCATAAAAAGAAACGAAATTGAGCTATTTGTAATGAGGTGGATAGACCTAGAGTCTGTCATACAGAGTGAAGTAAGTCAGAAAGAGAAAGACAAATACCGTACGCTAACACATATATATGGAATTAAAAGAAATGTCATGAAGAACCTAGGGGTAAGACAGGAATAAAGACACAGACCTACTGGAGAACGGACTTGAGGATATGGGGAGGGGGAAGGGTGAGCTGTGACAAAGCGACAGAGAGGCATGGACATATATACACTACCTAACGTAAGGTAGATAGCTAGTGGGAAGCAGTCACATAGCACAGGGAGATCAGGTCGGTGCTTTGTGACCGCCTGGAGGGGTGGGATAGGGAGGGTGGGAGGGAGGGATATGCAAGAGGGAAGAGATATGGGAAAATATGTATATGTATAGGTGATTCACTTTGTTATAAAGCAGAAACTAACACACCATTGTAAAGCAATTATACCCCAATACAGATGTTAAAAAAAAACTACAAATAGAACTACCATACGACTTAGCAGTCTGACTACTGGGCATATACCCTGAGAAAATCATAATTCAAAAAGAGTCATGTACCAAAATGTTCATTGCAGCCCTATTTACAATAGCCAGGTCATGGAAGCAACCTAAATGTCCATAACAGATGAATGGATAAAGAAGATGTGGCGCATATATACAATGGAATATTACTCAGCCATTATTAAAAGAATGAAATTGAGTTATTTGTAGTGAGGTGGATGGGCCTAGAGTCTGTTATACAGAGTGAAGTAAGTCAGAAAGAGAAAAACAAATACCGTATTCTAACACATATATATGGAATCTAAGAAAAAAAAAGTCATGAAGAACCTAGGGGCAAGATGGGAATAAAGACACAGACCTACTAGAGAATGGACTTGAGGATATGGGGAAGGGGAAGGGTAAGCTGTGACAAAGTGAGACAGTGGCATGGACATATATACACTACCAAACGTAAAATAGATAGCTACTGGGAAGCAGCCTCATAGCATAGGGAGATCAGCTCAGTGCTTTGTGACCACCTAGATGGGTGGGATAGGGAGGGTGGGAGGGAGGGAGATGCAAGAGGGAAGAGATACGGGAACATATGTATATGTATAACTGATTCACTTTGTTATAAAGCAGAAACTAACACAAAATTGTAAAGCAATTATACTCCAATAAAGATGTTAAAAAAAGAAAAGAAGATGTGGTACATATACAGAATGGAATATTACTCGGCCATAAAAAGAAACATGTGGGGTCATTTGTAGAGACATGGATGGACCTTGAGACTATCACACAGAATGAAGTAAGTCAGAAAGAGAAAAACAAATATCATATATTAACACATATATGTGGAATCTGGAACAAATGCTACAGAAGAACTTGTCTGCAAGGCAGAAACAGACACACAGACATAGAGAACAAATGTATGGACACTAATGCTAAAGTGGGGGTGGGATGAACTGGGACATTGGTATAGGTATATATACACTAATATGTATAAAATAGATAACTAATGAGAACCTGCTGTATGGCATAGGGAACTCTACTTAATGCTGTGTTGTGACCTAAATGTGAAGGAAATGCAAAAAAAGAGGGGATATATGTATATGTATAGGTGATTCCCTTCACTTTACAGCAGAAACTAACACCACAATGTAAACCAACTCTACTCCAAAAAAAAAAAAATGTCGCCAAATATTTTAAGTAATGGGCAGAAGACCTAAATAGACATTTCTCCAAAGAAGACAGACATATGGCCAACAAACACATGAAAAGATTCACAACATCACTAATTATTAGAGAAATGCAAATCAAAACTACAGTGAGGTATCACCTCACACTGGTTAGAATGGCCATCATCAAAAAATTTACAAACAATAAATGCTGGAGAGGTTGTGGAGAAAGGGAACCCTACACTTTTGGTGGAAATGTAAATTGGTACAGCCACTACGGAGAACAGTATGGAGGTTCCTTATAAAACTAAAAATAGCAGTACCAAATGACTCAACAATCCAACTCCTTGGCATATATCTGGAGAAAACCATAATTCAAAAAGATACAGGCACCCAAATGTTCATTGAAGCACTATTTACAATAGCCAGGACATGGAAACAACCTAAATGCCCATCAACAGAGGAATGGATAAAGAAGATGTGGTGCATATATACAATGGAATATTACTCAACCATAAAAGTGAACGAAATTGCATTATTTGTAGAGACATGGATGGACCTAGGGACTGTCATACAGAGTGAAGTAAGTCAGAAAGAGAAAGAAAATATCGTATATTAACGCAGATATTTGGAATCTAGAAAAATGGTATAGATGAACTTATTTGCAAAGCAGAAATAGAGACACAGACGTAGAGAATAAACATATGGATACCAAGGGGGGAATGGGGAGTGGGATTGATTGGGAGATTGGGATTGACATATATACACTACTATGTATAAAATAGATAACTAATGAGAACAGACTGTATAGCACAGGGAACTCTACTCAAGGCTATGTGGTGATCTAAATGGGAAGGAAATCCAAGGAAGAGGGGATACATGTATATATGTGGCTGAATCACTTTGCTGTACAGCAGAAACTAACACAACATTGTAAAGCAACTATTTTCCAATAAAAGAAAAAAGGATATTATTAGAGATGGGCAATTGCATGCTATAGCTAAGTAACAGAGGTGGTTTTCTGAAGGATGCACATTTGATCAACTTACTGGGCTTTGGTATAAGCCAACGGCCACCCTCCTCTTTCTGAAGCCACTCAAGAAACCATACTAAAATTAATACATTAAATGACTCATTGGGGGAACTGATAAAATGATAGCCTGGGGAAAACAATACTTTTGGAAACCTTCCCCCGAAATAGTAGCTGAAATATGTCAGAGGTGTCAGATCTGTCCTAAGTATAACCCAGAAAAACCTATTTATACTTCTCAGAACCACTTTCCTTTGCCTCCTGGTCCCTTTGCTATCTGTCAACTGGGTGTTATCTACCTGTCTCCCTCTCAAGGATACAAATATGTTCTGATGATGATGTGCATGTATTCCCATTTGGTGGAAGCCTTTCCTTGCAGACGTGCAACTCCCCTTACAGTGGCCAAAATATTGTTGGAAAGGATTATTCTTTTTTTTAACATCTTTATTGGAGTATAATTGCTTTACAATGGTGTGTTAGTTTCTGCTTTATAACAAAGTGAATCAGTTATACATATACATATGTTCCCATATCTCTTTCCTCTTGCATCTCCCTCCCTCCCACACTCCCTATCCCACTCCTCTAGGTGATCACAAAGCACCGAGCTAATCTCCCTGTGCTATGTGGCTGCTTCCCACTAGCTATCTATTTTACGTTTGGTAGTGTACATATGTCCATGATAAATACCATATGCTAACACATATATATGGAATCTAAGGGAAAAAATGTCATGAAGAACCTAGGGGTAAGATGGGAATAAAGACACAGACCTACTAGAGAATGGACTTGAGGATATGGGGAGGGGGAAGGGTAAGCTGTGACAAAGTGAAAGGATTATTCTTAATTGGGGAATTCCTCTTCAATTACATAGTGATAATGGTGTCCATTTCACTGGACAAATTCTAAATGCTGTTTGTGAAATCTGGCCTATGCTACCACATTTCCACTGTGACTATCATCCTCAATCTTTTGGTGTAATGGAAAGAACAAATGACATAATCGAGACCTAACTAGCAAAAATCTCTGAGGCCTTCGGCCTTCCTTGGCCTAAATTGCTACCCATAGTTCTGGTAAACTTAATATCTATACCCTTTCGAAAACACAAACTGTAACCATTTGAAAAAATTATTGAAAAACCCATGATTCTTGACTCAGGACTATGTAAGCCCCTTCTAGTCAAGGGAGATCTTTTACATTATTGTCAAAGTCTCATTAAGGCTCTAAAAAAATGAGCACCTGGTTGAAAACTTTTTCCACAGTGAGCTCCTGGGAGATGGAGATACAGAACACCACAATTTAAAACCAGTGGACTATGTTTATTGGAAAAGACATATTTTAAAGGACTCCTTACAACCCAGATAGAAGGGACCCTATTAGGTACTTTTAACCAACACCCTGTGCTGCTAAACTTAAAGGCGTTGATTCTTGGATTCATGTTTCCAATTTTTTAAAAAAGGCTTCCCCACCTGTGTGGGCCTCTGAAACAGTTGGAGACCTAAAGCTGAAAGTGATCCAGAAGTGACTCAGATGGCACCTAATGTAGATGGCTCTCCCAAGACTTTGGACAAGGCTGGTACTCTCCATGATCCTCATTGATGAAATCCCTCAAGTTACCCTCGTTCTAATTGCTGTCATCATAGAGTTGTTACATCTTCTTCATTATGTAATAACTGATGAGGCACCAAATTGCCTTTCCTTCTTATAGACACACTTTCAAGGAGTGAAAATTTTCATGAATAGGTTTATGGCCAGGAATTAAAGTTTAGTGGAAATGACCCTGGCCCTTTGGTCCTTCGATTTTGACTATGAAGGACTGGAGAATTGAACTTTTGGGACTCCTCCTTGAAGTTACAGTTTTATTAATGTGCTTTACCTTATTACATACAGTAGGCATCCTCCATGAGTGGCAATTCTATCTTGCATTAACTCTGCTGGGAATAAGCCTCTGGCTCCAAGTCTTGCCCATTCGATTAATTTATTCCACTTGGTATTCTTTCACCAACCAAGACCAGGAGTTACCCTTAGTCTTCTTTATATTAAAATAGCTGACTTTTCTTGGGATACTTCCTTTACTAGAGTTATGTTATTATCTCTCTTATTATCCACCCAGGCTCCTTATGACTGGGAAAATAATGCCTTATTCTGCATTTCCCAAAGTCTAGCCATGGAGGAAATCTAAAAGACTATTGGATATGCCATCAGCACCCTAGATAATTCACTGAATACCCAGGATCCCCTTGCCTTGGCTATCTCCAATCTTACTCGTATCCCTCTACCATACCCTTTTCAGAATTCATCTATTCTCCAAGCATACCATGTTCATCTACTCAAATCCACAGTTCCCTTTCCTTGTTTGCCTTGTTTGGAACCAGATAAAACCCAGAATATTCCCATAGGAACATGTGTTCCAACGAAGCCCTTTGGTTACCTGGAAACATCAGATCCAGCTTCCAAACACCCAACTTTACTTCACTGTGCCAAGAAAAACATATTCTCATGATAACCGCCATGTATTCCTACAAGGAAGGCTTCTAGACTGCTCAAATATAACCAACACATGGTTGAATTTCACCTTTGACACCTCCTTTCTCTATGCTCCATCTATGTCTTTATTTGTGGTTGGAAGAGTAGCACCTGGGGGATGTCCTGCCCCAACACCCTAACCCCACGTTCTCAATGTGCTCTAGGACTTTTAATAGTTCCTTTGACTGTGTTAAATTCTTCAGAAATTACCAAATGGCACACACACTCTACTTTCAGCCTATGCCAAGAAACCCCTTCTGAGGGATTTCAGAGGTTCCCAAGAATTATTCAAACCACGTGGGGAGATGGAGCCATTGAAAAAATTATTCAAAATCTCTCTGCTACCATAGCAGACACAGCTAATGCCACAGCTAGAGCATTAAGTGCCCAAAAAGACTTCCTGAATTTGCTTGCTCATGTTATGTTAGATAAAAGATTTTCCTTGGATTACCTTCTTGCAGAACTTGGAGGTATCTGTGTCATCTTAAATAACACCTGTTGTACTTGGATAAATGCCTCTGGTATAGTAGAAACTCAAATTAAGATCTTAACAAAAGAAGACCAATTGACTTCATTCTGATAGTCTTAATACTCCCCTAATGTTTGATTTTTTTATTTGGTTACCCTCAAACATTGTATCTTGGTTCAAAACTGTTCTGCAAACTGGGTTATTACTCTTAATAATTGTTGTCAGCTTCTTTATATTGATAAAGTGCTTGCTTAAATTGATTACTTCTATACTTAGCCATTCTACTGCTCAGTTGATGTTCACACAAGTCGATATACTCAAGGCAGCACATCACAGTGCCTCCAATGAATTTTACAGTCCATCCATTGATTCATTCACACAACCACCCTCTAAGGGACATGATGGACCTGGAGCAGGCAACCAAGCCATTCTGGCTATGTAGGAATAAGAATTGCTCCAATGATGTTTTCTTCAGGAAAAAGCATGGGCAAAAGGGGGAAATGTGAAAAGAACTATGTCAGGAATGACTAAGACATGACCTGAGGACCTCCACGTTTGCTGCCCATGCTGGACTTTTGCTGAACACTCTAAATTAAAACTGCTAAAGAGTTGCTGAGTTGCTAAAAGGAAAGAATAATACTGAGAACTGGACTTCATCTGGACTAAGAAAACATAACTTTCCCTAGTAATGAATGAGATGCATTCCATAACTCAATCTTATGTACAGAATAATTTTACCCTCCAATCCAAATTGTTGGTAAACAACTTGTATAAGACTGCATTGATGTCCCTCTTTTCCTCTAAAAACCCTGGCCATTTCCTCTAGTGGGACACTATTCTGGTTTCTTCCAGACTTTCTGTGATCCCTGAATTGCAATTCTAAGATCCCAAATAAATTACCTTTTTGACTCTTTACAGTTAGTGGTCCATAAAGGTTGATACAAAAAAAGCTTAGTCACAAAAAAGCTTTCACACACATCCTTTTATTTAGTCCTTACAACCACCCTGTGAAGTGAGGAGAACTAATTTCATTATCCCCATTTGGTAAAGGAAGAAAGACAGTCTCAGAGAGGTTAATAAATTTGTCCAGTCATAAGCTACTAGTTGAGGGGACCAGCATTCTAACTCGAGTCTTCCGGCTTCAAAATCCGTGATCTTTCGATTACAACATACTGGGCTTTTATGTGCGTGTCAGTTAGCCTGGGCCACATCTGTTATGATGGATAGAAAAAAATTAAGCAGAGACCAGTTGTAATTCTTCTCTGATCCTCAGCCTGACAGTAGAAAGAAAACTGACTGGAGGGACGTGGAATTCGAATAGAAAGAGGCTGAAGTTGGGGAGGGAAAGAGTAGGCTCTGGAAAGAAAAGAAGTAGAAGAAGCTCTAACTGGGGGGTCAGCTATACACAGACGCCAGCTGGCCTGGCAATGTCACCTCTCGCGTTTTCCTTCCCGGCTGAGCAAGTCCAGGTCCACTCTGCTACACCTCCTTCCTTTCTCATAGCCCACCTTGGGGCTGCACAGATGTTTTTGCCCCCAAAACCCACACATGCATGCGGGGGAGCTGGGGTGGGGGTGATGGTGGTGGTCTGGGCAACTGCTGGGGCAGGTCAGGGGAGGAGTCAAGAGGAGAGTAGGGAAACACTGGATAAAGGAAGTAACTCTCCGGGAGGCAATGCCAAGCGCGGCGCTCAAGAAAGGCTGTTACAACTGCAGCGAGTGTATATAAAAGGCTGGAGTAAAGGCGTGTGTGAGGTAACGACTGGGGAGCCGGGAGGAGCTGGGGTCGGAGGGACAGGTCAGGGAGGGACCCATCAGGCAAACACCCGGCGCGGGGTCCGCGTCACGTGAGAGGACAGTTGGCACAGGACCACCTCTCCTTCGCGCCGCAGCCGCCAGCAGGCAGATCCCAAGGAGAAGAAAGTTCAGATTGGGTGAAAGGGGGTGTGAACCGAGGAATATCACTCGGGTCCCGCGCGGAAGAGGGCGTCAAAGAGCACCCTGAGAAGGCTTGAGGGGGCGTGCCTGGGCTCACGGCAGAGCACCGAGAGGGAGCCCAGGGTTCCCAGCCTCGCCAAACTCTTCTCCTTACCTTGGGCACAGTGATATGGTCCATGACCGCGGCTCCCGCCACCCGACTGCCTCACCGCTACTCGGGCTGCTGCCGCCACCACCGTTCTACTTGCCTCCTTGCCCAACCCAGGTTCCATCTCCCGCCCATCCATCACCCTACTGGATCAAGCTCTCGTCACCTGATCCTCGGGAGGCTCCTATCGCGGCACTTCGCCCATGGCTGCTCCCGCCATCTTGCTTCTTGGCAAATGCCCTTTTCTTTGGGGGAGCCTGTCAAAATGCTGTTTCTTTGGCAGGGGAAACTGTTAAATATACATTCTAGCTTTCTAAGAACACTTAGTTTAAATGAAATCCAGTGATTGTGAGCTTTTTCATATTTTTTATGTGCAAAGCTACTAGGAATGTAGACAGGAGGCAAAAGAGTGACATATTAGGCTCACAAATATTTCTAGGACTGCTTCCATTTTCTTAAGATTAAAAAACAATGACAGATTGTTCTAGCTCAGACTCCAGGTTTGGCCGGGGAGTTCTTAAGTCCCAGACTCGAGTACTGACACCCTTCTCACATCCCATGATGCTGTAAGGATTCTGAGCACCAATATCATTCCACTACTATTTAATGTTATCAGCGATGCACCAGGCAAAGATAATACAGACTGCCTTGTGGTGAAGACTGGTTTTCTGAAGAGTTTCCTGTGAGACCTTGAGCAAGTCACTGTAGAATATTTTTGAAATGGCTTATAACCATATCCTCCTTT
The DNA here is from genome assembly GCF_964374135.1 of Grampus griseus. Lineage (NCBI taxonomy): Eukaryota > Metazoa > Chordata > Mammalia > Artiodactyla > Delphinidae > Grampus > Grampus griseus. Next base: position 53,065,494 of record NC_138999.1, read on the forward strand.
CACTCCCCTTATCCAGGGGGAGCCTACTACCATCAATCTAGTTAAAGCCTGGACTATTACAGTAGCCTCATAACTTTTGTCATCACAGATGTGGGGAAAGGACCAAGGACCCACTGGACCACCTCTCAGATGAGATGCAGTTACTCAGTGGTGTTCTCTGAATCAGACTTGTGATGGCCAAAACAACAGTCTGGGAGTTAGAAAACCTGTTTGTTTTTTTTAACATCTTTATTGGAGTATAATTGCTTTACAATGCTGTGTTAGTTTTGGGTGTATAACAAAGTGAATCAGCTATATGTATACATATATCCCCATATCCCCTCCTTCTTGCATCTCCTTCCCACCTTCCCTATCCCACCTCTCTAGGTGGTCACAAAGCACCGAGCTGATCTCCCTGTGTGATGCAACTGCTTACCACTAGCTATCTATTTTAAATTTGGTAGTGTATATATGTCGATGGAAAACTTGGGTCTTACTCTCAGGTCTGCCACTAACTTGCTTTGTGACCTTGAGCAAATCATGCCACCTCTCTGGACCTTAAGTTGACCAAGGTTACAATGAGGGTATTGGCCACAATTTGTAGGGTCATTTCTACCTCACTATTGTGATGTTATGGTTTGAAATATCACCTTCCCTACAAAGTGATTTTTTTCTTCTTTTAGTATCCATAACATTTGCTAGTTAAACTACTCATTCCTCATATTTTGCTTTTTTCCCTAGCCTAAAAGCCCTTCCCTCAATCCATGACCCGAGTATCCCTTCACTTCCACGTCTTCAGAAGATACTCACTGCATGCTAAACACTCCTCTCAATTGGCTCTTTTACAATCATCTTGAACTCCAGTTGCTTCATCCAATAGCTCTTCGCAGTGTTCAATCTCCATTTGTTTTGCAGCTTTTTACACTGTTGATTCATTTTCCTTTTTGACATTCTCTCTTCCGTTGGCCTTTATTGTAAAGCAGATTCATTGCCGGCATCCCTCAGTATTCCTTTTCTGCCTTCCTCCCAACTCCTCTTTGCCCTTATTTATCCATTTCCCTGGCTTCTGTCCTCAATCTTCTACTCTCTCTGTTTTCTTTCCCTTGGTAATCTTGATCTCATTCTCAAGTTATATCCTTATCTGCTGGTAGGGTACTCCCAAATTTACATCTCAAGTCCTGTGACCTTTCTCCTGTGCTCAAGTTTGGAACTTCCAACTCTCCCCTGAGAGTTCCGCTTTGGTGTTCCACCTAGCACATTAAACGCATCACGACTGAAAACAAACTCATCTTTTACACCTTCCTCCTGCCTCTTGCCCTCTCCCACTTCTGCCACCGGCTCTTTCTCAAGTTTTCTTTATCCCTAGTAATACCACCATCATATACTCAGTTACTTAGACTTTAACCTCATGTCCATGCTCTTTGGGATAGTTAAAAGGAGTATGGACTTCAAGTTAAAATTTCGACTCTGCTATTTGCTAATGGTATATGACCCCGGACACGTTACACAACATCTCTGAGTCTCAGTTTTCTCATCTGTAAACCAAGTCTAGTAAGGTGCTTGTGAGGATTCAAGGAAGTAACGTATATCAGGTATCAGGAACATCATAAGGGCACAATGAATATTGGCGGTTACCTTCCCTTCCTCAACTCAGTTATTAAATATTTCTGTTCTCCTCTCTCTCAGATGATTACCCTGCTTCCTTGTTCACTGATAAAATAGAAGGCATCAAAAAGGAACTTCCACATCCTCCCACAACCAAATCTAATTGCTGCTCTTCATGTGAACCCATATAATCTTCCTTCAATGAATCAACTGTTCCTGAGCCTTCCTAAGGCAACTCCTCCACTTGTCCACTCAATTTCATACTCCCTCGACTACTAAATTGTCCCTTCTTTCCTTTATCATAAAACATTCCCACTTTACCAGATCATTTCCATCAGCACAAGGACATGTTTATAATAACATGTTTATTTCCAATTTTAAAAAACCCTTTCTTGACCCACATTCCTCTCCCCCACCTACCATCCCCTACCCCATTTCTCTATTGCACCTTATAGCAAAATTCCTCCCAAGATTTGTCTAAATTATCTACCTCCACTTCTTTTTCTCTCCTCTCATTCTCTATTGAAAACACTCTAATCAGGTTTTACCCCCACCACTCCAACAAACTGTCCTTGTCAGTGTTACCAGTAATCTCCATATTGCAAAATCCAATGGGTAATCCTCAGACTTCTTTTCCTCTCAGCAGTATCTGATCACTCCCTTCCCTTTGATACATTTTTTTCACTTGGTTTCAGAGACACTGCTCTCTCTCCTACTTCTCTGACATCTCTTTCCCAATCTCCTTTGCTATTTCTCACTTATCTTACCTTCTTTATATGTTGGAATGCTGTCAGTACTCAGACCTTGGTCCTCTTCTCTATTTACACTTATTCCCTGGGTGCTGTCATCCAGTCTCATGCCTTTAAATACCATATTTGCAAAGAACTTCCAAAATTTTATCTCTATTCCTGATCCATCCTTAACTCTTAAACTTATATAGTATCCAACAGCATACTGACATGTCTACTTGGATGTCTTAGAGGCACCTCAAACTTACCATATCCAAAGCAGAATTTTTGATTTCTACCTATCTTCTCAAATCTGCTCTTTTTATAGTATATCTCATATCAAAAATGGGCAACTCCAGTTGTTTAGGACAAAAGCCTTGGAGACATTCTCTTTCTTTCATACCCCATACTCAATTCATCATCAAATCCTATTAGCTCTTCTTTCAAAATATTCCAAATTTAATCACTTCTCACCCCTGTATTCTGGCCCCAACCTCTATTTATCTAGCCTGGATTATTGTCATAGTCTAGTCTCCATGTTTTGGCCCTGGTTCCCCTAGCATCTATTCTTTACATAGCATCTTCTAGACTCTAGAATCTATAGAGACATCTCTCCTTTGCTTAAAATCTACCAGTGGCTCCCCATCTCAGAGTAAAAGCCAAATCCTTACATGGCCTATGAAGCCCTACATATGATCTAAGCCTAGTGCCTCTCTGACTATACCTTCTATCACCCTTTGCTTTCTCTGTTTAAGTCATATTGATCTTCTTGTTCTTTCTCAAATATACCAGACATGCTCCTGCCTCACGAGCACTTGCTGTTCCTTCTGCTTAGAATGCTCTTCCCCCAGAAATCCACATGTTCACTCCCTCATCTCTGTCAGGTCTCTGATTAAATGTCACAATATCAGAGAATCCTTACTCGAGCACCTCATATTAAATAAAACCGCCACCACTTCTTCCCCAGCATTCTCTATCTTCTTAACATTTTTTCTTTATAGTTATCAACACCACCTGATATGCTATAAATGTCTTTCTCAGTTATTTGTCTCCCCCTCTAGGATGTCAGCTTCATGAGGGCAGGGACTTTCTGTCCACTGCTAGATCTCCAAAGTCTAGAACAGGCCTGGAACACAGTAGATACTCAATAAATATTTGTTGAATAAATGAATTTTCTAAGCTATCCCAGATTTTCTCCACCATTAAATTTAATCATTCCTCCTAACATTCCCTCCTTAAGGCAAGTTAGTGTCATTTCAGAGGAAATTAAGATACAGATGGTGAATTGTCAAAGGTTGCAGAAGAGTCACATGTCAGATTGGACCCCCACAGGAGTAGAGAAGGCCTGGGACTAAGAGGAAAATTATGGAAGAAGAAAGTATTAGACTTGTAAAATATTTTCTGTGAAAGGGATACTATCATCTATTATTTATTTGTTTTCTGCCATTATGATATCAACCCCATGAGGTTTTTCTCTGTGCACTACTGTACCCCAGTGCTTAGAAAAATACTTGGCACATAGTTAATGCTTGATAAATACTTGCTGAATGACTAAATGAAAATGAATTACTCTAGACTCACAGCTGGTGTGGGCCAGAAGGTAAACAACTAAAGGGAAAGAGTCTGGAGGCAAGGAAATCATTAGGAGGCTATTATGTTTATCCCCAAAAGGTTGTAAGCCAGTGAGCCTGTGGACATTTTGACTTTGTACCTAGAGCTCAGATCTTAGATTAGCCAACGTCTGAGATACTAGTTGCCACACTAAACCTCACCTGTCCTGCTTTATATGCAAACCTCCAACTCAGTTATGACCCACTTATTTTCTACTTTGAGGGATTTTCTGCTATTAGGGGTTGGTGTCCTTCCCATGGTATCCTAGGGAAGTAAGTAGGTGTGCTTTGCCCCAATATCTCACTAGCTGGAGATATAACCTAAGAAAGCTACTGCCAAAAGTCACCCATGAAGTGGTGCATTATGACTATTTAAGAAGCCACAGAGCCTTTGTGACCTCACTCCTGCTCCAGAGGTAGCTTGATAAGTCACAGCAGAGGGCAGTTGGGGCATAACTTCACACAAGTCATCAAGACCTCCTCCACCTTGTTTCTGAGGAGAAGCCATCAGAAACGAACTGTGCTTTTAGCTTATTTCAGTTTCAGTTTATCAGTCATCTTGGGCCAACTACCAACCAACTTCTTTTGAAGACCAACTTGCCAGAAAGCACTTTTTTCATCTTTCAGATACAGCTTACTTGAATCATGCAGTGCATAGGGGATATCAGTGAAGAAGTCTGGCAAGACTACATCACCCTCTTCCTACAGACTGGAATGTGCTGTGATGCAGCGATAATCACCAATTCCCCTCCCTGGTTGTTAGCTTCTTATCCTGAAGTCAACTTGTTCCAATTGACCCAGGAAGAAATGCAGATCTTGCTGGTGAGAGAGGAGAGAGAAAAGTTGTTTCTTCAGGGAATCACCCTTACAGGGACCAAATGCTTGTTGATCCGGGACAACCTGTACACTGAGGGCAACAACACCATGGACCTCCACAACAAAGGCCAGAGTCGGGGCAGCCAGGCAGTGACAGTAGTTCAGATCGAGTCTGTATACCTTGTGGTGATAGGACACAAAGGAACAGGAGGAGGGTCTCTCAACTTCAAGGCTTTCAGGATGGCGGGTTACATCAGAGAGGCCATTCATCAACACCTGGCGCATTTCTAACTAAATAAAAAGGCACTGGTGTTTGACCTGGAATTTGAATTCAGTGTTATCTGATTCACCTTCTAGATTAACATAGTCTTGAGGAAAATAAAAGGAGATCCCAGATCAGGTTTGGAGATGTGTGTGTGTGTGTGTGTGTGTGTGTGTGTGTGTGTGTGTGTGTGTTAGGAAAGGGGCAGATTGGGGAGTGAGTATTCAAGCATTTGTTTCTTTGCACATTTTTTACACCTAGAACACAATCTCTCCCTTCTCAACACTTGGAGGGAAGAGTAGTGGACTGGGAAGTAGAAAATCTTGGTTGTACTCCCAACTTTTTCCTGACTTACTATATTTTTCTCTGGGCCTCAGTTTCCTTATCTGTACAATGAGGAGTGCACTATGTCTCTAAGGGCCCTTCAAGCTCTGGAAATCTATGCTTTTGTAATAATCACATACATCCTTCAAAATCCAGCACAAGTACTACCTCCTTGAGGAAGCTTTCTCTGCCTGCCTGTACCTTAGGACTGACCATAATTTGAATTACTAAAGCAGTAACTCTCTGGGTAATTGGTTTGGACTTAATCATACTTTGCCCAACATTTCTTGTATGATTGTCCTGTGATCTTGTTTAACTTTTCACGTACACATTAGTTTTGTTTCCCAACTTTATTATAATCTCCTAAAGGGCAGGTTGTTTGTCTTCTACTTCTCTATTTCCCTCCTGGGATAACCCAGCATGGGGCTTTGCTAGGGGAGTTGGCTACACACATAAAATCACTTATCAAGAATAGAGAGATTTTCCAAAGTGGGGATTCTGCTGGGTGTTGATGATCCAGGGCACTTGTGGCTAGATTTTATTCTTCCAATTTGTAGCTCACCTTTGGACCATTTATCTGTTCATTGTTGTCACCATCAGGGGAAACATGGGTGGGCAGAAGCTAAGACAGAAAGTAAAAAGTTCTAAACATTCCATCTGGCTTGTTGCTAGCTGCTGTGGACATGCTGGAGTGAAAGAAGACAGGAATGAGAAAGATGAGGTTGAGTAATAAAGCATAGTGCTTATTTGACCCTGCTGCCACCAGTCCCCAGGAGCAGTGATTATGGAGAACCCTCTTCTCTGTCAGTTACAGGGAACCACTTCAACCCCCCCCATACACACTCTCAAAAGCCTGTAAAGGTCAAGGTTTAAACATGGAAGTTGTAAAATATCTGTGTGCTATTCAATACAAGTATAATGCCTGTCATATATGTAACTTAAATATTTTAATAGCCACATTAAAAATGAAAAATGATACAGGTGAATTTAATTTTAAGAATGTATTTTATTTAACCCATTACATCCAAAATATTATTATTTAACACATAATCAATAAAAATATTATTGATGAGATATTTTACATGTTTGCATACAAAGTCTTCAAAATCTGGTGTGCATTTTACATTTGCAACACATCTCAATTCAGACAAGTCTCATTTCAAATGCTCAATAGTCACAAGTATCTAGTGGCTACCGTATTTGGCAATGTGGGTCTAGGCCAATGCCATCCAATGTTTGAAACCCCTCTACAACATCCTTGCTAGCACATCCATCCATCCAACACTTTTCATGCCAGGCATTGGCTAGGTAATTAATAAAAATGTCAAAATAATTGAGAAAAGAATTTTCTTAGATAAAATTCTAGTGGGGACAAGACAAATGAAAAATAAGTTGCAATACAATGAGGTAGATGGCATGAAAAAGTTTGTTTATGCAAATATGTATTGAGCTCCCACTGTGTCGGGCACTGTTCTAGACACAGCCGTAAAGAAAACACACAAAAACCTATGTTCATAGAGCTTACATTCTAATGGAAGAGATAGAATACGTGTCAGGAGTTAATAAGTGTCATGAAGACAAACAAAGCAGTATAAAGGGAGATAGAGCGTGATGGGATGGACTATTTTAAATAGGAGGTCAGGGGCAGCGTCTTTGGAGAGACAATATCTGTACAGAGGCCTAATGAAGTGAGGAAGTGAGTCATGAAGAGAACTAGGGAAAGTGTTTCAGGTAGAGACAAGAGCCATTCAAAGGCCCTGAGACAGGAGCGTGCCTGATCTTTTGAGGAACTATCAGGAGACCAATGTGGTTGCAGCCTCCCAGGACAATGCCCCTTTCCCTTCCCACCTGCAGCATCCTCAGGCATGTTGATGAGGCAGCAGATACTGTCTTCTGGGGTGGAAGAGCAAAGCAGAGCAAATGGTCTCATTGCTCTCCTTCTGGGTCCTCTTTTTCTAATGAAATTGCTTTAACTTTTATTTTGGCAGTCATATTATACTGCTGACTGACATTGAGCTCCTAGTTAACTAAACCCCTAAGGCTTTTTCACACTGGCTGCTGTTAAGAAAAGAGCTTGAAATAGTGGTAGGGCAATAAGCCAGGGAAAAAATTAAATGTGGAAGTGGCTTCAGTAGAGCCTTCATCTTGGATAGAGCCTCCATGTGGCATGATACATATCCCTGAAGGGAAAGAGAGCGAGGTGAGATGGAGGGAAAAGAAGGAAAATTCTTAAGTTAATTGAGCCTTCTACATTATTCTTTGCAGCCTGGATCTCCCAGGCAAAACGACATGTTCAGGAATTAGGGCCACTGAGGAAAATGGCCTTGCCAGTTAGAAAGGCCGAGGCAAATCTTTCATTAGAGGACAAGCTAAAGTACGCAGATTCCCCATTGAACAAGAGACTTAATTGGGTGTATGGCTGACTGAGGCCCAAGGTGGTAAGCTGGGAAGGGGAAGGGAGCCTAGGTGGGCCACATAGCAGAGATCCTGCCCTTTCCAGCCAGAGAGAAGCACTTCACTGTGGTACCAGTCCATGCCTAGCTTGTTGCCATGGTGAATCTTTCCCTGGAAGCTGAACGTGTCTTGCATAAGTAAGGTACAACTGAAAGTAGAGAAAAATTCGTGTGGGCCCTTCTATTCCCAGAAAGGATCAGGAGAAACTCTGTGAGGGCTCAGTGTCAGTACAGAGAAGCTTGAAACTTGCTGTGAGGATTCATCTCCTCTCTCCATCCACCCTGTGTGACTTTGTTGCTTTAGGTATTCACAGTGGAATTCTGAAGCTAGCCTTAACCTTCGTCTGCCACCTTGGTGCCCACTTTTCCTTTCTTGTACTCTGCAGTCCAGCCACACTGAACAGGTCATTGTTGTCAGGACATGCTTCACAATTTCTTCCATGGTGTTCTCAGAATTCACTGCTACTTGCCCTCCTCTCTTCTCTAACAATCTCAAGCACATATCCTACTTACTTGCCTAGGCCCAGGCACCAGGTCCATTCCTATAATGATATTCCTTACTCCCCAGGTTTGGAGGTGTTTCCTCATGACTTGGAATCCCCCATCTTGTGCTTTGCACCTCTCTCATAACACTTAACTCCTCAACTTTCAGTTCTTACTATGCATGTACATATCTTCTCTCCCTTATTAGCCTACAAGTTCCCCTAGAGATGACTATTTTGTTGTAATTCCCATTATCAGACGTTTGTGCTGGAAGTTCTCAATGCTGGATGATTAAATAAATGACAGACATAATGAATGGATAAAGGCTGATTTTCCAACCAAGCCACTTCCTTGGTTTCATGCATTTTAAATTAATGGAGACTAGAGGTGCGGAGGGAAGATGGCGGAAGAGTAAGACGTGGAGATCACCTTCCTCCCCACAGATATACCAGAAATACATCTACACGTGGAGCAACTCCTACAGAACACCTACTGAATGCTGGCAGAAGACCTCAGACCCCCAAAAAGCCTCAGAAGCAGCGAATAAATCTCCACAATCAACTTGATGTACCCTGCATCTGTGGAATACATGAACAGACAACCAATCATCCCAAATTGAGGAGGTGGATTTCGAGAGCAAGATTTATGATTTTTTCCCCTTTTCCTCTTTTTCCAAGAGTCAGTGCTGTGCCTCTGAGGTGGGAGAGTCAACTTCAGGACACTGATCAACAAGAGACCTCCCAGCTCCACATAATATCAAAAGGTGAAAATCTACCAGAGATCTCAATCTCAACACCAGCACCCAGCTTCACTCAATGACCAGCAAGCTACAGTGCTGGACAACCTATGCCTAACAACTAGCAAAATAGGAACACAACCCCACCTATTAGCAGAGAGGGTGCCTAAAATCATAATAAGTCCTCAGACAACGCAAAACACACCACCAGATGTGGACCTGCCCACCAGAAAGACAAGATCCAGCCTCATCCACCAGAACACAGGCACTAGTCCCCTCCGCCAGGAAGCCTACACAACCCACTGAACCAACCTTAGCCACTGGGGACAGACATCAAAAACAACGGGAACTACGAACCTGCAGCCTGCAAAAAGGAGACCCCAAACACAGTAAGATAAGCAAACTGAGAAGACAGAAAATCACACAGCAGATGAAGGAGCAAGATAAAAACGCACCAGACCTAACAAATGAAGAGGAAATAGGCAGTCTACCTGAAAAAGAATTCAGAATAATGATAGTAAAGATGATCCAAAATCTTGGAAATAGAATAGAGAAAATACAAGAAATGTTGAACAGGGACCTAGAAGAACTAAAGATGAATGAAACAATGATGAACAACACAAGAAATGAAATGAAAAAGACTCTAGATGGGATCAATAGCAGAATAACTGAGGCAGAACAACAGAAAAGTGACCTGGAAAATAAAATAGTGGAAAAAACTATTGCGGAGCAGAATAAAGAAAACAGAATGAGAAGAACTGAGGACAGTCTCAGAGACCTCTGGGGCAACATTAAACGCACCAACATTCGAATTATAGGGGTTCCAGAGGAAGAAGAGAAAAAGAAAGGGACTGAGAAAATATTTGAAGAGATAATAGTTGAAAACTTCCCTAATATGGGAAAGGAAAGAGTTAATCAAGTCCAGGAAGCACAGAGGGTCCCATAAAGGATAAATCCAAAGAGAAATACGCCAAGACACATATTAATGAAACTGTCAAAAATTAAATACAAAGAAATCATATTAAAAGCAGCAAGGGAAAAACAACAAATAATACAAAAAGGAATCCCCATAAGGTTAACAGCTGATCTCTCAGCAAAAACTCTGGAAGCCAAAAGGGAGTGCCAGGACATACTGAAAGTGATGAAGGAGGAAAACCTGCAAGCAAGATTACTCTACCCAGCAAGGATCTCCTTCAGATTTGATGGAGAAATTAAAACTTTTACAGAAAAGCAAAAGCTGAGAGAGTTCAGCACCACCAAACCAGCTTTACAACAAATGCAAAAGGAACTTCTCTAGGCAAGAAACACAAGGGAAGGAAAAGACCTATAATAACGAACCCAAAACAATTTAGAAAATGGGAATAGGAACATACATATCAATAATTACCTTAAATGTAAATGGACTAAATGCTCCCACCAAAAGACACTGATTGGCTGAATGGATACAAAAACAAGACCCATATATATGCTGTCTGCAAGAGACCCACTTCAGACCTAGAGACACATAGAGACTGAAAGTAAGGGGATGGAAAAAGACATTCCATGCAAATGGAAACCAAAAGAAAGCTGGAGTAGCAATTCTCATATCAGACAAAATAGACTTTAAAATAAAGACTATTAGAAGAGACAAAGAAGGACACTACATAATGATTAAGGGATCGATCCAAGAAGAAGATATAACAATTGTAAATATTTATGCACCCAACATAGGAGCACCTCAATACATAAGGCAAATACTAACAGGCATAAAAGGGGAAATCGACAGTAACACATTCATAGTAGGGGACTTTAACACCCCACTTTCACCAATGGACAGATAATCCAAAATGAAAATAAATAAGGAAACACAAGCTTTAAATGATACATTAAACAAGATGGACTTAAATGATATTTATAGGATATTCCATCCAAAAACAACAGAATACACATTTTTCTCACGTGCTCATGGAACATTCTCCAGGATAGATCAAATCTTGGGTCAAAAATCAAGCCTTGGTAAATTTAAGAAAATTGACATGGTATCAAGTATCTCTTCTGACCACAATGCCATGAGACTAGATATCAATTACAGGAAAAGAGCTGTAAAAAATACAAACACATGGAGGCTAAACAATACACTACTTAATAATAAAGTGATCACTGAAGAAATCCAAGAGGAAATAAAAAAATACCTAGAAACAAATGACAATGGAGACTCAACGACCCAAAACCTATGGGATGCAGCAAAAGCAGTTCTAAGAGGGAAGTTTATAGAAATACAAGCCCACCTTAAGAAGCAGGAAACATCTCGAATAAACAACCTAACCTTGCACCTCAAGCAATTAGAGAAAGAAGAACAAAAAACCCATAAGTTAGCAGAAGGAAAGAAATCATACAAATGAGATCAGAAATAAATGAAAAAGAAATGAAGGAGACAATAGCAAAGATCAATGAAACTAAAAGCTGGTTCTTTGAGAAGATAAACAAAATTGATAAACCATTAGCCAGATTCATCAAGAAAAAAAGGGAGAAGACTCAAATCAATAGAATTAGAAATGAAAAGGAGAAGTAACAACTGACACTGCAGAATTAAAAGAGATCATGAGAGATTACTACAAGCAACTCTATAACCATAAAATGGACAACCTGGAAGAAATGGACAAATTCTTAGAAATGCAGAACCTACATAGACTGAATGAGGAAGAAATAGAAAATATGAATTGACCAATCACAAACAGTGACATTGAAACTGTGATTAAAAATCTTCCAACAAACAAAAGCCCAGGACCAGATGGCTTCACAGCCGAATTCCATCCAACATTTAGAGAAGAGCTAACACCTATCTTCTCAAACTCTTCCAAAATATAGCAGAGGGAGGAACATTTCCAAATTCCTTCTATGAGACCACCATCACCTTGATACCAAAACCAGACAAGGATGTCACAAAGAAAGAAAACTACAGGCCGATATCACTGATGAACATAGATGCAAAAATCCTCAACGTAATACTAGCAAACAGAATCCAATAGCACATTAAAAGGATCATACAACATGATCAACTGGGGTTTATTCCAGGAATGCAAGGATTCTTCAATATACGCAAATCTATCAATGTGATATACCATATTAACAAATTGAAGGAGAAAAACCATATGATCATCTCAGTAGATGCAGAGAAAGCTCTTGACAAAATTCAACACCCATTTATGATAAAAACCCTGCAGAAAGTAGGCATAGAGGGAACTTTCCTCAACATAATAAAGGCCATATATGACATGCCCACAGCCAACATCATCCTCAGTGGTGAAAACCTGAATCCATTTCCACTAAGATCAGGAACAAGACAAGGTTGCACACTGTCACTACTATTATTCAACATAGTTTTGAAAGTTTTAGCCACAGCAATCAGAGAAGAAAAGGAAATAAAAGGAATCCAAATCGGAAAAGAAGAAGTAAAGCTGTCACTGTTTGCAGATGACATGATACTATACATAGAGAATCCTAAAGATGCTACCAGAAAACTACTAGAGCTAATCAATGAATTTGGTAAAGTAGCAGGATACAAAATTAATGCACAGAAATCTCTGGCATTCCTGTATACTAATGATGAAAAATCTGAAAGTGAAATCAAGAAAACACTCCCATTTACCATTGCAACAAAAAGAATAAAATATCTAGGAAGAAAGCTACCTAAGGAGACAAAAGACCTGTATGCAGAAAATTATAAGACACTGATGAAAGAAATTAAAGATGATACAAATAGATGGAGAGATATACCATGTTCTTGGATTGGAGGAATCAACATTGTGAAAATGACTCTACTACCCAAAGCAATCTATAGATTCAATGCAATCCTTATCAAACTACCACTGGCATTTTTCACAGAACTAGAACAAAAAATTTCACAATTTGTATGGAAACACAAAAGACCCCGAATAGCCAAAGCAATCTTGAGAATGAAAAACGGAGCTGGAGGAATCAGGCTCCCTGACTTCAGACTGTATTACAAAGCTACAGTAATCAAGACAGTATTGTACTGGCACAAAAACAGAAAGATAGATCAATGGAACAGGATAGAAAGCCCAGAGATAAACCCACGCACATATGGTCACCTTATCTTTGATAAAGGACGCAGGAATGTACAGTGGAGAAAGGACAGCCTCTTCAATAAGTGGTGCTGGGAAAACTGGACAGGTACATGTAAAAGTATGAGATTAGATCACTCCGTAACACCATACATAAAAATAAGCTCAAAATGGATTAAAGACCTAAATGTAAGGCCAGAAACTATCAAACTCTTAAAGGAAAACATAGGCAGAACACTCTATGACATAAATCACAGCAAGATCCTTTTTGACCCAACTCCTAGAGAAATGGAAATAAAAACAAAAATAAACAAATGGGACCTAATGAAACTTCAAAGCTTTTGCACAGCAAATGAAACCATAAACAACACCAAAAGACAGCCCTCAGAATGGGAGAAAATATTTGCCAATGAAGCAACTGACAAAGGATTAATCTCCAAAATTTACAAGCAGCTCATGCAGCTCAATAACAAGAAAAGAAACAACCCAATCCAAAAATGGGTAGAAGACCTAAATAGACATTTCTCCAAAGAAGATATACAGACTGCCAACAAACACGTGAAAGAATGCTCAACATCATTAATCATTAGAGAAATGCAAATCAAAACTACAATGAGATATCATCTCACACCAGTCAGAATGGCCATCATCAAAAAATCTAGAAACAATAAATGCTGGACAGGGTGTGGAGAAAAGGGAACACTCTTGCACTGCTGGTCGGAGTGTTCAGCCACTATGGAGAACAGTATGGAAGCTCCTTAAAAAATTACAAATAGAACTACCATATGATCCAGCAATCCCACTACTGGGCATATACCCTGAGAAAACCAAAATTCAAAAATGAGTCATGTACCAAAATGTTCATTGCAGCTCTATTTACAATAGCCCGGGGATGGAAACAACCTAAGTGCCCATCATCGGATGAATGGATAAAGAAGATGTGGCACATATATACAATGGAATATTACTCAGCCATAAAAAGAAACGAAATTGAGCTATTTGTCATGAGGTGGATAGACCTAGAGTCTGTCATACAGAGTGAAGTAAGTCAGAAAGAGAAAGACAAATACCGTATGCTATCACATATATATGGAATTTAAGCAAAAAACATGTCATGAAGAACCTAGGGGTAAGACAGAAATAAAGACACAGACCTACTGGAGAACGGACTTGAGGATATGGGGAGGGGGAAGTGTGAGCTGTGACAGGGCGAGAGAGAGGCATGGACATATATACACTAACAAACGTTAGGTAGATAGCTAGTGGGAAGCAGCCGCATAGCACAGGGAGATCAGGTCGGGTGCTTTGTGACCGCCTGGAGGGGTGGAATAGGGAGGGTGGGAGGGAGGGAGACGCAAGAGGGAAGACATATGAGAACATATGTATATGTATAAGTGATTCACTTTGTTATAAGGCCGAAACTAACACACCATTGTAAAGCAATTATACCTCAATAAAGATGTTAAGAAAATAAATAAATAAAATAAAATACCACTTACTACTGTCTTACATAAGATATATTTATTTATTTATTATCTATATTGCATAATAGAATATAATTACCATGAGAACATAGATGTTTGACTGTTATGATTATTGTTATATCCCCTGTAAAACTAGCACAGTGCCTGGCACATAGGAGGTTCTCAATAAATACTTATTGAAAGAGTATATGAACAAACATTTTCAAGGGCCTAATATGCTGCAGATCTTGTGTTAGGCTATACTGAGAGGAGTGAGGTAGTTGGAGATAGACCTTCTATCCTGTGGTGGGAGGAGGAGGCTTACAAATTAGTCAGGGAGTCAAATCCACCCACTAGTAACTCTCCTGAGGTAGAATGTGGTAGCTACTATGAGTGTGTATAATCTTCAATGCAATGTCAGGGGTGAGATAACTTATTTCAGAATAGGGTAGTTTCTGAAATCTTTGGAAGAAGGTGGGATATGACCTGTGGTTATGGAGATGTACAGAACTGTCAAAGGTGAGAAGAAGCAAAGGGAAGGAAATTTCAGATAGAGGGGACACCTTGAGTAAAGGCACAGAGAAGAAGTGGCAGAAATGTTTGGACAGACAACAGAAGGTTGTCTAGGGTGGCTGGCTGGAAAGTAAGCTGCATCAGAGTGAGTGGAAGAGGCAGACTAGGTTCAGGGCAGGAGGCTTCTGGCTCTCTAGGCCAACTATGAAAACTGAGAAACATCTTACAGAAATGAATAGTGTGTATTTATGAAAGCAAGCAGCAAGAATACTGGATTAAGTTTATATCAAAAAGAAACACCAACCTTCACTGTGGAATTAATGCTTGGCACCATCAGAAAAATCCCTACAGGGGTACTAGTGGATAGTGAAAAATATAGAGGATATTTATCAGGTTTTTATATTTTTCTGAACCTGCCTGCAAGCTTGATTTTAGATGTCCCAAAAGGTTTCTCACTCAGTTCTCACAGCTGGGACAAATTGTTGCCATCAAAGACATCTGTTCTTTGTTAAATGGCCCAACACCCAGGCAATCTGGAAGAATTGCATGTTATGTATAAAAAATCATTTGCACATTGCTTAAAAAAAAATCTTCCAAGCCCACATTGCTGCTTCTCAGTACTCTTACAATGTCAGCTATCTAGTGCACTCTGCCCCATCCTCATCCTCATCATTGTCCTTGCCATCATTATCATTATTACTATCACCACCATCATATTATTGCTTTAGGGTGAGGAGGGGGGACAGGATTATTTCAGTCGTTACTTTAAGAGGCCATTCATTTTCATAGATCTCTCCTTTCACTCATAGTATGGGCATCTTTATTTTTGAGTGTTCTTCATTTTTATCTTACCAGCATCCCTTTTCTTCCTTTTGATAGCTGTCTCCCCAGTTTCCCTTTCCTCAGTGGGTCAGGTAGGTTGGCACACCTCCTCTTCCTGACTCATTGTTCCCCTGACCACAGTGAGTGGTTCAGGACCAGAAAGTGACCAGTGCTGAGCCAATCCTGGGACTTTTGCTGAAACGACTGGTAATATTATATTTTATTTCCATTGGAATTACTAGATATAAGGATGAGGATAATAACAGAAATCCCTTGTTGAGTATTTACAATTATTCTAAATCCTTTACATGGATTAACTCATTTCATCATCACAGTAACTCAATGAGGTAGGTAGTATTATAAACCATGTTTTACAGAGGGTACATAACATCAAGTAACTGTCAAAGTCACACAGTAAGTGGCAGAACAGGGAGTCTTCTGGCAGTGGAACTTCACAACTTGTGCTCTTGACCATTAGGCTATATTGTAGATGAATATATTATATAAGTCTAAAGTAGTTGGGGGTGAAGCTGGAGTGACTGAGAATGAAACTGGACTATTAAGAGAGAGAAGTCACATCCTAAAGATGTCATTGAGCTCCTGAATCCAGATACCCTTGATCTTCTGAGGTCTCTGAATCAATAAATTCCCTTTTTTGCTTACGCCAGTTTGAATTGTGTTTCTGACACTTGCAAAACTAATCTTCTTTCAATTTTGTCTTACTCAGAGCCTCAGATTTCCGTGAATTGGCAGTGGAGGAGGAAGAGTCTTGGACCACTTCAGGCCCTGACTGGCTCCATTATCTCCTCCTCTTGGAGCCACATGACCTCTGCCTGTAGTTCCAAGACGACCTTAGTCTTTGGAACTATCACTGACCTATGAAAAGGGAATCTAAATCATGGCTGAGGAGATTCCCCAACAAGTACCATTGACTGGAAGCCTTGCTTGGACATTGAATCACAGTACTACTCACTAAGCTTTTGCCTTGCTATCAAAACCTTGTCCCCACCTTAAAGTCTGGTTTTGGTAGTTCAGTTGCTTCCTGCATTCCTCTTTTTTTCACTGCCTCAGCAATCTGCTTGATGTCATCATCCTTCAGGAAAAAGGGTCCAGGCTTTTCCTTGTCTTTTCATTTCCCAGCCACCAGAATCCATCTTGAAACCTCAAGTTGATGGCTGAGGTTCTGCTACTTGCTAAGTAAGAGGCTTCTCAAATGCCAAATGCCCACCTGATATTCTTGTATCATATATATCTGACTTACATATGGTACTTGCTGCCAGTCTGCTTTGGTCTGGTTTTGGCATATAGGACATGCTCAATAAAAAGTTGAGCATGCCCTATAAGGTTGTAGTAGGCATTTATTGTTTACCTTCATAACATCCACTCCCCAGCATCCCTCTTCCCCTAAATCCTTGGTTTCTTTTTATGGATCCATATGATGAGGTTTCAGAGAGGCTGATTCTACCCTTAACTCCAGGAGTTGATCAATCAACACATTCTACCCTTTATCTGCAAAGATTAGTTCAAGGGTGATTATGTGATCAAAGCTGGTCAAATCAAAATGAATGTCACACATATAATGGGAAAACTGGAACAAAGATGCTTTCTTTTTTCTTTTAGATGTAAAAATTGAAGAATGTATCCCTTGAAGGTGTTGGCAACCATCTTGGGGAACTAGCCTTAGGCTGAAGCCAAAATCATGGAAGGCAGGGTGAAGAGAGGGAAAGAAATCAGACCCTCTTGACATTGTTGAGCTACCAGAAAAAGCCTCACCTGAAGCTAGCCCTATCTCTGGACTTATCGCTTGTGTGAAATAATTTTATTTTTCAGTCAATTTGAGCAGGATTTCCTTTCAAATTTAACCATAAGAATCTCAAATGATATACCTACTGTTTTTGTGGTCCCAATTGTTTCTGGTTGGATGCTAACTGGGCCATATACAGTAGCATGGAGAGATACAAAACTAACGTATGCTTTAGGAAAGGCAGAGATGAGATGGAACAGTATATGGTAAACGGTGTGAGAGCAAGTACTTTGGGAAAGAGGATGGCTGATTTTTAAGGTCTAGAGTTGCACTATCCAATACTATAGCCACTAGCCATATGTAGCTATTCAAATTTAAATTAATTAAAATTTGTTGAAATTAAAAACTCAACTCCTCCCTCAAGCTAGCCACATTTCTAGTGATCCATAGACATATGAGTGGCTACTCTATTGAATAGTGCAGATTAAAGAACACTTTCATCATCAACAAAGTTTTATTTGGAAAGTGTTGCTCTAGTGCAAGAAGCAAGAGCAATCATTTTCAACGATGGCTGCACATTGGAAACACTGGGGAGCTTAAAATACATATACTGATGCTCATGCCCAAGTCTAACTCCAGTGAATCAGGGTATCAAACGGTGGGGCTTGCATATCAGTTTTTTAAGAATCTCCCCAGGTATTCCTAATGTATATCCAGATCTGGGAAACATTGCTGAGTCTTGCTATTTAAAATGAGGTCAGAGAGGAGTGACATCAGAATTTTGGCAGCATAAGATGTCCCTCATTTTTGTCTCTTCTTTAACAAATAAAATTTGGCATCCATCTATAAACAAAAGTGCCTTTGTAGGAGTTGTGGTGTCCTGAACCATATGTCAAGGGATCCAGGAGGAGTCTTGCCTAGCTCTTCATCTGATAATAGGTAGACAGAACTTGATATGGGCTGAGGAATTAGCAGGAGCCTGTGAACTTGTTTCAGTCCCTCTCAGCCATGATCTGGGAGCACCTGGAAAACATAGACGTGGGTAGACACCCATGGATGAGAAAGCTTTGGTAGAAACCCAGGTTTCCAGAGGAGAAGTTTTCAGCACTCTGCTGGAACAAACAAAACAAAACACCAAAACAAAAAAAAAAGAAAAAAAAAGTTTAGATGCATTGTAATGCGTAAGAGGAACTTTTCCAGCATCATCCCTCCCCTCAAGCCTACACAGCTTAGTGCTAGAAAAGGTCGGTGCTCTCTTGCACAGGGTAAAATGAGAGTAGTTAGTGAGTTCTCTAGCTGTGTGGGACAATATTAAAGAAACCCATTTCTCTCCTACAGAACCTAGAGTATTAAAGCAGGCCCTCCATGACAGGGAGGAGGGAGGAGATTAGGAAATCAGCAGTTAAGAATATCAGAGGGCATTAAATGGACACAATTCCTGTTGACTGCTTTATAGACTCCAAAAGAAATCCTGTCCATCCATGAGCCACTGGAAAAACTTCATCTGAAGATCCTCTCAACTGGCCCATGGGTACTCCCAATGCCCCAGTGCCAAATCCATACCTCCACTCTGTGGCTGGCTCATTGTGTGCACTCCTGAGGGTGGCAGTGAGAGCAAGCTTGGGTAGACAGGAAGGAGGCACAGAAAGCAGGCTAGAGGCAGTCAGCAAGGGAGAAAGCACAATCTTGAGCTACAGTGACACTTTCAGGAAAACAAAAGAAAGGTTTCCAGCAGCCAGTCTAGTGCATTGTAAGATCAAGAGGAGATATACTAACTTAAGAATTCTTCCACAAGAGGGAGCAAGAAACGTAGAGCAGTGCATTCATAAAAGGCCAAAGAAATCCTCAGAATATAAAACAGGAACGATGGAAAGTATCCCACATCTGAAGGCAGCTAGTAAACATAGGAGGAGGTGACTGCTACTTCAAATGCAAAAAATGCAATGAAAAACTCCAAGGAACCTGAAGAATTAAGGAAACATGACATCATCAAAATGTCACAATAATCCTCTAGTAACTAAATCCAATGACATGGAAATCTGTGATTTACCTTATAAAGAATTCAAAATAGCTGTTTAAATAAAATTCAATTGCGTACAAGAAAACACAGAAAAACAATTTAACAAAATAAGGAAAACAATACAGAAACAAAATTAAAAATTTAACAAACAGATAGAAATCATAAAAAGAACAAAATAGAAATTCTGGAGCTGAATAATTCAATTAATAAATTCAATGCAATAGAGAGCATCAACAGCAAAACAGATCAGGCAGAATAAAGAATAAGTTATTTAGAGAATAAGAACTTTGAAATAACCCAATTAGAGGAGATCAAAGAAAAAAGAATGAAAGAGAGCAAAGAAAACTTATGTGATCTATAGGATTCCATCAGAAGAAGAAATATTAGAAAAATCAGTATTCCAGAAGGAGAAGAAAGGGATAAGTAAGCAGAAAATTTATTTACAGAAATACTCATTGGGGAATGATAATCTGTTAAATAAATGATGCTGGGAAAACTGGGTAACCACAAGCAGAAGAATGAAAATGGACCCCTATCTTTCACCACTCACAAAAATTAAAATGAAATGTATTACATTTTTAAATGTAAGACCTGAAATGGTAAAACCCCTAGAAAAAACATGGGGGAAAGCTCCCTGACAATAGTCTTAGAAATGATATTTTTGGATATGATAACAAAAGCACAAGCAATATATACAAGCACAATAGCAAAAAAATAAGTGGCATTATATCAAACTAAAAAGCTTCTGCACAGCAAAAGAAAGGTTCCCTTTTCTCCACACCTGCTCCAGCATTTATTGTTTGTAGATTTGATCATGGCCATTGTAACAGGTGTTAGGTGATACCACATTGTAGATTTGATTTACGTTTTTCTAACAATTAGTGATGTTGAGCATCCTTTCATGTGCTTTTTAACCATCTGTATGTCTTCTTTGAAGAATTGTACATTTATATCTTCCACACATTTTTTGATATTGAGCTTCAAGAGCTGTTTGTATATTTCGGAGATTAATCCCTTGTCAGTTGCTTTGTGTGCAAATATTTTCTCCCATTCTGTGGGTTGTCTTTTCGTTTTGTTGATGGTTTCCTTGGCTGTGCAAGAGCTTTTGAGTTTAATTAGGTTCCAATTGTTTATTTTTGGTTTTATTTCCATTAATTTAGGAGACAGGTCGAAAAAATATTGATGGGATTTATGTAAGACAGTGTTCTGCCTATGATTTCCTCTAAAAGTTTTATAGTATCCGGACTTATATTTAGGTCTTTAACCCACTTTGAGATTTTTTGTGTGTATGGTGTTAGGGTATTTTCTATTTTCACTCTTTTACATGGAGCTGTCCAGTTTTCATAGCACCACTTATTGATGAGACTGTCTTTTCTCCATTGTATATTTTTACTTTCTATGTCATGGATTAGGTGACCATAAATGTGTGGGCTTATCTATGGACTTTCTACCCTATTCCACTGATCAATGTTTCTGTTTTTATGACAGCACCATATTGATCTGATGACTATAGCTTGATAGTACGGTCTGAAGTCAGGGAGCCTGATTCCTCCAGCTCCATTGTTCTTTCTCAAGATTGCTTCAGCTATTCATGGTCTCTTGTGTTTCCATACAAATTGTAAAATTATTTGTTCTAATTCTGTGAAAAATGCCATTGATAATTTGATAGGGATTGCATTGAATCTGTACACTGCTTTGGGTAGTGTAGTCATTTTCCCAATATTCATTCCTCCAATCAAAGGACATGATATACCTCCCCATCTCTTTATGTCTTCTTTTATTTTTTCCATCAGTATCATTTTTTAACGTCTTTATTGGAGTAAAATTGCTTTACAATGTTGTATTAGTTTCTGCTGTATAACAAAGTGAATCAGCTATATGTATACATATATACCCATCTGCCCTCCCTCTTGCATCTCCCTCCCACACTCCCTATCCCAACTCTCTAGGTGGTCACAAAGCACCGAGCTGATCTCTGTGTGTGATGCAGCTACTTCCCACCACCTATCTATTTTACATGTGTTAGTGTAAATAGGTCAATGCTACTCTCTCACTTCGTCCCAGCTTAAAATCCCCCCCCACATGTCCTTAGGTCCACTCTCTATGTCTGTGTCTTTATTTTAATTTTTTTTGGTTCCATATATGTGTGTTAGCATATGGTATTTGTTTTTCCCTTTCTGACTTACTACACTCTGTATGACATCTCTAGGTTCATCCACCTCACTACAAATAACTCAATATTGTTTCTTTTTATGGCTGAGTAATATTCCATCGTATATATGTGCCACATTTTCTTTAACCATTCATCTGTTGATGGACACTTATGTTGCTTCCATGTCCTGGCTATTGTAAACAGTGCTGAAATCAGCATTTTGGTACACGAGTTTTTGAATTACCGTTTTCTCAGGCTATATGCCCAGTAGTGGGATTTCTCAGTCATATGGTAGGTCTATTTTTAGTTTTTTATGGAACCGCCATAGTTTTCTCCATAGTGGCTGTATCAATTTACAGTTCCACCAACAGTGCAAGAGGGTACGCTTTTCTCCACACCCTCTCCAGCATTTGTTGTTTGTAGATTTTTTGATGGTGGCCATTCTGACCAGTGTGAGGTGATACCTCACTGTACTTTTCTTTTTTTTAAACATCTTTATTGGGGTGTAATTGATTTAAAATGTTGATTTCTGCTATAAAACAAAGTGAATCAGATATATATATATATATATATATATATATATATATATATATATATATATTCCCCCAACTCTCTCCCTGTTGCGCCTGCCTCCCACCCTCCTTATCCCAACCAACTAGGTGATCAAAAAGCACTGAGCTGATCTCCCTGTGCTATGCGGCTGCTTCCCACTAGCTATCTATTTTACATTTGGTAGTCTATATATGTCCATGCCATTCTCTCACTTCGTCCCAGCTTAACCTTCCCCCTCCCTGTGTACTCAAGTCTATTCTCTACATCTGTGTCTTTATTCCTGTCCTGTCCCTAGGTTCTTCAGAACACTTTTTTTTAATTCCATATGTATGTGTTAGCATACGGTATTTCTTTTTCTCTTTCTGACTTATAACATTCTGTAGGACAGACTATAGGTCCATCCACCTCACTACAAAAAACTCAATTTCATTTCTTTTTAGGGCTGAGAAATATTTCATTGTATATATGTGCCACATCATCTTTATCCATTCATCTGTCGAAGGACACTTAGGTTGCTTCCATGTCCTGGCTATTGTAAATAGTGCTGCAATAAATATTGGGGTACATCACTCTTTCTGAATTATGGTTTTCTCAGGGTTTATGCCCAGTAGTGGGATTGCTGGGTCATATGGTAGTTCTATTTTTAGTTTTTTTAGGAACCTCCATACTGGCTGTATCAATTTGCATTTCCACCAACAGTGCAAGCAGGTTCCATTTTCTCCACACCCTCTCTAGCATTTACTGTTTGTAGACATTTTGATGATGGCCATTCTAAAAGGTGTGAGGTGATACCTCACTGAAGTTTTGATTTGCACTTCTCTAATTGTTAGTGATGTTGAGCATCTTTTCATGTGTTTGTTGACAATCTGTATATCTTCTTCGGAGAAATGTCCATTTAGGTTTTCTGCCCATTTTTGGATTGGGTTGTTTGTTTTTTTGATATGGAGCTGCATGTGCTGCTTGTATATTTCAGAGATAAATCATTTGTCGGTTGCTCTGTTTGCAAATATTTTATCCCATTCTGAGGGTTGTCTTTTCATCTTGTTTATGGTTTCCTTTGGAGTGCAAAAGTTTTTAAGTTTCACTAGGTCCCACTTGTTTATTTTTGTTTTTATTTCTATTTCTCTAGGAGGTGGGTCAGAAAGGATCTTGCTGTGATTTATGTCATGGAATGTTCTGCCTATGTTTTCCTCTAAGAGTTTTATAGTGTCTGGTCTTATATTTAGGTCTTTAACCCATATGTGTTTATTTTTGTGTATGGTGTTAGGGAGTGTTCTAATTTCATTCTTTTAAACGGACCTGTCCAATTTTACCAGGACCAATTATTGAAGAGGCTGTCTTTTCTCAATTGTATGTTTTTCCTCCTTTATCAAACATAAGGTGACCATATGTGCGTGGGTTTTTCTCTGGGTTTTCTATCCTGTTCCATTGATCTATATTTCTGTTTTGGCTCTAGTACCATACTGCCTTGATTACTGTAGCTTTGTAGTATTATCTGAAGTCTGGGAACCTTGTTCTTCCAGCTCTGTTCTTCTGCCTCAAGATTTCTTTTGCTATACTGGGTCTATTGTGTTTCCATAGAAATTGTGAAATTTTTGTTCTAGTTCTGTGAAAAATGCCATTGGTAGTTTGACAGGGATTGCATTGAATCTGTAGATTGCTTTGGGTCGTATAGTCATTTTCACAATGTTGATTCTTCCAATCCAAGAACATGGCATATCTCTTCATCTTTATCATCTTTAATTTCTTTCATTAGTGTCTTATAGTTTTCTTCATATGGGTCTTTTGTCACCTTAGGTAGGTTTATTGCCAGGTATTTTATTTTTTTTGCTGCAATGATAAATGGGAGTGTTTCCTTAATTTCCCTTTCAGATTTTTCATCATTTGTATTAGGAATGCAAGAGATTTCTATGCATTAATTTTGTATCCTGCTACTTTACCAAATACATTAGTAGTTTTCTGGTAGCATCTTTAGGACTCTCTAGGTTAGTATCATGTCATCTGCAAACAGTGACAGTTTTGCTTCTTCTTTTCTGATTTGGATTCCTTTTATTTCTTTTCCTTCTCTGATTTCTCAGGCTTAAACTTCAAAAACTGTGTTGAATAAGAGTGATTAGAGTGGGCAACATTGTCTTATTCCTGATCTTAGTGAAAATGGTTTATTTTTTTCACCATTGAGAACAATGTTAGCTGTGGGTTTTTCATATATGGCCTTTATTATGTTGAGGTAAGTTCCCTCTATGCCTACTTTCTGGAGGATTTTTTTTTTTTATCATAAGTGGGTTTTGAATTTTGTCACAAGGTTTTTCTCCCCCTATTGTGATGATCATATGGTTTTTATTCTTCAATTTGTTGATGTTGTGTATCACACTTATTGATTTGTGGATATTGAAGATTCCTTGCATCCCTGGGATAAATCCCACTGGATTATGGTGTATGATCCTTTAAATGTGCTGTTGGATTTTATTTGCTAATATTTTGTTTAGGATATTTGCATCTATGTTCATCAGTGATAGTGGCCTGTAGTTTTCTTTTTTTGTGACATCTTTGTCTGGGTTTGGTATCAGTGTGATGGTGGCCTCGTAGAATGAGTTTGGGAGTGTTCCTCCCTCTGCTATATTTTGGAAGCATTTGAGAAGGAAAGGTGTTAGCTCTTCTCTAAATGTTTGATAGAAGTCACTTGTGAAGGCATTGGCCCTGGGCTTTTTATTTTTTTTGGAAGATTTAATTGCAGTTTCAATTTCAGTGGTTATGATTGGTCTGTTTATATTTTTTATTTCTTCCTGGTTCAGTCTTAGAAGGTTGTGCCTTTTTAAGAATTTGTCCAGTTCTTCTAGGTTGTCCATTGTATTGACATATAGTAGCTTGTAGTAATCTCTCATGATCCTTTGTATTTCTGCAGTGTCAGTTGTCACGTCTCCTTTTTTATCTGTAATTCTGTTGATTTTAGTCTTCTCCTATTTTTTCTTGATGAGTCTGACTAATGGTTTATCAATTTTTTTATCTTCTCAAAGAACCCACTGATAGTTTTATTGATCTTTGTTATCGTTTTCTTCATTTCTTTTTCATTTATTTCTTATCTGATATTTATGATTTCTTTCCTTCTGCTAACTTTGGGGATTTTATGTTCTTCTTTCTGTAATTACTTTAGGTGTAAGGTTAGGTTGTTTTTTTGAGCTGTTTCTTGTTTCTTGAGGTAGAATTGTATTGCTATAAACTTCCCTCTTAGAACTGCTTTTGCTGCATCCCATAGGTTTTGGGTCATCGTGATTTCATTGTCATTTGTTTCTAGGTATTTTTTGATTTCCTTTTTGATTTCTTCAATGATCTCTTGGCTATTTAGTAGTGTCTTGTTTAGCCTCCATGTGTTTGTATGTTTTACAGATTTTTTCCTGTAATTGATATGTAGTCTCATAGTGTTGTGGTTGGAAAAGTTTCTTGATATGACTTCAATTTTCTTAAATTTACCAAGGCTTGTTTTATGACCCTAGATGTGATCTATGCTGTAGAATGTTCCATGAGCACTTGAGAAGAAAGTGTATTCTGTTGATTTTGGATGGAATGTCCTATAAATATCAATTAAGTCCATCTTGTTTAATGTATCACTTAAAGCTTGTGTTTCCTTATTTACTTTCATTTTGGATGATCTGTGCATTGGTGAAACTGGGGTGTTAAAGTTCCCTAGTATTATTTTGCTACTGTCGATTTCCCTTTTTATGGCTATTAGCATCTGCCTTTCATATTTATGTACTCCTATGTTTGGTGCTATATATTTACCATTTTTATATCTTCTTCTTGTATTGATCCCTTGATCATTATGTAGTGTCCTTCTTTGCCTCCTGTAATAATCTTTATGTTTAAAGTCTATTTTGTCTGATATGAGAATTGCTATCCAGCTTTCTTTTGATTTCCATTTGCTTGGAATATATTTTTCCATCCCCTCACTCTCAGTCTGTATGTTTCCCTATGTCTGAATTTGGTCTCTTGTAGACAGCATATGTATGGGTCTTGGTTTTGTATCTATTCAGCCGGTCTGTGTCCTTTGTTGGAGCATTTAATAAATTTACATTTACGGTAGTTATCCATATGTATGTTCTGATTACCATTTTATTAATTGTTTTGGGTTTGTTATTATAGGTCTTTTCCTTCCATTGTGTTTCCTGCCTAAAGAAGTTCCTTTAACATTTGTTGTAAAGCTGGTTTGGTGGTGCTGAATTCTTCTAGCTTTTGCTTGACTGTAAATTTATTAATTTCTCCATCGAATCTGAATGAGATCCTTGCTGTGTAGAATAATCTTCATTGTAGGCTTTTCCCTTTCATCACTTTAAATATGTCCTGCCACTCTCTTCTGGCTTGCAGAGTTTCTGCTGAAACAGCTGTTAACCTCATGGCGATTCCCTTGTATATTATTTGCTGCTTTTCCCTTGCTAGTTTTAATATTTTTTCTTTATATTTAATTTTTATAGTTTGATTATTATGTGTCTTGGTGTGTTTCTCCTTGGATTTATCCTGTATGGGGCTCTCTGCACTTCCTGGACTTGGCTGACTGTTTCCTTTCCCATATTAGGGAAGTTTTCAACTATTATCTTTTCAAATATTTTCTCAGTCCCTTTCTATTTTACTTCTTTTTCTGGGACCCCTATAGTTCTTATGTTGGTGTTTTTAATGTTTTCCCAGAGGTCTCTGAGACAGTCCTCAATTATTTTCATTCTTTTTTCTTTTTTGTGCTCTGTGGTAGTTATTTCTACTCTTTTATCTTCCACGTCACTTATCCATTCTTCTGCCTCAGTTATTCTGGTGTTGATTCATTCTAGCGAATGTTTACTTTCATTTACCATGTTTTTCATCATTGTTTGCTCTAGTTCTTCTAGGTCCTTGTTAAACGTTTCTTGTGTTTTCTCCATTCTATTTTGAAGATTTTTTATCATCTTTACTATCATTACTCTGAATTCTTTTTCAGGTAGACTTATTTCCTCTTGTTTTATTTGGTCTGATCGGTTTTTACCTTGCTCCTTCTTCTGCTGCATATTTCTGTCTTCTCATTTTGCTTAACTTACTGTGTTTGTGGTCTCCTTTTTGCAGGCTGCAGATTCATAGTTCCCAGTGTTTTTGGTGTCTGCTCCCAGTGGGTGAGGTTGGTTCAGTGGGTTGTGTAGGCTTCCTGGTGGAGGGAACTGGATCCTATGTTCTTGTGGATGAGACTGGATCTTGTCTTTCTGGTGGGCAGGATGGCATACAGTGGTGTGTTTGGGGGGTGTCTGTAAACTTATTATGATTTTAAGCCACATCTCTGCTAATGGGTGGGGTTGTGTTCCTTTGTTGCTAGTTGTTTGGCATAAGTTGTCCAGCACTGTAGTTTGCTGGTGCGTGACTGTAGCTGGGTCTTAACGTAGAGATGGAGATCTCCGGGTGAGCTTTCACTGTTTGATATTACATTCAGCCAGGAGTTCTCTGGTGCACCATTGTCCTAAACTCAGCTCTCCCACCTCAGAGCCCCAGGCCTTACACCTGGCTGGAGCACCAAGCCCCTGTCAGCCACACAGGTCAGAAGAAAATGGAGGAAAGAAAGAAAGAAAGAAAGAAAGAAAGAAAGGTTATTAAAATAAAAAATTTATAATATTTATTTATAATAAAAAAGTAACAAAAAAAGAAGGAAGAGAGCAACCAAACCAAGAAACAAATCTACCAATGATAACAAGCACTAAAAAGTATATTAAAAAAAGAAAAAGAAAATGCAGACAGACAGAACCCTAGGAAAAATGGTAAAAGAAAAGCTATACAGACAAAATCACACAAAGAAGCCTACACATAAACAGTCAAAAAAAGAGAAAGAGGAAAATATATATATATTAAAATAAAAGGAAGAGAGCAACCAAATCAATAAACAAATCTACCAATAATAATAAGATCTAAATACTAAACTAAGATAAACATAAAACCAGAAACAAATTAGATGCAGAAAGCAAACTCCATGTCTACAGTTGCTTCCAATGTCCACCACCTCAATTTTGCAACAATTCATTGTCTATTCAAGTATTCCAGAGATGCAGGATACATCAAGTTGATTATGGAGATTTAATCTGCTGCTTCTAAGGCTGCTGGGATAAATTTTCCTTTCTCTTCTCTGTTTGCACAACTCCTGGGTTTCAGCTTTGGATTTGGCCACACATCTGCATGATGGTCACCTTAGGGCATCTGTTCCCCACCCAGACAGGACTGGGTTAAAATAGCAGCTGATTAGGAATTTCTGACTCACCCAGGCTGTGGGGAGGGAGGGCTATGGAATGTTGGGCCAGCCTGCTGTGACAGAGGCCAGCGTGACTTTGCAACAGCCTGATGCCCGCTGTGTGTTCTCCTGGGGAAATTGTCCCTGGACCATGGGACCCTGGCTGTGGCGGGGTGCAGTCTCCTTGGAGGGGAGATGTGGTTAGTGGCCTGTTCTTGCCCACAGGATTCTTGGTGGCTGCAACAGCAGTATTAGCGTTTCATGCTCGTTTCTCGTGTCTGCACTGATAGCCACTGCTTGCATCAGTCTCTGGAGCTCGTTTAGGCAGTGCTCTGAATCTCCTCACATGCCCTGAAATGATGGTCTCTTGCCTCTTAGGCAGTTCCAGACTTCTTCCCAACTCCCTTCTGGCTAGCTCTGGTGCACTCACCCCCTTCAGGCTGTGTTCATGCAGCCAACCCCAGTCCTCTCCCTAGGATCTGACCTCCGAAGCTGGAGCCTCAGCTCCCAACCCCCACCCATCCAGGAGGGTGAGCAGACAAGCCTCTCAGGCTGGTGAGTGCTGGTCAGCACTGATCCTCTGTGCAAGAATCTCTCTGCTTTGCCCTCTTTACCCTTGTTGCTGCACTCTCCTCCTTGGCTCCGAAGCTTCCACACTGCCACCCCCTGTCTCCACCAATGAATGGGCTTCGTAGTGTTTGGAAACTTGTCCTCCTTCAAAGCTCCCTCCCAGAGGTGCAGGTCTCATTCCTGTTCTTTTTTCTCTGTTTTTCCATTTTTTCTTTTGCCCTACCCAGGTACATGGGGAGGTTTTTGCCTTTTGGGAAGTCTGAGGTCTTCTGCCAGCATTTAGTAGGTGTTCTGTAGGAGTTGTTCCACATGTAGACGTACTCTTGATGTATTTGTGGGGATGAAGGTGATCTCCACCTCTTATTCCTCTGACATCTTGAAAGTCCCCCCCCCCAGTTGATTCCTATAGAATGCTTTTTGTTGATGTTTTCCTAATACTTGCAACCAACCTATAGTTGCAATTGTCAAATGTAGTGCAGTTCCAAAAAAATGTTGGTGATAGTTTTGTTTATTTTATCAAATAAGATGAAAGTGAAACAAATGAAAATGTGGTAGAACTTCACCTGTTTTTCAGTAATATGAGTGACATTTTTCTTGAACTGGATACTTTTTAATATTGGAAGAATATTTCCTCAATTATTTTGTGTGCTATTCACAATGTAATAGATACAGACACAGCAGAGTTTCAAGTTTAATGTGCAGTGTTAACATTTTCTCTATCACTTCCTTAGGTCTAGACCAGGAGTTATCAAACTATGATTCATGGACCAAATCTAGCCTGCTGCCTATTTTCATAAATAAAATTTTATTGTAATACAGTCACATGCATTCTTTTATTTATTGTGTATGGCTGCTTTGGCAGTAGACTATAACAACAGAGTAACACAGTAACAACAGAGACTGCATGGTCCACAGAGCCTAAAATATTAACTATCTGACTCTTTACATATAAAAATGGCGATAACAAGATATACACAGTAAAAATAACAATAAATTCATAGCGACCTACGATTTCTGTGGTTGAAATACTCTTATCAAGGATAATTTCAAACTACAATATGAGATCACTGAATGTGGAGTTGGGAAGAGATGTGCAATATCTATCATACATTTATAATATATTTAGATAACCTCAACAGCACAGATAACAGTTATTGTAGTAAAAGATGTAGGATGTGATCAGCTTTGAGTATTTATAAACATTGTTTTTAATATATTTTTTTAAATTTTGAGTTTGTATAATTTAAGTTTTTTTTTTCATTTTTTATTGAAGTATAGTTGACATACAACATAAGTTACAGGTGTACAACATAGTGATTAACAATTTTTGAAGGTTATTTCCATCCATAGTTACCAGAAAATACTGGCTATTCCCTGTGTTGTACAATACAGTTTTTTAGCTTATTTATTTTATACGTAATAGTTTGGACCTTTTAATCCCTTATGCCTATATTTTCCCACCCCCCCTTAACCTTACCTAACTGGTAACCACTAATTTGTTCTCTATATCTGTGATTCTGATTCTTTTCTGTTATATTCAGTACTTCATTGTATTTTTTTAGATTCCATATATAAGTGATATACAATATTTGTTTTTCTCTGTCTAACTTATGTCACTTAGCAAGAGACTTTCCAAGTCCATGCAGGTTGTTGCAAATGGCAGAATTTCATTGTATATATGTACACCACATATTCTTTTTCCATTTTTCTGTTGATGGACACTTGTGTTGCTTCCATATCTTGGAAATTGTAAATAATGCTGCTATGAATATTGGGCTGCATATATCTTTGCAAATTAGAGTTTTGGGGTTTTTTTCAGATATATACACAGGAGTAGATTTGTTGGGTTATATGGTAGTTCTATTTTAGTTTTTTGAGTAACCTCCATACTGCTTTCCACAGTGGCTTTGTCAATTTACATTCCCACCCACAAGGTACAAGGGTTCCCTTTCCTCCTCATCATCACTAACATTTGTTACTTGTGTTCTTTTTGATGATAGACATTCTGACAGGTGTGAGGTGATATCTCATTGTGGTTTTGGATTTCATTTCTCTGACAATTAGCAACGTTGAGCATCTTTTCATGTGCCTGTTCATCTATAGGTCCTCTTTGGAAAAATGTCTTTTCAGGTCCTGTCCATTTTTAATTTGGGTTTTTTTTTTATGTTGAGTGTATGAGCTGTTTAAATATTTTGGATATTAACCCCTTATCAGTCATATCATTTGCAAGTATGTTCTCCCATTCAGTAGGCCGTCTTTTTGTTTTGTCAATTGTTTCCTTTTTGTGCAAAAGCTTTTAAGTTTAATTCAGTCACATTTGTTTATTTTGCTTTTCTTTCCTTTGCTTTAGGAGGCAGATCCAAAAAAACAGGGCTATT
Organism: Grampus griseus; assembly: GCF_964374135.1. Classification (NCBI taxonomy): domain Eukaryota; kingdom Metazoa; phylum Chordata; class Mammalia; order Artiodactyla; family Delphinidae; genus Grampus; species Grampus griseus. Next base: position 53,096,994 of record NC_138999.1, read on the forward strand.
ATATATGTCAAAGAATGTTCTGACTATGTTTTCCTCTAATAGTTTTCTGGTTTGCAGTCTTACATTTAGGGTTTTAATCCAATTGGGGTTTATATTTGTATATGGGGTTAGAGAATATTCTAAACTCATTGTTTTACATGTAGCTTTTCAGTTTTCCCAACAACACTTATGGAAGAGACTGTCTTTTCCCCAATGTATATTTTTGCCTCCTTTGTCATGGAATAACTTACCATAATTATGTGTGTTTATTTCTGGGCTCTCTATTCTGTTCCATTGATCTATGTGTCTGTTTTTGTGCTGGTACCATATAGTTTTGATTACTGTAGCTTTGTAGTATAGTTTGAAGTCAGGGAGCTTGATTCCTCTAGCTTTGTTCTTCTTTCCCAATGTTGTTTTAGCTATTCAGGGTCTTTTGATTCTCCATACAAATTTTAACATTTTTTGTTCTCACTCTGTGAAAAATGTCATTGGTATTTTGACAAGGATTACATTGAATTTGTAGTTTGTCTTGGGTAGTATAGTCATTTTGACAATATTGATTCTTCCAATCCATGAAGACAATACATCTTTCCCTCCGTTTGTGTTGTATTCATTTTATTTCATCAGAGTCTTATAGTTTTCCGACTATAGGTCTTTTACTGCTTTAGGTAGGTTTATTCCCAGGTGTTTTATTCTGTTTGATGTAATGGCAAATGGAATTGCTTCCTTACTTTCTCTTTCTGATAGTTTGTTGTTAGTGTTTAGAAATGCAACAAATTTCTGTATATTAATTTTGTATAGTGAAATTTTTAGTGAATTCATCGATGAGCTCTAGTAGTTTTCTAGTGGTGTCTTTAGGATTTTCTATGTATAATATCATACCATCTACAAAGAGAGACAATTTTTCTTCTTTCTTTCCAATTTGGTTTCTTTTACTTCTTTTTCTGGTCTAATTGCTGTGACTAGGACTTCCAATACTATTTTGAATAAAAGTAGTGAGACCTGTCACCCTTGTCTTTTCCTTGATCTTAGAGGAAATGCATTCAGATTTTAACTGTTGAGTATGATGTTAACTCTGGGTTTGTCATATATGGCCTTTATTATGTTGAAGCATGTTTTCTCTATGTCTACTTTCCAGATAGTTTTTATCATAAATGGATGCTGAATTTTGTCAAAAGCTTTTTCTGCATGGATTGAGATGATCGCATGGATTTATTCTTCAATTTTTTAATATGGTGTGTCACATTGATTGATTTGTGGATATAGAAAATTCCTTGCATGCCTGAGATAAATTCCATGTGGTCATGGTATATGATCCTTTTAATGTATTGTTGGATTTGGTTTGAAAATACTTTGTTGAGGATTTTTGCATCTATGTTCATCAGTGATATTGGCCTGTAGTTTCTTTTTTTGTGTGATATCTGAGTCTGGGGTTTGTATCAGGGTGATGCTGGTCTCATAGAATGAGTTTACAAGAGTCGTCCTCTGCAATTTTTCAAATAGTTTGAGAAGAATAGGTGTTAACTTTTCTCTAAATGTTTGGTAGAAATCACCTGTGAAGCCACATGATCCTGGAATTTTGTTTGTTTGGAGTTTTTTATTTACTAATTAAATTTATTTACTAGTATTTAGCCTGTTCATATTTGCTATTTATTACTATTTCAGTCTTGGGAGATTGTACATTTCTAAAAATTTCTCCATTTCTTATATGTTGTTCATGTTATTGGCATATAGTTGTTCATAGTAGTCTCTAAGGATCCTTGGTATTTCTGTGGTGTCAGTAGTAACTCCTTTTTCATTTCTGAAATTATTGATTTGGCCCCTCTCTCTTTTTTTCTTGATGAGTCTGGCTAAACGTTTGTTAATTTTGTTAATCTCTTCAAAGAAACAGACTTAATTTCATTGATCTTTTCTATCTTTTTTATTGTTCTTTTACTGTCTATTTCATTCATTTCTGCTTTGATGTTTATGATTTCTTTCTTTCTACAAACTTTAGGTATTGTTTGTTCTTTTTTCTCTAGTTTCTTTACATGTAAACTTAAAGTTAGGTTGTTTACTTGAGATTTTTCTTGCTTCCTGAGGTGAGTCTGTATCATGATAAACTTCCCTTTTAGAATTTATTTGCTGTGTTCCATAGTTTCTGGATCATAATGTTTCATTTTCATTTGTCTCTATGTATCTTTTGACTTCTCCAGTAATCCATTTGTTGTTTAGTAGCGTATTTTTTAACCTCCACGTGTTTGTGTTTTTTGCAGTATTCCCTTGTAGTTGATTTCTAGTCTCATAGCATCATGGTCAGAAAAGATGCTTCATATGATTTTAATTTCTTAAATTTACCAAGGCTTGTTTTATGGCCTAACATGTGACCTACCCTGGAGAGTGTTCCATGTATACTTGAAAAAAATGTATATTCTGCTGCTTTCTGATGAAAGAGTATATATATATATATATATATATATATATATATATATATATATATATATATATATATATATAAAATTAAGTCCAACTAGTCTTATGTATCATTAAAGCCAGTGTTTTCTTATTGATTTTTTGTCTGGATGGTCTGTCCACTGATGTAAGTGGGGTGTTAAAGTTCCCTACAATTGTTGTTTTATTGCTGATTTCTCCATTAATGTCTGTTAATATTTGCCTTATGTATTCAGGTCTTCTTATGTTGGGTGCATATAAATTTACAATTGTTATAAGATTATCTTGGGTTGATCCTTTGATCATTATGTAGTGTCCTTCTTTGTCTCTTGTAACAGTCTTTATTTTAAAGTCTATTTTGTCTGATAGAAGTATTGTTATTCTGGGTTTCTTCTGATTTCCATTTACGTGGAATAACTTGTCCTATCCCCACACCTTCAGTATGTGAGTGTCTTTAGATCTGAAATAATTCTCTTGCAGGGAGCATAAGTATGGGACATGGTTTCCTATCCATACAACTACTCTGTGTCTTTTTTTTTTTTTTTTTTTTTTTTTTTTGCGTTACGCGGACCTCTCACTGTGGTGGCCTCTCCTGTTGTGGAGCACAGGCTCCGAACGCGCAGGCTCAGCGGCCATGGCTCACGGGCCTAGCCGCTCCGTGGCATGTGGGATTTTCCCGGACCGGGGCACGAACCCGTGTCCCCTGCATCGTCAGGCAGACTCTCAACCACTGCGCCACCAGGGAAGCCCTCTGTGTCTTTTGATTGGAACATTTAACCCACTTGTATTTAAGGTAATTATTTATATGTATGTTCTTATCGTCATTTTGTTATTTGTTTTTGAAGGTCTTTTCTCCTTTCTTCTTTTGTTACCTTCTCTTGTAATTTGAGGACTATCTTTAGTGTTATGTTTGGATTCCTTTTTCTATTTTTCAATATATATATCTATTATAGATTTTTTACTTGTGTTTACGATAAAGTTTTTAGTAAGCAATCTATATGTATCCATGATTGTTTTAATTTCATATGCATTTTTTGTTATTTTTTTTAACATCTATATTGGGGTATAATTGCTTTACAATGGTGTGTTAGTTTCTGCTTTATAACAAAGTGAATCAGTTACACATATACATATGTTCCCATATCTCTTCCCTCTTGCATCTCTCTCCCTCCCACCCTCCCTATCCCACCCTTCCAGGTGGTCACAAAGCACCGAGCTGATCTCCCTGTGCTATGCGGCTGCTTCCCACTAGCTATCTACCTTACGTTTCTTAGTGTATATATGTCCATGCCTCTCTCTTGCCCTGTCACAGAGCACCATTCCCCCTCCCCATAACCTCAAGTCCGTTCTCCAATACGTCTGTGTCTTTATTCCTGTCTTACCCCTAGGTTCTTCATGACAATTCTTTCTTAAATTCCATATATTTGTGTTAGCTACGGTATTTGTCTTTCTCTATCTGACTTACTTCACTCTGTATGACAGACTCTAGGTCTATCCACCTCATTACAAATAGCTCAGATTCGTTTATTTTTATGGCTGAGTAACATTCCATTCTATATATGTGCCACATCTTCTTTATCCATTCATTTGATAATGGGCACTTAGGTTGTTTCCATCTCTGGGCTATTGTAAATAGAGATGCAATGAACATTCTGGTACATGACTCTTTTTGAATTTTGGTTTCCTCAGGGTATATGACCAGTAGTGGGATTGCTGGGTCATATGGTAGCTCTAATTGTAGTTTTTTAAGGAACCTCCATACTGTTCTCCATAGTGGCTGAACCAATTCACATTCCCACCAGCAGTGCAAGAGTGTCCCCTTTTCTCCACACCCTCTCCAGCATTTATTGTTTCTAGATTTTTTGATGATGGCCATTCTGACTGGTGTGAGATGATATCTCATTGCAGTTTTGATTTGCATTTCTCTAATGATTAATGATGTTGAGCATTATTTCATGTGTTTGTTGGCAGTCTGTATATCTTCTTTGGAGAAATGTCTATTTAGGTCCTCTGCCCATTTTTGGATTGGGTTGTCTGTTTTTTTGTTATTGAGCTGCATGAGCTGCTTGTAAATTTTGGAGATTAATCCTTTGTCAGTTGCTTCAGTTGCAAATATAATCTCCCATTCTGAGGGTTGTCTTTTGGTCTTGTTTATGGTATCCTTTGCTGTGCAAAAGCTTTGAAGTTTCATTAGGTCCCATTTATTTATTTTTGTTTTTATTTCCATTTCTCTAGGAGTTGGGTCAAAAAGGATCTTGCTGTGATTTATGTCATAGAGTGTTCTGCCTATGTTTTCCTTTAAGAGTTTGATAGTTTCTGGCCTTATATTTAGGTCTTTAATCCATTTTGAGCTTATTTTTGTGTATGGTGTTAGGGAGTGATCTAATTCCATACTTTTACATGTACCTGGTCCAGTTTTCCCAGCACCACTTATTGAAGAGGCTGTCCTTTCTCCACTGTACATTCCTGCCACCTTTATCAAAGATAAGGTGCCCACATGTGCGTGGGTTTATATCTGGGCTTTCTATCCTGTTCCATTGATCTATCTTTCCATTTTTGTGCCAGTACCATACTGTCTTGATTACTGTAGCTTTGTAGTATAGTCTGAAGTCAGGGAGCCTGATTCCTCCAGCTCCATTTTTTGTTCTCAAGATTGCTTGGGCTATTCGGGATCTTTTGTGTTTCCATACAAATTCTGAAAGTTTTTGTTCTAGTTCTGTGAAAAATGCCAGTGGTTGTTTGATAGGGACTGCATTCAATCTATAGATACTTTGGGTAGTAGAGTCATTTTCACAATGTTGATTCTTCCAATCCAAGAACATGGTATATCTCACCATCTATTTGTATCATCTTTAATTTCTTTCATCAGTGTCTTATAATTTTCTGCATACAGGTCTTTTGTCTCCTTAGGTAGGTTTATTCCTAGGTATTTTATTCTTTTTGTTGCAGTGGTAAATGGGAGTGTTTTGTTGATTTCACTTTCAGATTTTTCATCCTTAGTGTATAGGAATGCCAGAGATTTCTGTGCATTAATTTGGTATCCTGCTACTTTACCAAATTCATTGATTAGCTCTAGTAGTTTTCTGGTAGCATCTTTAGGATTCTCTATGTATAGTATCATGTCATCTGCAAACAGTGACAGCTTTACTTCTGCTTTTCCGATTTGGATTCCTTTTATTTCCTTTTCTTCTCTGATTGCTGTGGCTAAAACTTCCAAAACTATGTTGAATAAGAGTGGTGAGAGTGGGCAACCTTGTCTTGTTCCTGATCTTAGTGGAAATGCTTTCAGTTTTTCACCATTGAGGTTGATTTTGGCTGTGGGTTTGTCATATATGGCCTTTATTATGTTGAGGAAAGTTCCCTCTATGCCTACTTTCTGCACGGTTTTTATCATAAATGGGTGTTGAATTTTGTCAAGAGCTTTCTCTGCATCTATTGAGATGATCATATGGTTTTTCTCTTTCAATTTGTTAATATGGTTTTTCACATTGATTGATTTGCGTATATTGAAGAATCCTTGCATTCCTGGAATAAATGCCACTTGATCATGCTGTATGATCCTCTTAATGTGCTGTTGGATTCTGTTTGTTAATATTTTGTTGAGGATTTTTGCATCTATTTTCATCCATGATATTGGCCTGTAGTTTTCTTTCGTTGTGACATCTTTGTCTGGTTTTGGTATCAGGGAGATCCTGAGCTCGTAGAATGAGTTTGGGAGTGTTCCTCCCTCTGCTGTATTTTGAAAGAGTTTGAGAAGGATAGGTGTTAGCTTTTCTCTATATGATTGATAGAATTCACCTGTGAAGCCAATCTGGTCCTGGACATTTGTTTGCTGGAAGATTTTTAATCAGAGTTTCAATTTCATTGATTGTGATTTGTCTGTTTATATTTTCTATTTCTTCCTGATTCAGTCTTGGCAGGTTGTGCATTTGTAAGAATTTGTCCATTTCTTCCAGGTTGTTCATTTTATTGGCATAGAGTTGTAGTAATCTCTCATGATCTTTCGTATTTCTGCAGTGTCAATTATTACTTCTCCTTTTTCGTTTCTAATTCTATTGATTTGAGTCTTCTCCCTTTTTGTCTTAGTGAGTCTGGCTAATGGTTTATCGATTTTGTTTATCTTCTCAAAGAACCAGCTTTTGGTTTTATGGATCTTTGCTATTGTTTCCTTCATTTCTTTTTCATTTATTTCTGATCCTATTTTTATGATTTCTTTCCTTCTGCTAACTTTCGGGGTTTTTGTTCTTCTTTCTCTAATTGCTTTAGGTGCCAGGTTAGGTTGTTTATTTGAGATGTTTCCTGTTTCTTAAGGTGAGCTTGTATTGCTATAAACTTCCCTCTTAGAACTGCTTTTTCTGCATCCCATAGGTTTTGGGTTGTCATGTCTCCATTGTCATTTGTTTCTAGGTATTTTTTTTTATTTCCTCTTTGATTTCTTCAGTGATCACTTTGTTATTAACTAATGTATTGTTTAGCCTCCATGTGTTTGTATTTTTTACAGATCTTTTCCTGTAATTGATACCTGGTCTCATAGTATTGTGGTCGGAAAAGACACTTGAAAAATTTCAATTTTCTTAAATTTACCAAGGCTTGATTTGTAACCCAAGATATGATCTATCCTGGAGAATGCTACATGAGCACTTGAGAAAAATATGTATTCTGTTGTTTTTGGATGGAGTGTCCTATAAATATCAATTAAGTCCATCTTGTTTAATGTATCATTTAAAGCTTGTGTTTCCTTATTTATTTTCATTTTGGATGATCTGTCCATGGGTGAAAGTGGGGTGTTAAGGTCCCCTACTATGATTGTGTTACTGTCGATTTCCGCTTTTATGGCTGTTAGCATTTGCCTTATGTATTGAGGTGCCCCATGTTGGGTGCATAAATATTTACACTTCTTATATCTTCTTCTTGGATCAATCCCTTGATCATCATGTAGTGTCCTTCTGTGTCTCTTGTAATAGTCTTTATTTTTAATTCTATTTTGTCTGATATGAAAATTGCTACTCCAGCTTTCTTTTGGTTTCCATTTGCATGGAATATCTTTCTCCATCCCATTAATTTCAGTCTGCATGTGTCTCTAAGTCTGAAGTGGGTCTCTTGTAGACAGCATATATAAGGATCTTGTTTTTATATCCAATCAGCCAATCTGTGTCTTTTGCTGGGAACATTTAATCCTTTTATATTTAAGGTAATTATCAATTTGTATGCTCCTATTCCCATTTTCTAAATTGTTTTGGGTTCGTTATTGTAGGTCTTTTCCTTCTTTTGTGTTTCTTGCCTAGAGAAGTTCCTTTAGCGTTTCTTTAAAAGCTGGTTTGGTGATGCTGAACTCTCTCAGCTTTTGCTTGTCTGGAAATGTTTTAATTTCTCCATCAAATCTGAATGGGATCCTTGCTGGGTAGAGTAATCTTGGTTGCAGGTTTTTCTTCATCATCACTTTAAATATGTCCTGCCCCTCCCTTCTGACTTGCAGAGCTTCTGATGAAAGATCAGCTGTTGACCTTAGGGGGATTCCCTTGTGTGTTATTTGTTGTTTGCCTCTTGCTGCTTTTAATATGCTTTCTTTATGTTTCATTTTTAACAGCTTGTTTAATATGTGTCTTGGCATATTTCTCCTTGGATTTATCCTGTATGGGACTCTCTGTGCTTCCTAGACTTGATTAACTCTTTCCTTTCCCATATTAGGGAAGTTTCCAACTATAATCTCTTCAAATATTTTCTCAGTCATTTTCTTTTACTCTTCTTCTTCTGGCATTCCTATATACTAATGATGAAAAATCTGAAATTGAAATCAAGAAAACACTCCCACTTACCATTGCAACAAAAAGAATAAAATATCTAGGAATAAACCTACCTAAGGAGACAAAAGACCTGTATGCAGAAAATTATAAGACACTGATGAAAGAAATTAAAGATGATACAAATAGATGGAGAGATATACCATGTTCTTGGATTGGAAGAATCAACATCGTGAAAATGACTCTACTACCCAAAGCAATCTACAGATTCAATGCAATCCTTATCAAACTACCACTGGCATTTTTCACAGAACTAGAACAAAAACTTTCAGAATTTGTATGGAAACACAAAAGACCCCGAATAGCCCAAGCAATCTTGAGAACAAAAAATGGAGCTGGAGGAATCAGGCTCCCTGACTTAAGACTATACTACAAAGCTACAGTAATCAAGACAGTATGGTACTGGCACAAAAACGGAAAGATAGATCAATGGAACAGGATAGAAAGCCCAGAGATAAACCCACGCACATATGGACACCTTATCTTTGATAAAGGTGGCAGGAATGTACAGTGGAGAAAGGACAGCCTCTTCAATAAGTGGTGCTGGGAAAACTGGACAGGTACATGTAAAAGTATGAGATTAAATCACTTCCTAACACCATACACAAAAATAAGCTCAAAATGGATTAAAGACCTAAATGTAAGGCCAGAAACTATCAAACTCTTAGAGGAAAACATAGGCAGAACACTCTATGACATAAATCACAGCAACATCCTTTCTGACCCATCTCCTAGAGTAATGGAAATAAAAACAAAAATAAACAAATGGGACCTAATGAAACTTCAAAGCTTTTGCACAGCAAAGGATACCATAAACAAGACCAAAAGACAATGCTCAGAATGGGAGATAATGTTTGCAAATGAAACAACTGACAAAGGATTAATCTCCAAAATTTACAAGCAGCTCATGCAGCTCAATAACAAGAAAACAAACAACCCAATCCAAAAATGGGCAGAGGACCTAAATAGACATTTCTCCAAAGAAGATATACAGACTGCCAACAAACACATGAAAGAATGCTCAACATCATTAATCATTAGAGAAATGCAAATCAAAACTGCAATGAGATATCATCTCACACCAGTCAGAATGGCCATCATCAAAAAATCTAGAAACAATAAATGCTGGAGAGGGTGTGGAGAAAAGGGGACACTCTTGCACTGCTGGTGGGAATGTGAATTGGTTCAGCCACTATGGAGAACAGTATGGAGGTTCCTTAAAAAACTACAAATAGAACTACCATATGACACAGCAATCCCACTACTGGGCATATACCCTGAGGAAACCAAAATTTAAAAAGAATCATGTACCAAAATATTCATTGCATCTCTATTTACAATAGCCCAGAGATGGAAACAACCTAAGTGCCCATCATCAGATGAATGGATAAAGAAGATGTGGCACATATGTACAATGGAATATTACTCAGCCATAAAAAGAAACGAAATTGAGCTATTTGTAATGAGGTGGATAGACCTAGAGTCTGTCATACAGAGTGAAGTAAGTCAGAAAGAAAAAGACAAATACCGTATGCTAACACATATATATGGAATTTAAGGAAAGAAATGTCATGAAGAACCTAGGGGTAAGACAGGAATAAAGACGCAGACCTACTGGAGAACGGACTTGAGGGTATGGGGAGGGGGAAGTGTGAGCTGTGACAGGGCGAGAGAGAGTCATGGACATATACACACTAACAAACGTAGTAAGGTAGATAGCTAGTGGGAAGCAGCTGCATGGCACAGGGATATTGGCTCGGTGCTTTGTGACAGCCTGGAGGGGTGGGATAGAGAGGGTGGAAGGGAGGCAGACACAAGAGGGAAGACATATGGGAACATATGTATATGTATAACTGATACACTTTTTTACAAAGCAGAAACTAACACACCATTGTAAAGCAATTATTCCCCAATAAAGATGTTAAAAGAAAAAAAAAACAAACTAAATTTAGACTGGGAACGCAAGTAGACCTGTCCAAAACTTTGTAGAAGATGGACTGATAATAGCTACTACTGCTAACATTTGTATATCACTTTTTGGTTTATTAAATTAATAAATGAGCAAACTGAAGCTTAAAGAGAATAAATGGCTCTTTATTAAAGGAAGAATAGAATATCTAAACGTTTCTTACTATGATAACCTTCACAAATTTACAGAGGAAAGTGGAGAGATGACCTAGTTGGTGTTAGGAAGCAGACCCTGGAATTTATCTGGCTCCACTCAGTTCTTATATGTAGTATATGGCTAACTATTGCTCCTGCTGCTGCTGCTGCTGCTAGTCTAGTATTCAAGAAGTCACCAAGGCATGGTAGAAGCTTCTTGGACTTTAGAGCCAGCAGTCTTGGCACTGCTGTTTACCAGGAGTATGGTATAGGGATAAAGCATACCGACTCTTAGCCAAACCTCAAAAATATTTTATTTTGAACTGGACAAGAAGAATCTAAAATTCATGTGGAAGAATAAAGGTTTAAGAATATCAAATGCAATTCTGAAAAATAACAAAGAGGAAGAATTTTGTCGTACCTAACATAGCAAAACATTAGAAAAATATAAAAAGGTGTGGTATTAGTATAGAGATATCCACATATATCAATGGAACAGAAAAATAGTGTCCATAAACAGACACACATATATGAGAACATGGAATACAAAAGAGGTCTATTATAAATAAATGCATAAGAAATGGTTTATGACAATTGACTATCCTCACAGACAAAAAAAATTAGATCATACCATGCAAAAATGAATTCCAGAAAGATTAATGATTTAAATTTATCCATTAATTCATTTAGCAAATATATATTGAGTACCTCCTATGTGCCATAAAATGTTCTAGACACTGGGGAATCAGTGGACAAGACAAAATCTCTGACTTAAAAAGTTTGAAGGGAGAAGATGGTGGAAGAGTAAGACGTGGAGGTCACCTTCCTCTCCACAGATACATCAGAAATACATCTACACGTGGAACTGCTCCTTTAGAACACTTACTGAACGCTGGCAGAAGACCTCAGACCTCCCAAAAGGCAAGAAACTCCCCACGTACCTGGGTAAGCCAAAAGAAAAAACAGAGACAAAAGAACAGGGATGGGACCTGCACCAGTGGGAGGGAGCTGTGAAGGAGGAAAGGTGTCCACACACTAGGAAGCCCCTTAACGGGGGGAGACTGCGGGTGGTGGAGGGGGGAAGATTTGGAGCCATGGAGGCGAGCACAGCCACAGGGGTGCGGAGGGCAAAGCGGAGAGATCCTGCATGGAGGATCGGTGCTGACCTGCACTCACCAGTCCGAGAGGCTTGTCTGCTCACCCGAGGGGATGGGTGGGGGCTGGGAGCTGAGGCTCTGGCTTCGGTAGGATCACAGGGAGAGGACTGGTGTTGGTGGCATGAACACAGCCTGAAGGGGGCTAGTGCACCATGGCTAGGAGGGTGCACTGGGAAAAAGTCTCGAGCTGCCGAAGAGGCAAGAGATTTTCTTCCCTCTTTGTTGCCTGGTGTGCAAGGAGAGGGGATTAAGAGCACTGCTTAAAGGAGCTCCAGAGACAGGCACGAGCCGCGGCTAACAGCGCGACCCCAGAAATGGGCATTGGACACTAAGGCCACTGCTGCTGCCACCAAGAAGCCTGTGTGCAAGCACAGGTCACTCTCCACACCTCTCCTGCAAGGAGCGTGTGCAGCCCGCCACCCCCAGGTTCCCACGATCCAGGGACAACTTCCCCGGGAGAACGCACGGCACGCCTCAGGCTGCTGCAACAACTGCACAGAGACCTCTGCTGCTGCAGGCTCGCAACACATCTGCACCACTCCCTCCCCCCAGCCTGAGTGAGCCAGAGCCCCCGAAGCAGCTGCTCCTTTAACCCCATCCTGTCTGAGTGGGAACAGACACCCTCAGGTGACCTAAATGCAGAGGCATATGCCAATCCAAAGCTGAATCCCAGGAGCTGTGCGAACAAAGAAGAGAATAGGAAATTTCTCCCAGCAGCCTCAGGAGCAGTGGAATAAATCTCCCGAATCAACTTGATGTACCCTGCATCTGTGGAATACCTGAATAGACAAAGAATCATCCCAAATTGAGGAGGTAGACTTTGGGAGCAAGATATGTTATTTTTTCCACTTTTACTCTTTTTCTGAGTGTGTATGTGTATGCTTCTGTGTGTGACTCTGTCCGTATAGCTTTGCTTTCAACATTTTTCCTACGGATATGTCTGTCCGTTTTTTTTTTTTTTAACTTTTAAAATTTTTTTCTTAATAATTATTTTTTATTTTATTTTATCCTTTCTTTCCTTCTTTCTTTCTTTCTTTCTTTCTTTCTTTCTTTCTTTCTTTCTTTCCTTCTTTCCTTCTTTCTTTCTACTTTTTCTCCCTTTTATTCTGAGCCATGTGGAAGAAAGCTCTTGGTGCTCCAGCCAGGACTCAGTGCTGTGCCTCTGAGGTGGGAGAGCCAACATCAGGACACTGGTCCACAAGAGACCTCCCAGCTCCATGTAACATCAAATGATGAAAATCTCCCAGAGATCTCCATCTCAACACCAAAACCCAGCTTCACTCAATGACCAGCAAGCTACAGTACTAGACACCCTGTGGCAAAGAACTAGCAAGACAGGAACACAGACCCATCCATTAGCAGAGGCTGCCTAAAATCATAATAAGGCCACAGACACCCCGAAACACACAAACAGACGTCGACTTTCCCACCAGAAAGACAAGATCCAACCTCATCCATCAGAACACAGGCACTAGTCCCCTCCACCAGGAAGCCTAGACAACACACTGAACCAACCTTAGCCACTGTGGTCAGACAGCAAAAACAACGGGAATTACGAACGTGCAGCCTGTGAAAAGAACACCCAAAACACAGTAAGATAAGCAAAAGGAGAAAACAGAAAAACACACAGAATGAAGGAGCAAGGTAAAAACCCAACAGACTTAACAAATGAAGAGGAAATAGGCAGTCTACCTGAAGAAGAATTCAGAATAATGATAGTAAAGATGATACAAAATCTTGGAAAAAGAATAGACAAAATGCAAGAAACATTTAACAAGGATCTGGAAGAACTAAAGAGGAAACAAGTAATGATGAACAACACAATAAATGAAATTAGAAATACTCTAGAAGGGATCAATGGCAGAATAACTGAGGCAGAAGAACGGAAAAGTGCTCTGGAAGATACAATAGTGGAACTAACTACTGCAGAGCAGACTAAAGAAAAAAGACTGAAAAGAACTGAGGACAGTCTCAGAGACCTCTGGGACAACATTAAACGCACCAATATTCGAATTATAAGGGTCCCAGACGAAGAAGAGAAAAAGAAAGGGACTGAGAAAATATTTGAAGAGATTACAGTTGAAAACTTCCTTAATATGGGAAAGGAAATAGTTAATTAAGTCCAGGAAGCACAGAGAGTCCCATACAGGATAAATCCAAGGAGAAACACACCAAGACACATATTAATCAAACTGTCAAAAATTAAATACAAAGAAAGCATATTAAAAGCAGCAAGGGAAAAATAACACACAAGGGAATCCTCATAAGGTTAACAGCTGATCTTTCAGCAGAAACTCTGCAAGCCAGAAGGGAGTGGCAGGACTTATTTAAAGTGATGAAACAGAAAAACCTACAACCAAGATTACTCTACCCAGCAAGGATCTCATTCAGATTTGATGGAGAAATTAAAACCTGTACAGACAAGCAAAAGTTGAGAGAGTTCAGCACCATCATACCAGCTTTACAACAAATGCTAAAAGAACTGCTCCAGGTAAGAAACACAAGTGAAGGAAAAGACATAAAATACAAACCCAAAACAATTAAGAAAATGGGAATAGGAACATACATATCAATAATTACTTCAAAGGTAATTGGATTCCATGCTCCCACCAAGAGACACAAACTGGCTGAACTGATACAAAAACAAGACCCGTATATATGCTGTCTACAAGAGAACCACTTCAGACATAGCGACACTTACAGACTGAAAGTGAGGGGACGGAAAAAGATATTCCATGCAAATGGAAACCAAAATAAAGCTGGAGTAGCAATTCTCATATCAGACAAAATAGACACTAAAATAAAGACAAGAGACAAAGAAGGACACTACATAATGATCAAGGGATCGATCCAAGGAGAAGATATAACACTTGTAAATATTTATGCATCCAACATAGGAGCACATCAATACATAAGGCAAATAATAATAGCCATAAAAGGGGAAATCAACAGTAACACAATCATAGTAGGGGACTTTAACACCCCACTTTCACCAATGGACTGATCATCCAAAATGAAAATCAATAAGGAAACTCAAGCTTTAAAGGGTACATTAAACAAGACGGACGTAACTCACATTTATAGGATAATCCATCCAACAAAAAACAGAATACACATTTTTCTCAAGTGCTCCTGGATTATTGTCCAGGTTAGTTCATATCTTAGGTCACAAATCAAGCCTTGGTAAATATAAGAAATTGAAAACGTATCAAGTATCTTTTCTGACCACAACACTCTATCCACAACACAACCACAAGACTAGATACCAATTACAGGAAATGATCTGTAAAAAATATAAACACATGGAGGTTAAACAGTACACTATTTAATAACCAAATGATCACTGAAGAAATCAAAGAGGAAATCAAAAAATACCTAGAAACAAAAGAAAATTGAGACACGACCACCCAAAACCTAGGGGATGCAGCAAAAGCTGTCCTCAGAGGGAAGTGTATAGAAATACAATCCTACCTTAAGAAATAGGAAACATCACAAATAAACAACCTAACCTTGCACCTCAAGCAATTAGAGAAAGAAGAACAAAAAAAACCCCAAAGTTAGCAGAAGGAAAGAAATTATAAAGATCAGATCAGAAATAAATGAAAACGTAATGAAGGAAACGATAGCAAAGATCAATGAAACTAAAAGCTGGTTCTTTGATAAGATAAACAAAATTGATAAACCATTAGCCAGACTCATCAAGAAAAAAAGGGAGAAGACTCAAATCAATAGAATTAGAAATGAAAAAGGAGAAGTAACAACTGACACTGCAGTAATACAAAGGATCATGAGAGATTACTACAAGCAAATGTATGCCAATAAAATGGACAACCTGGAAGTAATGGACAAATTCTTAGAAATGCACAACCTGCTGTGACTGAACCAAGAAGAAATAGAAAATATGAATTGACCAATCACAAACAGTGACACTGAAACTGTGATTAAAAATCTTCCAACAAACAAAAGCCCAGGACCAGATGGCTTAACAGCCGAATTCTATCAAACATTTAGAGAAGAGTTTACACCTATCTTTCTCAAACTCTTCCAAAATACAGCAGAGGGAGGAATACTCCCAAACTCATTCTACGAGGTCACCGTCACTCTAATATCAAAACCAGACAAAGATGTCACAAAGGAAGAAAACTACAGGCCAATAACACTCATGAACACAGATGCAAAATTCCTCAGCAAAATACTAGCAAACAGAACCCAACAGCACATTAAAAGGATCATACACCATGATCAAGTGGGATTTATTCCAGGAATGCAAGGATTCTTCAATATACGCAAATCAATCAACTTCATACACCATATTAACAAGTTGAAGGAGAAAAACCATATGATCATCTCAATAGATGCAGAGAAAGCATTCGACAAAACTCAACACCCATTTATGATAAAAAAACCTGCAGAAAGTAGGCATAGAGGGAACTTTCTTCAACATAATAATGGCCATATATGACAAACACACAGCCAACATCGTCCTCAATGGTGAAAAACTGAAACCATTTCCACCAAGATCAGGAACAAGACAATGTTACCCACTCTCACCACTCTTATTCAACACAGTTTTGGAAGCTGTAGCTACAGCTATCAGAGAAGGAAAAGAAATAACAGTAATCCAAATCGGAAAAGAAGAAGTAAATCTGTCAATGTTTGCAGATGACATGATACTATACATAGAGAATCCGAAAAATGCTACCAGAAAACTGCTAGATCTAACCAGTGAATTTCGCAAAGTAGCTGGAAACAAAATTAATGCACAGAAATCTCTTGCATTCCTATACACTAATGATGAAACATCTGAAAGTGAAATTAAGAAAACACTCCCAATTACCATTCCAACGAAGAGAATAAAATATCTAGGAAGAAATCTACCTAAGGAGACAAAAGACCTGTATGCAGAAAATTATAAGACACTGAAGAAAGAAATTAAAGATGATACAAATAGATGGAGAGATATACCATGTTCTTGGGTTGGAAGAATCAATATTGTGAAAATGATTCTACTACCCAAAGCAATTGACAGATTCAATGCAATTCCTATCAAACTACCACTGGCATTTTTCACAGAAGTAGAACAAAATATTTCACAATTTGTAAGGAAACACAAAATTCCCCGAATAGCCAAAACAATCTTGAGAACAAAAGATGGAGCTGGAGGAATGAGGGTCTCTGACTTCAGACTATACTACAAAGCTACAGTAATGAAGACAGTATGGTACTGGCACAAAAACAGAAAGATAGATCAATGGAACAGGTTAGAAAGCCCAAAGATAAACCCACGTACATATGGTCACCTTATCTTTGATAAATGAGGCAAGAATATACAGTGGAGAAAAGATAGCCTCTTCAATAAGTGGTGCTGGGAAAACTGCACAGGTACATGTAAAAGTATGAAGTTAGAACACTCCCTAACAGCATACACAAAAATGAGCTCAAAAAGGATTAAAGCCCTAAAAGTAAAGCCAGAAACTATCAAACTCTTAGAGGTAAACATAGGCAGAACACTCTATGACATAAATCACAGCAAGATCCTTTTTGACCCACCTCCTAGAGAAATGGAAATAAAATATTTGCAAATGAAGCAACTGGCAAAGGATTAATCTCCAAAATTTTCAAGCATCCCATGCAGCTCAATAACAAAACACAAACAACCCGATCCAAAAATGGGCAGAAGACCTAATTAGACATTTCTCCAAAGAAGATATACAGATTGTCAACAAACACATGAAGGAATCCTCAACATCATTAATCATTAGAGAAATGCAAATCAAAACTACAATGAGATGTCTTCTCATCCTGGTCAGAATGGCCATCATCAAAAAATCTAGAAACATTAAATGCTGGAGAGGGTGTTGAGAAAAGGGAACACTCTTGCACTGTTGGTAGGAATGTAAGTTGATATCGCCACTATGGAGAACAGTATGGATATTCCTTAAAAACTTACAAATAGAAGTACCATAAGACCCAACAATCCACTACTAGGCATATATCCTGAGAAAACCATAATTCAAAAAGAGTCATGTACCAAAATATTCCTTGCAGCTCTGTTTACAATAGCCAGGACATGGATGCAACCTAAGTGTCCATCAACAGATGAATGGATAAAGAAGATATGGCACATATATACAATGGAATATTACTCAGCCATATAAAGTAGCGAAATTGAGTCATTTGTAGTGAGGTGGATGGACCTAGAGTCTGTCATACAGAGTGAAGTAAGTCAGAAAGTGAAAAACAAATACCATATGCTATCACATATATATGAAATCTAAGATAAAAAAAAGTTCATGAAGAACCTAGGGGTAAGACAGGAATAGAGACTCAGACCTACTAGAGAATGGACTTGAGGATATGGGGAGGGGTAAGGGTAAGCTCTGACAAAGTGAGAGAGTGGCATGGAAATATATATACTACCAAACGTAAATAGATAGCTAGTGGGAAGCAGCCACATAGCACAAGGATATCAGCTTGGTGGTTTGTGACCACCTAGAGGGGAGTATAGCGAGGGTGGGAGGGAGGGAGATGCAAGAGGGAAGAGATATGGGAACATATGTATAACTGATTCACTTTGTTATAAAGCAGAAACTAACACACCATTGTAAAGCAATTATACTCCAATGAAGATATTTAAAAAAATCAAAAAAATATATTAAAAAAATAAACAAGTAAATATATTGAAGGTGATAAATCGGTATGGAAAAAAATAAAGCAATTAAGAGGTTATTAAGTGCCAGGGTTTGGGTGGGGGAATACACAACAGTGTTAATAGCATTGTTATCAATAACTATAAGTCAGACCAAACTTAACTCTACGTCTGTATGGTAATATAGAAGTAGTGGTATAGTCAATCAATGGAGTACTATACAGCAATTAAAAATGAATGAGCCATATATGCTTTTATCAACAGAGCCAAAACGCTGAATGAAAAAAAAATGAGTGGTAGAATAATGATTATAATATAATATCTTTTATGTAATTCTAACAAAAAAATTTATATACTGTTTTTGTCTATATAACTATTTATAAAATATATAAACATGGAGTGAAAGGAAACCCACCAAATTTAGGATAATGGCCACTTCTAGGGAGTGAGTTATTCAAGAATGAGAATGGAGATGGGAAGAAAGAGGACTTTGTCAATAATATCCATTTTTAACTTACAAACAAAGATACAGGCTCTCAAGTCAAGCCTAGGTTCAAATTCTGTTTTTCACTTTCTTGCTATGTGATCTTACACAATTTGATAGCATTTCTTCCTTATCTATAAAATGAAGATATGTATAATACCAATATCTTAATCTCACTGAGAGGATTGAATGAACCATTGACTGTAAATTACCTTGAATGGTAACATGTATGCACCTAAATTATTTGACTTATTATAGTCAGCTGTGCAAATTCATGAGACTCAGATTCCACTCTAAAAGAATGATGACATGAGATTATTATGAGGATTAAATGACATAAAAATGTAAAATTGCTTTCTGAACTGTCAACATGTTATATCAATATTAATTATCATTATTACATAATTGACATAGTTTTCTTGTCAAGTATAATCCTGATTTGATCTTCAAAGTCCAAAGCAGACAGATCTGATATAACTATCAAGACAAAGCCAATGACAAATCTCTTAATCAAGTGTTTCAGTTCTCTGGAGGTAGATGTAATAGCAAATCTAAAAACAGATTGGTTTTCATTCATGCAACCTCGAAGATGGCCACTTATTTACTAACCCAGTGAAACAATAACTCATCCTAGGAGTAGAAAAATGCTTCTGTCATTCATTTTACTACCAGTAAAAAGGAGGATGTAGTAGTACAACCTCTTGAGGAACTGGTTAAACTTCTGTACTTTTGGGAAAGGGAAATGGTCCTTCTCAATATTACTTCATATGGGAAATGTCTTCTTAAATTCTGTTAACTAAAATAAGAGAACGAAGAGTTCTTGTAATTTGATATTCTGGTTATGTACTCTTCTTGTTATCAATAAACACTATGAATATTTGACTGATTACCACAGGTAGAGGAGGTTACTAACCATAGGAGAACCCAATACTTCCACTCTCCTCCACTTCATTTATGACCTCATAAAATCTTAAGCTTTAAATATATCCTGCTGATATCCAGAACAGAGAGTACAAAAAGCACAGTCAATATGTAACTGTATAATGTATAATGTATAATGGTATCTTTACAAGCTAAAATGGAACAGAGAAAACAAAACAAAACAACAGTTTCCTAGCACAAAGGGGCATTACTTACAGAAGCAGTGGAACTCCTTCTGAGAGTCTTGGTGACATTTCTTTTCATTTACTTCCTCAAACTGCTTTCTGTAATAAGATGTCTATGAGCATGAATGAGTGAATAAAGTTACTTCATATCGCTGGTTCACCACTTCCCTGCCTTTGTAAATGAGGATATGATCATACCTGCGCAGGTCACAGGATTAGCAGAGGCTGGCTACTCACACTGAGGCTGGAACACTGTAGGAAGGAGGATATAAGTTCAGAACATGCTATCCATAGAAGAGTCGGGAGCAAAGATGGTGGGTAGAGTAGAGCTTTGGAACAGAAAAAGTGTGTTATGTCAAGGCAATGTTAGAGAGATAAATGTGGGATGCCAGTGAAGTGATGAAAGAAGATGTTAAAAATGATGCTTTGAGATAATGGGAGCAACCTTCAGGAGACATTACTAAGTAAAGTTAAGGAACCTGGGTTCAAGTCCTAACTGCCATTGTGTAACTCTGTAATGTTGGCCAAATCTCTTATTTTTTCTGAGTTTTAGTTTCCTCATCTATAAAAATAGAGGGTTTAACCTTAACGTTCTTCATACAGTCTGATATTCTGTTCTTTCAAAAATCAAGGAAGGCTGTGAAATCAAATACAAGATCATTTTTTGTCTAAATTTTTTTAATGGCCATGGCTTAAATAGATTATGATCATATACTTACTGCTTTTGAGCTACTGCCTTAGGTCAATCTTACCTTTCCTGATCTGGTGAACTGACTGCACTAATTTCCCAACTGTTTTTCTTGCCTCTAGTCTCTCTATTTCCTTTCACTCAATTCAGAATGCCAAAGTAATCTTACTTGATCTTATCAGGACTTCCCCACCAAATAACCTTCTAATGGCTCCCCATTACCATAAATAAATAAAGGCAAACTACTTTTCACTAGTATCCAAGTTCTTCACTATGATATGGCCTATCTAGCACTTGAATAATTTACTGAGCACCTACTATACAGAAATGAATAAAATATAGTCTCAGT
Source organism: Grampus griseus (assembly GCF_964374135.1). NCBI lineage: Eukaryota > Metazoa > Chordata > Mammalia > Artiodactyla > Delphinidae > Grampus > Grampus griseus. The sequence goes on from NC_138999.1 coordinate 53,117,740, forward strand.
CTAAGCTCACATTAGTCTGTGTACACGCCCCCCACCAGCCCTTTAAGTGCACAAGACTATTTACTCTATAGGGAAACTATGTATTTTTACACTCTTTCTCTTGAATCATGTGCTTCCTTATGTCTAGGTGCCCATTCTTTTCTTGACTATAAGTCAAAGTACTGATAGATAATCTTTCAAGGTTTAGTTCAAATGCCACTGCTTACCTGCAACTTCCTTTATATTCCCATAATTGCATTTGTCCTTCTATTATGTTTATATCCTTTTTCAGATATTGGCTGTTTTTGAAACTGTTAGTCTCTTCACTGGATTCCAAGATAACTTGGGATAGTGTTGGGTCTTATTAACACCTTGATTAAGTCCCTGGGACCTAACACAGCACCCTGTTAGCTCTGGCACTTCATATTTGTGAATGAATATGTGAGCAGCTTAGGAAAAATGCCGGAAATTCTGGCTGCAAGAGTCAGAATGCCCTTGGCAGCTAGCTTATTGGTATGGTAAAATCAGGGGGGAGGAGTGCTAGAGAGATGGAAAGTGCCATTCTAGTCACAACCTCATCTTCACCCCTTGTTCTTCCTTTTCTTTCTCCAGGCTTTTCCTCAACTGTGTCTAACGTCTCAGGTTGTCTTTTACTCCTTCCTTTCAATTTCTTCCCAGTCAGGCAATTGACTCCTTCTTTCTTTCTCTCTTTCCTCCCCCAATGAAGAAGAATCTGGAAGGCCAATGTAGAGAGCCGGGAGCAGTGCAGGCAGTCTCTGCTACAGAGTGGGGGGACAGCACTGTTGTGACTGCCTAGGCAGTGAGAAAGGCATCAAGGAAAGGTAGAGGTGAGAGCCTAGATTATGGGACTGGGTACACGTTGGCCCTGTTCCCATCATTCTAGTAGAATTGCATAAGAAATTTCCCTTCTGCCTCCTAGTATGCAGCTTGAAGAGCAGGCTGGCAGAAGGAAAGGTGTGGGTGAGGGGGGACTGACTGCTAAAACTCACAGGGACCAAGAGTCTGAGAAACCGTGGGCTCCTGCTGGGCTCTGAAAATGGCTCATCTGTGTGTGTAACTGGGAGGGAGCTCCTTTAAGTAATTGCCCCATGGCAGAAATGGAAAGTACCAACTTCTAAAATGTTGGTTCATTTTCCTGGGAGGGAAATGAGATGAGGCCTGTGAGAGAATAAGGGATTTATCCAAAGAGGAAGTCTGTTAGAAATCAGAAGTCATTCTAAGCAAAGCCCAACTCCTCTTCCCTCAACGCATTTCCCTCCAAAACCCCAAAAGATGAACACTTATGGCAGCTATCCTTACACCCAATTGCAAGCGTTAACACAAATATTCACTCTTCTCTGCCTTCTTTTGTTTTTGTTTCTCGCTCCTTCCTTCCTTCCTTCCTTTCTTCCTCCCTCCTTACTTGTCCTTTCTTCCTAGACTTCTTTCCTCCCTCTGGCTCCCTCCCTCTCCTCCCCTTACAGCAAAGTGATTCAGTTATACATATACAAGTATCTGTTCTTTTTCAAATTCTTTTCCCATTTAGGTTATTACAGAATATTGAGCAGAGTTTGCTGTGCTATACAGTAGGTCATTGTTGTTTATCTATTTTATTTTAAATATAGTAGTGTGTACATGTCAATCCCAACCTCCAAATCTATCCCTCCTCCAGATCCTTCCCCCCAGTAACCATAAGTTTGTTCTCTAAGTCTGTGAGTCCATTTCAGTTTTTTAAATAAGTTCATTTGTATCATTTTTTGATTCCACATATAAGCAATATCATATAATATCTGTCTTTCTCTGACATACTTCACTTAGTATGATAATCTCCAGGTCCATCCATGTTGTTGCAAATGGCATTATTTCATTCTTTTTAAAGGATGAGTAATATCCCATTGTATATATGTACCATGTCTTCTTTATCCATTCATCTAACAATGGATATGTAGATAGCTTCCATGTTTTTGCTATTGTAAATAGCACTGCAATGAATATTGGGGTGTATGTTTATTTTCAAACCATGTTTTTTCTCTGTATAGATGCCCAGGAGTGGGACTGCTGGATCATATGGTAGCTCTATTTTTAGTTTTTTAAGGAACCTCCATACTACTCTCCATAGTGGCTGTACCAGTTTGCATTCCCACCAACGGTATAGGAGGGTTCCCTTTTCTCCATATCCTCTCCAGCATTTACTGTTTGTGGATTTTTGATGATGGTCATTCTGACTGGTGTGAGGTGACATCTCATTGTAGTTTTGATTTGCATTTCTCTAACAATTACTGATGTTGAGCATCTTTCCATGTGTTTGTTGGCAATCTGTATATCTTCTTTGGAAAAATGTCCATTTAGGTCTTCTGCCCATTTATTGATTGGGTTGTTTGTTTTTTTTGATATTGAGACACATGAGCTCTTTGTATATTTTGGAGATTAATCCCTTGTTGCTCGCTTCATTTGCAAATATTTTCTCCCATTCTGTGGGTTGTCTTTTAATTTTGTTTATGGTTTCCTTTGCTGTGCAAAAGCTTTTGAGTTTAATTAGTTTCCATTTGTTTATTTTTGTTTTTATTTAAATTACTCTGGAAGACAGATCAAAAAAGATATTCCTGCAATTTATCTCAAAGAGTGTTCTGCTTATGTTTTCCTCTGAGTTTTATAGTATCCTGTCTTACATTTAGGTCCATAATCCATTCTGAGTTTATTTTTGTGTATGGTGTTATAGAGTGTTCTAATTTCATTTTTTTTTTACATGTGGCTTTCCAGTTTTCCCAGAACCATTTATTGAAGAGGCTGTCTTTTCCCCATTGTATATTTTTATCTCCTTTTTCATAGATGAATGGACCATAGGAGTGTGGGTTTATCTCTGGGCTTTCTAGCCTGTTCCATTCTATATTTCTGTTTTTGTGCTGGTACCATATTGTTTTGACAACTGTAGCTTTGTAGTATAGTCTGAAGTCAGGGTCTGATTCCTCCAGCTCCATTTTTCTTTCTCAAGATTGCTTTGGCTATTCAAGGTCTTTTGTGTTTCCATACAAATTGTAAAAATTTTTTGTTCTAATTCTGTGAAAAATGTGATTGGTAAGTTGATAGGGATTCCACTGAAGCTGTAAATTGAGTAGTATAGTTATTTTCACAATATTGATTCTTCCAATCCAAGAATATGGTATATCTTTCCATGTTTGTGTCATCTTTTATTTCTTTCATCAGTATCTTTTACCTTTCTGAGTACAGGTCTTTTGCCTCCTTAGGTACGTTTATTCCTAGGTATTTTATAATTTTTGATGTGATGGTAAATGGATTGTTTCCTTAATTTCTCTTTCTGATCTTTCATTGTTAGTGTATAGGAATGCAAGAGATTTCTATGCAGTAATTTTGTATCCTGAAACTTTACCAAATTCATTGATGAGCTCTAGCAGTTTTCTCTTAGCATCTTTACGAGTTTAATTTTCTATGCATAGCGTCATGTCATCTGCAAACAATGACAGTTTTACTTCTTCTTTTCCAATTTGTATTTCTTTTATTTCCTTTACTTCTCTGATTGCCTGCCTAGGACTTCCAAAACTATGCTGAATAAAAGTGGCAAGAGCAGGCAGTGGAGTCAAGATGGCAGAATATGAGGACTTCCAGTTTGCCTCCTCCTTCAAATACATCAAGAATACATCTAAAAATGGAACAATCCTCACAGAGCACTTGGTGAACATTAGCAGAGAACCTCAGACACCTAAAAGGACAAGAAAAATCCCTTCACAACCAGGTAGGATGAAAGAAAGAAAAAAAGAAAAGAGAACATAAGATGGGACCTGCACCCATTTTGTGGGGGTGGGGGATCTGAAGGAGAGGATTGGTTCTTGCACTCAGGAAAGTCCTCTCACTGGCAGGGACATCAGCTGGGAGAGAGAGGGAACTTCGGGGGCTTGGAGGAGAGCACAGCAACCAGACTGTGGCAGGCAGGACAGAATAAGATTTACACAGATGGTCTGTGCCACAGCCCTGCACGGCCCAGCCTGAGTTGTGTGTCTGCTGGAGTGGAGTGGGGCTGGTTGCTGGAACATTGGGTTTGGAGAATGGACCCAGGGAGGGAACAGCTGTTGGCTATGAAGAAACAGCCTAAAGGAAAAGGAGTAAGGAACTCCACAAAGGGAATATTCATGGAAGAAGCCCAGACCACCATAGAAGCAGGGTGCCATTGTTGAGTGGTGCCAAGGGGCAGGGCCGCCATTGTATCCACCTTCCCTATACACTGGCCTCTGCCTCCGAGGGCACTAGGAGAGGTGCCTGGCTGAGGAGCCTCACCCACCTTGCCCACCAATGCTTCCTCTACCCCCACCTGTCCCTGGTGGGCTCACAGACCCCTCTCACCAATGTCTCCACCCTCCCTGCCAGCCCCAACAGGCTCATGTACCCCTCCCACCAATGCATCCTTTGCCCCAGCCAGCCTCTGGTGGGCTCTTGTGCCAAACCCACCACTGCCTCCTCTGGCCCTGGTGGGCTTTCCTATCCTGCCTGTTGCTACCTCTGTCCCTGCCCACCTGGGCAGGCACATGTGCTCTGGGGAAGCCTCAGAAGCAGAGGGAGGGACACACACAGAGGTGGGGCTGAAACAACAGCTCGGCCCTAGGGGCTGAGCAACTAAGAAAGAAGAGTTGAAATCTCTCCTTGTGGTTGCAGGAACTGTGGTTTTACACCCCCCACTGCTGGCTTTGTAAACTCAGTGCCTGCAGAGCATCTGAATGGATGAATGCCCCTGCAGCTGAGACTGGTCTATCTTTAACAGCTGTGGGCTTTGTGAGCATGTACATGTGGGGACTGGACCAGGCCAGAATCTGAGCTTCCTCCATAGCTCCCATAGTAAGTCCAAGTACATGATTACTACAGTCCTGGGACCTGACTTTGGTGGATTGGTGCAGGTGGCCTGGAGACAACAACATATGAGAGATACCAAGGTCAATTGCCAGCATATCCACAGTTAAGGTTAGACTGAGAGCAGTTCCAACAACAGTGTAATTTGTGAGCCAAACAACAGGTAAAAAGTGACACAACAGAGTATACTCACAGGTGAACATCTCCAGAGGAGGAAAACTCAGTGGCTTCTCTCCCAGTGGGAGTTCTCAAATCCCACCTGTCTAGTGCCACAGAATAGAAACATAGCTCAGAAACAGATGTGGGGGCCTCTACTCCAACAACTAGGGAGCAGACACTGACTCTGAATGGGCAGTAACAACCACAGAGCAAAGGGGAGGCCCCACCCAATATCCAGTGCAGGCTCATGTCACCACAACATCAGTAACAACACCTATCAAGTGTATAATGGTGAGCACACACTGAGAAAAGATGTGCCAAATATTCATACTAAAAATAGGCTTCACACCAAAAATTACTAAACGCTAAGACTACACAGGGATGTTCCTTCGTAAAAATAGCCCTCCAAGAGAGTTTGAGGTTCAAGCACCAGGTGGAAGAACCCCAAGAGCATTTGGATTTGAAGGCCAGCACAGCCTGAGTGCGGGAACACCAAGGCCTGGGAGAAAGAGAGACTCCACTCTTGGAGGGTGCACACAAGACCTCATGTGCACTGGGACCCACCACAAAGCAATACCTTCATAGGAACTGGAACTAGACCTAACTAGATATCTGGGAGGGTCTCCTGGGGAGGCAGGGGTAGGCTGTAGCTCACTGTAGGTGCAAGGACACTGGTGGCAGAGGGCCAAGAGAATGTTGATCAGCATGAGCTGTCAAAGAGGTCCCCATTTCACCACCAAGATCCAGCTACAACCAACACTCTACAGTCTACAGAACTGGAACACGTCAGCCCAAACAACCAGAAAGACGGAAACACAGCCACACCCATCAGCATATTGGTTGCCTAAATACATACTGAGCTCACAGCTACCTCAAAACGCACCACTGGACACAGCACTGCCCATCAGAGGGACAAAACCCATATCCACCCAACAGAGGGCAGGCACCAGTTCCTCCCACCAAGAAGCCTGCACAAGCCCCTGGACCAACCTCACGCACAGGGGGCAGACAAAAGATGCAAGAGGAACTATGATCCTGTAGCCTGTGGAAAGGAGACCACAAACACAGAAACTTAGAGAAAATGAGATGACAGAGAAATAAGTTGTGAAAGAAGGAACACAGTAAAAACCCACAAGACAAATAAATGAAGAGGAGATAGGAAATCTACCTGAAAAAGAATTCAGAGTAATGATAGTAAAGATGGCCGAAGATGTCAGAAAAATAATGGAGGCACAGATCGAGAAGATATATGAAATGTTTAACAAGGAGCTAGAAGATTTAAAGGAAAAACAAAGAGATGAGCAATACAATAACTGAAATGAAAATGCACTACAAGGAACTAATAGCAGAAATAAGTAAGGCAGAAGAATGAACAGGTGAAGCAGAAGACAGAATAGTGGAAATCACTGTCACAGACCAGAATAAAGGAAAAAGAATGAAAAGAAATGAGGACAGTCTCAGAGACATCTGGGACAAGATTAAATGCACCAACATTCTCGTTATAGGGGTCTCTGAAGGAAAATAGAAAGAGAAAGGGCCTGAGAAAATATTTGAAGATATTATAGCCAAAAACATCCCTAACATGAGAAAGGAAACACTCACTCAAGTCCAGGAAGTGCAGAGAGTCCCATACAGAATGCACCTAAGGAGGAACATAGCAAGGCACATACTAATCAAAGTGACGAAAATTAAAGACAATTTAAAAATATTAAGTATCAACAAGGGAAAACAACAAATAACATACAAGGGAATCCCCATAAGGTTATCAGATGATTTTTTCAGCAGAAAATCTGCAGGCCAGAAGGAAGTGGCATGATACATTTAAAGTGATGAAAGGGGGGGGATAAAACCCTACAACAAAGAATACTCAAACCAGCAAGAATCTCATTCAGATTCGATGGAGAAATCAAAAGCTTTACAGACAAGAAAAATCTACAAGAATTCAGCACCACCAAACCAGCTTTACAGCAAACGCTAAAGGAACTTCTCTAGATGTGAAAGAGACCAGCAAATAAAAACACCTTGTACATATATAGACTGCTACATCAAAACCTCAAGGGAACAGCAAACCAAAAAACTACAATAGATACACACAAAAAAGAAAGGCAACCTAAACACAACACCAAAGGTAGTCATCAAATCACAAGACAAAAGAACAAAAGAGGGAGGCAAGTAAAAACACCTACAAAAACAAACCCAGAACAATTAACAAAATGTCAATAGGAATGTACATATCGATAATTATCTTAAATGTAAATGGATTAAATGCTCCAACCAAAGACATAGACTGGTTGAATGGCTACAAAAGCAAGACCCATATATATGCTATACACAAGAGACCCACTTTGGATCTGCAGACTGAAACTGAGGGGATGGAAAAAGGTATTCCATGCGAATGGAAACAAAAAGAAAGCTGCATAAGTGTCCATCATCGGATGAATGGATAAAGAAGATGTGGCACATATATACAATGGAATATTACTCAGCTGTAAAAAGAAACAAAATTGAGATATTTGTAGTGAGGTGGAAGGACCTAGAGTCTGTCACACAGAGTGAAGTAAGTCAGAAAGAGAAAAACAAACACCGTATGTTAACACATATATATGGAATCTAAGAAAACAAAAAAGGTCATGAAGAACCTAGGGGTAAAATGGGAATAAAGACAGAGACCTACTAGAGAATGGACTTGAGGATATGGGGAGGGGGAAGGGTAAGCTGTGACAAAGTGAGACAGTGGCATGGACATATATACACTACCAAACGTAAAATAGATAGCTAGTGGGAAGTAGCCGCATAGCACAGGGAGATCAGCTCGGTGGTTTGTGACCACATAGAGGGGTGGAAGAGAGAGGGTGGGAGGGAGAGAGACGCAAGTGGGAAGAGATATGGGAACATATGTATATGTATAACTGATTCACTTTGTTATAAAGCAGAAACTAACACACCATTGTAAAGCAATTATACTCCAATAAAGATGTTAAAAAAAAAGAAAGCTGGAGTAGCAATACTCATATCAGACAAAGTAGACTTTAAATAAAGACTGTTACAAGAGACAAGGAAGAACACTACATAATGATCAAGGGATAATCCAAGAAGAAGATATAACAATTGTAAATATATATGCACGCAACATAGGAGCACCTCAATATATAAGGTAAATGCTACCAACCACAGAAGGGGAAATCGACAGTAACACAGTAGTAGGGGATTTACACAATACTTACACAAATGGAGAGATCATCCAGATAGAAAATCAATAAGAAAACAAAGGCCTGGACTTCCCTGGTGGCGCAGTGGTTGAGAGTCCGCCTGCCGATGTAGGGGACACGGGTTCATGCCCTGGTCTGGGAAGATCCCACATGCCGTGGAGTGGCTGGGCCCGTGAGCCATGGCTGCTGAACCTACGCATCCAGAACCTATGCTCTGCAACGGGAGAAGCCACAACAGTGCGAGGCCCGCATACCGCAAAAAAAAAAAAAAAAAAAAAAAAGAAAAGAAAGAAAAAGAAAAGGAAAAGAAAACAAAGGCCTTAAATGGCATATTAGACCAGATGGAATTAACTGATATTTATAGAACACCTCATCCAACAGCAGCAAAATATACTTTCTTATCAAGTGCACATGGAACATTCTGCAGCATAGATTACATATTGGGCCACAAATCAAGCCTCAGTAAATTTAAGAAAATTGAATTCATATGAAGCATCTTTTCCAACCACATGCCATGAGATTAGAAATAAATTAAAGGAAAACAACTGTAAAAAACATAAACATGTGGGGACTAAATCATATGTTACTAAACAACCAATGGATCACCAAAGAAATCAAAGAGCAAATAAAAAATACTAAGAGACAACAAAAGCATGACAATCCAAAACCTATGGGATGCAGCAACAGCAATTCCAAGAGGAAGTTTATAGCCATATATTCTTACCTCAGGAAACAAGAAAAATCTCAATCACACAATGAAGTTTTACACCTAAGGCAACTAGAGAAAGAAGAAAAAACAAAACTCAACGTTAGTAAAAAGAAAGAAATCCTAAAGATGAAACCAGAAATTCAAGAAATAGAGATGAAGAAAACAATAGAAAAGTTCAATGAAATTAAAAGTTGGTTCTTTGGAAAGATTAAAAAATCAATAAAACTTTACAGACTCATCAAGAATAAAAGGGCAAGGGCTCAAATCTATAAAATTATAAATGAAAAAGAAGTTACAACTGACAATAAAGACATAAAATTATCATAGGAGACTACTACAAGAAACTATATGGCAATAAAAAGGACAACCTAGAAGAAATGGACAAATTCTTAAAAAGGTACAATCTCCCAATACTGAACCAGGAAGAAATAGAAAATATAAACAGACCAAACACAATCACTGAAATGGAAACTCTGATTAAAAATTTTCAAACAAACAAAAGCCCAGGACCAGATGGCTTCACAGGTGAATTCTATCAAACATTTAGGGAAGAGATAACACCTGTCCTTCTCAAACTCTTCCAAAATATAGCAGAGGGAGGAACACTCCCAAACTCATTCTACGAGGCGACCATCACCCTGATACCAAAATCAGACAAAGATGTCACACAAAAAGAAAGCTACAGGTCAATATCACTGACGAACATAGGTGCAAAAATCCTCAACAGAATATTAGCAAGCAGAATCCAATAGCACAGTAAATGGATCATACACCATGATCAAGTGGGGTTTATCCCAGGAATGCAAGGATTCTTCAATATACGCAAATCAATCAATGTGATACACCATATCAACAAATTGAAAGATAAAAACCATATGATAGTCTCAATAGATGCAGAAAAAGCTTTTGACAAAATTCAACACCCATTTATGATAAAAACTCTCCAGAAAGTAGGCATAGAGGGAATCTACATCAACGTAATAAAGGCCATATATGACAAACCCACAGCCAACATCGTTCTCAATGGTGAAAAATTGAAACCATTTCCTCTAAGATCAGGAACAGGACAAGCTTGCCCACTCTCTCCACTATTATTCAACATAGTTTTGGAAGTTTTAGCTATGGCAATGAGAGAAGAAGAAGAAATAAAATGAATCCAAATTGGAAAAGAAGAAGTATAACTGTCACTGTTTGCAGATGGCATGATACTATATGTAGAGAATCCTAAAGTTGCTACCAGAAAACTACTAGAGCTAATCAATGAATTTGGTAAAGTAGCAGGATACAAAATTAATGCACAGAAACCTCTTGTGTTACTATACACTAATGATGAAAACTCTGAAAGAGAAATTAAGGAAACAATCCTATTTGTAACAATCCATTGCAACAAAAAGAATAAAACACCTAGGAATAAACCTACCTAAGGAGACAAAAGCCCTGCATGCAGAAAGCGATAACACACTGATGAAAGAATTAAAGATGATACAAACAGATGGAGAGATATACCGTGTTCTTGGATTGGAGGAATCAACATTGTGAAAATGACTATACTACCCAAAGCAATCTACAGATTCAATGCAATCCCTATCAAACTACCAAGGGCAGTTTTTCACAGAACTAGAACAAAAAATTTCACAATTTTTATGGAAACTCAAAAGACCCTGAATAGCCAAAATAGTCTTGAGAAAGAAAAACAGAGCTGCAGGAATTAGGCTCCCTGACTTCAGACTATACTACAAAGCTACAGTAATCAAGACAGTTATGGTACTGGCACAAAAGCAGAAATATATATCAATGGAACAGGATAGACTGCCCAGAGATAAACCCACATGCATAATGTCATCTTATCTTCGATAAGGCTGATTTTATTTAATCAAAGCTGTTGAATGGTCAAGAGAATGACCAAAAGGAGGGACTATTGAAATAAATTTCTATGCCCAATGGAGAGACACTTCTGACCTTGATGTCACATCAATAGCCCAAACTTTTGTGTTCCTGTAAGTGCTCTGCCTGTCTAGAAACACAATATATTGTCAGCCAATTCACAAATTCCAGGCCAATTTTGGGCTCTATACTTATTTCCCTGTTCTTCAATCTTTCTAAATAAAGCTAGATGTACAACCATAGCCAATCTTTCTCTGTTTCCACACTGAGTTTTCTAAAGCTCTATAAAATTTGCTGTTGCCCAAGTACCTTGATAAATGTGCTCCACTACTTGTGAGGCAATGTACTCCCAAATCCGTGGATTGTTAACTTTTTAAAAAATTAATTAATTTATTTATTTATTTTGACTAGGGTCTTCGTTTGGGGTCTTCGTTTCTGTGCGAGGGCTTTCTCTAGTTGCGGCAAGTGGGGGCCACTCTTCATCACAGTGCGTGGGCCTCTCACTATCGCGGTCTCTCTTGTTGCGGAGCACAGGCTCCAGACGCACAGGCTCAGTAGTTGTGACTCACAGGCCTAGTTGCTCCATGGCATGTGGGATCTTCCCAGACCAGGGCTCGAACCTATGCCCCTTGCATTGGCAGGCAGATTCTCAGCCACTGTGCCACCAGGGAAGCCCCTATTTTTAACTTTTAATACTTCAGCTTAAATTAAGGATTGAGTAAAAAGGAATACTTCTGAACTCTTTACCATAATATTATATGTATTAGCATTTCAGAAACTCTTTGTCAGGATGCTTTTATTGTACTTGGAAAAAAAATGTACTGTAGAACTGCTACATGAGTGGCGTGATTGATTAAAAATACTTTTGTTACTTTAAAAAACAGACTGAATGAGGATATTTGTTAGCAGTATTTTTTAAATCATTTCTTTTAGTTTTTCTTTTGAAAAACTGAGAGAATGTTTTTTGACTTTTCATATTGCATGTAATTTATTTAAAGTAGAAGTAGAATTTGTATAGGACTAATTTTATTCATGTGCCTGCTTTTGGACTATATTATCTTAGCTAGAGAAAAAGTTTACTATGTTTTTAAATAAAATATTCCTTATAATTTAAGAAAAATATTTTAGGTTATTTTTCTAGTGGAATTACCTTTTTTCTTTAAACCTGTGCTTTAGAGGTACTTGAACTGAAATTGATAGATGAGAGAAAAAAGTATGTGTTTTATAATTTGTCCTAGGAGTTCAAATATTAGGAATGAGTTACACCCCAAAGGAAGGAAATTTCACAGTGTTTTGTCAACTAGGTAAATATCCAAAATCCACTTGTTAATTGTATATGTGGAATACGAAACCTTCTGATTTGTGGACATTTCCCACCTCCATTTATATATACAAAACATTCTAGCTTAAGGGTATTTGGCAGGAGGATAATGCTTTTTGTTGATCTTAGCTTTTAACTTTGATCTAATTAGTTCTATTTTATTAGAAAACAAGAAAAAATCTATCTAACCTTTCTCTGAGAAAGATCTCTGTGTATTGATAATGGTTTCTCAGATATATTGTTAAATAAAAAAGGCAAGGTAGTTACATACAATATTCTAGTTTTGTATAAGGAAGAATGGAGAATAATAATATATTCATATATTTACTTACTTTGCATCAGTAAACATTGGGATGATAAATCACAAAGTAATAAAAATGGTTTATTAATAAGATGCAGAGGAATATAGGATAGGGAGATAGGCATGGAAGCAAGACTTCTCTGAATATACCTTTTTATATAGCTGTAATTTTGAAACTTTTAAAATTTGAGTGTTTTATATATTTAAGTATTCTGAAAATAAATTTAAATTGAAAAAAGCAACCTCCTAAAGTAGAAATCAAATCTACTTAACTATATATGGAACAACTATCTTTGAGAACAATCTGAAGATTAACAGAACAGATTTTCTACAACTAAGGATATAAAGGAAAGGCCACATAGAGATGGGTAGAAGTGGCAGAGATGCAGTCTATCTGGAACTCACACCCCCAGGGCAGTGAGCCACAAGTGGGAGGGATATCACACATTTACTTTTGATGAAGTCCAAATTGTCATTTTTTGTGTGCTTGTGCCTTTGGTGTCATACCCAAAAAACACAAGTTGACAAAGCTATTCTCTAATTTACTGGCATAAATTAACAATACTGGAGCCACAGTTGCAATCCCCAAGTTATTCTATATATTTTTCTCCGACCTATAGCAATCACCAACTTATAGGTAAAGCAGATTAGTACTGGAAGCAGAATGGGAGAATGAGGGGTTTGTGCACCATGTTTGACTTCCCAAACTGACAGACTTACAGGGGGAAGAGTAGCCCCATAATGTCTGGCTTTGAAAAATAGTGGGGCTCACATCCTGGAGAGCCAGAGGGTTGTGGGAAACTACGACTCCACTCTTGAAGGGCTCAAATGTGAACTCACTAGCTCTAAGTCCCAGCACAGAGGCAGCAGCTTGAAAAGTTCCTGGGTCATATGAGAAGGAGATTAATTGACTAATTTTACAGCATGTTCTGGAAGGGCAAGAATCCGGTAGAACTTTCTCTGGGGAAAGAAGTTCTGGTGGATGCCATTTTCTTCACTCTCCTTCCACTTAGTTGGCCTGTTGCTGACTGGTGCCGTTTCTGTCACTCTCTATCAAACTTGCTATCACTGTACCCCACCCAGCTATTCCATGAGGACCCACCCAGGCCAAATCACCTGCCCTGGTTGATCACTCCAAAGTGGCTCCTGCCTAGCCCCACATGGTGAGTGGCCTTAGCCAGTACCTGCATCCCACCAAAGCAGTTCCTACCCTGCCCACACAGCAGGCAGCTCTGGCCATCACAAGAAGCCCTCCAAAGTGTCTTCCACCATGAACCACCTGTTGGGCAAATTCTGCCAGTGCCAATGCCCCTCCAAAGTGGCTCCTTCTCCATGAGAGTAGCCTCACCCACCAGTGCACCCACAGCAGTTCTGGCTGGACCTTGTGGCATGCCAGTCTGGAGGCCAGGCCCACCAACCACGGGGCCTGTAGGAATCATGGCTCAACCACAGAAGGAAGGTGCAGAAATACCCCATAGGGGGTACCTCTGGAGCCCTTGACTCTGGAAACTGAGAAAACCACACCACTGGGACCCATGTTATAAACTTATAAAATGTTGAGTGTTTTAAATATTTAAGTATTCTTAAAATAAATTTAAATTTAAAAGAACAAAAAGCAGCCTCTTAAAGTAGAAATCAAATCTACTTAACTATATATTGAACAACCATCTTTGAGAACAATCTGAAGATTAACAGAACAGATTTTCTACAGCTAAGGATATATATTCTTTCAAGACCAGGAGACATAATTGATATATCTAATATATATAAACAAACAGAGAAAATTAAGCAAAATGAGAAGATACAGGAATATATTCAAAACAAAATAATAAGACAAAACCTCAGAGAAAGAACTAAGTGAAACAGAGATAAGCAATTTGCCAGATAAAGAGTTCAAAATATGGTAATAAAGATGCTCATTATGCTTGGGAGAAAATGGAAGAAAACACTGGCAACTTCAACAAAGAAATAGAAAACACAAAAAAGAACCAATCAAAATTAACTGAAATTGAAAATATCAATTTCAACAACAGATTAGAGTATGCAGGAGAATGAATCAGTGATCTGGAAAACAGCAGAGTGGAAATCATTCAATCAAAACAGCAAAAAGAAAAAAATTATAAGGATAGTTTGAGGGACCACTGGGACAACATCAAGTACACTAATATTTACATTACAGGGTTCCCAGAAATAGAGGAGAGAGAGAAAAAGACAGAAAACATATTTGAAGAAATAATGGCCAAAGACTTCCTAACTTGGTGAAAAAACAGATATACAAGTCCAGGAAGCAGAAGGAGTCCCAAACAAGATATGTCCAAAGAGACCCATACAAAGACAAGTTATAATTAAAATATCAAACATTAAAGATAAAGAGAGTCTTAAAGGCAGCTAGGGAAAAACAGCTAGTTACATACAAGGGGACCCACATAAGACTACAAGCTGATTTTTCAGAGAAACTTTATAGAACAGAAAGGACTGGTGCCATATATTCAAAGTGCTAAAAGAAAAAAATCTTACAACCAAGAATGCTCTACCTGGCAAGGTTATCATTCAGAATTGAAGGAGAGATATAAAGAGTTTGCAGAAAATCAAAAGCTAAAGGGGTTCATCACTACTCAACCGGCCATACAAGAAATTATATAAAGGACTACTTTAAATGGAAAAAACGCTATAACTGGAAACAATCGTAAAAGAAAAAATATCACTGGTAAATGGAAATATATAGTAAAGATAGTGGATCAACCACTTATAAAGCAAGTATGAAGGTTAAAAGACAAGAGTAGTAAAATCATCAATATCTAAAATAATTAGTCACATAATATACAAAATACAACATATAAAATATGACATCAAAAACATAAAATGATTGTGAGGGCAATAAGATATAATGCTTTTAGAATATGCTAGAACTTAAGTGACCATCAGCTTCAAATGGACTGTTGTATATGTAGTTTGTCATATATGAACTACATAATAACCACAAACCAAATACCCATAACAGATACACAGAAAACAAAGAGAAAAGAATATAAACATAACACTAAAGAAAGTCATTAAATCACAAGTGACAAGAACAAGGGAAGATAGAAAAAGAAGAACTTCACAAAACAACCAGAAAACAATTAACAAAATGGCAACAAACACAAACCTATCAATAATTACTTTAAGTGTATGTGGAATAACTATACCAGTAAAAAGACATAGGGTGGCTGAGTGGATAAAAAACAAGAACCAGTGATATGTTGCCTATAAGAGGCTCACTTTAGATCTAAAGACACAAGCAGACTGAAAGGGAAGAAATGGAAGTTATATTACATGCAAATGGAAACAAATGAAAGCTGGGGGTTTCCCTGGTGGTGCAGTGGTTGAGAGTCCGCCTGCCAATGCAGGGGACATGGGTTCATGCCCCGGTCCGGGAGGATCCCACATGCCATGGAGAGGCTGGACCCGTGAGCCGTGGCCTCTGAGCCTGCATGTCGGGAGCCTGTGCTCTGCAATGCAGCGAGAGGCCCAGGTACAGCAAAAAAAAAGAAAAACAAAAGAAAAGAAAGCTGGGTAGAAATACAAATATCATAAAAAGGACTCTACCAAGTCCTTTAATATCAAGTCTGATTTTAAAACAGACTCTACCAAGAGACAAAGAAGGGTATTACACAGTGATAAAGTATAAATCCCAAAAGAGGATATAAAAAATGTAAATATTTATGAACCCAATGTAGGCATACCTGAATACATAATGCGAATATTAACAGACATAAAGGGAGAAAATGACAGTAATACACGAAAACCATATGAAACTACAAATCAATTACAAGACAAAAACTGGAAAATACATAAACTCATAGGGATAAACAATCTGTTTCTAAGTAACAAATATGTCACTGAAGAAATTAAAGAGAAAATTTAAAAATACCTTGAGACACATGAAAATGAAACCACAATATCCAAAATTTATGGAATGCAGTAAAAGCAGTTCTGAGGGCGAAGTTGACAGCAACTTAGGCGTACCTCAGGAAATAAGTCTCAAATAAACTATTTGGCATTACTCTAAAATGAACTAAAAAAGAAGAGCAAACAAAGCACAAAGTTAGTAGAAGAAAGGATATAAAAAAAGACAAGAGTGGAAATAAATGAAATAGAGACCCCCCTATAAAAAGAAAAATACAATAAACTAGGAGTGGTTCTTTGAAAGATAATCCAAATTGATAAATCTTTAGCCAGACTCATCAAGGAAAAAAAAGAGAAATAGTTCCAATAAATAAAGTCAGAAATGAAGGTTAAAACCAACACCACAGAAATACAAATGATCATAAGCAATGATTTCATATATGTACAATTATATTCCAACTAACTGGACAACATAGAAGAAATGGATAAATTCTTAGAAACATACACTCTCCCAAGACTGAATCAGGAAGAAATAGAAAATCTGATCTGACCATTCACTAGTAAGGAAATTGAATCAGTAATAATAATAATAAACAATTCCAACAAACAAATGTCCAGGACCAGAAGGCTTCACAGGTGAATTCTACCAAACATTTAAAGAATTAATACCCATTCTTCTGAAACTATCCTAAAATATTGAAGAGAAAATAAAGCTTCCAAACTCATTCTAGGAGACCAGCTTAACCCTGATAACAAAAACAGACGAGGACACTACAAAAAAACATCTTTGATAAACATAGATGCAAAAGTCCTCAAGAAAATATTAGAAAACTGAATTCAACAACACATTAAAATAATAATATACTATGATCAGGTGTAATTTACCCCTGGGATGCAAGGATGGTATAACAGCTGCAAATCAATGTTACACATCACATTAATGAAGTGAAGGATAAAAATCATAATCATCTCAATAAATGCTGATAAAATTTTTGTTAAAATTCAACACCAATTTATGATAAAATCTCTAGAAGGTTGGTACAGAGGGACTGTAGCTCAACATCATAAAAGTCATATAGGACAAATCCACAGCTAAGATCACACTCTCAATGGTGAAGAGTTGAAAGCTTTTCCTCTAAGACAGGAGAAAGATAAGGATGCCCACTCTTGAAACTTTTATCCACCATAGTATTGGAAGTCCTAGCCACAGCAATCAAACAAGAATAATAGATAAAACAAATCCAAACTGAAAAGGAAGATGTAAAACTGTCACTGTTTGCAGATGACATATTCTATATAGAAAACCTAAAGACTTCACCAAACAGAAAGTCTATTAGATTAATAAATGAATTCAGTAAAGTTGCAGGATAAAAATTCAATATATATTTTGAGTTTATTTGTATATGATGTTAGGGAGTGTTCTAATTTCATTCGTTTACATGGAGTGGTCCAGTTTTCCCAGCACCACTTATTGAAGAGACTGTCTTTTCTCCATTGTATATTCTGCTTCTTTGTCATAGATTAGGTGACCATATGTGTGTGACTTTATCACTGAATTTTCTATCCTGTTCCATAGACCTATATTTCTGTTTTTGTGACACTACCATACCTTTTTGATTACTGTAGCTTTTTAGTCTGAAGTCAAGGGAGCCTGATTCCTCTAGCTCAGTTTTTCTTTCACAAGATTGCTTTGGCTAACTGGTGTCTTTTGTGTTTCCATATAAATTGTACAATTTTTTTGTTCTAATTCTGTGAAAAATGCCATTGGTAGTTTGATAGGGATTGCATTGAATCTGTAGATTGCTTTGAGTAGTATAGTCATGTTCACAGTATTGATTCATCCAATCCAAGAACATGGTATATATCTCCATCTGTTTGTGTCATCTTCCATTACTTTCATCAGTATCATATAATTTTCTAAGTATAGGTCTTTTGCCTCCTTAGGTAGGTCTATTCCTAGGTATTTTATTCTTTTTGATACAGTAGTAAATGGGATTGTTTCCTTGATTTGTCTTTCTGATCTTTCGTTGTTAGTGTATAGGAATGCAAGAGTTTTCTGTGTATTCATTTTGTATCCTGCAACTTTACCAAATTCATTAATGAGCTCTAGCAGTTTTCTAGTAGCAACTTTAGGGTTTTCTATGTATAGTATCATGTCATCTGCAAACAGTGAGAGTTTTACTCCTTTTCTTCCAACTTGGATTACTTTTATTCTTTTTTATTCTGTGATTACTGTGGCCAGGACTTCCAAAACTGTGTTAAATAATAGTGGTGAGAGTGGACATCCTTGTCTTGTTCCTGATCTTAGAGGAAATGCTTTCAGTTTTTCACCATTGAGAATGATGTTGGCTGTGGGTTTGTCATATATGGCCTTTATTATGTTGTGATAGGTTCCCTCTATGCCCACTTTTTGGAGAGTTTTTGTCATAAATGGGAGTTGAATTTTGTCAAAAGCTCTTCCTGCATCTACTGAGATGCAGTTTTTATTCTTTAGTTTGTTGATGTGGTGTATCACACTGGTTGATTTGCAGATATTGAAGAATCCTTGCATCCCTGGAATAAATCCCACTTGATCATGGAGTATGATCCTTTTAATGTGTTTTTGGATTAGGTTTGCTCGTATTTTGTTGAGGAGTTTTGCGTCCATGTTAATCAGTGATATTGAACTGTAATTTTATAATGTTTAACCACTAAATATGATGCATACTGTGGGCTTTAGGTGGATACCTTTTATTCAATTAAGGAAGTGACCTTCTATCACTAGTCTGCTATTTTTTTCCTTTTAAATAGTGAATCATTATAGAATTTTATCAAATGCCTTTTTGTCATTTTTGACATACTTCATGGGGAAAATGCTTTGTACACTGTAAGGCACTAAAGGAAATAAGGGGATTATCTCATACTGAGACAATTTTCAGCAACAAAATACTGTTCATGTGTTCTTAACACTTTGAATATGTGGGCTCCCATATAAAAGGACTTCTAAAATCAAGAGTGTAATTATGAACAAAAGAGGAGCTGATTATAAATGTAACCTACAAAAATCACATCTGAATGACATAAAAGTGGACTTATTTGCATTTATTCAAATCTCATTATCCCAACACACATATTGTTGTGTAGGAAAACTGAACAGCCGACATCTGTAGGAACATACAAGCAAGAATAACCAGAAAAATACTGAAAAAGAAGAGGGATGTACCAGGAAATGAAAGTAGCTAACACTACTAGATAGTTAGAGGTATTTAAAATGAGGTATTGGTGCATGACTAGACAAACAGACCGATGGAACAAAATAGGAAAAGAAACGAGAGATACTCAATTACACATGCAAATTTAGTATACACATAAGCTAGCTCTTAAATTACTGGGGAAATGTAGTCCTTAATAAATGGAATTTGGATAACTGGAGAGTTTTATGGGAAAAGATACAATTTGATTCATTACATGATAAATTCCAAGTGGATCCGCTATTTAAATGTAAAGGTTTGAAACATAGGGTTATTAGTAGAAAGCCTATATGAATTCCTCTATATGATGGGAATGTTTAAATCTTTCCTAAAATTACTAATAATTCAGAATCAATAAGAAGAATACCATATAAATTTGATTACATAAAAATATAATTTAAGATATTTTTGTCTTCCATAAACAAAAGTAAAAGTCAGGTGACAGGCTGGAGAAATATTTACAACTTTTTCCATAGAGTAAGAGTTAACATATTTAAATGAAAATAGAAATTCTAAAATGAGGAAAAAATACAAACAATCCTGTAGAAAAATAGGCTGGAGATATGATCAGACAGTTCACAAGAAAATGAATGCATTTAGCTCAACTTTGTTCATACAAAAAAAGTGAATGCAAAGTCACACTGAGATATTCTTTTTCAACTAATATATTGAGGAAGATTTAAAATCACATCCACGAAATATGGTATGATCAGATGTAAAAGAAAACAAAACAAAAATATGAGGGACATCCTTATATACTACCACAAACTGATTGCACAAAAATATCGTTCAGTAGAAATGAAAAGGTACAAAATAGTGCATCTAATATGCTACATTTATCTCAGAAAAGGGAATAGTAATATAAATATAGTTACATAATATGTTATATATAGCAAAGAATACATCATTGTATTAAAATTATATATTGTATGTTATGTTATAAAATATATAACATATAATATCTTATAAATTATACATAGATATGTATAATAATATATAGTATGTATTAATATATAATATATAGATAAGCATGTATATATGCTTATATGCTTAAAATTAATAATAGGATAACAATTCATAACATCTAAAAAAAGATTGCCGATAGATGGAGGGGGCAAATAGGATCGAGGGGACAGGGATTCAGTGTAGTTTTTTATGGATTTGAATCTGGACGGTATACAAATTTTGTATAGTCATAATACAAAATTAAATTTCAAAGACCATTTTAAATAAAACCTAAAAGTTTAAAATAAAATAAACATATAAACCTAAATGTGCATCGGATTTGGTGGCAAAACTCACAGAATGAAACCATTCCAAGTGACTTCATCACAAAGTCCTTTGATTGTAAATCCCTGTAGAGATACGCCCAGAAGACAAAGAGAAATGCAATAATGGCAAACTATCAGAAACAATGGTCTATCCAATAGCAATGAGCATTGCTTGCACCCAATTTGTGGCCCTTTTTTTTTAATTGAAGTAGAGTTGATGTACAATATTATGTAAGTTACAAGTGTACAATATAGTGATTCACAATTTTTAAAGGTTATACTCTATTTATAGTTAATCTACAATAGGTCTGGCCCAGGCTCTTATGGAGTCACTGTTTTGCCCTGAGTCCCCATGTATGTGACACCTTGTGTGCACCCCGTAAGAGTGGAGTCTCTGTTTCTCCCAGTCCTGTGGAGCTCCTGCACAAAATCCCTGCTGCCCTTCAAATCCAAATGCTCTGTGGACTCCTCCTCCTGATGCCACACCTCTGGGATGGGGAGCCTGATGTGGGGGCAGAACTCTCAGTCCTGTGGGAGAACCTTTGTGATATAATTATTTTCCAGTTTCTGGTCACCCACCCGACGGGTATGGGACTTAATTATATCACAAAAGCCCCCTTTCTCCTGTCTCATTGTGGCTTCTTCTTTGTCTTTGGATGTAGCATATTTTTTGGTAAGTTCCAGTCGTTTTTGTCGATGATCGTTCAGCAATTAGTTGTGATTTTTGTGTTCTTATTAGAGGAGGTGAGCTCAAGTCCTTCTACTCTGCCCTCCTGTCTCCTCTTCCTGTTTGTTTGCTGTTTAAAAGTATATTTTGGTATTACTCACTAGCTGATTTTAGAAATTGCAAATAGCTTCTCCATGTGTTCCATATGTTTATTATATTTGTCCTTGGTGTCCATTATTGAATAGAATACCTTAATTTTGCATTAACTCTAATTCCTATCATTTTATTTAAAGTTTACTGTTTGTGGGACTTCCCTGTTGGTCCAGTGGTTAGGACTTCACCTTCCAATGCAGGGGGTGTGCTTTCAATCCTTGGTCAGGGATTTAAGACCTCACATGCCTCAGGGCTAAAAAATGAAAACATAAAACAAAAGAAATATTCCAACAAATTCAATAAAGACTTTAAAAATGGTTCACATCAAAAAATCTTTAAAAAAATAAAGTTTACTGTTTGTGTTTTTGAAGTTTAAAGATAGCATTTTCTGTTCCTAAGAATCAGAGGTAATCTTTCATATTTTTTCTCTTACCATTATGTTTTTACCTTTTACATTTTGTTATTTAATCCATCTTGGTAGAGTGATGCAATGTGAGAAGAACCAGGCCTGATGTTGCAGGCTTCGAAAATGGAGGAAAGCCATGAGTCCAGGAAAGTCGATGGCCTCTAGAGCTTGAAAAGTGCAAGGAACTAGATTCTTCCATAGGACCTTCAGAATAGAACATGACCCTGCCTGTCACCTTGATTTTATTCCGGAAAGAACCATTTTGGTATTTTGAGTTACAGAACTGTGAGTAAATAAATGTGTAATATTTAGGCACTAAGTTTGGGACAATTTATTACAATAGACAACTAATACAACATTTTTATAATTTTAGGTCATTTCATATAAGAGCATGGGAGGTCTTCATCTGTTCAGATCATGATTTATGTCCTTTACTAGAGCTTTACCATCTTATTCACAGAGGTTTGTGTATTCCTGGTTAACATTCTAGCTACTTTTTAGTTTTTATTGCTACTGTGAATTATATAAAAGAATTACATTGAATTTTTTTGTTTGTTTGTGGGGGAGAGTTCTAAGGGTATGATCTTGTATCTGGCAGTCTCATTAAATTTTCTTATTAGTTGTCTGTTATTCTCTTGGTTTTTTTTTCCCCCCTAGGGCCATCTGTATAATGGCAACTTTATTTTCTCCCTTGCAATCTTTCTACCTTGTGTTATATATTTTTCTTTCTGCTTTGGCTAGGATGTCCAATCATAGTAAATGACAGCAGTGATAGAGGGAAACTTTCTCTAATTTCTGATCTTAAAGTAAGTGCATTTAAATTTTATCCATTAATGTGATAGACAGACTCTAGTTCAACACCTCATGGTCCTTACCTCCTGGTGTTCACACGTTTGTGTAATCCTCTCCAATTGAGTGTGGCCTGAAACTGTGACTTGATTTTAATCATTAGAATATGTCAAAGGTGATAAGATGTCATGCCTCTGATTATTTTATTCTTTAATAATTTCCTGTCTTGCTAGCATTAGAGACTTTCCTTATTGGCTTGATAAAGTGGTCATATTGAGGATCCCAAGCCTTCATTGCAAAGGGCTGTAGGGATCCTCTAGGAACTCTTGGAGACCTCCAGCCAGCATCCAGAATGAAGCTTGGGTCCTCAGTCTTAAAGTCACAAGGAAATGAATTCTCCCCATAAACTGAGTGAGCTTGGAAGCGGATTCTTCTCCATTCTCACTTCAAGATGAGAATGCAGCCCAGAAGACACCTTGACTGTAGCCTTGTGAGAACCTAAGCAGAGGGCATATTTAAGTCATGTCCACACTCCTGAACCACAGAAACTGTGAGATAATAAATATGTGTTGTTTTAAGCTGTTAAGTTTGTAGTAATTTGTTGCAGGGCAATAGAAAACTAATACAATTATTGTAATATTTGTTATACAGTATTATATAGCTTATATTATTTTTTTACTTTGTAAAATATTTTTACAGTTCTACAGTGACTGGATAAACATATGAGTTTTCACATTTCGTTTATCAATGTAACAAATTACATTGAGATATTTTCTGATGTTGAGGACCATGAGAGGCTGTATGTCTGGGTTAAATCCTATTTGATCATGAAATGTATCTTTTAAGACTATGTTGGATTTAGTTAGCTAATATTCTAGGTAGAATGTTTGCATCTATGTCCATATTTTATTTCTTGAATTATCTTTATCTGGCCTTAGAACCACAATTTTGGTTGCCTCATAGAATGAGCAGAGCAGTGAAATATAAATCAATTTTTAAAACTGAACTGAGCAGGTTTCTCTCTTTCTACTTCCTAGAGACATTTATATAAAATAGGAATGAAATTTCTCTTAAACATTTAATAGAACTGACATTTGGGGAGGGACCTTCAAGATGGAGGAAGACTAAGACATGGAGATCACCTTCCTCCCCACATACATCAAAAAGAAAGAGAAATGTCTCCCTGCAACCTCAGAAGCAGCAGACTAAATCCCTACAATCAATTTGATGTACCCTGCATCTGTGGAATAACTGAAGGGACAACATATCATCCCAAAATTGTGGCAGTGGACTTTGGGAGCAACTGTAGACTTGGGGTTTGCTATCTGTGACTGATTTGTTTCTGATTTTTATGTTTATCTTAGTTTAATGTTTAGCACTTGTTATCATTGGTTGATTTGTTTATTGGTTTGGTTGCATCTTCTTTATTTATTATTATATTTTTATTTTAATACTTTTTTCCTTTTCATTATTCTTTTAATTTTAATTTTAATTTCTTTTTTTCTCCCTTTTCTTCTGAGCCATGTGGCTGAGAGGGTCTTGGTGCCCCAGGCTGGAGTCAGGCCTGAGCTTCTGAGGTGGGTGAGCTGAGTTCAGGACATTGGACCACCAGAGACCTCCTGGCCCCATGTAATATCAATCAGCGAGAGCTCTCCCAGATATCTCCATCTCAATGTTAAGACCCTGTTGCAACCAACGGCCAGTAAAATCAAGTGCTGGATGTCCCATGCCAAACAACTAGCAAGAAAGGAACACAAATCCACCCATTAACAGAGAAGCTGCCTAAAAACATACTAAGTTGACAGACTGCAAAACAAAATGCCAGAGTGGCCATGCCCACGAGAAAGACAAGATCAAAGCCCACCCACCAGAACACAGGCACCCGTCCCCTCAAACAGGAAGCTTACACAAGACACTGAACCAGTCTCAACCACTGGGGGAAGACACCAAAAACAACATGAACTACGAACATGCAACCTGCGAAAAGGAGACCACAGACACAGTAGGTTAAACAAAATAAGACAGAGAAACATGCAGCAGATGAAGGAACAAGGTAAAAACCTACAAGATGAAACAAATGAACAGGAATCAGGCAGTCTACCTGAAAAAGAATTCAAAGTAATGCCAGAAAAGATAATCCAAAATTTTGGAAATAGAATAGAGAAAATACAAGAAACGTTTAACAAGGACATAGAAGAACAAAAGAGCAAACAAACAATGATGAACAACACAATAAATGAAATTTAAAATTCTCTAGAAGGAATCAATAGCAGAATAACTAAGGCAGAAGAATGGAGAAGTGATCTGGAAGATAAAATCATGGTATTAAATACTACAGAACAGAATAAAGAAAAAAGAATGAAAAGAATTTACGACACTCTCAGAGACATCTGGGACAACATCAAATGCACCAACATTCGAATTATAGGGGTCCCAGAAGAAGAAGAGAAAAAGAAAGGTCTCAGAAAATGTTTGAAGAGATTATAGTTGAAAACTTCCCTAACATGGGAAAGGAAATAGTCAACCAAGTCCAGGAATCACAAAGGGTCCCATGCAGGATAAATCCAAGGAGAAACATGCCAAGACACATACTAATCAAACTATCAAAAATTATATACAAAAAATATATGAAAAGCAGCAAGGGAAAAGCAACAAATAACATACAAAGGAATCCCCATAAGACTAACAGCAGGTCCTTCATCAGAAATGTTGTAAACGAGAAGGGAGTGGCAGGACATATTTAAAGAAATGAAAGGGAAAAACCTAAACCAAGATTACTCAAACCAGCAGGGATCTCATTCAGATGCGATAGAGAAATTAAAACTTTACAGACAAGCAAAAGTTAAGAGAATTCAGCACCACAAATCCAGCTTTACAACAAATGCTAAAGGAACTTCTCTAGGCAGGAAACACAAGAGAAGGAAAAGACCTAAAATAACAAACACAAAACAATTAAGAAAATGGTAATAGGAACATACATACCGATAATTACCTCAAATGTAAATGGATTAAATGCTCCAACCAAAAGACATAGACTGGCTGAATGGATACAAAAACAAGACACATATATATGCTGTCTGCAAGAGACCCACTTCAGACCTAGGGACACATACAGACTGTAAGTGAGGGGATGGAAATAGATATTGCATGCAAATGGAAATCAAAAGAAAGCTGGAGTAGCAGTTCTCATATCAGACAAAATAGACTTTAAAATAAAGACTACCACAAGAGACAAAGAAGGACACTACATAATGATCAAGGGATCAATCCAAGAAGAAGATATAACAATTGTAAATATTTATGCACCCAACATAGGAGCACCTCAATACATAAGGCAAATGCTAACTGCCATAAAAAGGGAAATCGACAATAACACAATAACAGGAGGGGACTTTAACACCCCACTTTCACCAGTGGACAGATCATCCAAAATGAAAATAAATAAGGAAACACAGCTTTAAATGACATATTAAACAACATGGACTTAATTAATATTTATAGGACATTCCATCCAAAAACAACAGAATACACATTTTTCTCAAGTGCTCATGGAATATTCTCCAAGATAGATCATATCTTGGGTCACAAATCAAGCCTTGGTTAATATAAGAAAATTGAAATTGTATCAAGTATCTTTTCCAACCGCAACACTATGAGACTAGATATCAATTACAGGAAAAAAAAACTGTGAAAAATACAGACTCATGGAGGCAAAACAATACGCTACTAAATAACCAAGAGATCACTGAAGAAATCAAAGAGGAGATAAAAAAAATACATAGAAACAAATGATAACAAAAACAGGATGACCCAAAACCTATGGGATGCAGCAAAAGCAGTTCTAAGAGGGAAGTTTATAGGAATACAATCCTACCACAAGAAAAAAGAAAAATGTCAAATAAACAACCTAACCTTACACCAAAGGCAGTTAGAGAAAGAACAACAACAAAAAAAAATCACAAAGTTAGCAGAAGGAAAGAAATCATAATGATCAGATCAGAAATAAATGAAAAAGAAATGAAGTAATTCATAGCAAAGATCAATAAAACTAAAAGCTGTTTCTTTGAGAAGATAAACAAAATTGATAAAACATTTGCCAGACTCATCAGGAAAATAAGGGAGAAGACCAAAATCAACAAAATTAGAAACGAAAAAGGAGAAGTAAGAACTGACACCACAGGAATACAAATGATCATGAGAGACTACTACAAGCAACTATATGCCAATGAAATGGACAACCTGGAAGAAATGGACAAATTCTTAGAAAAGTGCAACCTTCCAAGACTGAACCAGGAAGAAGTAGAAGACATGAACAGACCAATCACAAGCACTGAAATTGAAACTGTGATTTAAAATCTTCCAACAAACAGAAAACCAGGGCCAGATGGCTTCAGAGGCAAATTCTATCAAACATTTAGAGAAGAGCTAACATCTATCCTTCTCAAACTCTTCCAAAATATAGCAGAGGGAGGAACACTCCCAAACTCATTCTATGAGGCCACCATCACCCTGATACCAAAACCAGAAAAGATGTCAGGAATAAAGAAAACTACAGGTCAATATCACTGATGAACATTGATGCAAATATACTCAACAAAATACTAGCAAACAGAATCCAACAGCACATTAAAAGGATCATACACCATGATCAACTGGGGTTTATCCCGGGAATGCAAGGATTCTTCATATACGCAAATCAATCTATGTGATACACCATATTAACAAACTGAAGGATAAAAACCATATGATCACCTCAATAGATGTAGAAAAACTTTTGACAAAATTCAACACCAATTTATGATAAAAACTCTTCAGAAACTGGGCATAGAGGAAATCTACCTTAACATAATAAAAGCTACATATGACAAACCCACAGCATTCACATCATTCACAGTGGTGAAAAACTGAAAGCATTTCCTCTAAGATCAGGAACAAGACAAGGGTGCCCACTCTCACCACTATTATTTAACATAGTTTTGGAAGTCCTAGCAACAGCAATCAGAGAAGAAAAAGGAAGAAAAGGAATCCAAATCGGAAAAGAAGTTGTAAATCTGTCACTGTTTGCAGGTGACATGATACTATACATAGAGAATCCTAAAGATGCTACCAGAAAACTTCTAGAGGTAATCAACGAATTTGGTAGAATACCAGGATACAAAATTAGTGTACAGAAATCTCTTGCATCCCTATACACTAATGATGAAAAATCTGAAAGAGAAATTACGGAAACACTCCTATTTACCATTACAACAGAAAGAAAAACATACCTAGGAATAAACCTACCTAAGGTGGCAAAAGGCCTGTATGCAGAAAACTATAGGACACTCGTGAAAGAAATGAAAGATGATACAAACAGATGGAGAGATATACCACATTCTTGGATTGGAAGAGTCAACATTGTGAAAATGACTATACCACCCAAAGCAATCTACAGATTCAGTGCAATCCCTGTCAAGCTACCAATGGCATTTTTCACAGAAGTAGAACAAAAATTTTACAATTTGTATGGAAACACCAAAGCCCCCAAATAGCCAAAGCAATCTTGAGAAAGAAAAATGGACGAATCAGACTCCCTGACGTCAGACTATACTACAAATTTACAGTAATCAGGACAGTATGGTACTGGCACAAAAACAGAAATATAGATCAATGAAACAGGATAGAAAGCCCAGAGATAAACCCACACACATATGGTCAACTTATCTTTGACAAAGGAGGCGAGAATATACAACAGAGAAAAGATAGCCTCTTCAATAAGTGGAGCTGGGAAACCTGGACAGCTTCATGTAAAAGAATGAAATTAGAACACTTTCTAACACCACATACAAAGAGAAACTCAAAATGGATCAATGACCTAAATGTAAGGTCAGACACTATAAATCTCTTAGAGGAAATCATAGGCAGAACACTCTATGAAATAAATCACAGCAAGATCCTTTTTGACCCACCTCTTAGAGAAATGGAAATAAAATCAAAAATAAACAAATGGGACCTATTGAAACTTAAAAGCTTTTGCACTGCAAAGGAAACCATAAACAAGATGAAAAGACAGCCCTTATAATGGGGGAAATATTTGCAAACGAAGCAACTGACAAAGGATTAATCTTCAAATTATACAAGCAGCTCATTCAGCTCAATATCAGAAAAACAAACATCCCAATCCAAAAATGGGTGGAATACCTAAATAGACATTTCTTCTAAGTAAACATACAGATTGCCAACAAATGCATGAAAAGATGCTCAACATCATTAATCATTAGAGAAATACAAATCAAAATCACAATGAGGTATCACCACACACCTGTCAGAATGGCCAGCATCAAAAAATCTAGGAACAATAAATGCTGGAGAGGGTGTGGAGAAAAGGGTACCCTGTTGCACTGTTGGTGGTCATGTAAATTGATACAGCCACTATGGTGAGCAGTATGGAAGTTCCTTACAAAACTAATAATAGAACTACCATGTGACCCAGCAATCCCACCACTGGGCATATACCCTGAGAAAACCATAATTCCAAAAGAGACATGCACCACAATATTCATTGAAGCACTATTTACAATAGCCAGGACATGGAAGCAACCTAAGTGTCTATCAACAGATGAATGGATAAAGAGGATGGGGCACATATACACAATGGAATATTACTCAGCCTTAAAAAGGAACTAAATTGAGTCTTTTGTAATGAGGATGGACCTAGAGTCTGTCATACAGAATGACGTAAGTCAGAATGAGTAAAACCAATACTGGATGCTAACGAACATAAATGGAATCTAAATAAACCAATACTGATGAACCTAGTCGCAGGGCAGGAATAAAGACGGAGATGTAGAAAATAGACTTGAGGACTCGGTGGGGGAATGGGAATCTGGGATGAGGTGAGAGAGTAGCATTGACATATATATACTACCAAATGTAAAATGGATGGCTAGTGGGAAGCTGCTGCATCGCACAGGGAGATCAGCTCCGTGCTTTGTGAAGACCTAGAGGGGTCGGAAAGGGAGAGTGGGAGAGAGGCTCAAGAGGGAGGGGGTATGGAGATATATGTATACACATAGCTGATTCACTTTGTTTTAGAGCAGAAACTAACACGACGTTGTAAAGCAATTATACTCCAATAAGGATATTAAAAGAAGAACTAGATGGCAAGTGACATTCTTTAGTTTGCATAGCTGTGGTTTTGAAATGAGCCATGTATCCTGGTGGAGCGTGACAGGCAAAAGATGCAGAGATATGTTGCAGACCCTCTGTATGCTCCTCCCCTAAAAAGCCAAATAATTCTTTATAAAATATCAATCGCCCTTCCAGATCTGTTTCTGGCTTCATTAAAGGGACCTGTGTAGTTGGAGGTATATCTTAGAGTTTCACAGAAGCATAAAATTGTAGAATGTCATAGCTGGAAAAGGCTTTAAACAGTTTATTTAGTCCCCTTATTTTCCAGTTTAAAAGGCTGAGTCGAACTAGGAAGATGGGAGACATGTTTTGCATTTCTAAGTGATATACTGCTTGCAACAGAGAATGAAATATCAATTTCCACTGCCAGTTAGTCATGGATTAAATATTCAGCATGAGGTAGTCATCTGGATCAGAGAGTTGCTGTTGAGCTGGCCTTGAAAAACAAGGCAAGTAGTATGCTTTGGCAAACTCCTTTTCAAAGAACCTTTAAAATTGTACCGACTCAGCTATCCACCCCACCTCCCAGCTTTGCCCTCCAAAACTGAAATTTTATTAATGTAATTGTGGAGCCCACAGAAGAAAAATAAACCTGGAGTCTTGTTCTTCCCACTATCAAATCACATGAATGAACAATTATTTGCATCAGAATGGGCTTTCAGAATTAGCCATACAAGTCATTCATTAAACGTACAGATGTGTTTCCGAATAACAGAGGACATGTAAAATGAAGCTTTAAATAAGCCAGTTAGTGAGTTTAATTCTATACAATGCCCTGTCCCATTTCCTCTGTTTAGTCTTATTTATGATCTAAGCAGAGATTCAGAGGGACAGGGAATATGGAATCATTCCTATGTCAGTTTTGGGTACTTATTCCTTGAGTTCAAGTGAATTCAACAAAGATTCATCAAACTTAAGTGTGTGTGTGAGTTGTGTACGGAGGGGAGGGATTTAGCTACAGATACATATAAGGCCTTCAGCCTCCTTGCTTCAGTAGCCTGCCTCAGGTGCATTTGTGAAAGCTTAAGTCCCATCTGCTGGTGTCACATATTCAAGCGTATGATTAGCTTGTTCTTTTCTCATTCCTGAAATCCAGCATCTGAAGAGTTTCCAGAAACTTGGTAAAACCAACACAAATTGATCACTTACTGCTGCCTCTGAGTATTTGCTCTCGTCTTTGCTCCCTCCTGTCATACCCCTCCTCCATTCCCTCTGACTCTTGCCCAAGGAATAATATATTTCTTACTGCTTATGGATTTGACTTCAATAGATGTGAATAAAACCTAAAAACAGAAATTGAGACTCCATGGCTTAAAACTTTCTCTTTTGTATATGTTTGTAAGAGTAGTTGGTAGTTGTTGTGTGTTTTAATTTTACTTTAGCATAGGTGGCAATGAAAATGTCTTCCATCTAACTTGTGTCTATAAAGTTTTTTAAACAAAGATGGTATTAAAACAAAAACAAAATAACACCATTGCCCTTAAAGCAGCCTCACACTGAAGCACTAAGTCCCCAGGCAAATTTTATAGGGCTATAGTTCCTAGGCTAACTTTAAGGTACCTCACTGCTATCTGAAGCTGTGTTACTAAGGAGGGGCAGGCACCAGCACACTTCTCTAGTCTAATGCTGAGCTCCTCTCCACTTAGGGCCACTAGAAAGGAAGGGTTGAATTTCAGGTCTGGACATGCTTAGGCACCATCTTTGAAAACCACGCATTGAAGATCACTGTCACCTCTTTATTCTCCCATAACAATCTGTAAAACTGTTTCTCTGCCTGAGTCTAGGTATCTTTCTTTAGCAGATTACTTCCTCCCATCCCCAATCAGGACTGTTGGCTGGTGTACACTGATTTCCATTTTAATGTCTGGGGGAAGGAGAATCAAGTGAAAAAGTAGTAAATTAAGTGACATAGTGAGAAGTTATGGCGATACCTTATTTAGCTTCTGACTGTACCATGAGTTGTCAGTTCATGAGTGTGTGTGTATCTCTTATGAAAACTGAGCCCTACAGCTTCTGGCTAACCTAAAACCCCCACATACAGGAGAAGATACTGAAAGGAGGAGTGGCTCAATCGCTGTAATGGTGGCCTCTCTGCCCGACCAGACAACCTCACTGAGGGTCATTTCTTCTTGGAAATCCATCTCAGGTCCTGCAAAGGGTTGGAGTCCTGATAGTTACTTGTTGATGGGAACTGGAGGTGGTAGATACTGTAAAAGGGAAATTATTACCACTTGCAAGTAAGGGCAGGTGAAAGTGCATTGCTAGCAGGGGTAGCAAAAGCTAGTTGCTTTAAAGGTAGGTGCACTACCCTGCCCTTGCCCAATGAAGACAAAGGACCACAGTCTAGGATTCAAAAGGTGGGAAGAGCTGGGGGCTTATGCCCTTCCCTGGCTCCACTCTTCCCCAGGGTACCTTGCGTTGGAAGCATAAAGTCCTCAGGGTGATTCCCTCCCCTTCCAGGCTTCTCCGCCATTCAGATGGTTGGTGCAGCTGCCACTGTTGTCAGACGGAGCTGCCAGATAAGGATTTGGACTAATGGGGACCATCCTATGCCATCTCCACCCCACTTCACCTTGCCTTTCCCTCCCTCCTCCACTCCTTTCTCAATGTGGGATGAAACCTGTGTGTCTCAAAAGCACTCTCAGGTTTAGACTGGAGGATTATGGCCTCTGGGCTCCAGGAGGGTGAGCCTCTTGCTTACCCACCCCTTTTCCAGGTGGGGCGTGGTCTCTCAGCTGTTACCTCAAGGACAGTGGTGGGGATCCCTCGTGAATTGAGAGTGGAAGCTTGGGGCTTCAGATCATGTCTTTGGCACGGGCTGGACGCCTGAGAATTCCCCGCTGTGTTCTCTCACCCCCTCACCACACATACAGACACCCCTTTCCTCCCTGACTGTTCTTGCGCTCTCTTCCCCTCCCCCTCCCTTTCCCGCAGTGATCCCAGAGCAGGTGCATCTTGGGGAGAGGGTGGCCAGGGAGGAGCCTAGGCATTCTGGGGAGCTATATCTAGCAATTTGGGGTCCCTCTGCCATAGGTAGGGCACAGGAATGCCAAAAGGACGCTGGCCCAGTTGGAAGGACTCAGCAGCCCTGGGAGTGGGAGGGCCAACGGACCCCAACTGTGTGCACAGCAGCATCTGGATCCGCACAAGGGTGCCGTGGGGCTGAACGTCCCAGCTTCGCCCCCACATACTCCATTCTCATTCTGGAGACGGCCTTCGCCCCTATGGGATGGGCTCTTTCACCGTGCCTCAATTCCACAGCCCTTGGCACAGGTGCACATTGCTTGGGTGCCCTCAGGTGCATTACTAGCTGGAAAAGACAAGAGTCTGAGACTGGTTCTTGCAAATGGGAAAACTAAGGTTTGGAGAAGTTAATAAAGCCTTCTTGCTCAAGGTTAAGCTGCAAGGTTGAGGCTGGGTTGGGGAGCAACCCCAGGCTTCTGGACTCCCAGTCCACAGCACTTTTCCCATCTGGAGTCCAACACGGCTCCCCCAAAGCCTTGCAAGTACAGCGGGACCCACACGCACAAACAGAACTCATCTTTACAAGTGTTTTCTCACACTTGGAGCTATTTCTTTCTCTCTTGACTCCCCATCCCACCCCGCAGACCAGCTTCTTTAGCCAGTGCCAAAGCCCCACCACCCACCCATCTTTTCACCTGAAGAGTGAGCAGGCCCCCTAGCTGTGTGGTTCACAGACTCTCGGCACTGGGCTGGGCTCTGGACGATGCCCGTTTCAAGGGTGCAAGGCATCGTGTATGTGTGTGTGTGTGTTTGTGTGTGGTGGGGGGTGGCGGCGTGCCAGCAGGGGACTGCTGCAGCTACAGAAGCTCACTCTTGGTGCAGTCTTGCTCAGCAAATGAGCGCAGCTTGGAACTGTTCAACATTTTCTAGGGGGATGTGGTCACGTGGGTACACCCACAAACAGAGAAATGTGGCAAATGAAATCATGTCATCTCATCCTAGTTGCCTCTGTCCTGTTCCTCCCACCCCCACCACTGCTAGTCCTGAAGCCACACACCAACTGCAAACCAGGCGGGAGGTGGGGGAACTGGTTTAATTTTAGGCTTTTGCCTCTTAGGAAGTGAAAAGATGATTTGAGGTTCAGGCAAGAACAATTTGCCCAGCTCTGGGTTCTGGAGAGGTGCACCCCTTAATAATGGGAGCCTTGACCTTATTTATTATTTTGTCCCAGTGTCTAGAGTGGCACAGAGGAGGTGCTGGGTAACTGCTGGTTGGATTTAAGGGAATTTACAGCAGAGGTGTCCTCCGGCTGGGAGTTTTGGATGATGTCCCTTGCGATTCTTTGAGCCTACCACAGGATAGCATCCTTGCTATCCTGTGCCTCTCTCCTACTCCCATCTTAACCCAAACCACACCTCTGGGAGTTGTCTGTCCTTTTCCTGTTCCTCTCAGCAGTGTCCAATTCCTGAGGGATTCTTCGTTGGGACACTGAGATAAGTGGGCTCAGGTGGAATGAGGCACCAGGGAAGCTAGCTCTTTATGGTCCTAGAAGCAACCTCTGTCCTGCTCTTTGTCCATTAGGCTAAGGACTGAGACAGAGATAGACCATCAGAATAAGAATGGATCTAGGATTTGACTTCCAACCTCTTCGGCTTACAAAGGGACAACCCACAGCCTGGACCAGCAACCTCATTTCCTTCATTTTCTCACCTACCCAGAAGAATTCACTAATGCTCAGATTGTAAGGAGGTTCCTAACTTCATTGTCTCTAAATATCACAAACGATCGTCCCTGCAAAGATACAAGGACAGGCCCCTAATTTAAGGAGACAGCTTTATTAGATGAGCCTCTTCAATATAAAGGGGAAAAGACCTCGCTGCCAAAGAGCTTCCTATTCTTTGATGGTACAGTAGAAACTATCAGAAAGTCAGCACTTCCTTTTTGTGGAACTGAGATGCTACAGATTTGGGAGGATAAGAAATTCCAAGCATAATTCCATTCATTTGTCTATTATTTTTAAGGTCCAGATGATGGAGGTATAGATGTCAGTAGCATTGCAAAGGTCATTTGATTTCACACATTTATAACCTATAATCTTTTATTCTGGAAGCCACCTTGGGGCCATATCACTTGTTCATTTTCAAACTTAAGTTGAATGAGGACACTGGAGACCCTCAGGTTAGACAAGATTTCCATGGAGAGTGATTCTGAAGAAGTCTCTTAAGACACTAATACAGTATTTAATGAACTTCATTTTTGGAAAATTATTCCTGTTCCATAGCTTTTGAATGTACCTGGCAAAGTTAGTTCACATAGCTGCTGCAATAACTACAGATAATGAACAGTGATATTAAGAGACACAGGCAGAGTCAGAAGAACCTGAGTTGTATCTAAACACAGTCCTACCAATACAAAGTATGACTATGACCATCATGAAGTGACACAGAAAAAACTGGACATGAAAAAATAAAAAGTGAAATAACATGAGGTAAAACCATGGGTAAAAAAATAACTAAAACAACATGAAGTGAAAAGGGAGGAGAAGAATGATAATTGTGCAATGAATATTGAAAGCAAGAGTTCATGTAATAGTTGATCTGTTAATCAATCTGTTCCTTGCTTGAAAGTTGCTTACAGTTTCATTATAGGTCATAAGCAAAGTAGTGGTGGGTTCTTTTTGTGTTTTTTTTTTCATTTTTTGTTTTTTCTTTGCTTTATTTACCTGTAAAGTGAAAGCAAAACTATTATCAGCCCTTTGTGGGCTCTGATCACTGTTTTCTCAAATGCTTTGAGGTGGTTCTTTCCTTGGCTTCAGGTAGTTAGTTTCCTTACACACATGTGCTGATCAATAATTCAGTGAGTACTTGAGGGGGAGCCTCTGAAAATTGTAAACATTCTCTCTCTACACAGGTCTCCCCTCTCCAAAACTCTTTCCTGTGAACTCCAGGTTTCTTGGCTTCTCCAGACTCATATCTCCATTTCCTCAATTGAGGGAGATGTCCAGGCTCTGTCTGAGTTCCCCGTCCCTGTCTTGCAGTCTAGAATATTTCTCTAGGCAGTAGGATGGGGCAATCTTCAGGCTCATCTAAGCTTTTCCACCTCTCAGAGATCACTGACCTTACTTGCCTGATGTCCAATGACTTGAGTTTTTCTCATATATTTTGTCTTGCTGTTTTTGTTTGTTTTGCTTTTAGTTATTTTGCACAGGTGGGTAAATCTGGTCCCTGTTACTCTATCTTGACTAGAGTGGAAGTGAAAGTTATTCCCCAAATTTGGTTTTAAAGGACCAGATTTCACCATTTAATACACACATATTTTATATTTTAAAAATCTAAAGTCAGGATGTGTGTTAAATACAATTCTACCTTACAACTGCCATTGGCCAAGAGGGAATTGTGTTACTGTTCACGCATGAGCACATGTGAACTTGGCCATGGCTGTTCATATTATCATCCCTTCAATTGAATTATGTGCATGATTATCACTGTATGTGTTGAGTTTAATTGCCATTTAAAGTATCTTCAAAAAGATTTCATCATGGTTTTCCCTTGAAATAAAAAGTTATTGTGTATGAGAAATGACTCAGAATAGAAAAGTCTGATTAAAATAGTGTCTTAGGGACTTCCCTGGTGGCGCAGTGGTTGAGAATCTGCCTGCTAATGCAGGAGACATGGGTTCAAGCCCTGGTCTGGGAAGATCCCACATGCCACGGAGCAACTAAGCCCGTGAGCCACAACTACTGAGCCTGCGCGTCTGGAGCCTGTGCTCCGCAACAAGAGAGGGTGCGCTAGTGAGAGACCCATGCACCACAATGAGGAGTGACCCCCACTTGCCACAACTAGAGAAAGCCCTTGCACAGAAACGAAGACCCAACACAGCCCAAAATAAATTAATTAATTAATTAATTTTAAAAAAGAGTGTCTTAAATCAGTCTACCAGAGCTCTTTCAAAAACTATTAAATGAACATTTAAATTAAAAGAAAACATTTTGTCATAATATAATAGGTAGCATTTTTCTCTTAGTAGTCCATAAGATAATGTGTACCCTATGTCCAATGGCATTTTAGATTCAATTAAATACAGTAGCCAATTAACTGGGATGTTTATTGGTAAAGCTAATCCAACTTGCTTCCAAATTAACAGTGGTTAAAACAAGACAGAAGTTCATTTCCCTCTCACATTATCAGTCTGGGAACAAGTGACCTGTGGTTTGTGTGGTTATTCCATGTTGGGGACTCAGGCCCTTTTTATATTGTTGCTTCACCATGTGCAGGGTGTAGCCTTCATCTACAGGGTTGAAGATGACTTGATGTTGTGTATACATGTTAGGCAGTGGGAAGAGGGCAAAGGAGAAGTGAATGTCACACTCCTTCCCTTTAGGGTCACAGCCTAGATGTTGCACATATCACATGTGTTTTCATCCCACTGGCCAGAACATTGTCACATGGCCACAAACAGCTGCAAAGGAGAGAGGGAAATACAGCCCTTAGTCAAGGTGTCACATGCCCAGATGAAAATCAGAGGTTCTATTATTATGGACGGGGGGAAAATGAATAAGGTGGGGGGGACAAGGAGCATCTGATCTGTGTTCTGTGTCACCCTAGGGTTTTCAAATTGTTGGAGCTGCCTATAGAAGGAATGGATTGTCTAGAGAAATAGTGAGAGCTCTGTGACTACGTTGTTCAAGGAAGGCCTAATTGAACACTTGGAAGTGATGTTATAGAAAGCACTTAAGCAGTGGTTGGCAAAGGGACGATAGATGCCTTTGAAGGTCCCTCCCAGCCTGGAGAGTCACATGTGCTCAGGTCCTACCCACATTGGTCTGTGAGTCCCACTGGCTGTATGTGAATCACTTGTCTGCCGTCTGTGCCAAGGGCTTGGCTTCACTGAAAATGCCCAAATACATACAGAGAGCTCCAGATAAAATTCTATTTAACCCCCAGAGATCAGGGATGGGGCATGGGGGTGGGCAGAGCAGCAATAACTAGTCAAAGCTCTTAATCAGATCTTGATGGTGGTAAGATAGAGCTGCTGGGTGAGTCAGGCAGAGGTTGTTTAAGAGAGAAATGAGACCAGCTCAGGGTGCATTCTGTTACAGGTCTCCAGTTGGGGCATCCCCTAAGCTTCCCCATTGTTCCTCCTTTCTGAGTACAAGCACAGATAACAGGTGCCCTCATGCACTACTGGTGGGAGTGTGAAATGGTGTAGCCATCTTGCACAGCAAATTGGCACTGCTTACATGAAATAAGAATACACGTTACCTGTGCGCCAGATTTCCCACTCCTGGGATATAGCCCCCTAAATTTACTCAGACAGGTACAAGAAAATTCATCAAAGTATTGTTTGTGGAGGGGGGATATAGAAACAAAGTGAGAGTTTATCCTTGGAAGGGTGGACAGGTAAAATGTGGTGGATGACCACACTTAGAAGCAAGGAATCCTGTATCTTAACATCAGAGTGCCATGTGAAAACTATATGTTATCATTAGTCTATACCGTGTGTGTGCGTGTGTGTGTGTGTGTGTGTGCACGCACGCGTGTGCCCAGGCACACGTGTATTAGTCAGCTTATTCTGCCACAAAGCAATAACACATTCTGGGTGGCTTAAATAGCAGACATTTATTTTCTCACAATTCTGGAGGCTAGAGATTCACGATATAGATACCAGAAATTTTGATTTCTGGTAAGGGCTCTCTTCCTGTCTTGTAGATGGCTGCTTCCTCCCCGTGTCCTCATTTGGCCATTCCTCTGGTCTTGTGTGGAGACAGAAAGAGCTCATGCGTCCCTTCCTCTACTTATAAGGACGTCAATACAACCAGATTAAGGCTCTACTGTGATGACCTCATTTAACCTTACACCTCCCTAAAATTCTCTCCAAATATTTTGGAGATTAACCTTATACCTCCCTGAAAGTTCCCTCAAAGTACTTTGCGGGTTAGGGCTTGAACATATGTATATTAGGGGACTCAATGCATTCCATAACATTCCTCCCTATGCCTCCCACCAAATGCATGTCTTTCTCACATGCAAAATTCATTCATCCCTTCCCAACAGCCCCAAATGTCTTAATGTGCTCCAGAACCTATGTCCAGTCAAAAGTCTCATCTAAATATCACCTAATTTAGGTTTGGATGAGACGTGAGTTATGATTCATCCAAAGGGCGAAATTCCCCTCCAGCTGTGAAACCAGACAAATGATCTGCTTCTCAAGTATAGTAATAGGACAAGCATAGGATAGGCATTCCCTTTTGAAAAGGGAGAAACCAGAAAGAAGAGAGGGATGATAGATCCCAAGAAAGTGCAAAACTTAGCAAGGCAAATTTCATTAGATTTTTCAGACTGGAGAATAATCTTTGGCTGGATGCTTTGGGCAGTATCACCCCCACCCTCACAGCCCTTTGCTGTTGCCTTTCTCCTGAGGCACTAGTCAGGGGAAGCCTGTCCTACTGAAACTGAGGAGGCAACAGCCTTGCCCCCAGGGCCTGTTAGGTCTAGACCCAATGGTGGGAATGGCAGCCCTGATGATCTCTTAATCACCTTTGGTGTCATTCTTTCCTTTACTTGAAGGATGAAGCATGTTTGCAGCTAAGTAACTCTATTGTCCTGCCTTGTAGATTCCAAAAACTTTCCTTTATTTCATCCTCCCTCTGCTCCCCTTGGTCCATGCTGACAGTGCCTGTGCTTGTATAATCCCATCTCTGTTCCTGACTTCTGCTGAGATACCTAATTAAAATAATGAGTAATCTCCTCAAGGAGTGGTTTTCTAGCCACATCCTTGGTGTTCTCTCCAGAAGATGCTTTATATTTTTTGCAATATGGATAGAATGAGAATTTTTCAAATCTTCAAGTTCTGGTTCATCTTGCTTAATGATTCTG
The DNA here is from genome assembly GCF_964374135.1 of Grampus griseus. Lineage (NCBI taxonomy): Eukaryota > Metazoa > Chordata > Mammalia > Artiodactyla > Delphinidae > Grampus > Grampus griseus. The sequence continues at coordinate 53,157,572 of NC_138999.1, forward strand.
CTGATTTCTCTCTCTCCTCTTGCATTTTACTATAAGCAGCTGAGCTTCACATTCACCACTTTGCGTAAAAATCTCCTCAGCTAGATATCTAATTTCATTGCTCACAGGCTCTACCTTCCACAGAAGACTAGAACAAAATTCAGCCAAATTCTTTGCCACTTTATAATAAGGATCACCTTTTCTCCAGTTTCTAATGACACGTTCCTCTTTTCTCTTTGAGACCTCACCAGGAGCATCGTTAATGTCCATGTTTCTACCAACAGTCACTTCAATGCAATATAGGCTTTTTCTAGCATGCGCCTGAAACCTCTCCCAGCCTCTACTCCTCATCTAGTTCCAAATACACTTCCACATTTTTAGGTTTTTATTAAAGTAGTACCCCACTTCATGGTACCAAAATCTGTGTTAATCTGCTCAGTCTTCCACAACAAAATACCACAGACTGGGTGGCTTAAACAACAGACATTTCTTTTCTCACAGTTCTGGAGGCTAGAAGTCCATGGTCAAAGTGCAAGAAAATTTGCTTTCTTGTGAGAGCTCTCTTCCTGGCTTATAGTCAGCTGCCTTCTTGCTGTGTCTTCACATGGCCTTTCCTCTGTGCATGTAGAGACAGAGAGGAGGCAACCTCTGGTGTGTCTTCTTCTTCTTCAAAGGGCACCAGTCCAATTGGATTAGGGTCCCACATTTATGACCTCATTTAACCTTAATTACCTCTCTAAAGGCCCCCCTCTAAACACACTCACATTGGGGATTAGGGCTTCAACATATGAATTTTGGAGGGACACAATTCAGTCCATAACGCTCACACTCTCTAGATCTCTCTCTCTCTCTCTCTCTCTCTCACACACACACACACACACACATTCTCTTTCCCTCTCCCTCTCCTCCTTCCTCTCCTTTTCTCTCCTTAATATACATCAATAATTTACCATTTAGAAGAGCACATGCAACACAATAAATAGGCATTAAGTAGTTTTGAATGGTTGCCTATGTGGGGCGTAAATGGTGTAGGAAATGGGGATAAAAGGGAAGGAAGGCATAAGGAAGGAAGGAAGAGGAATTACACAACAGAGAGGCCTTATCTACAGAGAAAAAAGAGGGTGAAATTTAAAAATATTTGAAATAATGGCTGGAGACTCTCCAGATTCGTCAAGAGATATACGCCAAGTGATTCAGAGAGGATAGACTCATAGAAATCCACACCAAGACACATCATGGTTAATGTCTGAAAACTAGGGACAAAGAATGCCTTAAACAAGTCAAAGAGAAATTACACCTTACCTATAGGTGAAAATAGTTTGAATGACAGTGAATTTCTCATCAGAAAATATAGAGGCCAGAAGGAAGTGGCACAAGATTTTTCAAGTCCTGAAAGAAGAGAACTATCAACCGCAAATACTACATGTAGCAAAAATATCCATCAAGAATGAGGAATAAATTAAGACATTCTCAGATGAAGAAAACTAAGGGAATCTGTCACCAGCAGATCTACCCTAAAATAATAATAGCTAAAGGAATCTTTCCTAAAAGAAGACAACATGGAATATCAGGAAGGAAGAAAAACCAAGAGAAAGAGTAAAAATATAATTAAAATACATTACATTTTCCTTCTCCTGTTTAGTTTTCTAAATCATTTCTGATGGTGGAAGCAGTAATATGGTTCTCTACAAACATAACTCTTATGTAGGAGAAATATTTCAGATAGTTATATTATAAATGGTGGAGGGTAAAGGGGGCAAAAAGGGAGGTAATGTTTCTACTCTTCACTCACCCTAATAAAAAGATGACACAGAAAACTATGATAAATTATGAAATATAATACCTAGAGCAACCACTGAAAAAACTATAGAAAGAGATACATTTAAAAACAGTATAGGTAAAATGTAATTCCAAAACACATTCAATTAAAGATAGGAAGGCAGCAAAAAGGAAACAGAGAATCGAATAAGAGAGAGATCAAATAGTAAACAAAAATTAAATGATACACTTAAGTTCTAACTTACCAATAAGTACACCGGATATAAATGGCCTAAATATTGCAATCCAAATACTGGTCAGCCAAGATGATTAAAAAATATGACCCGTCTATGTGCTGTCTACAAGAATCTCACTTCAAATATAAAGATATAGGTATGTTGAAATAATGAAAGAAGATATACCATGGAAACATTAATCCAAGGAAAGCAGGAATGGATATATTAATATCAGATAAAGTAGACTTCAGAGCAAAGAAAATTACTAGGTACAGAGAGGTACATTAGATAATGACAAAAGTGTCAGTCTGCCAAGAAGACCTAGCAGTCCTAAATATTTTACAGTTACATATTTTACAGTTACAACAGAACTGTAAAATATGAGAGGCAAATCTGACAGAACCAAAGGAAGAAATAGACAAAGCCACAATTATAGCTGGGGTCTTTAACATACGTCTATCATTTGATGGAACTAGACAGAAAATCAGCAAGGGTATAGAGCTCCACAACACCATCAATGACAGGATCTAATTAACATTTATAGAACATTCCACCCAACAACAGGATACACATACTTTTCAAGTGTCCATGGAACATATACCAATATAGATAGACCATATTCTGGGATACAAAAAAAAATTCTTAACAAATTTAAAAGACAGGAAATACAGTGTGTTCTCTGGCATTAATAAAGTCAAACTAGAAATCAAGAAGTCAGAAAAAATACCAGGAAAAAGATAATAATAAAAAAAATCTAAAATAACGCATGTTTCAAAGATGAAGTCTCAAGTGAAATAAAAATACATTGAACTGAGTGAAAATGAAACATATCAAAATGAAAAATGAACATATCAAAATGGGATGATGCAGAAGCAGTGGTGAAAGGGAAATTTTTAGCACCAATGTTTACTTTAGAACAGAGGAAATGCCTCTAATTAATAATCTAAGCTCCTACCTCAAGAAACTAGAAAAGAAGAGCAAAATAACACCGAGGCAAGCAGAAAACAGGAAATAATACAGATAAGAGCAGATATTGATGATTAAAAACAGAAAGAAAAGTAGGGAAATCAATGAAACAGAAAGCTTAATGTTTGAAAAAATACATAAAATTGAAAAACCTCTAGCAACCCTAACCAAGAAAAAAGAGAGAAGACACAAATTACAGACATCAGGAATGAAACAGAAAATGTCACTACCAACCCCACAGACTTCAAAAGAATAGCAAAGGAATACTATGAACAATTCTACTCGTGTAAATTAAACAAGTTACATGAAATGGACCGATTCTCAAAAAACACTACCACAACTCACCTGATATAAAATAGATAATTTGAATAACCCTGAAACTATTTAGAAAATTAAATTTGTAAAGTAACAACCCCCAAAAGCAGAACCTCCATGCCCATTTGGTTTCACTGGAGAATTCTAACAAATGGTTAAAGAGAATTAACCCTATTTCTTAACAGTCTCTCCAAAAAGCAGAAGTGGAAAGAACACATCTCCATTTATTTTATGAAGCCCTTAATACCCTGAAACAATTTCAGGCAAAGACAATACAAGAAAATTATAAATTAATATCCTTCATGATTGTAGATGTAAAAATCGTTATCAAAGTATTAGCAAATAGAATTCGGCAATATATTAAAAAAGAATTGACACCATGACCAAGAGGGGTTTATTCCAGAGATGCAAGGTTAGTTTGTTATTCAAAAATCAATCAATATTATTTATCATATCAAAAGGCTAAAGAAGAGAAATCGCATGACTATGTCAATTGATACAGATAAAGCACTTGACAAAAGTCAGCACATATTTATGATAAAATCTCTTTTAAAAACTAGGAATGGGGGTGGGGGGACTTTCTCAACTTGATAAAGTACATCTACAAATACCCTTCAGCTAGCTAACAATACACTTACTTGTCAAAGAATGAATGCTGTCCTACGTAGATCACGAGCAAGGCAAGGATGTCCACTCTCAGCACCGTTAGTCCATATAGCACTAGAGGTTTTAGGCAGGACAATTAGGCAGGAAAGTAAATAAAAGGCGTACAAGATGGAAAGGAAGAAATAAAACTGTTTTCGTTTGCAGATAACATGATTTGTCTATGTAGGGAATCCTGATAAGTCAAAAACAAAACAAAAAACCAAAAAACTCCTACATCTAATACGTGAGTCAGCAAGATTGCAGAATGTAAGATCAGCATTAAAAACAAATAGCAAATATGCATGTGAAAACTATAATTACAAAACATGAAACCACTTACAAGCACTCAGAAACATGAAATACCTAAGTGAAACAAAGATTTAACAAAAGATGCATAGGACTTTTATGCTGAAAACTACAAAATGCTAATAAAACAAATCAAAGGAGATCTAAATAGAGAGGGACACTGTATCCAGGGTTTGGAAGATGAGTCAATATAGTAAAGATGCCAATCCTCCCAAACTGACGTACAAATTTAATAAAATTCCCATCAAAATGCCAGAAAGATTTTTGGTAGATATAGACAAAATTATTCTAAAATTTATATGGCAAGGCAAAAGAACTAGAATGGCCAAAAGTATTTTGAGATATAAAAATAAATGGGAGAAATCACTCTTCCTGATTTCAAAGCTTATTATATAGCTACAGTGATTAAGATTGTGTGATACTGGGCTTCCCTGGTGGCGCAGTGGTTGAGAGTCCGCCTGCCGATGCAGGAGACACGGGTTCGTGCCTCGGTCCGGGAAGATCCCACATGCCGCGGAGCGACTAGGCCCGTGAGCCATGGCCGCTGAGCCTGCGCGTCCCGCAACGGGAGAGGCCACAACAGTGAGAGGCCCGCGTACCACAAAAAAAAAAAAAAAAAAAAAAAAAAAGATTGTGTGATACTGACAAAGGGACAGACACATAGGTAATTGGAACAAAATTGAGAATCCAGAAATTGACCCACACAGTATGGCCAACTGATTTTTGACAGAGGTGCAAAAGTAATCCGACAAAGGAAGGACAGTCTTTATAGCAAACGGTACTGAAGCAATTGCATATCCATAAGCAAAAAAAAAAAAAAAAAAAAAATAACATAGGAGAAAAATTGCAGACCCTAGAGCTTAGTGAAGACTCTTAGACATGACACCAGAGCATTATCCATAATATATATATATATAATGAAGTCCTATATATATATATATATATATATATATATATATATATATATATATATATATATATATATATATATATATATATAGGACTTCATCAAAAAAACAGTTTTAAGTGTTCTGCTAAGGACCTGGTTAAGAGGATGAAAAGGCAAGCTAATAAATGGGAGAAAATATTTGCAAACCTCATATCTGACAAAGCACTCATATCTAGGACACATAAAGAGTTCTCAATACTCAGCCCTGAGTAAACAAACAGTCCAATGGGCCAAAGACATGCACAGACATTTTTTGGAAAAGGACATACAGATGGCAAATAAGTACATGAGAAGATGTTCAGTATCACTAGCCACTAGGGAAATGCAAATTAAGATCACTTTGAGGTATCACCATATACCTTTTAAAACAGTTCAAGCAAAATGACTGGCTGCATAGAGGAACTAGATCACTCATATATTGTTGGCGGGCATGTGAAACGGTACAGCCGCTCTGGGAAACAGTTTGGCAGTTTCTCAAAAAACTAAGCATGGGGCTTCCCTGGTGGCGCAGTAGTTGGGAGTCCGCCTGCCGATGCAGCGGACGCGGGTTCGTGCCCCGGTCCGGGAGGATCCCGCATGCCGCGGGGCGGCTGGGCCCGTGAGTCATGGCCACTGGGCCTGCGCGTCCGGAGCCTGTGCTCCGCGGCGGGAGAGGCCACAGCAGTGAGAGGCCCGCGTACCGAAAAAAAAAAAAAAAAAAAAAACACTAAGCATGCAATTACCACACAAACCAGCAATTGCAGTCTTGGTCATTTATCCTAGAGAAATGAAAACTTACGGTCACACTAAAACTCGTAGTTGCATATTCATAGCAGCTTTATTCATAATCGCCAAAAACTGGAATCAGTCCAGATGTCCTTCAGTGGACATTGTTTAGACTTGTCAGTGCATGGTGATAATAAAGAGCAGACCAACTTTAATTGGTTCTTTTTTTTTTTTATTTCTCTGCACACAATGCACCTCTTTATTTTCCACACCTGAGGTGGACTGCTCTCACTGCCCGGCCCTTGGTAAACCACTGCTGAGAGGTAACAGTGGTACCGTCAAAGGCTGCAGTGACACCGCTGTCCCTCCACTAAAGCATGGGCCGGGCTCCCTGCCAGCCCCTGAGAAACTGACTTTAGAAATAGCAGTAAATAGAGACTATTTCTGAACTCCATCTTCATAACCCTGCTTCTTTCTCATAACGAGGAGTCTTAGCCCTTCTGCCCCTTAGTCAGGGTCCCTAGTCCTTGCCATTTCTTGCCACAGTGGACAATAGGAAAAGGCTCCAAAACACCTTGGATTGTGGCCTCCCTGGCCCTCATACCCAAAGGATAAAGCTGCCATTTTGCTGGTGACAGCCTTACTCCTGAAGAAGAGGAAATACCACGGTGCTTTTGAGGAAGACTTTGTGCCTTTGATTTTCCAGTTCCAGGCAGCACTTTAACTGTGACCCCACCAGGTGAAAACCTTTGGTTTATTTTGACTTAATCTGGGATTGCAGTGTCCCCTGCCCGACAACATGGGGTTGTCTATAAGCAGAATTGGACATGGATGGAGGAGGGAGGATTAGATAAAAGGCACTCATCCAAGCAGGGAAAGATGTACTATGTTGATTTCTATGAAGTGTCAGTGAGAGAGACCTCTCACCCCTGATTTCATTTAGTAGTAGTCACTAGCATCTTAACTGAATTGATCACAAATTAGGAAGTCTTGGGCCAGCCCTATAAAATGCCATTATTCATACTGACATTACGAGGTGACTTATGTTAATGATTATTATTATAGTCTTAATAAGTGGTAATATACCTTGCTACTCATGCTAGTACATGTGCACACATGCATATGCACACACACACACACACACACACACACATTATACACACATCCTACCCATTGTAGGCTCTTTATAACAAAATTTAAACCACTGTGGTAAAGGAGATAACCATAGCAGAAGAGTTGGGCAGTGTGGGGAGGGATAGGTACTATCATTGGTTGACTGCTCACCACGTGCCACATACTCTGCTTGGGGACTTTACATGTCTTAGCTCATTTAGCCCTCAGCAAAGAACCTGTAAGGTAAGTGCTATTATCATTCCTGTGTTACTGATGAAGAGACCAGGGCTGAGAGAAGTGAAAAGAGATAATCCGATTATGTCACTCCTGCTGCTTAAAGTTCTACAATGATTCCCCCTTCTCCTGAAGGTAAAAGTACTCGCTCCTCATCTCAATCTCCAGGTTGTGTTCTGGCAACTTCCCTAGTTTCATCTCAGACAACTCCCACCACACACACACACACACACACACACACACACACACGCACGCGCGCACACACACACACACACACCCCACTTGCAGTAGGTGTTCCAGCCACACTGACCTTTTTTCAGTTCCTCTAATGTGCCACATTCTTTTCTGTTCTAGGGCCATTGCAAATAGTATTCTCTCTGCCTGGACTGCTCTCCTCTATGTCTACCTGCTACCCACCATCTACCTCCGACCCATTCTCCAGGTCTTAGCTTAGATGTCACATTCTCAGTTTCTCAGGGGAGCTTCCTGTGACAGCCCCCTTGACTACAGTGCCCCTCAGACTATGTTAGAACCCTTTGGTGTGTCCTTCCATTGCATTCTGCATTTCAACCATATTACTTATCACTTAGTTTTACATGTGTTCAGGGTCTATTTTCCTCATTAGATGAAGATTCCTGTCCACAGGCTGTCCTGTTCTCTGCTCTATCTCTAGCACCTAGTACAGTGGCTGGCACGTGATAAATGTTCCATAAGTATTTGTTGAATGAATGTATCTTCAAGCCTTCTATAATTGGTGCATAATCGGTGCTCAATGAATATAATTAAACTATAAATATAGTTGTTATTCTTATTGTCCAAGGGCAAATTGCTAGTCAGGGGCAGAACCAGGAATCATACCCACGTCTGAATCTAAAGCTCATGTTCCTTTCAAATTATGGCTCTGCCTGCAGAAATGGGTTCTAGGCCTAGCAGTGCCACAAACTGGCTGTATGAGTCAGGGTGAGACACTATATCACTCTGAATCTCAGTTTTCCCATCTGTAAATTGGGGTAGGGCTAGGTGAAGTTTAGACTGCACTGTATGCAATCTAGAGGAAGAGAATAGAAGTCTAGATGGGAGGGGGCTCTAAGTAGTGGATTAACTGACCAGTACAAATCACTATCATCCCTCTGCAAGGCAGTTGAACAGGTATACCGAGAACCCTCAATATGTTTACGCCCCTTAGTCTGGGTAACCCCAGTCAGGCAGTGTGGAGTAGTGGGTGGTGTTAGAGAGCCCTGGGTTCAAATCACAACATCCCATTTACTGCAACTTACCATCCTGAACTCCCAATTTCCTTCTTTACAGATGGGATAATAACACCCATCCTTTTAATCTTTTCTAAGGTAAAAGCAATATAATAACTTGAAAAGAAAATTTTGAATATTGAAAGAAAAATTTCGCCTGTCATCCTACCCACCTTACATAATTCTTTCTGTGGTTCTGTGCCATTGAGGGCCACCTCTTGAGGCAGGAGCCACAGGCAATGCTGAAGAAAGGAGAGAGAATGAACACAGAAGCAGGCTGAGGTCAGAGGCCGGAGGCCAGGGTGTGGAGCAAGAGTAACCATGGGATGGGCTGGGGCAGAGGAGAAAGCCAGCTACTGAGGCAGAATAAAGGAGATGCCTAATCTGAGTAATGGATGATGGCTAGACAGAACCTGAGAACCAGAGAGTAGAGAGTGAGTGGGAGGGCATCAGTGTGCCCTAGAGGGGCTTCCTTCCAAAGTTTTGTGGCTCTTTCACTTAGGCAGGCTTCAGTGGTCTCAAAGATCCTTGAAACTGTACTCTTGCCAATTCCTTTTGTTTAGTCACATGCACGTGTATTTTGAAATTGCAATCCTAGTGTATATACCTTTTCATGGAGTATCTTCAGCATTTTCCATGTCACAAGTCTTCATAATGATGCCTTTTAGTGGCTGCCAAATATTCCAATTTTGCCCATAGACCAGAAAGCATATCCCTGTGTATTAACTTTTTGCTTCCTTGACTTATTTCCTTAGAATAAATTGCTAGGTGTGGGATTACTGAGCCAGAGGGTATGCAATTGGGATTTAACAACCAGAAATAGGTTTTATGCTTTCTAGGAAAAGAAATGAGCTGCAGTTCTTCCCGTCTCCTGCCTCTTCTGGAACTGATGAGGGGACCCTATAGAGCTGTGTGGTCCAATATGAGAGCCATTATCCCCATGTGGCTGTTTAAACTTAATTTTAATCAACTGAGTAAAATTAAATAAAATTCAAAATTCAGTTCCTCGGTTGCACTAGCCATATTTTGAATGCTCAGTAGCTTCATGTGCCTAGTGGCTACTGTATTAGAAAGCATAGATACAGAAAATTTCCATCATTGTAGAAAATTTATTGGATAGTGCTGCTCTAGAGTTTCTCAAGAGGTCATGGTTGGCATCTTGGGTGGGAGTTATTTGTGATGTGGGACTTTCCTGTGCATTGAGAGGCTGTTTAGCATTTCTGGCCCATATCCACTAAATGCCAGTAGTGCTCTCCCTTGAATAAATCTAACAGCTAAAACCTGCCCCATGTTTTCAAATGCTCCATCAAGGAACAAAATCATCCCCATTCAAGACCCACTGAGCTTTTAGCTTAGAAGAAAGAATCTCCTGCCTTTGTGGGGACGGCTTCAGGCTGCCTCTGCCTGAAGAGAGGGAAGCTTAGAAAGATGGCTTAACAAGATAGCCCTGGCTCAGAGCCTAACTCTGTACTCCATTTCTCTAACTCTGTACTCCATTTCCCTAACTCTGTACTCCATTTCCCTTTTCCTGCCTTCTCCTGCTGGTCTGTTTCCTCCTTTGGGGGAATGGCAGGAACAAGACCCTGCAGATGGAAAAGATCAAGACCCGTTTGAAGGCTGAGTTTGAGGCCCTTGAATCAGAGGAGAGGCACCTGAAGGAATACAAGCAGGAGATGGACCTCCTGCTACAGGAGAAAATGGCCCATGTGGAGGAACTCCGACTGATCCACGCTGATATCAATGTGGTATGTGGCTGGCTGCCTGAAGCCTATTTCTGGGCCCTTTGAGGAGGAATAGGCAGTGGTGAGTGCTGTGGACTCTCCTTGAGATATGGCTGTGGCCGATTTGGGGGAGTAGGCATCAGGCTATGGTGAAATGGAAGAATCCAGGAGTTCTGAGATCCAGCCCTGGCTCTGTCACTGATCGACTGTATATCACTGGACAAGTTCCTTCTTCTCTCGGGGCCTCATTTTCCTTTTCTGTACCATGAGAGGAATTCAGTCACCTCTGAGGTCTCACTCAGCACTGATGTGCTCTCATTCTGGGAGTCTAGAAGTTGAGAGCTAGCCTTGGGGAAAAGCAGAGCAGGTAGGTGCCTTGGGGATCTAACTTAAATTTAGGGCTCCAAAGCTTCCAACTAAGCCAAACAAACCATCTCTGCCAGCCTACCCAACTGGGGCTCCCTCATTACAGTCTCTGTTTTGGAGACCCTTGGAATGTGGGGAATGAACTGCCTGCTATGGTGATAAGCCCCCCACTTTATAGAGTTATTAAAGCAGAGTCTGAATGATCACCTGTCTGGGCTGCAGTATTGGTGATTCCTTCACCAGGAGGGAGGTTGGAGGTGCTGACCTGTAAGGCCCTTTCCAACCCTTAGAGCCTATGATAATGAGAATTTTTTTTTTAAATCACGTTTGAAGGAGCTAAGTTTCTATTCTTGGGAGACTCATTTCTGTGGCAATATCTACTTCCTGATATTGCCAGGCCTAGGGTCTTAAAGGAAATATGAATGCAATTTGGACAGTAGTTACCTGGGATTGTCTGTGTCACAAGATCACAGGATATCAGGGTCTCATGAGGAGCTGGCAGTTCTGCTGCCAGCTAACTAAGGATAGAGAAATAAACAAGGTATTAGTCACAGAGGGGCTGAAAATCTGGGCCAGTGGATCTCCAACTTGAACATGCCTCATGAGTCACCTAGAGGGCCTGTTAAAACACAGATTGTTGGACTTCACCGCAGAATTTCTGATTGCTTATATCTGGGGTGGTGCCTGAGAATTTACATTCCTAATGAGTTCCCAGTTGACGCTGATGCTGCTGATCTGGTAACTGCATTTTGGGAACCACTGATCTAGGAGAAAAGCCACTGGTCTGGGAGGCAGAAGCCCTGAGTCTTTATGTAGTCTTTGCTCCTAGGAAGCATTTCTCTGAGGAAGTTACTTCTCTCTGAGTCTCAATTCTCTGATCTGTAAAATGGTGGTGGGGTGCACTACATGAACTCTAAGGGCCATTCCAGCTCTAAGATGCTATATTTGAATAATAACTACCACTAATTGAGCCTTTACTCTGTGTTAGCCCCTGTACTGAGCGCTTATATGAATTCAATCGTTGAATCTTCACCAAGATTATATGAGGTAGGTATGAATGTTACCACCATTATACAGATGAAAAAACTGAGGCTTGACAAGAGTCACATAGAATACATAGTGGGTTGAGGACTTGATCACAGATTGGTTTGGCTCTGGAGCCTGTGCTATTATCCACTCAGCTGTACAGCCTCGCTGAGAATCTTGGAGTCTTTTCTCTGTGCTTGCCTCACTCTGTGTTCCAGATGGAAAACACCATCAAACAGTCTGAGAATGACCTAAACAAGCTGCTAGAGTCTACCCGGCGGCTACATGATGAGTATAAGCCGCTGAAGGAACATGTGGATGCCCTGCGCATGACTCTGGGCCTGCAGAGGCTCCCTGACCTATGTGAAGAGGAGGAGAAGCTCTCCTTGGAGTAAGCTGCCTGCCTCCTGTCCCTGCAACATACACCACAGACACACAGACACACACACACACACACACACACACACGTATATATACACACACGTATATATACACACATAAAGCCTGGTCTGAAAGTCAGGGTACCCAGTCCTAGCCCCAGGCCTGTCAGTGGCCGACTCATTGCATGACCTTGGGTAAGTCTCTGTGTTGGGCTGTTAGATGATTAGACTAGAATTACTAGATGGCTTTTAAAGTTCCTTGTGCAATTTTGACAATACAAGACTATGTCTATGACTCTTTGTGTGTGTATGTGTCTGTGACTCTTAAGAGGTCACTTTCCAAGTCAAGGTCTAGAAGGGGTGTCCAGAAACCTTGAACACACAGAAGGGTGAGCTTTCATGGCCTCCAGGGGCTAGCCTGGAACTTTATCTTAAGACCCAGAGTTAAGAACTAGGCTTACTTTACAGAGACACAGAGCTCATTTCAGTAGAAGGAATACAAGGGAACATACTTCCTTAAGGTAGAGCAGGCTGCCTGTGGAAGTGGTGAGCTTCTTATTCCTAGAGGTATGCCAGCAGAGGCCTGAGAACACTTAATAGGAACACTGCAAAGGAACATGGGATGGAGGGCAGACAAATGCCCTTTGAGGACTTGGCTAGCTTTGGGATTTTTTTAATTTTTCTGGGCCTGTCAGAGCCAAGGAGCAGGAGGAGTACCCTTCCCAACACACAGTGGGCCTGGTACCCAGGGAAAAGAGCCTTGGGCTGGAGAGGGTGCAGGAACTTCCTACAGTGAGCCACAGCCTAACCCCCTTCGTTCTGTAGCATGGAGTCCTTAAGAGGGGCAAGGTTCTCCTTGCTTTCAGAATGATCCAGCTAATGTCTCTCATCTCCAAAGTTACTTTGAGAAGCAGAAAGCAGAGTGGCAGACGGAGCCTCAGGAGCCCCCAATCCCTGAATCCTTGGCCGCCGCAGCCGCTGCCGCCCAACAACTCCAAGTGGCTAGGAAGCAGGACACTCGGCAGACAGCCACCTTCAGGCAGCAGCCCCCACCTATGAAGGTGAGTGAGCTGGGTATGGACTGTGGAGGAAGCAAGGTATCCTCAAGCCGCCCCATGGAAGGTTGGGTCTGGGGCTTTGGCCTTACTTATTTGGGGTCTTCCTAAAACAGCCTTCGCTTGGGACACAGAGGAAGGGGTGGTGTGTATGTGTGCTATAGTAGAGCCACTGGTCTTGTTGCCTCATATTCCCAGAGAGGTTAGAATGCAGGGAGATTGGCAGGCTCTGCTAAAGTATAATTTTCAGAAAGTTAGAAACGTGACTCGGACAAATATATAGTGAATGTGTGTCATTAACAAGGGAGCCAGCAGCATCACAAAGCTGGTTCCAGAAGCATTAGAGGAACGGATAATTATATAGTCAAGAAAAGAAAGGAATGCCAAAATAAGTTTGCAATGTTAAATCCAGAACTGGTTAATGTCCTACAGGAAAATAATGTCCTACAGGTTAATGTCCTACAGGAAAATAAAACTGTAATCTTTAGGATTACCTTTTCTTTGTAACAAAAATAATTTGCATCTCTACTGGGCAAAAGCCATTTGTGCCTTATCAACATTAAGTCACAGCATCTGGGCCCTGATCAATAGTAAATAGTCAAATAGTATACTATTTAATGGAAAAGTATTTATAGCCAGTGGAACAGAATAGAGAGCCCAGAAATAAACCCACTCACCTACGTTCAATTAATCTTCGACAAAGGAGGCAAGAATATACAGTGGAGACAAGAAAGTCTCTTCAGCAAGTGGTATTGGGAAAGCTGGACAGCTGCATGTAAATCAATGAAGTTAGAACACTCCCTCACACCATACTCAAAAGTAAGCTCAAAACAGCTTAAAGACTTAAATGTAAGACATGATACCATACAACTCCTAGAAGAGAACACAGGCAAAACATTCTCTGACATAAATTGTACCAGTGTTTTCTTAGGTCAGTCTCCCAAGGCAATAGAAATAAAAGCAAAAGTAAACAAATGGGACCTATTCAAATTTATAAGCTTTTGCACAGCAAAGGAAACTATAAACAAAAATGAAAAGCCAGCCTAAGGAATGGGAGGAAATATTTGCAAATGATGCGACCAACAGGGACTTAGTTCCCAAAATATAAACACAGCTCATACAACTCAATAACACAAAAACAAACAATCCCATCAAAGAATGGGCAGAGGACCTCAATAGACATTTCTCCAAAGAAGACATACAGATGGCCAATAGGCACATGAACAGATGCTCAGCATCACTAATTGTTGGAGAAATGCAAATCAAAACTACAATGAGGTATCACCTCACACCGGTCAGAATGGCCATCATTAAAAATTCTACAAATAACAAATGCTGGAGAGGGTGTGGAGAAAAGGGAACCCTCCTACACTGTTGGCAGGAATGTAAATTGGTGCAGCCACTACGGAGAACAGTATGGAAGTTACCATATGATCCTGCAATCCCACTCCTAGGCACATATCCAAGGGAAAACTCTAATTCAAAAAGGTACATGCACCCCAATGTTCATAGCAGTACTATTTACAATAGCCAAGACATGGAAGCAACCTAAATGTCCATCGACAGATGAACGGATAAAGATGATGTGGTACATATATACAATGGAATACTACTCAGCCATTAAAAAGAATGAAATAATGCCATTTGCAGCAACATGCATGGACCTAGAGATTATCATACTAAGTGAAGTAAGTCAGACCGAGAAAGACAAATACCATATGATATCATTTATATGTGAAATATAAAATATGATACAAATGAACTTATTTACAAAACAGAAACAGACTCACAGACATAGAAAACAAACTTATGGTTACCAAAGGGGAAAGGGGGTGGGACAGGGGTAAATTAGGCTTTTGGGATTAGCAGATACAGACTACTATGTATAAAATAGATAAACAACAGGGTCCTACTGTATAGCACAGGGAACTATATTCAATATCCTGTAATAAACCATAACAGAAAAGAATATCTATCTATCTATCTATCTATCTACCTATCTATCTATCTATCATCTATATCATTTTGCTGTATACCAGAAGCTAACACAACATTTTAAATCAACTATACTTCAATTTTTTAAATAAGTAGTAAATAGTCAAACAAAGAGACATTCTCCTAGGGCAAGGGTCAGCAAACCAGAACCCATAGGCCAAGTGTGACCTGCTCCCTGTTTTTGTAAATAAAGTTTTATTGGCCCCCACACATGCCTGCTTGTTTATGTATTGTCTATAGCTTCTTTTATGTAAGGCAGTTAGAGCTGAGTAGTTGCAACTAAAATCATATGACCTGAAAAGAAAGTCCAAAATATTTACTATCTTGGCCTTTACAGAAAAAGTTTATTGATACCTGTCCTAGAGAATTAAATAATCCTTGAGTGAGCCTGTTAGACCATGCTCCAGTATAATGCTTAATGAATATGCAATTCACATTTTGCCTTATTGCCAAATTTTGGATATTTTTCCTCAGTACCCCTCTTTGACTCTCACTCCCTTATATCCTTTGCATCCCTTACATCCAGCACAGATCTTGCTACTTGGGACTCACTGCTTGGGTCTTGCTCCTTCCTGTTGGGAAATCGCAATTGCTTGTGGGGGCCCCTGGGAAAGATGAGCCATGGCCTAGAAGAATCTGACCACTAACTTGCTTTGTCTTGTGCCCCCCACCAGGCCTGCTTGTCATGTCACCAACAAATTCACCGGAATGCACCTATATGCCCTCTGTGCAAAGCCAAGAGTCGGTCCAGGAACCCCAAAAAGCCAAAACGGAAGCAGGATGAATGAAAAGAGGGAGAACACTTAGAGCTCTGCTGCTCATAACCCCTCCCCTTGGCCAGAGTGATTGATGTCTCCATGTGAAACAACCCTTCCCCACCTCTACAAAGTCTCCTATTTAATGTGATGGAAGCACAACCCCTCTCTCACTTTGCTCTTATTTCTTTTTGCTCTTGGAGTTTCTGGTTTAGGAAGAGATGTGGTTCAGGTGCTAATGACAGTTGTGTCTAAAGATCCCTTCTCTCTCACCCACATTTCAACCCCTGCCCTTGTTTGGAGCTAAGGGAAGGGCGGAAGTCCCAGATGTGATTCTCTGTCTCTTGTGCCTGAGGCCTGGGGCCTAAGGCCTGAGGGCCTGGGGAGACCCATATCTTGTTTCAGGTGAAGGCTCCAGTGTGCCCCCTCCCTGTACCTTTGCCTTAGGCTCTGAAGGGACAACAGTCTTCTTGCTGGACTTTTCAATAGGCTTGGTGCATTTATCTGCCCCACCCGCAACCTCATCTCATCCTCAAGGCCCGGAGGTAGCTTGGACAAGCTCTCCTTTTTCATATTCATTTGGGAGGCCTGGCTGTTATTATTGAGCTCACCACCCCACCACCTGGCAGTTTCCCAGATATATTAAAGTTCTCAGGTACCAGGCTATGTGTCTGGGGATCCTAAAATCTGTGGGCTTTTCTCCCATAATAAACCCTAGCTTTTGAAAATCAGTAGCAGATGTTCCCCACAGTGAAATCAGGGAGCCAGACCCACTCCACAAGTCCTGCCTAACTCGTTGCCTAAGTCATTGGTCTGAGGGTTCTGCTATCGGGGCTGCCTTAGGCTGGAGAGGCCCCAGGCTGACATTTGTGTCGACTTTTGTTCAAAACCATTACTCTGGCACTTACTCAAATGGTATATCTTAGAGGTCAGAGTAGTGGGTTGAGATTCAAGTGAATGCCAATCACTTTACACATGCAGGTAGGTGGGATTTCTACTCCAGTCTCTCGTCTCTAAGGCAGCCTCAGCTCAGGTCAGCTTTTGGCCACCCCTTTTTCTGTGGATTGTGTAGGTGGATTTCCCTCTCAAAAGAAAAGGCACCAGGCTCCCCAAGCCCTACAGCTCTTCCCTCCTCCAAAGCCACATCTCTAGTCAAGTCACTCTCAAACTTAAGGGACAGGGATTGGGGCTGGCTGACTGAAAAAGTGTTAGCTCCTGGCTGGGGAGGGGGGATATTTTTCCTTCCTTTCTTAGCTGTAGTTTTAAGTTGCCACAGCGTCTGTGTGTTCATAATATATAAAAGGTTCCTCTTCTCTTTGAAAGTAAGAGCGTTATGTCTGTACAAATCCTTTTAAATAAACATTTGTTCATTGGAGTAAATGCTGACTCAGTGCCTACAAGTACCAGGTAACAGAAAAGATGCAATGCCCTTTCCCCTTCTGGGTAGCTCTTCTTTACTCTTATTCACTCCACCCTACAAGTGAGAAAACCAGGCACACCACCGCATAATAATTTACCCTATTTTTATAATAATTTCCATGTACTCAGTGCCTACTCTGTGTCAAGTCTCTATGTAAGATGCTTTATATAGATGATTGTATTTGGTTTTCAAAACAACCTTTCAAGCTAAGTATTCTTATTGCCATTTTCCAAAAATGTAAACTGAAGCTCAGAGAAGTTAAATAACTTGTGCAGAGTTAAACAGACAGATAGTAAGAGAAGTATCAGGATTTGAACACAGATTTGTCTGGTACCAGAGTCCATTTTTTTTCCTACTTTTTCTCCATGATCACTTTTTTAAGCTTTTCTCCCATTTGGGATGGCTTGATCACAGGAGTAGGTGAAATAACTCTGAACTAGAAATCAGGGACTAGGAATTCAGTGACTGATGCAGGAATGTAAAGGCCTGTTCCCCTATGAGGATACAATAGGGAACAACTCCAAAGGGTCATCCCAGCTTCAGAGCTCCCCATGGGTGGACTGTGGTTTCTGTTAAGACTGAGTTGCAGTTCAATAGCTCCCTCTGTCCAATCCTGCCTCCTTCTCTTCCCTTTTCTTCTACAAGTGTTGATCCCAAGGGCACCCTAATTAATATCCTGAACATTAAACTGTCCCAATGCTTTCCAGAAACACAACAGTTGACAGAAACTTCTCTGTGCTTCAGTGTCCTCATCTGGAAAAATAACAGTACCTACTTCTGGCACTGTTGTGAGCAATGCCAGGCATATAGTAAGCACTCAATGCCAGGCATGTAGTAAGTACTTCTACCCCTTGTGCCTCTGGCACCAGGTAGATTGGATGAGCGGTCAAAAGAAACACTATTTGTCTTAGCTGACATTACTCTACCACCCCAGATTTTGTTCAGCTACAAGTCTGCTTTTAAGGTGGCCTAGACTCACTCTGGGCAAAGGGAGGACACTCAGCTGTGTAAATTGGAGTACACCTTAACCTGTATAGCTCTCAGCAGGTCCCCGTAAAGTATAGGAGAAGTGGTCATTGCTTTGCATCTTTGGCACACTGGAGGTCAGATCTGTCAATTCAGTTGCAGCACAACTAGCCAGGTCAGCTGTTTCCCAGGGAACACCTCTGAATGGGAAGGGAACAATCAAATGTTGAGTACCTATACCTGCCAGCCACTGGGTGGGGTGCTACCATCTCATTTAATTTTTCTGGTTCAGCTATCTGTTGTGAAACAAACCACCCAAAAACTTAGTGGCTTAAAACAGCCACCATTTGTTTGCTCGTGATTCTGCAATTTGAGCAGGACTTGCTGGGAATGGCTTATTTCTATTCCATGTGGTGTTGCCTCAGACAGCTTGGCTGGGGCTGAAGGACCCAAGATGTGTGCTCTCTCATATCTGATACCTCAGCTGTGGTGGCTGAAACAGCTGTGGGCTGGCTGGGCCTCCCACCTCCCTTTGTAGTATTTTACTCTCCAGGGCCTTTCTTTCTCCATTGGACCTCTCTCTCCAAGTAGAATAGTGAGACATTTTTTTTTATGTGGCAGCAGTCTTCCCAGAGGGTGAAAACAAAAGCTGCAAGGCCTTTTGTGGCATAAGACCAGATGTCATACAGCAAAACTGCTGCTGTACTCTATTGGTCAAAGCAAGTCACAGAGCCAGCCCAGATTTAAGGAGTGGGGAAAAGAGACTCCGCCTCTTGATGGGAGGAGCTGTATGTATGCCAGAGATGGGGGCAATTCTTGGTCGTATTTGCAGACAACCTACCACATCATCCAACAGAAACCTTACAAGGAAGGCATTAGGCGTGTCCATTTTTACAGATGATAAAACTGAGGCTCAAAAAGGGTAAAATAGTTGCCCAACAAAGCACTAGGAAGGGGCAGAGCCAGGAGGCAAAGCTAGGTCTGTCTGCCTTTAAAGCCTGTGTTTCTTCTGCCTAAGAGCAGTTCTTCAGATAAGTCTGAGACCTGGTTAGAGGAGACTAAAGAAAGGAAGAGAAGGAACAAAATAGAGTAAAAGACGAAGACGAGGCAGGTGAAGGAGAGAGAGATGAAGGAGGAGGAGGAGAGTAAGGGAAGTTATTTGTTATATTGGTAAGATGCTGTAAAGCACCTTCTTCAACATTCTCATTTAATGCTCACATTAATAGCCCTGTACTGTTAGTAGTATTACATTTTATAAATGAGACCCAGAGAGGGGAACTGACTTACCCAAGGTCATTTAGCAGGTTAAGAGCAAAGCCACAACTAGAACCCAGGCCTTCCAATCTGGGAATAACCCGGTTTGGGGCTCTCTTTACACGTTTGACACAGTGGGGATGATTGTATACCTGCTTTGTGACAGATGGGTCGCTTTTACACTGAGGATAGGTGCTCACTCCACAGGGGAAGGCCAGGCAATTTTAGCAATTCTGCTCTTAAGTCCAGTTCCCTGTTACTATTATGCCCCCAGCTTTCCCATAGCGATTATCAGCATCTTTGCAATGATCAACATCTCCCAAGGTGAACTCTGGGAAGGCTGTTAACTCAGGGCCAGGTGCCCTTAGGTTAGGTACTTAACCTCTCTGGGGCTCCAATATCTCATATGTGAGGTAGGAATAGTAGTAGTCCTCTCCTCATGGCATTGTTGTGAAGATTAAATGAGCTAATAATATATGTAAAGTGCCTAGAACAACACTTGAGAAGCATTCTGTAAATGATAGCTATGAGGAAGAAAATGATAATGATTATGACTGGCTTCCTGAGAGGCCAAAGATGATGATGAGGAGGAGGAGGAGGAGGGGGAGGAGGAGGAGGAGGAGGAAGAAGAGAAAGGGAAGGGAAGGGGAGGAGAAGAGTGGGGGAGAAAAGGGAAGAGGAGGCAGGGTACAATAGGGAAGGGATTGCCCCCATGTAAGGCCTCCCTCAGAGGGAGAGTTGATAGCTAAGAGTCATGGTTCCTTTCCTGGAGCTTGATGAGATTCCGAGGCTCTGCTGCCACTTGCCACTGAGTCTGTTTCATAGCTATAAAAAGACACGGGCCCCTCATGGTAACTAGGCAGAAGCCCCTCTTTTCACCACATTCTTTTCTGCTATGGCTGAGGAAAGACCATCCCTAAACAAGAATCCCCCATAAGTGGTCTAGGCTCATGTGCACTTCAGTGGTTTCTGTACTGTGCAGTACAGGGAAATGACACTGACCCAGGAATGAGTCGTTCCTGGGTTCAAATCCCCAATCCTTTATTTATTAGCAGTGCATTCTTGAGGAAGTTATCAAACTTTTCCATCCTCCAGTTTCCTCATCTGTAAACTGGAGATAATACCTACTGTGTGGGGTTGCAGTGAAAGATTTAAAAACAAAGAAGGTGAGGGTGACCATTCACTGGATGTCCAGAATTTAGTGGGCGCTGTGGGAGGCAGCATAGTGTAGTGGCTAAGAGCGTGGATACCAAAGCCAGAGAGTCTGGATTCAACTCTCAGCAATGCCATTTGCTGACCGTGTGACCTTCAGGGAGCTCATTAACTTCTTGAAACCTCATCTGTACAATGGGGGTAATAACAGAATTTACCTCATTGGATTGTTACTAGGATTAAATGAGATAAGATTTATGAGTTGCACATAGAAAGCATTATCTGAGTGTTTCATAAAGTAAACAAATCAAATCTTCCTACCAACACTCAGTGTCATCAACTTAGAGATGAGAAAATTTAAGCTGGTAGAAGTCAACTGCCTTCAAATTTGGGTCTATCTGACTCCACTAAACCTCAAAAATGCTTGGAAGAGTGTAGTGATGTCTACAATTTATTTTGAAATGCATCAAAACTTAGGTGGATTGGTGGATGGATAGAAGAATAGACATGTGATAAAAGAAGTCCAGTAAAATGCTAATTGTAGGATCTAGGTGCGGGCATATGGGTGCTACCTGTAAAATTTGCTGTATATGTAATTTTTTTTCATAATAAAATATCGGGGCCATAATACATCTACCTGATAATGTTATTTCTCTGCCTAGAAGCCTTGGTTTGTTCCCCAGCACTCCCACTTTCTAATTTGACCTCTTGTATAATCAGCATAGCTCTCACTGACCACCCACCCCCGCCCCCACCATGTGGAATTGGCAGAGCACCGAGCACCGGGTAGAACAGATGATAATGGAGAGAGAGGGAGAGACAGCTCTGCGTTCCTACTTAGGGTGACCAACTTGTCCCAGTTTGCCCAGGACTGCTCTGGTTTTAAAACTGAAAGTCCTACATCCTGGGAAATCCCTCAGTCCTAGGCCCAGCTGTACTGTGAGCCTTCTTTCTTTCTGGTAGTGTTAAGGGCAGCTGTCACCTGTTGTTTCTAATCCACGTCATAGCATGCTCAGGGGCTCTGGGCAGACAGTTTCAGATCTGGCCCTGACCCACTTACCCTGCCATCTGGGCAGATGCTGCCCCCTGCTGGTGATGGGGTGAACCTGTTACGGAACCTCCCACCACATTGCTGTGCACACCCAGTGCAGAGGCAGTCAATGCCTCCGCCGTTCTCCTCCACACATCACCTTAGTCCTAGCCGTCTGAGCTTGAAATTCCATAACCCTGACAACTCCAAGGGCCTGAGACACTGTCCGTGATCTCTGGGTCCTACTGCCAACCCTGACTCCAGACATTCTTCCACATCCTGACCAAGTAACCACATTGCCCACCAGGAGACCTCTGGGTTCCATCCAGAAAGCAGAGGGGATGCCTCCACAGCAGGAAGGTGGTTATATTCATCCAAAAGGAGCAAGGAACAGATGTCCATACATGGCAGCACCAGGAAAAAGTGAAGAGTCAGCATAGGGGGTCCCCAAGAATACAAATGGCTGTTTATGGGTTCCCAAGAGAAAAGTGCAGAGAAGTGCACTCCTTCTGCCTAATGCTACTCTGGCAGGGCACCATATCCCTTAAAAAACATGGATTGCCAGGACCCTTGATGGCTCTGCTTTTGGTCCGATGCCTTCTAATATATGTCCCTCTGTGACACATGCATTGGAGTGAAGACAGACCTGAAAGAGACACAGTATAATAGCTTCTCTTTATTGAGTGAGCATTTACTATGGTCTAGGCATTGAACTGTGTGCTTCACATAATGCTCACATTTAACCTTCACAGAAGTCCTAAAAGATACGTGCGATTATTTATCCCCATTTTACAAAAATCGGAGGCACCAAGTGTGTTAGGTTTCTTGCCCAAGGTCGTGCAGTGAGTCGCAGAGCTGAGACTCAAACCTAAGAAATCAGGCACCAAAACTCAAGTGCATAACCAGTCTCCCAAAGAGATCCGCAATCTGATTTTCAATGGAAGTGCTCCTGGACACAATCACCATGAACTTCATAACTGACGTGAGTGTCCTCCTAAAGCCACAGCAGGACTGGGCGATGATACATTGGAAAGTATTGTTCAGTGCCCTCTCCACCTCTGTCTTTCTAGCCTATCATCTGCAACCCAGGAATAATCAGAGCCTAGCAAGAGAGTACCTCAGCTGTTACACTTCTTACTGACACTAAGCTTAGATTCACTGCTGCTGAATCTATGGGTATAACTGGCTGCTGTTCTCCATTCTACCCCAATGGTGGCATTTACTTCTGCTACTACTCCACCCCTCAGCGCACCACCAGCAGCCCTCAGCCACTTGCATGAGCAGCATAGCTTCAAAAATTTCTATAGGACCCACTGGAGTTTACAGAGGAATAATGTGAAGCCAACACTCATCCCTGAGCACCAGAGAAGACAATCTCCATACAGAGGCCATCTATATCACCCTTACCCCTGAAAAGATCTGGAAACAGTTACTAAGGAAACAAACCCCATGGCATTCTGTTTCCAGCTGTCAACGTCTATGAAGATTCACTTATCAGCTACTGCCACTGCTCCACCTGCCCTGCCTGGAGCACATTCCCCATCTTCTAGCCCTGTGTCCAGCCCCAGCTAGTTGAGATGGGGAACTGGAGAGCAGAATGGAGGAAGTCTGAACTTCCACTAGCACCACAGTCAGCCCCAGTTTCTGGTGCAGTAAAGGGTTTGGGGCCAGGCGAAAGCTTGTGAAAAGCCACCTTCCATCTCAGGAACGCCCATGAACCCATTAGATTCCTTCACCAATAAAGTGAAGTCCAGGGCCAACCCTTACCAGGGAATAGCATGTATGTGTTGGAGATAGGGGTGCTCCATCTTTGCTCTGGCCATTTAAGCCAACTGGAGAAATGCACAAACTAGGTACCCCATGCCTCACAAATGCCACAAGGCTGTTTATGACAAGCCTCTGAGGCACCCCCTTGCATGTTCCTGGCCTGCATTTGCTCCAATTTCATCCTTTTGCAATGCACACTCTTGGCTCTTGACCTTGATTATACCATTGGTCCTCCTTGGGTCTTGGCGTTTGGGGTTGATTGAGCAGTGCTGGAACCTGAGCTCATCCACTGGCATGCTGTCTTGGGGCTTATGCTCTGGTTGTGGCCTCTCTGCATACAACTTTGACCTCAGTCGGTAAATTTTTTAGACTAGCTGGCCCAGTCCTGGCCCTGTCTTATGAGGAAAATGGTAATCAGACACTTGCTCCATTCCCCTTCCCCTGTCCTGCCTCCCATCATGCTAAGCACTGCCCAAGCCAAACAGTGGTACAGCTCTGGCTGGAATTGCCCAGTGTCTCTCAATGCTTCCCTTCCCCTCTCTGACTCTCTCTTTTGTGGCAATTAGTGACAGGGGGATAGATGCTGGTAGACATCCATATTGTTTCCTGTAGGCAACTCTAGAAGCCTTCTAAACTCCCTTTTTAGTTTCCCCCAAAGCATTCTGCAGGATGGGTCATGATCAACCACAGCATGGAGAAGGTGTTGAGTGAGATGGGATGACCTAAGGCTATGCTGCAATGCCAGCTGATGGGTGACTACTGGAAGATTAATGAGGTTTCCTGATGTGTCTATTTAGTCCATCTTCTAAATGTTAATTTAGACACACTCCTCCTCTTCCTTAAGTTCAGGATTGGAGGAGGGAAGGAAGGAGAAAACCCAGTTTCAGTTTTGCCTCAGAGCCCAATAATATGATAGGTATTCAACCAGCCTACGGCTCTTAGCAGCCTCTACTCTGTTATGCAACCAGCTTGATCAACTTCGGTATGAAGAAACTCAGCAATTGTCCCTAGACAAGCAGAGGAGTAAACGGCAGCACACCTTAAAGCTTCAAAAATAAATTCAATAATCCCTGTGTGATCCCATTAAAATCCCTTCAATAACTTGCCATACATTAGTTCCCATTCCTTACACAGCTGATCCCTTGTTAGATTTGAGCCTAGGAATTTAGAGCTGGAAAGGTACGTAGAGTCATTTAGTCCAACTCGTCCTCATGCTAACGGGTACATTAAGCCCAGAGAAAGGAAGGGACTGGCACAAGGTCACAAATCAGTCTACTGCGGAGGAAGAGCTAGAACCGAGGTCTCCTTCTGAGTTCCAGCCTATTCTAGGTTCCTGATGCCACCTTTGCCCTGATTCATCAAAGTAGCTAGATGTCCTTCTACTGGATACCCTCTTCTCTGAGGCATCCTTAAGTGACGTTGTCTTCAACGTGACCAAAGGTAGCCTCTGGCCATTGTTGCTGCATGGCAGTGAGCTGTGATGGAGGGGAAGGGGCATAAAGGAGCTCAGTCCAATGGGACAAGCCAACTGTGTTTGGGGAAAAATCCAGCTCCATATACCATCTAGGAAGACTGAGGCTGAACCCCTTCCAGGGACAGGATGGTCTTTACTGCCTGAGGCTCATCTCAAGAGAAGGCATTTGTTCCCTCCAGTTACAGATCAAAGCTTGTTGGACCTTCATCTCTGCTCCTTCTCAACTCCCAATTCCAAGATCTGTCCACATCCAAAAGGGATAACCTCATAACCTCTAAAATGTTATGACACCATGTCCCCTTTCTGCCCCTCACACCCCTACCATGTTTCCCAGTCTCCTTCCCCTTTCTGTCAGTTCCTTATGCCTACCTAATCTTGGACCCCACAGAGACCTCAGGCCTGGGATCCAACCTGCCTTTCTCCTCCAGCCTGGACCACCTGGTCCATTGCTTCAGCGTTTCATTTGCCAATACCTTCAGCTCTCCTTGTCCCCATCCTTCCTCCATCTTACCCGGAGAATCTCAAATCAAAGATCATTGCTGATGTTCTCCCGGGCAGCCAAGTGCTGCTGGGAACACCTCCCAGTCCTGGGTAGCTTGGCCCTGCTTAGCATTCATGGTCCCTAACCTCATCTGAGCCTTTAGCACCGTGCAGTTAGACCTGATCACGATCCTTTCCTGTTCCTTCAGTGAAGAGGAGTGAGGGCTGCCACCCAGAGGCCACATGGGTGCTCAGAATTGCATGTGTTACGGCAGCATGGGTAGGGGAGAAGGGCAGTCTACAGTTAGACTGGTTCGAATTTGAATCTTGTATCTTCCACTTATTGGCTGTGTGATCTTGGGCAAGTCAATAATCTCTCTTAAGCCTCATTTTCCTCTCCCATAAAGTGTGGAAAATAATGTGGTGGGGAATCCATCTAAGGGCTTAGAAGAATACTTAGCAGGTGGTAGGTACTCAATAAATGGTGGCTGTTATTCCCTAGTGACCTGGGTAGCAATACATCTTAATTCCAAGTCTTATTGCTTAGTACAAAGAAGGTGCTGACCAAGTTGTTACTCTGATGGGGACAGGATCAGGGTCTGTGATGGGCCTGAGCCTGCAGGTGGACACATGAGGGGCTTAGTTTGGGAAGAAGACATGGGTGGGGGACCCAAGGATGTAGAGGCTGGGGTCAGACAGATCTGAAATCTTTGTGACCTGGAGTAAGTCACTTTACCTTTCTGAGCCTCAGTTTGCTCATGTGTAAAATGGGGGTAATAGTTATTGCTCAGAACACCTCCCAGGACTTTGGGGAGGATCAAATAGCATAATGGATGATAAAGTGATTTTACGAATTATAACAAACAAACTCTCCTCATGTTAGTTGCACACACGCATGCGTGTGTGTGTGTGTGCGCACGCACGCGCATGTTTGTGAGCGTATTCTCTCACAAGGGCTATCTATGTTCTTGAACCCTGACTCAGAAGGTGGCAAGAAGCAACATTGGGGTGGCCACCCTAGGATGTCACTCTGAGGAAGAGCTTCCCCAGAAGAACAAACCGCAAGGTTAGCCAGGGTCCAGTTAACTTGACTCTTCTTTTTTCCATTCTGGCAGCAGTTTAGGGTGAAAGACTTGAAATCTTTTTCTAAGATTGAGGCTACCCTATGAGCTAAATGTTGAATCATCTAAAAAACTGATTATGTGAGCTCTGCCTCAATGACCTTTTGAGGATCCATCTAGCCCCAGGATCTGGTGATATTATGAATTTCAAATCAGAATTATAGTCTCATCTCTGCCACTAACTTCCTGTGTGATCTTGTGTGTGTCCCATCTTCTCTCTGGGCTTCAATATTCCTAGGAGTCAGACAAGGTCGGTGGTTTCCGAATGCTGATCCATGGACTGGATGCCTCAGAATCACCTGGGAAAGGAAGACCACTCAATGCCTATGAAGTAGCTATGTTGATGAGTTGACATGAATCTGATCAAGTCTCTAGATGTAATTACCATATTACAGGATATACAAGGGACAGAGGAACATGTTGAATGACACCACGGGAATGCAATCAACTAAATTCAGAATGTAGGAGATTCTGTAGGACAAATGTGGTTTCACCAAGAAATAAATGGAGAGAGAGAAAAGAGGGTAAGAGAATGAATTAGTTTTCAATGTGATGTTTTAACAAATTACCACAAACTTGGTGGGTTAAAACAACACAAACTTATTATCTTACAGTTCTGTAAGTCAAAGGTCCAACACGGGTATCACTGGGACAAAACCAAAGTGTTGACAGAGCTCTTTTCCTTTCTGGAGGCTCTAGGGTATAATCCATTTCCTTGTGCTTTCCAGCTTCTAGAGACTGCCCACATTTCTTGGCTCATGGCCGCCTTCCTCCATCATCAAAGCCAGCAATGTTGAATCTCTCTGACATTCTTCTGTACTCGCATCTCCCTCTGATTCTTCTCTCCTGTCTACCTCTTCCACTTTTCAGGGCCCTTGTGATTACACTGGATCCACCCAGATAATACGGGATAATCGCCTTATTGTAAGATCAGCTAATTAGCAAACTTAATTCTACCTGCAACCTTAATTTCCCTTTGCCATGTAACCTAATGCATTCATTACTTTCAGCATTTAGGATGTGGACATGTTGGGGGGGGCATTAATCTGCCTATCACTGATAATTTGTAAGTTAAAAGAGAATTAAGATATGAATCAACAGAATGCAATTTCTAGATCTTGGATTGGATCCCAATTCAACAAACTAACTGTAAAGTATAAGAAAAGTCAGGGAAATTTGAGCACTGATGGACTATTTGATGACATTAGGAATTGTGAAGTCTTTAAGCTGTGATAATGATACAGCAGTAATATTGGGAGGAAAAAAATGGGTCCTTATCTTTTAGAAATACATACTGAAGTATTTTAGGATGAAATGAAATGATGTTTGGGATTTGCTACAGACTACTCCAATAAGGAGGTGAGAGAGTAAAGAGGGATATAGAGTGGCCATGTGCAGACAAATGTTAAAACTGGGAGGTGGGTGCTTGAGGTTTGATCACACTATGCTCTGTTTGTGTATACGCTTGAAATTTTTCATTATAAAATAATCTGGGGAAAAAATGGGCCACAAATTAATAGTAACATTTTTTTTTCTAGCTCTACCCAGACTCCCTCAGTGGGAAGTCAAGGACATTGAAACGCCTCCTAAGGAAACCTGGGAATCCTCAGGAGGTTCTCATGTATTCTGCTAATATATTCCTTCTGATTACTACCTGGTGTCAGTCATTTCACTTCATTTTCCTTTTGCTCCCTGGTGTGATGCCCCCTTTCTCTGCTTGATTCCTGAGCCACTTGGTCTGTTTTATGAGGAAAAGCAGACTCTACTTTAACTAGTTCCATGTAACACAGGCAAAGTTGCCAGTGAAATCTCTAAGTCCTACTTTCATGAGACTTAGGAATGGGTTCTCAGAGACCGGGCAAATGTTAGTGGCAGACCCTATACTGTACTCAGAATCTTTCCACTGAACACTGAGCCATTATTCTTGACTCTCCCACCCTTTAGGGCAACTGTTTCCCCAGAAGGCTCCTTGGTTTCATATGCAAACATACTCCTGTGGAGTTGAAGGGGCCATCCTATTGGCATTTCAGTTCTATCTGACTTCTGAAGTGAACATAGTTGGAATCTCTGTTATACTCCAAACCATCATTCTAACTAGGCATTAATAGATCCACATTACTGATGAAGGAACTAAAGCTCAGAGGTTAAGTAATTTGCCTAAAGTCACAATATTAGTGCCGTCCGGAGGAAGCGAGACTATGCTTGCTCGGGCAGTAGGAGGAAACAGAATGGGACCGATGGGCAGGCAGACTCCTGCCCGGCCGCAGGTGCCCCTGGATGAGGCCACCCCATGCACCCTGAGCAGGGGAGAGCAGCCAAGATGGCAGAGTAGAAAGACCCTAAGCTCACCTCCTATCATGAGCACACCAAAATCACAACAATCTGCAGAACAGCCATCGTTGGAAAGGACTGAAACCTACCAGGAAAGATCGTCCACAACTAAAGACATAAAGACGGAACCACAACGAGACTAGTAGGAGGGGAAGACTCATGATATAAGCAAATCCCATACCCTCAAGGGTGGGTGACCCACAAACTAGAGAATAATTACATTACAGAGGTTCTCCCACAGGAGTGAGAGTTCTGAGCCCCATGTCAGGCCCCCCCATCCCAGGTGTCCGGCACCAGGAAGAGGAGCCCCCGGAGCATTTGGCTTTGAAGGCCACCAGGGCTTGATTGCAGGAGCTCCACAGGACTGGGGGAAATAGAGACTTCACTCTTAAAGGGCACACACAAATTCTCATGTGCACTGGGACCAAGAGCAAAAGCAGTACTTTGATAGGACCCCAAACCAGACCTAACTGCTGGTTTTGGAGGGCCTCCTGGGGAGGCAGGGGGTGGCTGTGGCCCACCCTGGGGACACAGACACTGGTGGCAGGTATATCGGAGAGCATTCATGTGTGTGAACTCTCCTAGAGGCTGACATTTTGGCACCAAGACCTGGCTCCATCCAACAGCCTGAAGGCTCCAGTGCTGGGATGCCTCAGGCCAAGCAGCCAACCGGGTGGGGACACAGCCCCACCCATCAGCAGACAGGCTGCCTAAAGACTTCCTGATCCCACAGCCGCCTCTAGACATACCCCTAGACACAGCCCCTGCCCACCAGAGGACCAAGACCCAGCTCCACCCACCAGGGGCAGGGACCAGCCCCTCCCACCAGGAAGCCTACACAAACCTCTAGACCAGCCTCACCCAGCAGGAGGCAGACACAAGCAGCAAGAAAACTACTGTCTCACAGCCTGCAGATCAAGTCTGCAAACACAGGCCAGACACTACCCTGGGACCAGCTGGCCCCTGGCCCTTGGGGGGATGAGAGGGGAGCGCACTGCAGGGACAGATAGGATGTCTCCTACAGAGGGCCACTTCTCCAAGATCGAGAAATGTAACCAAACTACCACATACATAAAAATACAAGTATCAATTTAGGCAAAATGAGGTGACAGAGGAAAATGTTTCAGACGAAGGAACAAGATAAAACCCCAGAAGAAGAACTAGGTGAGGTGGAGACAGGCAATCTACTCGGGAAAGGGTTCAGAGTACTGATTGTAAAGACGATCAAAGAACTTGGGAGGAGAATGAATGCACAGAGTGAGAAACTGGACGTTTTTAACAAATAATTAGGAAATACAAAGAAAAATCAAACAGAATTAAAGAATGCAATAACTGAAATGAAAAATACACTAGAAGAAATCAATCGTAGACTAAGTGAGGCAGAAGGACGGATCAGTGAGCTGGAAGACAGAGTAGTGGAAATCACTGCTGCCAAACAGAAACAAGAAAAAAGAATGAAAAGAATGAGAACAGTTTAAGAGACCACAGGGACGACACCAAGGGCACTAATATTCGCATTATACGGGTCCCAGCAGGAGAAGAGAGAGAGAAAGGCCCGGAGAAAGTATTTGAAGGGATAATAGCTGAAAACTGTTTTAACCTGGGGAAAGAAACAGTCACCCAAGTCCAGGAAGCACAGACAGTCCCATACAGGATTAACCCACAGAGGAATAAACCACAACACATTGTAATCAAAATGACAAAAAATAAAGACAAAGAGAGAGTATTAAAAGCAATGAGGGAAAAGCAACAAATAACATAAAAGGGAACTCCCATAAGGCTATCAGCTGATTTTTCCCCAGAAACTCTGCAGGCCAGAAAGGAGTGGCACAATATATTTTAAATGATGAAAGAGAAAATCCTACAACCAAGAATACTCTACCCAGCAAGGCTCTCATTCAGATTTGATGGAGAGAGGGGAGAGAGGCAGGCCTGGAGAGAGCATGGAAGATCCACGCCATTCCCACATACCTTGTCTTATGCATCTCATCTATATGGCTGTTCCTGAGTTATATCCTTTTATAACACACTGATGATCTATATCAGAAAGATTCTGTTCCATTATCTCCAGTTGTCTATGGATTCTGTTGAGAAGGCAGCCATCTTTTAAACTGTCGTTCCTGGGGAGCTTTGGAAAGATTCTCCATTTTCTCTGGTCCTCCATGGAGTCTGCTGAAAAGGCAGCAGCCATCTTTTAAATCGTTGTTCTGGGATAGGTTCTCTGGGGGCAAGGACACTGGTGGCAGAGGCTCCAGAGAATATTGATCAGCGTGAGCTCTCCCAGAGGTCCCCATCTTGGCACCAAGACCCGATCCCACCCAACAGCCTACAGGCTCCAGAGCTGGAATGCCTCAGACCAAACAACCAGCAAGACAGGAATGCAGCCCCACCCATCAGCAGACAGGCTGCCTAAAGTTGTACTGAGCTCACAGCTACCTCAAAACACACCCCTTGACACGGCCCTGCCCATCAGAGGGACAAGACCCAGCTCCACCCACCAGAGGGCAGGCACCAGTCCCTGCCACCAGGAAGCCTGCACAAGCCCTTGCAACAACTTCATGCACCAGGGGTGGACACAAGAAGCAAGAGGAACTATGATCCTGCAGCTTGTGGAAAGGAGACCACAAACACAGAAAGTTAGACAAAATGAGATGACAGAGAAATATGTCACAAACGAAGGAACAAGATAAAAACCCTCAAGAACAACTAAATGAAGAGGAGATAGGCAATCTACCTGAAAATGAATTCAGTGTAATGATAGTAAAGATGATCCAAAATCTCGGGAAAAGAACGGAGACACAGATTGAGAAGATACAGGAAATGTTTAACAAGGAGCTAGAAGATTTAAAGAACAAACAAACAGAAATGAGCAATACAATAACTGGCATGAAAAATACACTAGAAGGAATCAAGAGCAGAATAACTGAGATAGAAAAACAAAAAAGTGAGGTGGAAGACAGAGAGGTGGAAATCATTGCCACAGAATAGAATAAAGAAAAAAGAATGAAAATAAATGAGGACAGTCTCAGAGACCTCTGGGACAACATTAAACACACCAGCATTCACATTATAGGGTCCCAGAAGGAGAAGAGAAAGAGAAAGGGCCTGAGAAAATATTTGAAGATATTATAGCCAAAAACATCCCTAACATGAGAAAGGAAACACTCACTCGAGTGCAGGAAGCACAGAGTCCCATACGGGACGAACCCAAGGAGGAACACGCCGAGACACATATTAATCAAACCGACAAAAATTAAAGACAAAGAAAAAAATATTAAAAGCAACCAAGGAAAAGCAACAAATAACATACAAGGAAATCCCCATAAGGTTTTCAGCTGATTTTTTTAGCAAAACTCTGCCAGTCAGAAGGGAAGAGTGGCATGATGTATTTAAAGTGATGAAAGGGAGGAACCTACAACCAAGAATACTCTATCCAGCTAGGCTCTCATTCAGATTCAACAGAGAAATCAAAAGCTTCACAGACAAGCAAAATCTAAGAGAATTCAGCACCACCTAACCATCTTTACAACAAATGCTAAAGGAACTTCTCTAGGCGGGAAAGAGACCAGCAACTTAAAACAACATCGTACCTATACACACTGCTATATCGAAACCTCATGGGAACAGCAAACCCCAAAACTACAATAGACACACACACACAAAAGAAAAAGCAACCCAAACACAACACCAGAGATAGTCATCAAATCACAAGAGAAGAGAACAAAAGAGGAAGGGAAGAAAAAAGACCTACAAAAAAATCCAAAACAATTAAGAAAATGTCAATAGGAGCATGCATAATGATAAGTACTTTAAGGTAAATGGATTAAATGCTCCAACCAAAAGACATAGACTGGCTGAATGGATACGAAAACGAGACCCGTGTGTATGCTGTCTACAAGAGACTCACCTCAGATCTAGGGGCATGTACAGACTGAAAATGAGGGGATGGAAAGAAGTATTCCATGCAAATGGAAATCAAAAGAAAGCTGGAGTAACAATACTCATATCAGAGGAAATAGACATTAAAATAAAGACTGTTGCAAGAGACAAGGAAGGACACTATATAATGATCAAGGGATCAATCCAAGAAGAAGATATAACAATTGTAAATATACATGCACCCAACATAGGAGCAGCTCAATATATAAGCCAAATGCTAACAGCCATAAAAGGGGAAACTGACAGTAACACAATGATAGTGTGGGACTTTAACACCCCATTTACACCAGTGGACAGATCAGCCAGACAGAAAATCACTAAGGAGTTCATTGCAGCATATGGAAGCAACCTAAATGTCCATCGACAGAGGAATGGATAGTGATGATATGGTACATGTACACAAAGGAAAACTACTCTGCCTTAAGAAAAGAATGAAATAATGCCTTTGCACCAACACAGATGGACCTACAGATTGTCATATTGGGTGAAGTAAGTCAGACAGAGAAGGACAAAAATATGATATTGCTTACATGTGAAATTTTGACAAATGGTGTAAATGTACTTATTTACCAAACAGAAGTAGACTTACATGTGTGAAAAAAAACAATATTTTGCTTAAAAATGGGGAAAGCAGGGAAGGGATAAATTGGGAGATTGGAATTGACATATACACACTACTATATATGAAAAAGATAAGTAATCAAGAGCTACCACATTGCACAGGGAATTCTACTCAATACTCTGTAATGACCTATATGGGAAAAGAATCTAAATAGGAGTGAATATATGTATATGTATAACTGAATAACTTTGCTCTATGTCTGAAACTAAATCAACATTGAATAAAAATTTTTAAAAAAGAAAATCAATAAGGAAACCCAGGCCTTAAATGGCACATTAGACCAGATGGACTTAATTGATATTTATAGGTGTTCCAGCCAAAAACAGCAGAATACATTTTCTTCTCTAGTGCACATGGTACATTCTCCAGGACAGATCACCTATATGGCCACAATTCAAACCTCAGTAAATTTAAGAATATTGAAATCATATCAAGCTTCTTTTTCAACCACAACACCATGAGATTAGAAATAAATTACAGGAAAAAATTTAAAAAACAGAAACACGTGGAGACTAAATGATATGTTACTAAGAAGCCAATGGATCACTAAAGAAATAAAAGAGTAAATCAAAAAATACCTAGAGACAAATGGCAATGAAAGCATCATGATCTGGAACCTATGGGATGCAGCAAAAGCAGTCTAACAGGGAAGCTTATAGCAATACAATCTTACCTGAGGAAACAATTAAAATCTCAAATAAACAACCTAACATTACATCTAAAGCAACTAGAGAAAGAGGAATGAACAAAACCTAGTTAGTAGAAGGAAAGAAACCATAAAGATCAGAGCAGAAATAAATGAAATAGAGATGAAGAAAACAGTAGCAAAGAAACTAAAAGCTGATTGCCACGTGCTGTAACTACTTAACCCACATGCTCTGGAACCCATGCGCCACAACTAGAGAGCCTGCAAACTGCAAGTACTTAGCCCGCTCACTCTGGAGCCCACATACCACAAGTAGAGAGCCTGTGTGCCACACCTACTGAGCCCACGTGCTCTGGAGCCCGTGTGCAAGAACTAGAAAAAGCCTGTTCACCACAACTAGAGAGAAGCCTGCATGCCACAATGAAAGATCCCATGTGCCACAACTAAGAGCTGACAGAGCCAAAAAATATATATATATTTAAATTAAAAAAAAAAAAAAACAAGCAAAAGTCCAGGACCAGATGGCTTCACAGGTAAATTCTACCAAACATTTAAAGAAGAGTTAACACCTACCCTTCTGAAACTCTTCCAGAAAAAATTGAAGGGGAAGGAAAACTCCCAAACTCATTCTATGAGGCCACCATCACCCTGATACCAAAACCAGACAGCGATACCACAAAAAAAGAAAATTACAGGCCAATATTACTGATGAACATAGACCAAAAATCCTCAACAAAATACTATCAATCTGAATTCAACAATACATTAAAAGGATCATTCACCATGATCAAGGATCTATCCCAGGGATGCAAGGATTTTTCAGTATCTGCAAATCAATCAGTGCAGTATACCACATCAACAAATTGAAGAATAAAAACCATATGATCATCTCAATAGATGCAGAGAAAGCTTTTGACAAAATTTAACAGCCATTTATGATTAAAAAAACTCTCCAGAAGGTGGGCATAGAGGGAATCTACCCCAACATCATAAAGGCCATATACAACAAACATACTGCTAACATCATATTCAATGGTGAAAAGCTAAAAGCACTTCCTCTAAAATCAGGAACAAGACAAGGATGTCTGCTTTCACCATTAATATTCAATATAGATTTGGAAGTCCTAGCCAAAACAATCACAGAAGAAAAAGAAATAAAATACATCAAAACTGGAAAAGAAGTAAAACAGTCACTGTATGCAGATGACATGATACTCTACATAGAAAATCCTAAAGATGCTACCAGAAACTACTGGAGCCAATGAATTTGGTAAAGTTACAGATACAAAATTAATACACAGAAAACCATTTACATTCCTGTACACTAACAATGAGAGATCAGAAAGGGAAATTGAGGAAACAAGCCCATTTAACCTTGCATCAGAAAGAATAAAATACCTAGGAATAAGCCTACCTAAGGAGGCAAAAGACCTCTACGCAGAAATCTATAAGATACTGATGAAAGAAATCAAAGATGGCACAACCAGATGGAAAGATATACAATTTTCTTGGATTGGAAGAATCAATATTGTGAAAATGACTATACTACCCAAAGCAATCTACAGATTCAATGCAATCCCTATAAATTACCAGCGGCACAGAACTAGAGCAAAAAATCTTTAAATTGGTATGGAGACAAAAAAGACCCCAAATAGCCAAAACAATATTGAGAAACAAAAACGGAGCTAGAGGAATCAGGCTCCTTGACTTCAGACTATACTACAAAACTATAGTCACCAAGAGAGCCTGGTACTGGCACAAAAATATAAATATTGCTCAATGGAACAAATAGAAAGTCCAGAAATAAACCCATACACTTATGGTCAATTAATCTATGACAAAGAGGCAAGACTATACAATGGTGGAAAGACAGTCTCTTCAACAAATGATGCTAGGAAAACTGGAGAGCTAAATGTAAAAAAATAAAATTAGGACATTCTTTAACACTATGCACAAAAATAAACTCAAAATGGACTAAAGACCTCAATGTGATACTGGACACTATAAAACTCTTAGAGGAAAACTTAGGCAGAACACTCTCTGACATAAATCACAGCAATAACTTTTTTGATCCATCTCCCAGAGTAATGGAAATAAAAACAAAAATAAACAGATGGGACCTAATGAAGCTCAAAAGCTTTTGCACAGCAAAGGATACCATAAACAAAATTAAAAGACAACCCACAGAATGGGAGAAAATATCAATATTTGCAAATGATGTGACTAACAAAGTATTAGTTTCCAAAATTTATGAACAGATCATGCACCTTAATATCATCAAAACAAAAAACCCAATCAAAAAATGGGCAGAAGACCTAAATAGACATTTCCCCAAAGAAGATATATAAATATCCAAGAGGCACGTGAAAAGATACTCAACATTGCTAATTATTAGAGAAATGCAAATCAAAACTGCAATGAGATATCACCTCACATCAGTCATAATGGCTATCATCAAAAAATCCACAAATAATAAATGCTGGAGGGGGTGTGGAGAGAAGGGAATCCTCCTACACTGTTGGTGTGAATGTATATTGGTGCAGCCTCTATGGAAAGCAATATGAACATTCCTTAAGAAACTAAAAATACAGCTACCATATGATCCTGCAATCCCACTCCTAGGCATATACCTGGAGAAAAATATCTGAAAGGATACATGCACTCTAATGTTCATTTCAGTTCTGTTTACAATAACCAGGACATGGAAGCAGGCTAAATGTCCATTGACAGAAGAATGGATAAAAAAGATGTGGTACATACATACAAAGGAATAATACTCAGCCACAAAAAAAGAATGAAATAATGCCATATGCAACAGCATGGATGGACCTAGAGATTGTCATACTGAGTGAAGTAAGTCAGACAGTGACAGAGAAATATTGTATGATATAGATTACATGAGAAATCTATTTTAAAAAATGATACAAATGAACATATTTACAAAACAGAACCAGATTTAGAGAATGAACTTATGGTTACCGGGGGGAATGTGGGGGGAAAGGATAGTTAGGCATTTGGGGATTGTCATGTACACACTGCTATATTTAAATGGATAACCAACAAGGAACTACTGTACAGTACAGGGAACTCTGATCAATATTTCGTAACCACCTAATTGGGAAAAGAATTTGAAAAAGAAAGGTACATGTATTTGTATAACTGAATCATTTTGTTGTACAACTGAAACTAACACAACATTGTTAATCAACTATACTCCAATATAAAATAAAAAGTTAAAACAAAACCAAAAAAAAGAAATACAAAAATTTCAAAAAATTAAAAAGATTGATTGCTCTAAGTAAAAACAAACAAACAAACAAAATACATTAGCCAGGACGTGGACCTAATGTCCATTGACAGAGGAATGAATAAAGAAGATGTGGTAAATATACACAATGGAATATTACTCAGCCATAAAAAAGAATGAAATAATACCATTTGCAACAACATGGATGGACCTAGAGATTGTCATACTGAGTGAAGTAAGTCTGACAGAGAAGGACAAATATCATATGATATTGCTTATATGTGGAATCTTGAAAAATGGTACAAATGAACTTCTTTACAAAACATAAATAGACTCACACATGTAGAAAACAAAGTTATGGTTACCAGGGGGAAGAGGGGGAGGGATAAATTGAGAGATTGGTATTGACATATACACAGTACTATATATAAAATAACTAATAAGGACCTACTGTATCCACTGGGAGCTCTACTCAATAATCTGTAATGACCTATATGGGAAAAGAATCAAAAAAGAGTTGATATATGTATATGTATAACTGATTCACTTCGCTGTACACATGAAACTAATACAACATTGTATATCAACTATACTCCAATTTTTAAAAAAAGATTTTATTGATAAATCAAAAGTTTACAGACAAGCAAAAGCTAAAAAAATTCAGCATCACCAAACCAGCTTTACAACAAATGCTGAAGGAACTTCTCTAGGTGGAAAAGAAACGGCCACAACTAGAAACAAGAAAATTACAAAATGGAAATGCTCACTGGTAAAGGCAAACCTACAACAAAGGTAGGAAATCATCTATGTGCAAAGCTAGTAGGGAGGTTAAAAAACAAAATAGTAAAATCATTTGTATTCACAATAAGCAGTTAACGGATACACAAAACAGTTAGATGGAAAATATAAAATCAAACATAGTAATCGTGAGGGAAGAGAGTACAGTTGCAGGATATCTAAAATGCTTTTGAAATTAAGAGATCAGCAACTTAAAACAAGCACGTATAAATATAGACTCATACGAAAACCTCATGGTAACTGCAAAACAAAAATCTATAATAGATATATACAAAAAAATAAAAAGGAATTCAAACATAACACTAAAGATGGTCATCAAATCACAGAGAAGAGAACAAAAGGAGAAAGAAACAAAAAAGGCCTACAAAAACAAATCCAAAACATTAACAAAATGGCAACAGAAACATACATATTGATAATCACCTTAAATGTAAGTGGATTAAATGCTCCGACCAAAAGACATGGACTGGCTGAATGGATACAAAAACAAGACCTGTATATATGCTGCCTACAAGAGACTCAATTCAGATCTAGAGACACATACAGACTGAAAGTGAAGGGTTGGAAAAAGGCAAATGGAAATCAAAATAAAGCCAGAGTTGCAATTCTTATATCAGGCAAAATAGACTTTAAAATAAAGACAGAAGCTGAATGTCCCACAGTAAGAAAAAACTTTTACCTGACAACCAGCTACATATCCTCCTACACGCACCCACCCACCCACCCCACACACATGCATGCATATTTATGACTTGAAAGCAATGTTTTACCAAAAAAAAACCCAACAGTTTAATGCACTCGTATATTTTCTATTCTATTCAAGAAACCTGGTTAAGTTCCACTAAATTGATTGCATGATCCTCTAAGAGGCTGTAACCTGCTGTTTGAAAAAACACTGTCTTACTAGGGGTAATAGCAATGCAAAGGATTGCCATATGAGCTTGACGGAGACATGGCAAGCCTCAGTTTTCTCATCTGTGCACTGCGAATAGTAGTGCTACCTACCTTATATGGTTGTGGTAAGGATTGAATGAAAAGATATCTAGAACACTCAACACAGGGTCTGGCACATGCTAAGTGCTCAATAAATAGTCTCAGTGATCTGTTACACATTCTGCAGCAATAAGATGAATTGACTCAGTCCTGTTAGCAGGTGAACATTCAACATCAGGTGGTGGTTTGTAAACTGCTCTGAGAATCCCCAAATGCTTCCATTGAGTGTCCTCAAGTACAGCAATCAAGGTGATGGCTAAGAGGGTTGTACCCAAGGCTGTCAATCATTTCAGCCAAGTAATTCTGTTTTTTAATCATTGTTTTTTGTTCCACTTGATTGCATTTGAGTGGAAAAACTGTTTTTGAAAACTCTTGAGAAGGAATAAAAGTTGGTCTCTATCTGAGTGGCCGGGAAATCCTCAGAGGCTGGGCATCCTCGTGGTGAGCAAAATAGCTGTAGCTGTTGGCAAGTTGGAGAGTGGAGTGGAGGCAGGGGTAAAAATGCATCATCTTCCTGAACGTATCCACCACAATCAAACTTATTTCCAGGTAGGGGAAAGGAGGTATTTAGATTGGTAGATTAAAATTTTGCAAGTATCAAAATACATGCCAGTAAGACTTTTGTCAGCATATTGGTAACCACAGGTAGGATTTCTCCATCAAAGAAGTTAATCCTTTCCCCAGCAGTAGTTGCAGTTGGGTAGGGAAATAGACAACATTCAGAGGTTTTTAATTGACATAATAGGAGTGTCATCACTTAAACATTTGTCAGATCTCTGGAAGAGGCTGCAGGTGGATTTGAAATGTTGTTATTAATATTGTCCATTCTGAGTGCTCACTGATTAAGACCAAACAACTGGATGAAAGTGAACAAGAGCCCATTAACCAGTTGTTTTTCAACTTCCCAAAGAAACAGCCAGAGTCTTGGTAACACTGAATGAGGGTGTGGCGTTTTTTGAAGTCTCCCTGTGTTAGTGGAGATCTTACAAATTAGAAAACAAAAGAGGTGGCTCTCTGGGTCTGGCCTCTTTATCAACATAGCCCCCGGTTTTGAGATCATAACCTGCTTTCCCACTTTTGTGTGTTGAGAGAGAAGGTGATGGGGAATGCATTACAATCTGTCTCCTAGGGTGGAGAGTGGTCTTTGCTATCTTCAATGATCAACACAGATAATTGTAACTGCTGATTAGTGATACTAATCACATAATGATTAATAAGAAAACAGAGGACTGAGAAGTAAGTTTGGGTCTCCACAGCTGGCAGAAGGACAGTTTACTTCAATTCTATAGGCAAAGATGGTACTAGAGGTTGAGGAGTTGGAGAAGAGGAGGTAGAATGGAAAGAGTCCAAGGTTTATAAGACTCCAAAGAATTCTAACTCTTCCTCTTAGTAGCTGATCATCCTTGGGCAAGTTCATTCATTCAGTCTCTCATCCATTCAATAAATATTACATGGGCACCTGCTAAGTGTCAGACACTGTGCTAAGAGTAGTTAGATAAACACTCCCACAATTTTATTACAGTTCAGTCTGTCAATCAACAGACATTGTCAAGTAACTACTTTGTGCCAAACTCTGTGCTTGTTGCTGACGATGGAACAGTAAACAAGACAAAGATTCAACATATAAGGAGCTTAAATTCTAGTGAAGATGGACAGGCAAGGGAGGAGACACATGATAAACATGAACCAAATAAATAAATAAGTAAGAAAACTAACACTTGTGTTAAGTAATGTTCTGAGGGAATAAATAGGATGACATATTAGAGAGTAACTGAAAAAGGGGTGGCTAGGGAAAGTTTATCAGCTGAGACCTAAAGAAAGGATAAGAGGAAGCCAACTACTCAGAGAAGCAGGAGAAGAGCATTTCAGGAAGAAGTAACAACTAGTAAAAAAGTCTTGAAATGAGAAGAGGGTTGGGCTATTAGAGAAACAAAAAGGAGGCCAGTGTGGCTGGATCACGGTGAAAAGGGGTAGGTGGGCAGAAGAGAGTGGTGCCAGAAGAGAGAGTGGAAATAGAGAAGGGATTCCTTCTTATCCTACTTCCTTGTCTGTAAATTAGAGATAATAACAATAGCTGGTTCATCTCTCTAACCCATGGGCCTAGTACAGAGCTTGACACAAAGTGGGCACTCAGTGAGTGTCAGCTTGGTGTATTTATTGCCTAATAGATAAGTCAAAGTGAGGACTGAAGGGAGAAACTTATTTAAAAGTGTCTCTAACATCTATGGCAAGCAATGCTGGGCATAGTGCGAAATACATGGGAAAAAAAACATAGGCAGAACACTCTATAACATAAATCACAGCAAGATCCTTTCTGACCCACCTCCTAGAGTAATGGAAATAAAAACAAAAATAAACAAATGGGACCTAATGAAACTTCAAAGCTTTTGCACAGCATAGGAAACCATAAACAAGACCAAAAGACAACCCTCAGAATGGGAGAAAATATTCGCAAATGAAGCAGCCGACAAAGGATTAATCTCCAAAATTTACAAGCAGCTCAATAACAAAAAAACAAACAACCCAATCCAAAAATGGGCAGAAGACCTAAATAGACATTTCTCCAAAGAAGATATACAGACTGCCAACAAACACATGAAAGAATGCTCAACATCATTAATCATTAGAGAAATGCAAATCAAAACTGCAATGAGATATCATCTCACACCAGTCAGAATGGCCATCATCAAAAAATCTAGAAACAATAAATGCTGGAGAGGGTGTGGAGAAAAGGGAGCACTCCTGCACTGTTGGTGGGAATGTGAATTGGTACAGCCACTATGGAGAGCAGTATGGAGGTTCCTTAAGAAACTACAAATAGAACTACCATATGACCCAGCAATCCCACTATTGGGCATATACCCTGAGGAAACCAAAGTTCAAAAAGAGTCATGTACCAAAATGTTCATTGCAGCTCTATTTACAATAGCCCGGAGATGGAAACAACCTGAGTACCCATCATCGGATGAATGGATAAAGAAGATGTGGCACATATATACAATGGAATATTACTCAGCCATAAAAAGAAACGAAATTGAGCTATTTGTAATGAGGTGGATAGACCTAGAGTCTGTCATACAGAGTGAAGTAAGTCAGAAAGAAAAAGACAAATACCGTATGCTAACACATATATATGGAATTTAAGAAAAAAAATGTCATGAAGAACCTAGGGGTAAGGCAGGAATAAAGACGCAGACCTCCTAGAGAACGGACTTGAGGTTATGGGGAGGGGGAAGGGTGAGCTGTGACAGGGCGAGAGAGAGTCATGGACATATACACACTAACAAACGTAATAAGGTAGATAGCTAGTGGGAAGCAGCCGCATGGCACAGGGATATTGGCTCGGTGCTTTGTGACAGCCTGGAGGGGTGGGATAGGGAGGGTGGAAGGGAGGGAAACACAAGAGGGAAGACATATGGGAACATATGTTTATGTATGACTGATTCACTTTGTTATAAAGCAGAAACTAACACACCATTGTAAAGTAATTATACCCCAATAAAGATGTTAAAAAAAAAAAAACACAGGGTCTCAGGGAAGTCAGCCTATGGACTCTCCAACGCTGGCTCTTAGAAGGAAAGTGAAGTGCTCTGGGATTGCTAAAAAACTAAAGTTTCTGGGACCAGACGGAGTTTCTGTTGGCACTCTTGGAGCCTGGAGCCTAGCCCAGTGACTGGGTCAGTGTCCATGTTAAGTGCTGGCCTATAAAAAACCTCCAGTTGAAGAGTTTTGGGATTGGTGGCATGTGAGGCCCAGGAAGGTTTCTCAGACTCTATTTTTGCATCTGGCACGGTAAAAATGTCTGATCAGTATCTTTGGAGATGATGACCGCATATTAACAACTGGGCTTTCACTTTCCTTTTCAGCTCCAAATCTGATATGATTTTCCAATTCCCCAGTCTTGAAGCCTCAGATCCTAGAATCATAGAACCTCTGGGCAGAAAGAACTCTAAAGGTCACTTAATCCAACTTCCCAGCTAGATGTGATCACTCCCCTCTTAGATACTCATTATGTCTAAATTTCTTCTACATCCCTGATAAAGAACCAGAGTGGCAATGAATGAAGTGTTACTGTGTTTCAGACCCTTGGCTAGGCATTTTGCACACATTATATAATTTACTGTTAAAAAGACTTACACTTAACAAATATGGAAACTGAGTCTTAAAGAGGTGAAGGGATTTGCACAAAGCTATGCAGTCTGTAACTAAGCCAGTATTCACACTCAAGTTTTTCCATGATGTCACGCTGCCACTAGTTATCTAGTCTGTTTAGAATTTCTCCAGTGACAAGCAACACACACCTTCCAGAAGAATCTGATTCTATTTATGGACACCTCTGACAGTGGAAAGTTGAAATTGGTTCCCTATGTCTTCTACTCTTGTGACCTCACATAATGAGTGATCAGATTTTAGAGACTCAAAGATGAAGATCATATCCTTCAAAGGTTCATCATTGATCCTGGGTTTGAATCCTCTCTACAGTGTACTCTCTCTGAACCTGTTCCAGTGTCCTTCAGTCATTTTAGCTAGATTCTACCGTATGAGGTAGGTAGCATTACTATTCCCAGTGCACAGATGAGATAACTGAGGCTTGCCATGTCTCCATCAAGCTCATATGGCAATCCTTCGAATTGCTATTACCCCAGTAAGACAGTGTTTTTTCAAACAGCAGGTTACAATCTCTTAGAGGATCATACAATCATTTTAGTGGACCTTAACCAGGTTTTTTGAATAGAATAGAAAATATCAAGAGTGCATCAAAGTAGGTTTTTTTGGTAAAACTTTCAGTAGGGTTCAAGTCATAAATGTATGTGTGTGGGGGGGTTGTAGGTAGGTATGTAGCCAGTTGTCAGGTAAAAGGTTATTCTTACTGTAGGT
Organism: Grampus griseus; assembly: GCF_964374135.1. Classification (NCBI taxonomy): domain Eukaryota; kingdom Metazoa; phylum Chordata; class Mammalia; order Artiodactyla; family Delphinidae; genus Grampus; species Grampus griseus. The sequence goes on from NC_138999.1 coordinate 53,201,441, forward strand.
CATTCAGCTTCTGTGTTAGGACTCCATCTGGTACACCAGAGACTGGGGCAAGAAATTATTGCACTGAGTGCTAAGCCCCAAGGAAGTTGTGGACACAGGTAAGGAGGAAATATGAAATCCAGCCCATATTCCACTTGCCAAGAGGTGCTCTCTTGCCCAGGGCTCTATTTTCCCCAAAGAGCAACCTTCTAATCTTTACAATTCTTCTAATCTTATTAATCTTCCAAAGGTGCCATGTGGGCTAGTGGCACCCCAGCTGACCTAAGATAGGGAACATGAGTAAATTGAAGAGGAGCTAAGTCTCTAGTCATTTCACCTCCCCGTCAGCTCCAGAACCTGGTCCAATGGGCAAGGTTTAGGCTTGAACTGCAAGTCTGGGTACTTGCCTCCCACCTCAGAAATGTCACTGGGATGTCATAAGAAGCCACCAGAGAGTAAATGCTCTCCTTCTTCCTACCATCTTGCATTCCTCCCTCCATTGTTTCTCACTCCTCAGTTCTGCCACAGAACTTGGCTCCTCTTCTCAGTCTAGCCCCTTCTATTAATTCCCTTTCAGCTTTGGTACTGTTATTTATATTGCTAGACATAAAGTTTACCAATGTTATATTGGCCTTGGAGAGAACAAAAACTATGTACATGCAAACTATAAAATTTGACATTAAAAAAATCTCTTCAGTGTTCAGAAAAGCTTTATGAAAGAAGACAATGGTATTATTGCTTCTCCCTCATCCAGATTCTGTGTGTGAGTGTAAATGTGAGGGGGTTGTTCTATGAGGTGGTGGTGCGGGGGAGAGAGATTTATTGTTTATGCTCCACCCTCTGAATTGTATGCATGTCATAGTAACAATCAAGCTGTGTTTCTCTGCAGACATTTTAACAGCTTTCTATGGATTTGTGGTTTTCTTGTTTCTATTTCATTCATTCACATTTTACACTTGTTTTCATAATTTCTGTAAATTACCTATTAGCTGTTATGACATATAAATAGTTTTAAAATGCTGCAAGTGAATATGTGAAAATTGTGAGGAAAATTAGAGTAATGGAAGAGAATATGAACGTGCGTTTTATAATTATACCTAAGGAGACTGCAACTTTGTGATAGGTTTCAGAGGTGAATGAATCAACCCATGAAACAATCAAAAGGAATGATATTGTAAGGACAAATAATCTTTCTCTCAGTTTCACATTTCTGAAGCTTAAAAGAAAGTTTACCAGTATGTGTGTTGTTTCATGTAGATCTCAGCCTATCAATTGTGATGTTATCAGCGAGAAATGCTTGGGGGCACTCACCTGGGCCCTACTACTTGTGGGCAAGCCTCCACAGATATTTCCTTAACCAGAGCCAATGTTGTGGCTAGACCATCCCTTGTGGTTCTTATTTTGTTTGCAAGATGAACCTCAGCAACAACCGTCAGGGAACTTTGAAAAAACGTTTATTATTCACAAGCCATGGAAGGTACACGGCATGCCCAAGGCCAAAGAGTGAGGTTGCTGGAGGAGAGAGAGAGAGTGTGTGTGTGTATATACCTGTGCGTGTGTGGTGGTGGGGTGTGGTTCTGCCTGTATTGGGGTCCAAAGTTGGAGTGTTTTCAAGGTTTATCCATGTTGTAGCGTGTTTCAGTACTTCATTACTTTCATTGCAGAATGATATTTTCTGATGTGGATATACTACATTGATTTATACATTCATCAGTTGATGGACATTTGGGTTGTTCACACCTTTTGACTATTATGGATAGTTGGTGTGTAGACACATATTTTAATTTATCTTGTGTATATACCTAAGAGTAGAATTGATAAAGCGTATGGAAACTTTATGTTTAACTTTTTGAGGAACAGCCAGACTCTTTTTCAAAAACTGGTGGCACAATTTTATATTCTTATCTGCAATATATTTATGTCTTTCTAGGAATTTGTCCATTTCATCTGGGTTATGTAATTTGTTGGCATGCAGGTGTTCATAGTGTTCCCTTATTATCCTTTTTATTTCTATAAGGTCGATAGTAATATCTCTTCTTTCATTCCTGATTTTAGTAATTAGGATCTTCTCTCTTTTTATTTCTTCGTCACTCTAGTTAAGGTGTGTCAATTTTGCTGATGTTTTTGAAGAATCAACATTTGGTTTCATTGATTTTCTCTATTAGTTTTCTATTCTTTATTTCATTTATTTCTACTCTACTCTTTACGTTCCTTCCTTCTCTTGGTTTGGGTTTAGTGTGTTCTTCTTTTTCTAGCTTCTAAGGTACAAAGCTAGGTTTCTGGTCTCAGATGTTTCTTTATTAATATATTTATAGCTGTAAATTTCCCTCTAAGCACTGCATCCTACATGTTTTGGTGTGTTGTGTTTTCATTTTCATTCACATTAAAGTACTTTTCTAAATTTTCCTGTGACTTCCTCTTTGATCCATTGGTTAGTCAGTGGTGTGATGTTTAATTCCAACATAATTTCCAAATTTCCTTCTGCTTTGTAGTCAGAGAACAGCCTTTGGATAATTTCAATCCTTTTAAATTATTGAGGCCTTTTTATGATTTAACATATGGTCTATCCTGATGAATGTTTCATGGGCACATGAGAAGAATGTATTCTGCTGTTGTTGGGTGAAGGATTCTATAGGTCTCTGCTAGGTCTAGTTGATTTAAAGAATTGTGCTCAAGTCTTCTATTTATGTCTTGATCTTCTGCCTGGTTGCTCTATACATTATTGAAAGTAGAGTATTGAAGTCTCCAATTATTATTGTTGAATTGTCTATTTCTCCTTTCAATTCTGTTTTTGTTTCACATAATTTAAGACTGTTTTGAGGTGCATATATATTTATAATTATGTCTTCTTAAAGGATTGACTCTATTATCATTATAAAATGTACTTGTCTCTAACAACAGTTTTTGCCTTAAAGCCAATTTTGTCTGATATTAGTACAGGCACTCCAGCTCCCTTTTGGTCACTAAGTTTGTGGTTTACCTCTTTTCTATTCTCTTTCAACTTATTGGTATCTTTGCCTGTAAAGTGTGTTTCTTCTAGACAGTATGATTGGATTATTTTTTAATCATTTCTGTACATTTCATTAGGGGATCTAATCCTTTTACTTAAAAAAAAATCCTATTTATTTATTTATTTAGGCTGCGTCAGGTCTTAGTTGCAGCATATGCTGTCTTCATTGAGGTGCGCAGGATCTTTTGTTGCAATGTGAAGGCTCATTGTTGCGGTGCATGGGCTTCTCTCTAGTTGTGGCATTTAGGATTTCTCTTCTCCAGTTGTGGCACTTGGGCCTGTAGTTTGTGGCATGTGGGCTCTCTAGTTGAGGTGCATGAGCTCAGTAGTTGCGGCACATGTGCTTATTTGCCCCGCGGCATGTGGGATCGAGATCCCTGACCAGGAATTGAGCCCGAGTCCTCTGCATTGGAAGGTGGATTCTTTACTCTGGGCCACCAGGGAAGTCCCCTAATCCTTTTATGTTTAATATGATTATGGATACAATAAGATTTACATCTGCCATTTTGTTATTTGTTTTCCTTATCTTTTTGGTCTGTTTCTCCATTTCTGCCTTTTTTGGGTTAAATAGATATTTTCTAGTGTACCGTTTTAATTCCCTTGTTTCTTTTTTTTTTTTTTTTTTTTTTTTTGCGTTACAGGGACCTCTCACTGTTGTGACCTCTCCCATTGCAGATCACAGGCTCCGGACGCGCAGCCTCAGCGGCCATGGCTCACAGGCCCAGCCGCTCTGCGGCATGTGCGATCTTCCCGGACCGGGGCATGAACCTGTGTTCCCTGCATCAGCAGGCAGACTCTCAACCACTGCACCACCAGGGAAGTCCCCTTGTTTCTTTTATTCTACTTTTTGAGTCATTTTCTTATTTTGTTTGTGAGGATTACATTTAACATCTTAACTTAAATCAATCTAGAATGGATTAGTACCAACTTCATTTCAGTAGTATGAAAATACTTTGCTCCAATATACTTCCATTTCCTCCCTTCTGTTGTATTATTATTGTCATGCAAATTAGATCTTTAAAATTATATGCAAGACAGTTACAGAAGATGGGGGAACAGTAAGACGTGGAGATCACCGTCCTCCCCACAGATACATCAGAAATACATCTACACGTGGAACAACTCCTTCAGAACACCTACTGAATGCTGGCAGAAGACCTCAGACCTCCCAAAAGACAAGAAGCTCCCCACGTACCTGGGTAGGGCAACAGAAAAAAGAATAAACAGAGACAAAAGAATAGGGAAGGGACCTGCACCAGTGGGAGGGACCTGCAAAGGAGGAAAGGTTTCCACACACTAGGAGCCCCTTCATGGCGGAGAATGCAGGTGGCGGAGGGGGGAAGCTTCGGAGCTGCGGAGGAGAGCACAGCAACAGGGGTGAGGAGGGCAAAGCGGAGAGATTCCCACACGGAGGATCAGTGCTGACCAGCACTCACCAGTCCGAGAGGCTTGTCTGCTCACCCGCCGGGATGGGCGGAGCTGGGAGCTGAGGCTCAAGCTTCAGTCGGATCGCAGGGAGAGGACTGGGGTTGGTGGCATTAACACAGCCTGCAGGGGATTAGTGCACCACGGCTAGCCGTGAGGGAGTCTGGGGAAAAGTCTGGACATGACGAACCGGCAATGACTTTTTCTTCCCTCTTGGTTTCCTGGTGTGCGAGGAGAAGGGATTAAGAGCGCTGCTTAAAGGAGCTCCAGAGACGGGTGTGAGCCACAGCTAAAAGCGCAAACCCCAGAGATGGACATGAGATGCTAAGGCTGCTGCTGCCTGTGAAGAAGCCTGTGTGCGAGCACAGGTCGTTATCCACACCTCCCTACCAGGGAGGCTGTGCAGCCCGCCACTGTCAGGGTTCTGGGATCCAGGGACAACTTCCCCGGGACAATGCATGGTGCGCCTCAGGCTGGTGCAAGGTGACGCCAGCCTCTGCCACTGCAGGCTCGCCCCACATCATGCCTCTCCCTCCCTCCGGCCTGAGTGAGCCAGAACCCCCAAATCAGCGGCTCCTATAACCCCGTCCTGTCTGAGCGAAGAACAGACTCTCTATGGTGACCTACATGCCGAGGCAGGGCCAAGTCCAAAGCTGAGCCCCGGGAGCATTGTGAACAAAGAAGAGAAAGGGAAATCTCTCCCAGAAGCCTCAGGAGCAGTGGATTAAATCTCCACAATCAACTAGATGTACCCTGCATCTGTGGAATACCTGAATAGACAAGGAATCATCCCAAATTGAGGAGGTGGACTTTGAGAGCAAGATTTATTATTTTTTCAACTTTTCCTCTTTTTGTGAGTGTGTATGTGTATGCTTTTGTGTGAGATTTTGTCTGTATAGCTATGCTTTCATCATTTGTCCTAAGGTTCTTTCCGTCCGGTATTTTTTGTTTGTTTGTTTTTGTTTATTTTTACTTTTTTTAAAAAAATTATTCTTAATCATTATTTTTTATTTTAATAACTGTATTTTATTTTATCTTACTTTACCATTTTTCTTTTATCCTCTTTCTTTCTTTCTACATTTTCTCCCTTTTATACTGAGCTGTGTGGATGAAATGTTCTTGGTACTGCAGCCAGGAGTCAGTGCTGTGCCTCTGAGGTGGGAGAGCCAACTTCAGGACACTGGTCCAGAAGAGACCTCCCAACTCCACATAATATCAAATGGTGAAAATCTCCTAGAGATCTTCATCTCAACACCAAAACCCGGCTTCACTCAACTACCAGCAAGCTACAGTGCTGGACACCCAAAGCCAAACAACTTGCAAGACAGGAACACAGCACAACCCATTAGAAGAGAGACTGCCTAAAATAATAAGAAGTCCACGGACACACCAAAACACACCAACAGACATGGACCTGCCCACCAGAAAGTCAAGAACCAGCCTCATCCACCAGAACACAGGCACTAGTCCCCTCCACCAGGAAACCTACAAAACCCACTGAACCAACTTCAGTCACTGGGGACAGACACCAAAAATAATAGGAAATAAGAACTTGCAGCCTGCAAAAAGGTGACCCCAAACACAGTAAGATAAGAAAAATGAGAAGACAGAAAAACACAGAGCAGATGAAGGAGCAAGATAAAAACACATCAGAACTACCAAATGAAGAGGAAATAGGCAGTCTACCTGAAAAAGAATTCAGAATAATGATAGTAAAGATGATCAAAATCTTGGAAATAGAATAGAGAAAATGAAAGAAACATTTAACAAGGACCTAGAAGAACTAAAGAGGAAACAGGCAACAATGAACAACACAATAAATGAAAACAAAAATTCTCTAGAAGGTATCAATAGCATAATAACTGGGCAGAAAAACGGATAAGTGACCTGGAAGATAAAATAGTGGAAATAACTACTGCAGAGCAGAATAAAGAAAAAATAATGAAAAGAACCAAGGACAGGCTCAGAGGCCTCTGGGACAATATTAAACACACCAACATTCGAATTATAAGGGTTCCAGAAGAAGAAGAAGAAAAGAAAGAGACTGAGAAAATATTTGAAGAGATTATATTTGCAAACTTCCCTAATATGGGAAATGAAATAGTTAATCAAGTGCAGGAAGAACAGAGACTCCCATACAGGATAAATCCAAGGAGAAACACACCAAGACACATATTAATCAAACTATCAAAAACTAAATTCAAAGAAAACATATTAAAAGCAGCAAGGGAAAAACAACAAATAACACACAAGGTTAGAAGGTTAACAGCTGAACTTTCAGCAGAAGGTTAACAGCTGAACTTTCAGCAGAAACTCTGCAAGCCAGAAGGGACTGGCAGGACATATTTAAAGCGATGAAGGAGAAGAACCTGCACCAAGATTACTCTACCCAGCAAGGATCTCATTCAGATTTGATGGAGAAATTAAAATCTTTACAGACAAGCAGAGCTGAGAGAGTTCAGCACCACCAAACCAGCTTTACAACAAATGCTAAAGGATCTTTTAAAGGCAAGAAAAACAAGAGAAGGAAAAGACCTACAATAACAAACCAAAAACAATTAAGAAAATGGGAATAGGAAGATACATATAGATAATTACTTTAAATGTAAATGGATTAAATGCTCCCACCAAAAGACACAGACTGGCTGAAAGGATGCAAAAACAAGACCCATATATATGCTGTCTACAAGAGACCCACTTCAGACCTAGAGACACAAACAGACTGAAATGGAGGGAATGGAAAAAGATATTCCATGCAAATGGAAACCAATCAAAAGCTGGAGTAGCAATTCTCAAATCAGACAAAATATACTTTAAAATAAAGACTATTAGAAGAGACAAAGAAGGACACTACATAATGATCAAGGGATCGATCCAAGAAGAAGATATAACAATTGTAAATATTTATGCACCCAACATAGGAGCACCTCAATACATAAGGCAAATGCTAACAGCCATAAAAGGGGAAATCGACAGTAACACATTCATAGTGCAGGACATTACACCCCAATTTCACCAACGGACAGATCATCCAAAATGAAAATAAATAAGGAAATACAAGCTTTAATTTGTACGTTAAACAAGATGGACTTAATTGATATTTATAGGACATTCCATTCAAAAACAACAGAATACAGATTTTTCTCAAGTGCTCATGGAACATTCTCCACGGTAGATAATATCTTGGGTCACAAATCAAGCCTTGGTAAATTTAAGAAAATTGAAACTGTATCAAGTATCTTTTCCGACCACAACACTATGAGACTAGATATCAATTACAAGAAAAAATATGTAACAAATACAAACACGAGGAGGCTAAACAATGCACCACTTGATAACGAAGTGATCACTGAAGAAATCAAAGAGGAAATCAAAAAATACCTAGAAACAAATGACAATGGAGACACGGTGGCCTAAAATCTATGGGATGCAGCAAAAGCAGTTCTAAGAGGGAAATTTATAGCAATATAATCTTACCTTAAGAACAGGAAACATCTCGAATAAACAACCTAACCTTGCAGCTAAAGCAATTATAGAAAGAAGAACAAAATTCTGCAGAGTTAGCAGAAGGAAAGAAATAATAACGATCAGATCAGAAATAAATGAAAAAGAAATGAAGGAAATGATAGAAAATATCAATAAAACTGAAAACTGGTCCTTTGAGAAGATAAACAAAATTGATAAACCATTAGCCAGACTCATCAAGAAAAAAAGGGAGAACACTCAACTCAATAGAATTAGAAATGAAAAAGGAGAAGTAACAACTGACACTGCAGAAATACAAAAGATCATGAGAGATTACTACAAGCAGCTCTATGCCAATAAATTGGACAACCTGGAAGAAATGGACAAATCCTTAGAAATGCAAAACCTGCCAAGACTGAATCAGGAAGAAATAGAAAATATGAACAGACGAATCACAAGCACTGAAATTGAAACTGTGACTAAAAATCTTACAACAAACAAAAGCCCAGGACCAGAGAGGTTCAGAGGTGAATTGTATCAAACATGTATAGAAGAGCTAATACCTGTCGTTCTCAAACTCTTACAAAATACAGCAGAGGGAGGTACATTCCGAAACTTATTCTATGAGTCCACCATCACCATGAAACTGAAACCTGACAGGGATATCACAAAGAAAGAAAACTACAGGCCAATATCACTTATTAACATAGATGCAGAAATCCTGAACAAAATACTAGCAAACAGAATCCAACAGCACATTAAAAGGATCATACACAATGATCAAGTGGTGTTTATTCCAGGAATGCAAGGATTCTTCAATATATGTGAATCAATCAGTGTGATACACCATGTTAAAAAATTGAAGGAGAAAAACCATATGCATAGGCAGAGGAAGCTTTCGACAAAATTCAACACCCATTTATGATAAAAACCCTGCAGAAAGTAGGCATAGAGGGAACTTTCCTCAACATAATAAAGGCCATATATGACAAACCCACAGCCAACATCGTCCTCTATGGTGAAAAACTGAAAGCATTTCCACTAAGATCAGGAACAATACAAGGTTGCCCACTCTCACCACTCTTATTCAACATAGTTTTGGAAGTTTCAGCCACAGCAATCAGAGAAGAAAGGGAAATAAAAGGAATCCAAAACAGAAAAGAAGAAGTAAAGCTGTCACTGTTTGCAGATGACATGATACTATACATAGAGCATCCTAAAGATGCTATCAGAAAACTACTAGAGCTAATCAATGAGTTTAGTAAAGTTGCAGGACACAAAATTAATGCACAGAAATCTCTGGCATTCCTATACACTAATGACGAAAAATCTGAAAGTGAAAGCAAGAAAACACTCCCATTTACCATTGCAACAAAAAGAATAAAATATCTAGGAATAAACCTACATATGGAGACAAACGACCTGTATGCAGAAAACTATAAGACACTGATGAAAGAAATTAAAGATGATACAAATAGATGGAGAGATATACCATGTTCTTGGATTGGAAGAATCAACATTGTGAAAATGTCTCTACTACCCAAAGCAATCTACTGATTCAATGTGATCCCTATCCAACTACTACTGGCATTTTTCACAGAACTAGAACAAAAATTTTCACAATTTGTATGGAAACACCAAAGACCCCGAATAGCCAAAGCAATCTTGAGAACTCAAAACGGAGCTGGAGGAATCAGGCTCCCTGACTTCAGACTATAATACAAAGCTACAGTAATCAAGACAGTATGGTACTGGCACAAAAACATAAAGATAGATCAATGGAACAGGATAGAAAGCCCAGAGATAAACACACGCACATATGGTCACCTTACCTTTGATAAAGGAGGTAGGAATGTACAGTGGAGAAAGGACAACCTCTTCAATAAGTGGTGCTGGGCAAACTGTACAAGTACATGTAAAAGTATGAGATTAGATCACTCCCTAACACGATACACAAAAATAAGCTCAAAATGGATTAAAGACCTAAATGTAAGGCCAGAAACTATCAAACTCGTAGAGGAAAACATAGGCAGAAAACTCTATGACATAAATCACATCAAGATCCTTTTTAACCCATCTCCTAGAGAAATGGAAATAAAAACAAAAATAAACAAATGGACCTAATGAAACTTCAAAGCTTTTGCACAGCAAAGGAAACCATAAACAAGACCAAAAGACAACCCTCAGAATGGGAGAATATATTTGCAAATGAAGCAACTGACAAAGGATTAATTTCCAAAGTTTACAAGCAGCTCATGCAGCTCAATAACAAAAAAAACCAGAAAACCCAATCCAAAAATGGGCAGAAGACCTAAATAGACATTTCTCCAAAGAAGATATACAGACTGCCAACAAACACATGAAAGAATGCTCAACATCATTAATCATTAGAGAAATGCAAATCAAAACTACAATGAGTTATCATCTCACACCGGTCTGAATGGCCATCATCAAAAAATCTAGAAACAATAAATGCTGGAGAGGGTGTGGAGAAAAGGGAGCACTCCTGCACTGCTGGTGGGAATGTGAATTGGTACAGCCACTATGGAGAGCAGTATGGAGGTTCCTTAAGAAACTACAAATAGAACTACCATATGACCCAGCAATCCCACTACTGGGCACATACCCTGAGAAAACCATAATTCAAAAAGAGTCATGTACCAGAATGTTCATTGCATCTCTATTTACAATAGCCCGGAGATGGAAACAACCTAAGTGCCCATCATCAGATGAATGGATAAAGAAGATGTGGCACATATATACAATGGAATATTACTCAGCCATAAAAAGAAACGAAATTGAGCTATTTGTAATGAGGTGGATAGACCTAGAGTCTGTCATACAGAGTGAAGTAAGTCAGAAAGAGAAAGACAAATACCATATGCTAACACATATATATGGAATTTAAGAAAAAAACTGTCATGAAGAACGTAGGGGTAAGACAGGAGTAAAGACACAGACCTACTGGAGAACGGACTTGAGGATATGGGGAGGTGGAAAGGTGAGGTGTGACAAAGCGAGAGAGAGGCATGGACATATATACACTACCAAATGTAAAATAGATGGCTAGTGGGAAGCAGCCGCATAGCACAGGGATTTCGGTTCAGTGCTTTGTGACCGCCTGGAGGGGTGGGATAGGGAGGGTGGGAGGGAGGGAGACGCGGGAGGGAGGGGATCTGGGAACATATGTATATGAATGACTGATTCACTTTGTTGTAAAGCAGAATCCAGCACACCATTGTTGAGCAATTGTGCCCCAATAAAGATGTTAAAAAAAAATGGGCAGAAGCCCTAAATAGACATTTCTCCAAAGAAGATATACAGATTGCCAACAAACACATGAACGAATGCTCAACATCATTAATCATTAGAGAAATGCAAACCAAAACTACAATGAGATATCATCTCACCCCAGTCAGAAAGGCCATCATCAAAAAATCTAGAAACAATAAATGCTGGAGAGGGTGTGGAGAAAAGCGAACTCTCTTGCACTGCTGGTGGGAATGTGAATTGGTACAGCCACTATGGAGAACAGTGTGGAGGTTCCTTAAAAAGCTACAAATAGAACGACCATATGACACAGCAATCCCACTACTGGGCATATACCCTGAGAAAGCCATAATTCAAAAAGAGTCATGTACCAAAATGTTTATTGCAGCTCTATTTACAATAGCCAGCAGATGGAAACAACCTAAGTGCCCATCATCAGATGAATGGATAAAGAAGATGTGGCACATATATACAATGGAATATTACTCAGCCATAAAAAGAAATGAAATTGAGCTGTTTGTAGTGAGGTGGATGGACCTAGAGTCTGTCATACAGAGTGAAGTACGTCAGATATAGTAAGACAAATACTGTATGCTAACACGTATATATGGAATTTAAGAAAAAATATGTCATGAAGTATCTAGAGGTAAAACAGGAATAAAGACACAGACCTACTAGAGAATGGACTTGAGGACATGGGGAAGGGAATGAGTAAGCTGTGACAAAGCGATAGAGTTGCATGGACATATATACACTACGAAACGTAAAATAGATAGCTAGTGGGAAGCAGCCGCATAGCACAGGGAGATCAGCTCGGTGCTTTGTGACCACCTAGAGGGGTGGGATAGGGAGTTTGGGAGGGAGTGAGATGCAAGAGGGAAGAGATATGGGAACATATGTATATGTATAACTGATTCACTTTGTTATAAAGCAGAAACTAAGACACCATTGTAAAGCAGTTATACTCCAATAAAGATGTAAAAAACATATTATATGCTCACCAACACAGTTTTACAATGGTTGCCTTATGTAGTTGTCTTTTATATCATTTGGGGAATGAAAGAGTTACAAATAAAAATACATTTTTTTACTATAATTTGTATATACCTATATATTTACCTTTATTGGTGTTCCTTACTTCTTGTTTTGTTGTGGCACTGTCTAGTGTCCTGTTATTTCAGCCTGAAGAATTTCCTTCAGCACTTTTTGTAGGGCAGATCTGATAGTGACAAATTCTCTAAATTTTTGTTTATCTTGAAATGTCTTAATTTCTCCTTTTTTTGAAGGATTTTTTTTTCTGGATGTAGAATTCTTGGTTAACAGATATTTTCTTTTAGCTCTTGGAATATGGCGTCCCACTACCTTCCGCTCTCAATGGTTTCTGTTGAGAACTCAGCTGTTAATTTTATATGGATCCCTTGCATGTGATGAGTTGTTTATCTCTTGCTGCTTTCAAGATGTTCTCTTTGTCTTCACCTTTTGCCAGTAATTTTTAAATAAATTTATTTATTTATTTGTTCCTGTGCTGGGTCTTCGTTGCTGCACATAGGCTTTCTCTAGTTGTGGTGAGTTCGGGCTACTCTTTATTGCAGTGCGTGGGCTTCTCATTGCAGTAGCTTCTCTGGTTGCAGAGCACAAGCTCTAGGTGCACAGGCTTCAGTAGTTGTCATGCACGAGCTTAGTTGCTCCATGACATGTAGGATTTCCCAGACCAGGGCTCGAACCTGTGTCCCCTGCATTGGCAGGCGGATTCTTAACCACTGCACCACCAGGAAGTCCCTTTTGCCAGTTTTAATATGATTTGTCTAGCTCTGGATCCCTTGGAGTCTTATCCTATTTAAAGTTTGCTGGCTTTCTTAGATATGTAGATGGTTTTTCATCAAATTTGGAAAGTTTGGACCATTTTTTATTCAAATATTTTTATGTCCTTTTATTTTCTTCTCTCCTTCTCAGTCTCTCCCTCATAAACATATTTGTAAGTTTGATTTGCCTCACAGGTCTATGAGGTTCTGTTCAGTTTTCTTCATTCTTTGCTTGTTTCTCACAGTGCATAATTTCAACTTACCTATTGCTTTGCTTTTCTATGGCTGCTGTAATAAATTGTCACAAATTCTGTTGCTTAAACACAGAAATTGATTCTCTCACAGTTCTGAAGGCCAAAAGTCTGAAATGAAGGTGTCAGCAGTGCCATGCTCCCTCTAGAGGCTCTAAGGGAGAATTCATTTCTTGCCTCTTTCAGCTTCTGTTGCCTGCCAGCATTCCTTAGCTTGAGGCTGCATCACTCCAACCTCTGCTTCCATCTTCACATCTTCTTCTCGTGTGTGTGTGTGTGTGTGTGTGTGTGTGTGTGTGTGATCTCCTTCAATCTCTCTGTAGTAAGGATACTTGTGTTGGCATTTAGAGCCCAGCAGAATATTCTCCTCATCTCAAGATCCTTAACTTAATTCCATCTGCAAAGACCCATTTTGCAAATTAAGTAACAGTCATAGGTTTCAGGGATTAGGACATAAGCATATTTTCGGAAGCCATTATCAGCCATCCACATCTATTTTTAAGTTCACTGATTCTTTTTTTCTGCCAGCTCGAGTCTGTTATTGAGTCCCTCTATTGATTTGTTTTTCATTTCTGTTATTATACTTTTCAACTCCAGAATATCTACTTGGTGCTTTTTAATATTTCTATCTTTTTATTGATCTTCTCTGTTTGGTGAGACATTGTTCTCATAATTTCCTTTAATTATGTAGATGTGGCTTCCTATAGTATTTTGAACATATTTTTGTAGCAGCCAATTTGAAGTCTTTGTCTATTAAGACCAATATGTGGGCTTCCTCAGGAACAATTTCTATTGATTTATTTTTCCCCCCTTTGTGGGCTATACTTTTCCTGTTTATTTGCCTGTATCATAATTTTTTGTTCAAAACTAGATGTTTTGCATTATATAATATGGCAACTCTAGATATCAGATTTCTCCCACCCCTCAGGGTTTGTTGTTGCTGTTTTATTGTTGTTATTATTGATGTTGGTGTTATTCTTTGCTTGCCTAGTGATTTTCCTTGACTAGTTATGTAAAGTCTGCATTCCCTGTAATGTGCAGGCACTGCAATCTCTGCTCAGTTACCTTAGTAGTCATCTAGTGATTGAACAAAGATTTCCTTAAATTCCCTGAACCAATAAACCTGTCAGCCTTTGCTGAGGGGTTCTGTGTGTGCTTTGGGACACACTTTCAATGTTCTGGCAACTCAGTCTTAGCCTTCACTTCCTGCTTATGCAGCGCCTCAAGGTCAGTCAGAAATGATAGATTAGGATCTTCTTAGGTCTTTCCTGGGCACAAACATGTGCATGTCCTTCTATATCCCTGCACACATGCAAGTCCTTCTAGATTCCTAGGAGTATATTGGAGTTTTTCAAATCCCCCTATGGACATCTCATCACATAGATTTTCTTAAGCATTTTGGCCAACATCTTATTTGACAGAACTAGTTTCACTGCCCTAGGCAACTGCAATGTTAAACAACTGCCAGCAATTGATTTCAACAAATGCCATGGTGATAGAACTTTGCCTACTGAGCCAAGCCTCTGAGTCAGGTCAAATAATGACAAGCCCTGTGAATGTTGCTTTTTTAGAGAAATTCCTGACTTGGCAAATGACAACAGTCTGGGGAAGGGGCTTTTTGAAAAATTCCAAACCCAGTCTACTAGACTGCTTGTTTTCACAGCTACCATGGTTGTGAAGCTGCTAGTTTTCAAGGCTACCATGGAGACCATGATGTGACTTGTGTGCCCTGGCACAGGGATAGGCCTAATCAAATAAGGATTTCAAATGACTTTTTTTTCTTACAGAAGGATGGGCAAAACATCACTAAGGGATATGTGAACAGCAAGGCCATAATTGACTTATCCACCCTCTCAAATATGATAAAATGCTTAGAATATTCCATCAGGACCAGATATGCACCAAACTGCACCAAAGAAAGGATCAGAGATGCACACAGTGTCTCTATACACAAGGAGTTTTGTTCAAGAAAGGCCCACAGAAATGTAATTTCCCATAGAAAATGCACCCCAGTCTCTTTCCCTTTCACCAAATCCACTCACCAATCTATGATAACCATGAGTTATGCATACAGTGTGTGTGTGTGTGTGTGTGTGTGTGCATCTGTGAGTGAAATTTTTGGATGAAATCACCTTTGGGTAAATATGTAATTGTGTTTCCATGGAAAATTCAGACTATAATTTCTTTGTTGCAAAGTAAAAGGTAACATTTAAATTTTCTTTGGCACAAGTAGGTGATGTAATTGATAGCCAAGGGCAGCTGGAACTGTCTTCAAATATAGAAGGCTGCTACATAGAACTGGTTATTGATGGATTCTATATAGATTTTCAGGAGTTAGAACAAGAAGGACTCAGAAAAATCTACCAGGAGAATATTTTAGTTCATCTTAAGAATATAGCTTTCTACCTCCCTGAACTTCTCTGTATTGCAATGGGGTGTGACAGGAAGTGAAAACCCCTTTCCAGGGCTACTGCATAGGTGTTGTATGTTTTAGGAGCAAGATAGGATAGTTCTCTTCTGAATTTAGGGTTCCTTTTTCCTATGTGCGTGGAGCACTTAGTAACATTGAAGGGTGGCAGAATATGCCACTGATGAAATAAAATTCATATTTTATGGCAAGACGAGAAAATTTTAAACATAAAATTTTTCTTTGCCCATTTGGGCCTCCTCCCTTCTCTTTAATGTGTATTGTGCATCTGCATTAACCAGACCTCCCTAAGAGATAACATTCTTTCTTAATCTTGTAAGGGGTCATGAAGACCCATGACCCAGTACTCGCTTTGTAAGTGCAGATGTGGATTGTGTAAACTGTCAATACATCATTTGACATATAACCCATTGTCTCAAAAACTTATATAACTGTTCTTTGACCTCTAATGGGCAGAATAGTGCTCAGAGTTTTCTGAATGGTTGTCTCCTGGGTTATGATCCTCAGATTGGCTAGAATAAAATTTTCCACTTCTTTCTTAGTTCAACTGTTGATTAACATTTTTCATCGACATCATTCAAAAATGTGCCTCTTTGGTGTAAAGATTATTTCCAGCTGATTATTTTGAGAAACAGAAGACATAGGAGAAGCTCTGAAAACAGACTAAAAATTACCATTTTGTACAGGAAATTTACATATATAAAAAATCTCCATTTATAAGGGTATCTCCCTCTCTGCACCAGGAAGAGAAGGAAGACTCTAAATCATAAAATAATCTTGTCAGTGGAGAAGGTACCTATTTAAATCTCCATAACAAACTTCTCCCTTCCTAACAGTGCTTTTCCTAGTCGCCTCCCCATAACTGGCCTCCTCCGCACCCTTTCTTTGTTTCAGCTGAAGATGGTATTTAAGCCTGCATTATTCTTTTTTTCAGCTTTGTTGCTATACAACTGACATGTAACACTGTGTAAGGTTAAGGTGTAAAAAGTGATTATTTGATTAATGCTCATATTGTTAAATGTTTACCATGATAAAGTTAGTTAACACATCCTTCACCTCACATAATTACCATTTTGTTGTTATTGTTCTTGTTATGATGCGAACTTAAGACTAAATTCTAAGCCATCTCTTTCAGAGTCATCTATTTTTCCCTGGGTATCTCCAAAGTATATATGAGACATACATTTTAATAAATGTTTTTGTTTTTCTCTTGTTAATCTGTCTTTTGTTACAGGAGCCCAGCCAAGAACTTCAAAGGGTAGAGGAAAACTTATTTTTCTTCCCTACAACACACAAGAGCATATTTTTCTCTTATATTTAAGTTTTTAATTTGCTTTCAGGAGCCTGTTTTGGATGGAAATGAAAGTGAATGTGAAATAGAGACATAAATGAAAGTTACTCATTACTCAGAGACTGTTTTCAATTTCTGATCTGATTTCTTTGGACTCCTTTTGGCTTCAGCAACCAAAGACTGAAGCCTCTCTCTATGACATTTAAGACAACAACAACTAAAGCAACAAAGACTCTATTCTATTTTGCTCAAACTTTTCACATTCCTGGAGTTTGATTCCATCACACCCACCTTATTTCAGATATCACAAGATCTCCCTATTCCTTCTCAAAGCAAATTTATCCTCTTCAGCCTGATGTTTCCAGACCAACTGTAATCAGGGCCAACCCACCTATCCAGTTTTACTTCTTACTCTTTCTTAATATAAAACTTCCACTAGCCTCACGTTATTCTCCTCACTCTCCTCAGCACATCAACATTTGTATCATGAAAAAGTAAGTAATTAGCAGAGGAAATAAAGCCCAATGTTGCTATATGGTAGTGTGGGGAAAGAGGAAGAACACAGATGTTAATATTTTTCTTTTATTTTTTAATTGAAGATTAGTTAATTTACACTGTTGTGTTAGTTTCAAGTGTAGAGCAAAGCGATTCAGTTACACACACACACACACACACACATATATATATATACTATTTCAGATTCTTTTTCATTATAGGTTATTACAAGATATTGAGTAGAGTTCCGTATGCTATACAGTAAGTCCTTTATGTTTACCTATTTTATATATAGTTATAGAGTTATGTGTATATCTTAGCCCCATATTTCAAATTTATCTATCTCCCGTGACCAAACTATCCACTTTGGTACCCATAAGATTGTTTCCAAGTCTGTGAGTCTATTTCGTTTTTCTAAAAAAGTTCATTTGTATCGTTCTTTTTTAGATTCTAATATAAATGATATCATATGATATTGTCTTTCTCTGTCTGACTTACTTCACCCAATATGACAATCTGTAGGTCCATCTGTGTTGATGCAAAGGCATTATTTCATTCTTTTCTTAAGGCAGAGTAGTTTTCCTTTGTGTACATGTACCATATCATCACTATCCATTCCTCTGTCGATGGACATTTAGGTTGCTTCCATATGCTGCAATGAACTCCTTAGTGATTTTCTGTCTGGCTGATCTGTCCACTGGTGTAAATGGGGTGTTAAAGTCCCACACTATCATTGTGTTACTGTCAGTTTCCCCTTTTATGGCTGTTAGCATTTGGCTTATATATTGAGCTGCTCCTATGTTGGGTGCATGTATATTTACAATTGTTATATCTTCTTCTTGGATTGATCCCTTGATCATTATATAGTGTCCTTCCTTGTCTCTTGCAACAGTCTTTATTTTAATGTCTATTTCCTCTGATATGAGTATTGTTACTCCAGCTTTCTTTTGATTTCCATTTGCATGGAATACTTCTTTCCATCCCCTCATTTTCAGTCTGTACATGCCCCTAGATCTGAGGTGAGTCTCTTGTAGACAGCATACACACGGGTCTCGTTTTCGTATCCATTCAGCCAGTCTATGTCTTTTGGTTGGAGCATTTAATCCATTTACCTTAAAGTACTTATCATTATGCATGCTCCTATTGACATTTTCTTAATTGTTTTGGATTTTTTTGTAGGTCTTTTTTCTTCCCTTCCTCTTTTGTTCTCTTCTCTTGTGATTTGATGACTATCTCTGGTGTTGTGTTTGGGTTGCTTTTTCTTTTGTGTGTGTGTGTCTATTGTAGTTTTGGGGTTTGCTGTTCCCATGAGGTTTCGATATAGCAGTGTGTATAGGTACGATGTTGTTTTAAGTTGCTGGTCTCTTTCCCGCCTAGAGAAGTTCCTTTAGCATTTGTTGTAAAGATGGTTAGGTGGTGCTGAATTCTCTTAGATTTTGCTTGTCTGTGAAGCTTTTGATTTCTCTGTTGAATCTGAATGAGAGCCTAGCTGGATAGAGTATTCTTGGTTGTAGGTTCCTCCCTTTCATCACTTTAAATACATCATGCCACTCTTCCCTTCTGACTGGCAGAGTTTTGCTAAAAAAATCAGCTGAAAACCTTATGGGGATTTCCTTGTATGTTATTTGTTGCTTTTCCTTGGTTGCTTTTAATATTTTTTTCTTTGTCTTTAATTTTTGTCGGTTTGATTAATATGTGTCTCGGCGTGTTCCTCCTTGGGTTCGTCCCGTATGGGACTCTGTGCTTCCTGCACTCGAGTGAGTGTTTCCTTTCTCATGTTAGGGATGTTTTTGGCTATAATATCTTCAAATATTTTCTCAGGCCCTTTCTCTTTCTCTTCTCCTTCTGGGACCCTATAATGTGAATGCTGGTGTGTTTAATGTTGTCCCAGAGGTCTCTGAGACTGTCCTCATTTATTTTCATTCTTTTTTCTTTATTCTATTCTGTGGCAATGATTTCCACCTCTCTGTCTTCCACCTCACTTTTTTGTTTTTCTATCTCAGTTATTCTGCTCTTGATTCCTTCTAGTGTATTTTTCATGCCAGTTATTGTATTGCTCATTTCTGTTTGTTTGTTCTTTAAATCTTCTAGCTCCTTGTTAAACATTTCCTGTATCTTCTCAATCTGTGTCTCCGTTCTTTTCCCGAGATTTTGGATCATCTTTACTATCATTACACTGAATTCATTTTCAGGTAGATTGCCTATCTCCTCTTCATTTAGTTGTTCTTGAGGGTTTTTATCTTGTTCCTTCGTTTGTGACATATTTCTCTGTCATCTCATTTTGTCTAACTTTCTGTGTTTGTGGTCTCCTTTCCACAAGCTGCAGGATCATAGTTCCTCTTGCTTCTTGTGTCCACCCCTGGTGCATGAAGTTGTTGCAAGGGCTTGTGCAGGCTTCCTGGTGGCAGGGACTGGTGCCTGCCCTCTGGTGGGTGGAGCTGGGTCTTGTCCCTCTGATGGGCAGGGCCGTGTCAAGGGGTGTGTTTTGAGGTAGCTGTGAGCTCAGTACAACTTTAGGCAGCCTGTCTGCTGATGGGTGGGGCTGCATTCCTGTCTTGCTGGTTGTTTGGTCTGAGGCATTCCAGCTCTGGAGCCTGTAGGCTGTTGGGTGGGATCGGGTCTTGGTGCCAAGATGGGGACCTCTGGGAGAGCTCACGCTGATCAATATTCTCTGGAGCCTCTGCCACCAGTGTCCTTGCCCCCAGAGAACCTATCCCAGAACAACGATTTAAAAGATGGCTGCTGCCTTTTCAGCAGACTCCATGGAGGACCAGAGAAAATGGAGAATCTTTCCAAAGCTCCCCAGGAACGACAGTTTAAAAGATGGCTGCCTTCTCAACAGAATCCATAGACAACTGGAGATAATGGAACAGAATCTTTCTGATATAGATCATCAGTGTGTTATAAAAGGATATAACTCAGGAACAGCCATATAGATGAGATGCATAAGACAAGGTATGTGGGAATGGCGTGGATCTTCCATGCTCTCTCCAGGCCTGCCTCTCTCCCCTCTCTCCATCAAATCTGAATGAGAGCCTTGCTGGGTAGAGTATTCTTGGTTGTAGGATTTTCTCTTTCATCATTTAAAATATATTGTGCCACTCCTTTCTGGCCTGCAGAGTTTCTGGGGAAAAATCAGCTGATAGCCTTATGGGAGTTCCCTTTTATGTTATTTGTTGCTTTTCCCTCATTGCTTTTAATACTCTCTCTTTGTCTTTATTTTTTGTCATTTTGATTACAATGTGTTGTGGTTTATTCCTCTGTGGGTTAATCCTGTATGGGACTGTCTGTGCTTCCTGGACTTGGGTGACTGTTTCTTTCCCCAGGTTAAAACAGTTTTCAGCTATTATCCCTTCAAATACTTTCTCCGGGCCTTTCTCTCTCTCTTCTCCTGCTGGGACCCGTATAATGCGAATATTAGTGCCCTTGGTGTCGTCCCTGTGGTCTCTTAAACTGTTCTCATTCTTTTCATTCTTTTTTCTTGTTTCTGTTTGGCAGCAGTGATTTCCACTACTCTGTCTTCCAGCTCACTGATCCGTCCTTCTGCCTCACTTAGTCTACGATTGATTTCTTCTAGTGTATTTTTCATTTCAGTTATTGCATTCTTTAATTCTGTTTGATTTTTCTTTGTATTTCCTAATTATTTGTTAAAAACGTCCAGTTTCTCACTCTGTGCATTCATTCTCCTCCCAAGTTCTTTGATCGTCTTTACAATCAGTACTCTGAACCCTTTCCCGAGTAGATTGCCTGTCTCCACCTCACCTAGTTCTTCTTCTGGGGTTTTATCTTGTTCCTTCGTCTGAAACATTTTCCTCTGTCACCTCATTTTGCCTAAATTGATACTTGTATTTTTATGTATGTGGTAGTTTGGTTACATTTCTCGATCTTGGAGAAGTGGCCCTCTGTAGGAGACATCCTATCTGTCCCTGCAGTGCGCTCCCCTCTCATCCCCCCAAGGGCCAGGGGCCAGCTGGTCCCAGGGTAGTGTCTGGCCTGTGTTTGCAGACTTGATCTGCAGGCTGTGAGACAGTAGTTTTCTTGCTGCTTGTGTCTGCCTCCTGCTGGGTGAGGCTGGTCTAGAGGTTTGTGTAGGCTTCCTGGTGGGAGGGGCTGGTCCCTGCCCCTGGTGGGTGGAGCTGGGTCTTGGTCCTCTGGTGGGCAGGGGCTGTGTCTAGGGGTATGTCTAGAGGCGGCTGTGGGATCAGGAAGTCTTTAGGCAGCCTGTCTGCTGATGGGTGGGGCTGTGTCCCCACCCGGTTGGCTGCTTGGCCTGAGGCATCCCAGCACTGGAGCCTTCAGGCTGTTGGATGGAGCCAGGTCTTGGTGCCAAAATGTCAGCCTCTAGGAGAGTTCACACACATGAATGCTCTCCGATATACCTGCCACCAGTGTCTGTGTCCCCAGGGTGGGCCACAGCCACCCCCTGCCTCCCCAGGAGGCCCTCCAAAACCAGCAGTTAGGTCTGGTTTGGGGTCCTATCAAAGTACTGCTTTTGCTCTTGGTCCCAGTGCACATGAGAATTTGTGTGTGCCCTTTAAGAGTGAAGTCTCTATTTCCCCCAGTCCTGTGGAGCTCCTGCAATCAAGCCCTGGTGGCCTTCAAAGCCAAATGCTCCGGGGGCTCCTCTTCCTGGTGCCGGACACCTGGGATGGGGGGGCCTGACATGGGGCTCAGAACTCTCACTCCTGTGGGAGAACCTCTGTAATGTAATTATTCTCTAGTTTGTGGGTCACCCACCCTTGAGGGTATGGGATTTGCTTATATCATGAGTCTTCCCCTCCTACTAGTCTCGTTGTGGTTCCGTCTTTATGTCTTTAGTTGTGGACGATCTTTCCTGGTAGGTTTCAGTCCTTTCCAACGATGGCTGTTCTGCAGATTGTTGTGATTTTGGTGTGCTCATGATAGGAGGTGAGCTTAGGGTCTTTCTACTCTGCCATCTTGGCTGCTCTCCCCTGCTCAGGGTGCATGGGGTGGCCTCATCCAGGGGCACCTGCGGCCGGGCAGGAGTCTGCCTGCCCATCGGTCCCATTCTGTTTCCTCCTACTGCCCGAGCAAGCATAGTCTCGCTTCCTCCGGACGGCACTAATATTGTGACTTTAGGCAAATTACTTAACCTCTGAGCTTTAGTTCCTTCATCAGTAATGTGGATCTATTAATGCCTAGTTAGAATGATGGTTTGGAGTATAACAGAGATTCCAACTATGTTCACTTCAGAAGTCAGATAGAACTGAAATGCCAATAGGATGGCCCCTTCAACTCCACAGGAGTATGTTTGCATATGAAACCAAGGAGCCTTCTGGGGAAACAGTTGCCCTAAAGGGTGGGAGAGTCAAGAATAATGGCTCAGTGTTCAGTGGAAAGATTCTGAGTACAGTATAGGGTCTGCCACTAACATTTGCCCGGTCTCTGAGAACCCATTCCTAAGTCTCATGAAAGTAGGACTTAGAGATTTCACTGGCAACTTTGCCTGTGTTACATGGAACTAGTTAAAGTAGAGTCTGCTTTTCCTCATAAAACAGACCAAGTGGCTCAGGAATCAAGCAGAGAAAGGGGGCATCACACCAGGGAGCAAAAGGAAAATGAAGTGAAATGACTGACACCAGGTAGTAATCAGAAGGAATATATTAGCAGAATACATGAGAACCTCCTGAGGATTCCCAGGTTTCCTTAGGAGGCGTTTCAATGTCCTTGACTTCCCACTGAGGGAGTCTGGGTAGAGCTAGAAAAAAAAATGTTACTATTAATTTGTGGCCCATTTTTTCCCCAGATTATTTTATAATGAAAAATTTCAAGCGTATACACAAACAGAGCATAGTGTGATCAAACCTCAAGCACCCACCTCCCAGTTTTAACATTTGTCTGCACATGGCCACTCTATATCCCTCTTTACTCTCTCACCTCCTTATTGGAGTAGTCTGTAGCAAATCCCAAACATCATTTCATTTCATCCTAAAATACTTCAGTATGTATTTCTAAAAGATAAGGACCCATTTTTTTCCTCCCAATATTACTGCTGTATCATTATCACAGCTTAAAGACTTCACAATTCCTAATGTCATCAAATAGTCCATCAGTGCTCAAATTTCCCTGACTTTTCTTATACTTTACAGTTAGTTTGTTGAATTGGGATCCAATCCAAGATCTAGAAATTGCATTCTGTTGATTCATATCTTAATTCTCTTTTAACTTACAAATTATCAGTGATAGGCAGATTAATGCCCCCCCCAACATGTCCACATCCTAAATGCTGAAAGTAATGAATGCATTAGGTTACATGGCAAAGGGAAATTAAGGTTGCAGGTAGAATTAAGTTTGCTAATTAGCTGATCTTACAATAAGGCGATTATCCCGTATTATCTGGGTGGATCCAGTGTAATCACAAGGGCCCTGAAAAGTGGAAGAGGTAGACAGGAGAGAAGAATCAGAGGGAGATGCGAGTACAGAAGAATGTCAGAGAGATTCAACATTGCTGGCTTTGATGATGGAGGAAGGCGGCCATGAGCCAAGAAATGTGGGCAGTCTCTAGAAGCTGGAAAGCACAAGGAAATGGATTATACCCTAGAGCCTCCAGAAAGGAAAAGAGCTCTGTCAACACTTTGGTTTTGTCCCAGTGATACCCGTGTTGGACCTTTGACTTACAGAACTGTAAGATAATAAGTTTGTGTTGTTTTAACCCACCAAGTTTGTGGTAATTTGTTAAAACATCACATTGAAAACTAATTCATTCTCTTACCCTCTTTTCTCTCTCTCCATTTATTTCTTGGTGAAACCACATTTGTCCTACAGAATCTCCTACATTCTGAATTTAGTTGATTGCATTCCCGTGGTGTCATTCAACATGTTCCTCTGTCCCTTGTATATCCTGTAATATGGTAATTACATCTAGAGACTTGATCAGATTCATGTCAACTCATCAACATAGCTACTTCATAGGCATTGAGTGGTCTTCCTTTCCCAGGTGATTCTGAGGCATCCAGTCCATGGATCAGCATTCGGAAACCACCGACCTTGTCTGACTCCTAGGAATATTGAAGCCCAGAGAGAAGATGGGACACACACAAGATCACACAGGAAGTTAGTGGCAGAGATGAGACTATAATTCTGATTTGAAATTCATAATATCACCAGATCCTGGGGCTAGATGGATCCTCAAAAGGTCATTGAGGCAGAGCTCACATAATCAGTTTTTTAGATGATTCAACATTTAGCTCATAGGGTAGCCTCAATCTTAGAAAAAGATTTCAAGTCTTTCACCCTAAACTGCTGCCAGAATGGAAAAAAGAAGAGTCAAGTTAACTGGACCCTGGCTAACCTTGCGGTTTGTTCTTCTGGGGAAGCTCTTCCTCAGAGTGACATCCTAGGGTGGCCACCCCAATGTTGCTTCTTGCCACCTTCTGAGTCAGGGTTCAAGAACATAGATAGCCCTTGTGAGAGAATACGCTCACAAACATGCGCGTGCGTGCGCACACACACACACACGCATGCGTGTGTGCAACTAACATGAGGAGAGTTTGTTTGTTATAATTCGTAAAATCACTTTATCATCCATTATGCTATTTGATCCTCCCCAAAGTCCTGGGAGGTGTTCTGAGCAATAACTATTACCCCCATTTTACACATGAGCAAACTGAGGCTCAGAAAGGTAAAGTGACTTACTCCAGGTCACAAAGATTTCAGATCTGTCTGACCCCAGCCTCTACATCCTTGGGTCCCCCACCCATGTCTTCTTCCCAAACTAAGCCCCTCATGTGTCCACCTGCAGGCTCAGGCCCATCACAGACCCTGATCCTGTCCCCATCAGAGTAACAACTTGGTCAGCACCTTCTTTGTACTAAGCAATAAGACTTGGAATTAAGATGTATTGCTACCCAGGTCACTAGGGAATAACAGCCACCATTTATTGAGTACCTACCACCTGCTAAGTATTCTTC
This sequence comes from Grampus griseus, assembly GCF_964374135.1. Taxonomy (NCBI): domain Eukaryota; kingdom Metazoa; phylum Chordata; class Mammalia; order Artiodactyla; family Delphinidae; genus Grampus; species Grampus griseus. The sequence continues at coordinate 53,226,788 of NC_138999.1, forward strand.
TAAGCCCTTAGATGGATTCCCCACCACATTATTTTCCACACTTTATGGGAGAGGAAAATGAGGCTTAAGAGAGATTATTGACTTGCCCAAGATCACACAGCCAATAAGTGGAAGATACAAGATTCAAATTCGAACCAGTCTAACTGTAGACTGCCCTTCTCCCCTACCCATGCTGCCGTAACACATGCAATTCTGAGCACCCATGTGGCCTCTGGGTGGCAGCCCTCACTCCTCTTCACTGAAGGAACAGGAAAGGATCGTGATCAGGTCTAACTGCACGGTGCTAAAGGCTCAGATGAGGTTAGGGACCATGAATGCTAAGCAGGGCCAAGCTACCCAGGACTGGGAGGTGTTCCCAGCAGCACTTGGCTGCCCGGGAGAACATCAGCAATGATCTTTGATTTGAGATTCTCCGGGTAAGATGGAGGAAGGATGGGGACAAGGAGAGCTGAAGGTATTGGCAAATGAAACGCTGAAGCAATGGACCAGGTGGTCCAGGCTGGAGGAGAAAGGCAGGTTGGATCCCAGGCCTGAGGTCTCTGTGGGGTCCAAGATTAGGTAGGCATAAGGAACTGACAGAAAGGGGAAGGAGACTGGGAAACATGGTAGGGGTGTGAGGGGCAGAAAGGGGACATGGTGTCATAACATTTTAGAGGTTATGAGGTTATCCCTTTTGGATGTGGACAGATCTTGGAATTGGGAGTTGAGAAGGAGCAGAGATGAAGGTCCAACAAGCTTTGATCTGTAACTGGAGGGAACAAATGCCTTCTCTTGAGATGAGCCTCAGGCAGTAAAGACCATCCTGTCCCTGGAAGGGGTTCAGCCTCAGTCTTCCTAGATGGTATATGGAGCTGGATTTTTCCCCAAACACAGTTGGCTTGTCCCATTGGACTGAGCTCCTTTATGCCCCTTCCCCTCCATCACAGCTCACTGCCATGCAGCAACAATGGCCAGAGGCTACCTTTGGTCACGTTGAAGACAACGTCACTTAAGGATGCCTCAGAGAAGAGGGTATCCAGTAGAAGGACATCTAGCTACTTTGATGAATCAGGGCAAAGGTGGCATCAGGAACCTAGAATAGGCTGGAACTCAGAAGGAGACCTCGGTTCTAGCTCTTCCTCCGCAGTAGACTGATTTGTGACCTTGTGCCAGTCCCTTCCTTTCTCTGGGCTTAATGTACCCGTTAGCATGAGGACGAGTTGGACTAAATGACTCTACGTACCTTTCCAGCTCTAAATTCCTAGGCTCAAATCTAACAAGGGATCAGCTGTGTAAGGAATGGGAACTAATGTATGGCAAGTTATTGAAGGGATTTTAATGGGATCACACAGGGATTATTGAATTTATTTTTGAAGCTTTAAGGTGTGCTGCCGTTTACTCCTCTGCTTGTCTAGGGACAATTGCTGAGTTTCTTCATACCGAAGTTGATCAAGCTGGTTGCATAACAGAGTAGAGGCTGCTAAGAGCCGTAGGCTGGTTGAATACCTATCATATTATTGGGCTCTGAGGCAAAACTGAAACTGGGTTTTCTCCTTCCTTCCCTCCTCCAATCCTGAACTTAAGGAAGAGGAGGAGTGTGTCTAAATTAACATTTAGAAGATGGACTAAATAGACACATCAGGAAACCTCATTAATCTTCCAGTAGTCACCCATCAGCTGGCATTGCAGCATAGCCTTAGGTCATCCCATCTCACTCAACACCTTCTCCATGCTGTGGTTGATCATGACCCATCCTGCAGAATGCTTTGGGGGAAACTAAAAAGGGAGTTTAGAAGGCTTCTAGAGTTGCCTACAGGAAACAATATGGATGTCTACCAGCATCTATCCCCCTGTCACTAATTGCCACAAAAGAGAGAGTCAGAGAGGGGAAGGGAAGCATTGAGAGACACTGGGCAATTCCAGCCAGAGCTGTACCACTGTTTGGCTTGGGCAGTGCTTAGCATGATGGGAGGCAGGACAGGGGAAGGGGAATGGAGCAAGTGTCTGATTACCATTTTCCTCATAAGACAGGGCCAGGACTGGGCCAGCTAGTCTAAAAAATTTACCGACTGAGGTCAAAGTTGTATGCAGAGAGGCCACAACCAGAGCATAAGCCCCAAGACAGCATGCCAGTGGATGAGCTCAGGTTCCAGCACTGCTCAATCAACCCCAAACGCCAAGACCCAAGGAGGACCAATGGTATAATCAAGGTCAAGAGCCAAGAGTGTGCATTGCAAAAGGATGAAATTGGAGCAAATGCAGGCCAGGAACATGCAAGGGGGTGCCTCAGAGGCTTGTCATAAACAGCCTTGTGGCATTTGTGAGGCATGGGGTACCTAGTTTGTGCATTTCTCCAGTTGGCTTAAATGGCCAGAGCAAAGATGGAGCACCCCTATCTCCAACACATACATGCTATTCCCTGGTAAGGGTTGGCCCTGGACTTCACTTTATTGGTGAAGGAATCTAATGGGTTCATGGGCGTTCCTGAGATGGAAGGTGGCTTTTCACAAGCTTTCGCCTGGCCCCAAACCCTTTACTGCACCAGAAACTGGGGCTGACTGTGGTGCTAGTGGAAGTTCAGACTTCCTCCATTCTGCTCTCCAGTTCCCCATCTCAACTAGCTGGGGCTGGACACAGGGCTAGAAGATGGGGAATGTGCTCCAGGCAGGGCAGGTGGAGCAGTGGCAGTAGCTGATAAGTGAATCTTCATAGACGTTGACAGCTGGAAACAGAATGCCATGGGGTTTGTTTCCTTAGTAACTGTTTCCAGATCTTTTCAGGGGTAAGGGTGATATAGATGGCCTCTGTATGGAGATTGTCTTCTCTGGTGCTCAGGGATGAGTGTTGGCTTCACATTATTCCTCTGTAAACTCCAGTGGGTCCTATAGAAATTTTTGAAGCTATGCTGCTCATGCAAGTGGCTGAGGGCTGCTGGTGGTGCGCTGAGGGGTGGAGTAGTAGCAGAAGTAAATGCCACCATTGGGGTAGAATGGAGAACAGCAGCCAGTTATACCCATAGATTCAGCAGCAGTGAATCTAAGCTTAGTGTCAGTAAGAAGTGTAACAGCTGAGGTACTCTCTTGCTAGGCTCTGATTATTCCTGGGTTGCAGATGATAGGCTAGAAAGACAGAGGTGGAGAGGGCACTGAACAATACTTTCCAATGTATCATCGCCCAGTCCTGCTGTGGCTTTAGGAGGACACTCACGTCAGTTATGAAGTTCATGGTGATTGTGTCCAGGAGCACTTCCATTGAAAATCAGATTGCGGATCTCTTTGGGAGACTGGTTATGCACTTGAGTTTTGGTGCCTGATTTCTTAGGTTTGAGTCTCAGCTCTGCGACTCACTGCACGACCTTGGGCAAGAAACCTAACACACTTGGTGCCTCCGATTTTTGTAAAATGGGGATAAATAATCGCACGTATCTTTTAGGACTTCTGTGAAGGTTAAATGTGAGCATTATGTGAAGCACACAGTTCAATGCCTAGACCATAGTAAATGCTCACTCAATAAAGAGAAGCTATTATACTGTGTCTCTTTCAGGTCTGTCTTCACTCCAATGCATGTGTCACAGAGGGACATATATTAGAAGGCATCGGACCAAAAGCAGAGCCATCAAGGGTCCTGGCAATCCATGTTTTTTAAGGGATATGGTGCCCTGCCAGAGTAGCATTAGGCAGAAGGAGTGCACTTCTCTGCACTTTTCTCTTGGGAACCCATAAACAGCCATTTGTATTCTTGGGGACCCCCTATGCTGACTCTTCACTTTTTCCTGGTGCTGCCATGTATGGACATCTGTTCCTTGCTCCTTTTGGATGAATATAACCACCTTCCTGCTGTGGAGGCATCCCCTCTGCTTTCTGGATGGAACCCAGAGGTCTCCTGGTGGGCAATGTGGTTACTTGGTCAGGATGTGGAAGAATGTCTGGAGTCAGGGTTGGCAGTAGGACCCAGAGATCACGGACAGTGTCTCAGGCCCTTGGAGTTGTCAGGGTTATGGAATTTCAAGCTCAGACGGCTAGGACTAAGGTGATGTGTGGAGGAGAACGGCGGAGGCATTGACTGCCTCTGCACTGGGTGTGCACAGCAATGTGGTGGGAGGTTCCGTAACAGGTTCACCCCATCACCAGCAGGGGGCAGCATCTGCCCAGATGGCAGGGTAAGTGGGTCAGGGCCAGATCTGAAACTGTCTGCCCAGAGCCCCTGAGCATGCTATGACGTGGATTAGAAACAACAGGTGACAGCTGCCCTTAACACTACCAGAAAGAAAGAAGGCTCACAGTACAGCTGGGCCTAGGACTGAGGGATTTCCCAGGATGTAGGACTTTCAGTTTTAAAACCAGAGCAGTCCTGGGCAAACTGGGACAAGTTGGTCACCCTAAGTAGGAACGCAGAGCTGTCTCTCCCTCTCTCTCCATTATCATCTGTTCTACCCGGTGCTCGGTGCTCTGCCAATTCCACATGGTGGGGGCGGGGGTGGGTGGTCAGTGAGAGCTATGCTGATTATACAAGAGGTCAAATTAGAAAGTGGGAGTGCTGGGGAACAAACCAAGGCTTCTAGGCAGAGAAATAACATTATCAGGTAGATGTATTATGGCCCCGATATTTTATTATGAAAAAAAATTACATATACAGCAAATTTTACAGGTAGCACCCATATGCCCGCACCTAGATCCTACAATTAGCATTTTACTGGACTTCTTTTATCACATGTCTATTCTTCTATCCATCCACCAATCCACCTAAGTTTTGATGCATTTCAAAATAAATTGTAGACATCACTACACTCTTCCAAGCATTTTTGAGGTTTAGTGGAGTCAGATAGACCCAAATTTGAAGGCAGTTGACTTCTACCAGCTTAAATTTTCTCATCTCTAAGTTGATGACACTGAGTGTTGGTAGGAAGATTTGATTTGTTTACTTTATGAAACACTCAGATAATGCTTTCTATGTGCAACTCATAAATCTTATCTCATTTAATCCTAGTAACAATCCAATGAGGTAAATTCTGTTATTACCCCCATTGTACAGATGAGGTTTCAAGAAGTTAATGAGCTCCCTGAAGGTCACACGGTCAGCAAATGGCATTGCTGAGAGTTGAATCCAGACTCTCTGGCTTTGGTATCCACGCTCTTAGCCACTACACTATGCTGCCTCCCACAGCGCCCACTAAATTCTGGACATCCAGTGAATGGTCACCCTCACCTTCTTTGTTTTTAAATCTTTCACTGCAACCCCACACAGTAGGTATTATCTCCAGTTTACAGATGAGGAAACTGGAGGATGGAAAAGTTTGATAACTTCCTCAAGAATGCACTGCTAATAAATAAAGGATTGGGGATTTGAACCCAGGAACGACTCATTCCTGGGTCAGTGTCATTTCCCTGTACTGCACAGTACAGAAACCACTGAAGTGCACATGAGCCTAGACCACTTATGGGGGATTCTTGTTTAGGGATGGTCTTTCCTCAGCCATAGCAGAAAAGAATGTGGTGAAAAGAGGGGCTTCTGCCTAGTTACCATGAGGGGCCCGTGTCTTTTTATAGCTATGAAACAGACTCAGTGGCAAGTGGCAGCAGAGCCTCGGAATCTCATCAAGCTCCAGGAAAGGAACCATGACTCTTAGCTATCAACTCTCCCTCTGAGGGAGGCCTTACATGGGGGCAATCCCTTCCCTATTGTACCCTGCCTCCTCTTCCCTTTTCTCCCCCACTCTTCTCCTCCCCTTCCCTTCCCTTTCTCTTCTTCCTCCTCCTCCTCCTCCTCCCCCTCCTCCTCCTCCTCCTCATCATCATCTTTGGCCTCTCAGGAAGCCAGTCATAATCATTATCATTTTCTTCCTCATAGCTATCATTTACAGAATGCTTCTCAAGTGTTGTTCTAGGCACTTTACATATATTATTAGCTCATTTAATCTTCACAACAATGCCATGAGGAGAGGACTACTACTATTCCTACCTCACATATGAGATATTGGAGCCCCAGAGAGGTTAAGTACCTAACCTAAGGGCACCTGGCCCTGAGTTAACAGCCTTCCCAGAGTTCACCTTGGGAGATGTTGATCATTGCAAAGATGCTGATAATCGCTATGGGAAAGCTGGGGGCATAATAGTAACAGGGAACTGGACTTAAGAGCAGAATTGCTAAAATTGCCTGGCCTTCCCCTGTGGAGTGAGCACCTATCCTCAGTGTAAAAGCGACCCATCTGTCACAAAGCAGGTATACAATCATCCCCACTGTGTCAAACGTGTAAAGAGAGCCCCAAACCGGGTTATTCCCAGATTGGAAGGCCTGGGTTCTAGTTGTGGCTTTGCTCTTAACCTGCTAAATGACCTTGGGTAAGTCAGTTCCCCTCTCTGGGTCTCATTTATAAAATGTAATACTACTAACAGTACAGGGCTATTAATGTGAGCATTAAATGAGAATGTTGAAGAAGGTGCTTTACAGCATCTTACCAATATAACAAATAACTTCCCTTACTCTCCTCCTCCTCCTTCATCTCTCTCTCCTTCACCTGCCTCGTCTTCGTCTTTTACTCTATTTTGTTCCTTCTCTTCCTTTCTTTAGTCTCCTCTAACCAGGTCTCAGACTTATCTGAAGAACTGCTCTTAGGCAGAAGAAACACAGGCTTTAAAGGCAGACAGACCTAGCTTTGCCTCCTGGCTCTGCCCCTTCCTAGTGCTTTGTTGGGCAACTATTTTACCCTTTTTGAGCCTCAGTTTTATCATCTGTAAAAATGGACACGCCTAATGCCTTCCTTGTAAGGTTTCTGTTGGATGATGTGGTAGGTTGTCTGCAAATACGACCAAGAATTGCCCCCATCTCTGGCATACATACAGCTCCTCCCATCAAGAGGCGGAGTCTCTTTTCCCCACTCCTTAAATCTGGGCTGGCTCTGTGACTTGCTTTGACCAATAGAGTACAGCAGCAGTTTTGCTGTATGACATCTGGTCTTATGCCACAAAAGGCCTTGCAGCTTTTGTTTTCACCCTCTGGGAAGACTGCTGCCACATAAAAAAAAATGTCTCACTATTCTACTTGGAGAGAGAGGCCCAATGGAGAAAGAAAGGCCCTGGAGAGTAAAATACTACAAAGGGAGGTGGGAGGCCCAGCCAGCCCACAGCTGTTTCAGCCACCACAGCTGAGGTATCAGATATGAGAGAGCACACATCTTGGGTCCTTCAGCCCCAGCCAAGCTGTCTGAGGCAACACCACATGGAATAGAAATAAGCCATTCCCAGCAAGTCCTGCTCAAATTGCAGAATCACGAGCAAACAAATGGTGGCTGTTTTAAGCCACTAAGTTTTTGGGTGGTTTGTTTCACAACAGATAGCTGAACCAGAAAAATTAAATGAGATGGTAGCACCCCACCCAGTGGCTGGCAGGTATAGGTACTCAACATTTGATTGTTCCCTTCCCATTCAGAGGTGTTCCCTGGGAAACAGCTGACCTGGCTAGTTGTGCTGCAACTGAATTGACAGATCTGACCTCCAGTGTGCCAAAGATGCAAAGCAATGACCACTTCTCCTATACTTTACGGGGACCTGCTGAGAGCTATACAGGTTAAGGTGTACTCCAATTTACACAGCTGAGTGTCCTCCCTTTGCCCAGAGTGAGTCTAGGCCACCTTAAAAGCAGACTTGTAGCTGAACAAAATCTGGGGTGGTAGAGTAATGTCAGCTAAGACAAATAGTGTTTCTTTTGACCGCTCATCCAATCTACCTGGTGCCAGAGGCACAAGGGGTAGAAGTACTTACTACATGCCTGGCATTGAGTGCTTACTATATGCCTGGCATTGCTCACAACAGTGCCAGAAGTAGGTACTGTTATTTTTCCAGATGAGGACACTGAAGCACAGAGAAGTTTCTGTCAACTGTTGTGTTTCTGGAAAGCATTGGGACAGTTTAATGTTCAGGATATTAATTAGGGTGCCCTTGGGATCAACACTTGTAGAAGAAAAGGGAAGAGAAGGAGGCAGGATTGGACAGAGGGAGCTATTGAACTGCAACTCAGTCTTAACAGAAACCACAGTCCACCCATGGGGAGCTCTGAAGCTGGGATGACCCTTTGGAGTTGTTCCCTATTGTATCCTCATAGGGGAACAGGCCTTTACATTCCTGCATCAGTCACTGAATTCCTAGTCCCTGATTTCTAGTTCAGAGTTATTTCACCTACTCCTGTGATCAAGCCATCCCAAATGGGAGAAAAGCTTAAAAAAGTGATCATGGAGAAAAAGTAGGAAAAAAAATGGACTCTGGTACCAGAC